>NC_142708.1:6737500-7352916 GCF_055471065.1 Atractosteus spatula | reverse complement strand
ACGGACTGAGATCCGTGTCAGATCTTGTAGAAGACCCTATGCGATGCGGTAAGAGCTGGAGAAAATAGGAGGTGTGGTAAAAGGGAACACACAGGGGTTTAATAGTGCACAAAATAATAGTGACAATCTGTGAGACAGTGAACGGGGAAGACAGAACTGCATCCAAATCCAAACGGGTCCAAAGGCAGGTCAGGGCACAGTCCAAGAGTCCATCAACGAATAATCCATCCTGGGATGCGACAAGGTTAAAATCCCCGGGAGGGGGGAACACACAGACAGACAAAACATGGAGGTCCAAGGGTGACGGGGCGAGATCCTCCAGACCCCGGGCTCAGGAAGCGGAAGGTGTCGGGGATGAGGCCTATGCCCTCAGGAGACGGACGTAGGGTTTCCTGGTGCTAGGTGGGCCTCGCGACATCTTACCCTAATGATGAGCCCCGAGGACTGGAGGAGCTAGTCTTTAAATAATAAAGCTAAGAGGGTACACCTGGGGAGCGAAACAATCACAAGAACAATAATGGGAGCAGTGGAGCGCCCTCTAGGGACGGATGTCGGGCGTGACAACAGTTTCTGAAATTTGAAGCAGAGCATGAGCCACTGATGTAGACCTTGAACATAGCCTGGGTCTTTGGCAGTTGATCCACTGTCGTGGATAAACGCATCTACTGACAAATGCTAGTCAACATAATGTATTGATAATCAGTGCATCATCTACAAAACAAATTTGGTTTCATTATGACTACAATGCATTCACACAGTTACGTTTCCTTTTCATGTTCAATATTCACAGGAGACATTTCACAATTTCAAGACTAAAAACCAGTTGTATAAGTGGCTCCCTGGATCTGTTCCAAAAATATTAGGAAAAAGAAACATTTTGTAGGATCCACATAAAACAAGACTAAACTGCATTAGAAGAGAATGCCGAAACTGTATTGGAAAGGCTAAGTGAGAGATTTGCGATAGAGCCTCTAATACAAAACAGGTTAAATATTTTGGAAAATTTGCATTTATTTTAGTTAAACATGAAGTTTGGAATGGAAAATTTGAATTCATTTAAATAATGTGGAAGATCCTTGCTTGAGGTATAGTAGCAGAATTTTAGGGACCTTCGCTCCTTAAGAGTCAACACCAATATACAATAAATGGGGCATTGCAGAAGCAGATCCTTCAACACTCAAATAAAAACTAAAGGTTTTTTAAAGGGGAACTGCAACACTTTTTATATTTCAGGGTTAGAAAGAATTGGCATTGATTAGTGCATTTCAAACCACAGCGAAAGAAAAATGTACACAGTAACGTGTAAAACCTCCAATTTACGTCACATAATAGATTAAATTTCTATATTTCTGTCATTGTCTATGATTCGAAATGAGGCAACAAAACATCCGGGGGCGAAGCAGCCCAATTACATCAGAAACAAGCAGACTTGTGAATATGTCTCTTTTAATCCAATAGAAATATTGCTCTCGACTTCGAGACATTTTTGCCAACAAATACAACTTACTTGTTAACTGTGCATACAGATCACATTGGAACATTTCTGTGGTGAAATGTCTTCTGCACAACCTGTACTTATTCACTTGTACATCACATTACATTAGTCTATACAGCAACTAGTGAGCAGGAAGGGCTGCTTCACCTCTCGATTTGTGCGAACTCTCGCTCTCACCTGTGGCAGCATGGCGACCATACAGTACTTTCACAAAGTGCAGAATTTTGTGCTTAATTCAGAACTTATCACATTTTGTGATACCGTCAGTTAAATTATTGTGTTACAGAGATTTAATAACTGGTCTGAGAAATTGGGACTGCATTTTTCCCTTTAAATGAAACCACTGCTCTATACACAAGACTTACAAAGCAATCATAACCACCATTATCATTACCATCTTTATCCGACAGACTAACTACTGATTTACTTAAACTTGTCCTACCAAACCCTCTGCCAGTACCCAAAAGAGCACATTTTTATACTGATACCCCCACATTCTAATCAATGTTCTATTATCTTACTCCACTCAATTACAGTTGCAGATTGCACTCTGCCACAACCATTTCTATAATACAGTCAGATTCACTCCCGATCCTGGGAGGCCACAGAGTGCACAAGGTTTTATAGGTGACTGGAAGTCCTCAATGAGTAAACAGCTGGAAGCAGTGGTAATGTACACCAACGAACTGCACGATTAATTCAAATAAACTCATTAAAAACTCAGGGGGGGGGAGGGGAAACAGACAAACATGGCGCACATTCAGACCCATGAGTGAATATCAGCATTAAAAAATGCTATAAGAGTTAGAATTATAATTAAGAAAAGAGGTATTTGTAATTCCATTGACTGGAGAAGATATTTAAGAACAGGGATGCTCCAAGTAGCACTAAAAGTATTTTCTCTACTATAGAGTTTTTTCTCACTTTCTCTTCCAAGTGCTGTAAGAGGCTGACGCAGTGTTCACTGTTCTATAAATGGATGAATCAGCTCTTTATTGAGCATGCACAGCTAGATTATAGCAGAGACTACACTGTAGTGTCTACAAAATAGCTGTCAATCACTCAGTTAGATCCACAGTACCTTTGCTTTGAAAGGGCTCACTATTTCCCAATGACTCATTTTGTGACTTCCAAAAACCAGCAAAGTACAGTATGCTATGGCAAAAAAGAAATGCAGCAGGTGCATTATTTAAAAATAAATTCTGCACTAAGAAGGCATTATCTAGCACACAGTTCTCATCCTAACATTACCAAAATGTTAAATTGCTGTCCTGGAATATGGCACCAAGTCATTTCCTCTGATGTTTTTAACTTTTGAGATGATTAATACATTTTCCTGGGAAAAGTGTTTATGTCGCATATGTATTCCTCTGAGACTCTCAAGGTGGGTAGTAACTTTTGACAAATGTGAGTGTTTTATGTATCACTCAGTGGAACATGGATGCCTACAGAAATGGACATATGACAGTCTGCTCAACAACTTAGTATATTGTAACGCAACGGGGGCTCAGGCGGGCGCCCTTGCCGCATCAGGTCGGCCCCACACTGTCCGGGGCTCGAACCCGGGACTTCCGCGTCTCTCTGCAGCGACCTAGCCCCGTGAGCTAAAGAGAGATCTCTCCACAGCCCAGTAGCTGTAGTCCTGCTATCACAGGGAAGGGCGGTGACGTCACCTGCTCTGGTACGCCGGCTCTTACACAGTACCTGTCGGCCGTAAGCGTTACAATATTTTTGCTTTCCGTAAGCCAGACAAATTCAGAGAGGTAAGGGGTGTGTGTGATTAGGGTGATTAGGGTTAGATTTCACTTGAAGAAAGCTGATCGTTTGCAAGTGGGAAAGTGCCCACACAGTTTAGTGTGGGTGGCAGAGAAGTACCACAGACTGGATTAAAAGCATTATATGACAGGCAGCACAGCAGGAGTTAATCAATAGAAGGACAGGGCTATTGATCCCCTCATCCAATCACAGTTCTTAATTACTCACCCTCAAATGTCAAATCTACCCAGATGGTGTCACCTGGCTGAAAGTGGCTGAGCTGCTGAGCAGACTGAGAGCAGGGGATGGCCAGGTTATAGCAGTGAGGCCCCACTGGACACTGTGTTATGAATTAAGCTGTTATATTATAAAACAAGATAATTTTTAAATTAATATTTCATTAAAAACCTACATGCTCGATTAGGTAGGTAGGTAGTTAGGTGGGTAGGTCCCTTTTCAGGCCATCAAGGCCCATGGGGGGAATGGGGGGCAAGGGCCACCATTTTTCATGACCAACCTGACACTGGAGGCAGATGGGATGTGAATACTCAATTAAGTGACTTCTAAGTGTAAGATGAGCAGCAGAAAATGTAAGAAAAAGCATTTTAAAAACAAAATATGTTGGTTGCTTAAGTATTCCAGCCTGTAAATGAAATATACGGTGGAACTAGCAATTACGGACAAAAGTCTTTTGGGGTAAGTCTCTACGAACTCTGCATACCAGTATGGTGCACTGTTTGCTCATTCTTCTTGGCTGATTTGCTCAAGCTCTCTGAGGTTGTTTGGGGATCGCTGATGTGCAGCAGTTTTTCAGTCTTTTCATGGATCCTTAATAGGATTCAAGTCAGAAGTCAAGAGTGGGCCACTCAAGGACTTTCAGTCTCTTATACTTAAGCCACTCCACTGTAGCTCTGGCTTTGTGCTTTGGATCATTGTCCTGCTGAAAAGTGATGTTTTGTCCCAGTTTTACATCCGAAGCAGATTTAGATTAGAAGATTGGCCAGTACTTTGCTCCATCTGTGTTTCCATCAGTCTTCACAAGATGCCAAGCCCTTGCAGATGAGAAGCAGAACTGTAACATCATGCTGCCATCACCACGGCTGACAGTAATGATGGTGCTAATTTAGCGATGCACTGCATTGGGTTTGCTTCACTTGTAACGCTTTTCAAATAGACCAGTAACTTCCCATTCTGTCTCGTCAGACCAAACCCTTAGTCACATGTTTGCAGTATAACTCAGGTGCTTTGTTGTGGCCCTCATGCAGGATTTAAGATGTTTTTTACTTCAGCCCTCATTAAGCCACCTTTGTTGAGGGCCCAGGATGCTGTTGACACGTGGACATTTTCTTCCATCTTCCATTTCAGGTTGGAGGAACAGTCTGATCTAGACAGTGTCTGGGTGCCTTCTGATTGTTAATGATTGACTTGACCATGCTCAAAAAGATTAAAGTCATTATCATTTTTTTCCTGATCTATGCCTTTATACAGCTTTAACCATGATCATTATCTTGATATTCACTACCTAACTGAGGGACATTACACAGATAGGTGTATTTATTGTGAAATAATTTCACACATTATTATTTCACACAGACAGAGGCCAAACCACTAATTGAGTAGCTTGTTAAAGTCATTTTGTACACCTAAATTAATTTGCTTGCCACAGCAAAAGGTGCTCTACAGAGGTAGCACCCAATGGCCAGAATTGAACCCAGGGCCCCAGTGCTGTGAGGTAACAATATCTTGTATTACCACTGTGCCAATATTTACTGATCTCTTTCTTGCAGATAAAGGTAGGTTGTGTGTATAATAAATACTCATTACTGCTTCAATGTCTATGACTGCAAGATTTAATACAATAAGATGTGAAAGCTGTGGGAGGGTCTGAATACTTTCTGTGCCTCTGTATAAGGGAAGAAGTAAGGGTTTTGTCAATGCTAAGAAGAAGTACACAATGTTTGAGCTGTAAGGCCTGTCAGGCCACACAATGCTGAAATGCCTTTTTTTCCGTTTTCTTTTTTTTCTTACAGCCAGCAGCCATACAGTAGGTGTAAGCCTGAGTACCTGGATGGGAGACCTCTGTGTGGGTCCTCATGCCCCAGTATAGTGAGGGGGACACTAGACTGTAAAAAGGAGTCGTCCTTCGGATGAGATGTTAAAACCAAGGTCCTGACTCTCTGCAGTCATTAAAAATCCCAGGGTGTTTCTTGAAAAAAGGATTTTACCCCAGTGTCCTGGCCAAATTTCCCATTGGCTTTTACCTTTACTTACTGTACATCACTCTGTTCTCCTCCCCACTGAGAGCTGGTGTGTGGGGAGTGTACTGGTGCACTATGGCTGCTGTCACATCATCCAAGTGGGGGATACTCATTGGTGGTAGAGGGAAGTCCCCATTACCTGTAAAATGCTTTGAGTGGAGTGTCCAGAAAATGGCTAGAAAAGTGAAAGGAATTATTATTATTACTTCCTTTTGCTTTTAGCGTAGAACTAACCTCCACTCATTAAAAAGTTTCTCACCATAAGATTTTAAAACTGTGACAAGTGACAAGCTAATTACATGAGGGCAATGCCCTCCAGGTGCTTTCACAAACACTGAATTCAGATACAATGCAGGAAGCAGATGAAGCTCAGGTCAGAGAGTCTGAGCTAAGAGCGCACTGCACCTCACTTCCTGTCATGTTTAATTCAGGGAGTGTGATGTCACCAGCAGGCACTCCTCTCGCTCTGCTGCTCTTATCTCCTTTCTGTACCCTTGGCATGTGTGCCCCTGGCACCGAGTGTGACATTAAACAAGCCCAGCTTCTGGGGATAGCGATTACACTGGGACCAGAGAACAGGCTACTGTACATTCCACACCTGCACTTTAGGGAGCAGATCACTTTGTCATGCCGCAGAGAATTAAAATGAGGATCTCTGTGAAAACAAAGGGATAGTGTGCTGAAAAAGAGCAGAACAAGTTATTTGTGTAGTTATACCTGAGAGCCCTAGAAATGGAGGTCTCTTCCAGGTAAATTGCCCACAAAGCAAAGCATCACTGACACTACAGTGGAACTTATTTTCCATTTCCTCAATGGAAAATTAGATGTTTTCCTCAAGAGCACAAGTGGACTGTAGCAGGGTGTATTTAGAAAGGTGGAGTTGTGCTTAGAGTTAAGCTTAGGGGCACAACATACATTTTGATATCTCCAAGTGTCATTAGGGAACAAGTTAATCGCAGCCCATCTGACAAATAAGAAACAATATCTAACAAAATAAAAGAAAAAGAACACAACTGTCACTAATTTTAGACTTTTTTTTTCTCTCATTGGATGTTCTTATGCCCTGTTTGTTGTTCAAAAGCACCTTTTCAAAGGGAATTCATAGACTTAATTTCACCAAAAACTACTGTAGCTTTTTGCTTCACTTTGGTCTGTGCCCGTTTCCTTCTCTTCATGCTTCAGCTCCTTCAGATTTGCAGAGAGTCATAGGGAGCATGACTTCAAACACTCTCATTTATGATGTACTGGTCGTGTCGCATGTTGTGCTGTCTTATCGCATGAGGAAGCTTGAGGTGGTGTTTTTGTGCCCATGTGTGACAATCCCTGCTCCAAGCACGCAAGCGCCACTGCCCAGATAACAGCTACAGTAACTGTACCATACAGCACCTAAACGCCAGGTCCTCGGACACAGCATTGTCTAGATTTCAGAGGAGGGTGACGTCAGTTCTGTAACCCACTCAGTGCACTGAGCCCTGTTACACATGCAAACATGCTGTAAATCTGCCATGCAATCGTTTTACATGCTTAGAGGGCCTTTTTAGTAAGTCAGGCTGTGGAATGACCACCAAAATATGTTAAGTACCACCAGAACTGCCAAACTAGTCTGTAAGGCAAGCGACTGACATGCCCAAATTAATAGTTTGCCAAGGACAGACATAATAAAATACAGTAGTTAATCCAAGTTCTGTATAAAATTAAATATTAAGAAACATTACATTCTGAGTAATTGGTTCCAATTGGCTCCAATGTTGAAGAAAATATTGCTGCACATTTATTCTGGTGTGGCATTTATTTTATTATGGAAGACGTGAAGATTAAATTCACGGAAGTATCCTTTTTGAGGGAGTTACTGTACGTAGGTTTATGAAGTTATTTTAACGTCTGCCTGTGTAATCAAGCTGTGATTAGATGTTTCAGATAGCTGCACCACAGCACAAAGTGACAGCCTTTTTTTCAGTTTCTGTTTGTGTATCTGTTTATTTTGCAGGAAATACAGTACTTTTTCGTAATGAGATTACGGGCAGAGAAACAAACTATCTGTACAAAATGCAAAGTCAGCACTGAGTTATTAATTTCTTATGAACATGTCAAATTCTCTGATTTCAATTGAGAAAAAAACATTTTGGAATTTATTTTGGAGAGCAATTTACCTTTGTTCAAGGTCAGATTTTGTTACAAAAGTCTATTTTATGTGAGAAAACTTTTTCCCCGTTTTTTTATTCAATTCAGACAACACAAGCATGGAATGAATAAATCAAACCATCAAAATAGATCTGCAGTGTTATCTTCCTTTGAAGGGCATTCCCTGTATTAATTCACACCTTTCTTCATTTCATGTCACTGTTGTCCATGGTGTTAAATAATGTCACAAGAGTGGTGCTCTATGCAAAATATCAGAATTAACATAGTGTTAAATACCATTTCTCTTTGTAGTCTAGGTCATCAATAGTCAATCAATGACTATTCTGCTTTCAGGATTTAATAGATTATCGTAGTTGTTTCTTCAGATTTATCAGACAATATTTTATTCTGCTCAGAAATGTCAGTATAGCTAAAAAAAGTGGCAGGTCTTCTTAAGTCTTTCTTGCACAGCATCACAGCAAACAGGGTGTGGTGGAACTTAAACATACAGTAACATGAAACCTACAACAGTAAGACATTTTCTTATTTTTATGTTAGATAATACAATTATTTATATTGATTTTTTAACAATACAGCAATATAGCTGGCACTGCTAGCTCTTTTGCTTGTTAAAGAGGATATTATTACTCTTATTCTCTTATTACTCTTATAAGCATCGACACAGCTAAGGTACTTGAAAAAAGCAATTCTGAAAGCACCATTAGTCTACGAATAGCTGTTTCACAACACAACTAATTGTTATGTTTTGGGCTCATAAGTGGGTTTATGTTTGCCAAGCTTGTACTTAACAAAGTCACTTTGGATGGTGTTATATTATTAGAGCCGAAAGCTGTGAATTCCTAGATGGTTGTGAGATGTACAGTATGACTTTTGACTTTTATCTCCATAAAAGAGTTTTGAAACTTCATCTTCATTGTGCCTTCACTGTTACCATAGAATTGCTCAACAGCAGACTCTGTTGAAATCTTCAAATGTCCAAATACAGCACTCTGTATTGAAGAATATGAACAAGTAGAAAGTATTAAAAGAATAAACACATAGTAATTATTTTTAATCTTCCAGCTGAAATTTAGACAGTTTAGACAAAATGGTTTTTATGACTACTTACGTGGTTGGTGTACACATACGTTTATTGAATACTTAAAATATATGCTTATAATCCTTTTCACAGGCCTGTTCAGTAACTGTGTTTTGCAATTTCTTTTTTAACATCACCCTTTTTGCCTTGTAAAACGGGCATTAGGTGTAAACAGTCATAAAACCCGGTTATTAATTGTAAGCAGCTGTTGCAGTCTGACCTCCCCTTGGGTGTTTTAAAATAGCCCCTTAAATTGAAAGGTGTGACAGAGACAAACAGAAGGAGCTGATACTTACAGGCATCTGTGTGTTTGTATTAATGTTTCCCTTGTGTATATCTTAACTTTGATACCCACTCTGCTAGCGCCGATAATACTCCTCCGGTGTTTTATTTATTCTAGTTATTTATTTATTTCCTTATCTCCTGGAGAATCTAATCTGCCATCAAGGTTGCTTCTTGTTGGATTTCCAGGCGGCAAAACTGCTGACAGCTGAGCCTGAATTCTGCTGCACTGATAAGTGGAGCTGTTCTATGGAAATGCAGAGCTGGGGAGGCAGAACTTGTCCCACTGCATCCCATAACTGTGAAGTGACATTGTCCTTCATTTTCCTCTGTTCCTGCACTGCCAAAGAAAAAAGCAGCCTTTGATTTCTGCACAGAGAAAGCTGACAAACAGCCTGTCCAGCCAGCTTTGCCAGCACACTTGTCTGTGTGCAGCAATCTGACAACTGGAGCTGTGGAGCTTCTGTGATAGTGAGAGAAGTGAAAGGGAGCTATGAAACAAAGGGAATGGGGGGTTTTGTTCAATCTTTGATGAAGCCTTGTCTAGATATTCCAGACGATACAGTATATCCTTCTCTTTGAGAAACAGGAGACATGAAATAATGCATTATTCTACCAATATAAGTCTCACCGCAATGCTAAAGATAATTAAGCGTAGCAGCTAGTTGTCTCAACTGCTGTTTCCTTATAAAACACCAAAATTTAATCCCAGTTTTTTTTTGCTAATCAGACCAGGGCTCTTCTTTGAAACCTGAGATCTGAAAGAACTTTCCAAAGCTGTTCCAAGACAAGATGTCTCAGTCCCTTCCACTGTTCTGTAAAAATGTAATTTATCATCATGAAAAACACTAGTATCGAAAGATATTAAATTACTTGTCTGCAATCCCATTTCTTTTACTTTTGTTAACTGGAAACGGGTCTGTCAGCAGAAGTGCAGTCGTGACGACATAGCCCACAGAGAAAAAAAACTGGAATATTTGAGATGGTTGTTGCTTCCCACTTTGTATGAAATTTTAACTGGAATAGCGTTGCTGTGTCTCTACAATGAAAATATTACTCACTATAGTATGCTGGAAGAAGTTTTTTGAAAACCAAAGACCTTAAAAAAAAGGGAACCTGTGAAAACATATGAAGTTTCAAGAAGGGTAAAGTATTGTTTGAAAGAGATATGGGATTTTTTGGAGGTCGTGTTTTTATACAAGTGCATTAGCAAACCCATTCTACATTCTCCAATCTACAGTGTCTGTGCAACAGTAAAGACTTCAAAGAAGAAAGTATTTAGTTTAGTGTTTTAATTGCATGAAACAGTGCCTTTTAGTTCTGTATTACCTTCTTCACCTTAAATAAATACATACCTTAATACCTTAAATAAATACACCTGTATCAGTATAAAACCTGAAATATTTTCTTAGGCTAGAGGACAAGCAAAATGAGACCAACAATTATGAGGTTTTTCTGATCCACACTGCTGCATTTCACTTCACTTAAGAACAGATACAAGAAAAAAAAAGTATAGTCAGATTTCTTTGAAATGCAATGGTTCCATTTTAGATTAAGGCCATGTTTTACAAAGCACGGCTTTTTTCCTGGCTTCTTAAAAGTAAGTCATACTTAACAAAAGAACAGGGGAAGTTAATAGGAGCAGTTTAAATCAGCTTCCATTGAGCAGATTTTATTGCACTGTACCAATAAAGATCACAGTACACTAGACAGTTTTATACTCCTAATGGTGTGAGCACTAAAGTTCAATTGTTCTGGCAGTTCTCGCTGACTGGTATTAGGAAAGCCTAATCACTATTTTTGGCAAAAATACAGTGCAACAAATACACAGTGCACCCCACAAGAAAATCTGCTCCCTACAGCACATGACCTCTCCCCAGCTGGCTAAAAGAAATCCCTACAGTATGTTCCCGTGTTTATTTCAGAAAGATATTTGTGTTATCTTCACCTGAAGATAATTAAGTTAAGACATTGGAGGCCTGTATGAATAACACCTGCTATTAAAAAAGCTATAGGAAAGTCATCTGAAGAAAACTGTACTCCTCATCTTGTCACTTTGCTCCACAGCACTTTTTCCTTATTTTCATCTGTTTTGGTTTAAAAGTGACTTTCATCTAGGCCAGTGGTTTCCAGTCCAGTTCTTGAGGGACCCCTGTATCCTCTACTTTTTGCTCGGACTAATTTCTTAATCACAGACTAATATACTTCAATTTTCCACTTGAGGCCTACTTTTGGTTCGGTTTCAGCTCAAATGCGGCAATGCTGCACATTGGTGGTGGTGGAGGGGAGGGGTAAAGCGCTTTGAGTGGAGGGTTCAGAAAAGCGCTATACAATTGTAAGGAATTATTTTATTATTATTATTATTATTATTATTATAGTTCTTAAAAAGTTCAACCCTGTACCGGTCTCGGAGTTTCAGAACTCCCCTCATTCAGGTGTGTTAGCTCAAATGTGCCCGACAGATCTTAAACAGAATGACACTCGTTGCAGGAGAGTCTGGTACACCGTCACTCCCATCTGTGCATTTTCATCATGAACTCACCACCACTGCTTCAAGTTCTACAGGCAGAAGTTGTTGGAAATAATGCGCTTTAGCTTTAGAGTGCTTCTGAAAACTGCCAGAATGCAGGAAAAAATCTAAACAACTAAGCAGACCAGTTAAAGGCAGGTGATTCAGAGCTGGACCACAATCCAGCAGGCAAAGGGCGGCATCATGATCACAACTGGGGACCACAGCTCTAGACTCCACACAATCGTATTGATTGATTTTCAACATCCTGAAGCTTGATTTAAATTCTGTATGTCATAATATCTTGTAAAGGAACAGGTAAAGGTTTGTTCCATGCTGAAAAGCAATAAAAGCAACACAACAGTTCGGCTGTGATGCCTTCAGATACCTGAAGAAGTCTCCGCAGCCAAAATGTGTGTCGCTTTTCTTTTCAGCATAAAATAAACCTTTACTTGTTCCTTTGCAGCCTACGCATGCTGACGCAGCTCCCTGCTTGAAAAAATAGCTTGTCTGCCATTTGCTTCCTGTTTGTACTGTATCTAGAAGATGGAAATGATGTGTGCATGAACACTGTTTTTAATGTAAAAGCATAAACAAGGTTTAGAAACTGATTAACAATTAATAGAGTTTTACCTGTTTCTTGTTAACTTCTTCTCGGAGCACTGTGATTTGAAGTTTACTGTATGTATTGCCGTTACTTCCAATTTGTTTATTAAATATTGAATACTGTGATGAACAAAGTAATGGAGCTTCATCACATGATGCTATGCCAATGTTGCTAACTGTTTTATCTTCCATTGTGCTTGTGTTGTATGAAATGTAAAAAGTACAGTACACAACATTTTCACTATGAGAAAGATAGCACCTGAACTTTAGGGAGAGGTGTGAAAGTTGGTAATATGGCACTTGAAAGGATTTAGTCAGTCTTTGTGGGCAGGAGAAAACCAAGCCTCGTGATTTTCCTGCACAGTTGCTTTTCAGTCCCTGGGAAAGGGCACGAATGCAGAGTAGAAGGCGATTACTATTTGGAGAGCTGAAATAATAGGCCTGGAGAAGTTTTGTATAGTGACTGCTCTGACATGTTCCCTGAAATGGTCAGCCAGTCATCTTTAACCCATGACAAATTGGTTATTTTTGTAAAGATTTCTGTAAAGTCTGTAAGTTTCTGGGTGATCTCAAATTGGCCAGAGGGCCCATACCCAGTGTATGTGTTATGTTAGGTACTGTACAGTATGTACTGTATTTGCAGGTGATACAACAGCTTCTGCTGCTACTAAAGGTGACTTTAGTGGAGGCGAGGTCAGTGGCAGTGGTTATTTAACAGTGGACCTGGAGGTTACATAGATTTTGTGGTCATGGTATGAGGGGATCAGATTGACAGTAGACAGGTTGTTAGGGCAGAAGGACTGGACAAGAGGACCACTGACCTCGATGTGGATATTCCTCTAGGGGTTGGTGTTGCAAGTGTTGTTTTTGACTTGGGTATGAAAACTGTCATGCAAAGGAAATCCTGTTTCCAGCTACACAGGTCCAGATCACTCTACTGTTTGCCTCATGATGCCCCGCACAGACATTTTTAGGGTGAATACAGTACATATACATACAGTAAACATTGCACATACAGTACAGTGGCACTGACGCCGATACATATTATAGATACAAGTCCAGGTTAATTTCATGCTGAAAAGTTTTAGCTGTTGATCCTTCTTCAGATACAATACAGATTCAACCACTCAGAACGAATGGCAGAACTTATTGCTGCATTAAACTGGCTTCACTGTGTTGCAAATTTGTGTAACTCAGCTGTGTGATTCACTGGCCATAAACGATCGATAGATGGCACTCATAGTGAGTTAAACATTAGTTAAAGGATTGCTTAATTTGTTCTGTTTCCTTACTACTTCCTTAAATCCACTTCATATCCAATATTAATATAGAATGATGTCACTAAAGGGACATTTTGGTTGCTGAAAATAAAAATAACAAAAGCATAACATCTCTGGGTGTCATTAACAATATCAATTTATGAATATAAATACATTATACATTCTGTACAGTATATACAGTAGCTGGCAATGGAGCTAAAAATAAAAATAAATTAAGGTACAGTACCCAACAATATTCCACCATGTTCATTAATATTTTCTGCATCAAAGTCTTTAACTCTGTCACTTGCTGTGGTTATTCTGGAAACGTTTTGATGTGCTTGTTCTAACTACAGTATATAAAGTTTATATACTTTATAAAACTCTGTAATATTTTAACTTATTCTATAATGCTTGATGTCATTATTGTTGTAAATGCAGCAGCTACTTCACCTTCTTCATCTCAAAAAACACGACAACTCTGTTTAACAAGGGGCTGAAATAGTGCACTACTACTCTAGGTTGCTTTATGGCACTAACCTCTGCACTCTCACCTAACACAAGTGAGAACTGACACTCACCGATGTCTGTAATGAGGTGAGAAAACACACAAACAGCAAAGACTTAGTTAAAACTGCACAGTTTGTTCCATGTGGACGTAAATCCTTCCTGAAAACTGATGGAGTTTACTGTGAGGCCTCAGTTGCTGGATGACAGTTGGTCAGGTGACTGTTTAAAAAGCAGGGAGCAGAGGCAGATCCCTTGTGACCCCTGACCCAGTCAGATGCCAGATCCCCTGTGTGCTCCTTTCAACTGCGGGAAGAAAACCGACCACAGCCCACAGAACTGTGGACTTGAAACTGTGAGTCTGACGTGTTTTGAACAGTTGGGTAAGTCTTGGAGAGAGACTTGTGTTTTTGTTAAAGACGTCAGGAAGAGACTAAGAAGAATAAGAAGCTGCTGGTTTTGAAGCCAGTAAGCAGCTTGGTTAAGACCTGAAGAAGTTAGGCCGGAGCTCAAAAAAAGAGCTGAAACTTCTGTTTTGGTGACTGGGTTTGGGCTGTTGTGTTTTTTTTCCCCCGTGCACTGTTACAACATGCCCAAGAGATTGTCATAAGTGAGAAGAACTGTATAGGATTCCCAGCAACAGAAACCAAAAAGGTGGACATGGTTAATGACTGCTTTCCTGGCCACTTTTCAGAGCACCGTGAAGAGGAAATGCTTGTATTGATCTAGTCTTTTCAAACAATTAAAAAAAGAGTGAGACAGATGCCTTTGAGATGGGCATTAAGAAACTTTAAGGAACTTTCTTGAAGGTGATTATAATATGGTATGCCTTGAAGTAAACTTTGAAACTGTACAGACTGAGCACAAATCGATGCAGCAGTTTGCAATTTTAGGAAAGAGGACTTTGAAGGAATAAGACAAAGTTTAAGGGAAGTAGAAGGCGATAGATTAGATCTGGAATCAGGGGAGGATGGATGTCGACAGTCTTCTTGAAGAGCACCACCTACTGTATTTATCCCATGAGTAAGTAAGCCAAAGGCTAAAAACACTATCCCAAATGGTTAAAGAAATCATTTATAAAACATATAAAAGAAAATGCATTATAAAGCTATAAAAAAAACAATTGCTTCAAGTTAAAGAGTTGGATTATAATGAATTCCAAGGTCAAAAAGATATTACAAAGGCTGAGAGAGAAGTTTAAAGGAATGTTGCAAATAAGCCTAAAATAAATAACATGATTTTTTTCTGTACTATAGCAGCACCACAATTAAGAAGGAAGTAAAATGTGTCCAGGGCAATGATGGAAAGCTTCAGGAAATGACTGATGTACTAAATGAGTATTTAACTGAAGAGAGCACTTAGAAGGAAGTCCACAACATGCCTCAGGCAGTGGAAGGACAGTGTTCTGTATCATGTGGTATTAACATAGAAAAGACAGACGTGTTTCGGGTACTAGCCACACTCTGGATTAATAAATCTGTAGGGCCCATGATACAGTATCTTGCCAATTGTGCTCAAAGAAACAACAGATGTTATTCAAAAGCTACAGACACAACTCATCAAACACTCACTCAAGACAAGGGCAGTACCCAGGGACTGGAAAAATGCTAATGTATTGCTCATCCACAAGGATGACGAAATTGACCCAATTCATTAAATGCAAGGTTATGGAAAAAATTATTAGAAATAAAGTAGAGGATCAACTATACAGAACAAATATCCTAGGAAATAGTCAGCATTGATTTAGAAAAGGTAATTCTTAATTGACAAATGAGTTATTTCAATTCATACAATACATACATGTACAGAATAGGGTATATGATATGGTGATTTAGATTTTCAGAAGGGTGTCAATAAAGGTCCTTATAAAGTGTTATAAGAAAATGTTTGAATTGACAATGGGTTAATAAATAGAAAACAGTAGCTACAAATAAGAGGTGAACGTTTAACCTTCAGGTCTGAATTTCTGATGTTGCTACATACAGTATGTATTCAATGCTTTCAGCAATGAGTGTTTGAATCAGTTTTGCTGTTTTGAAGAGTGCCTGAATCAGGTGGAGATGGAAGAGTTTCACCCTGCATGAAACAGACTTTCGAGGGTAACTAATGCAGGATTTTAGACACTTTGTTCTTCTGAACTGTTCTCTGTCCTGTCAGAACACTACTGTACATTAATCACACATCATTCTGAAGACTGTTTTGCAGATTGCACAATGATGGAATTCATTTTCTCCTTCAGCTTTTGTGATTGAAATGTGAAAATCCCAGCCTTGGTCATTTGTGACCCTTGAGTGGCAATATGAAGAGATGTGCAGTCATTACTACAAAGCATGAGATAGACATGACAGCAACCATTAATGCTGAACAAGACAAATACAGAAAAGACAGAAAGCCATTACAGTGGAATGTGACAGAAACATGACACTTTTAATACATCCTATTCAGCCTTTAATAGGCAATTTAAATTTGTTACATATAAAGTGCATACAATTCTCTGTTATTGATCATTCTAATATATGAGGGTGTTTCAAAAAATGATGTAGAAAGAGTTCTCATTGTCCTGTATTTCTATAGTAGGTACAGTACATTGATACTGGTATACCCTAGAACAAGACCATTACACACATTTCTTTTCCACATAATCTGCAAACCCCAACCAAAAATCAAATCTACAAAAATTAAGAACTCAAATGTATATGCATAAGAACATGTATAGTAAAAACATCCTTGGATTAATAAGTTTCTATCTGCCGAACAGTTGATAGAATGGCTTACTGTCATTTGTAACATTTCTTATTGATCCATGATTCTCATCCAGCTGTTTCTTAAACATGCTCCATACTCCCACAGTTCTTTGCAAGAGGTGCCTCCTGGTCTTTGTTCTAAATGTTGTCAGTTGTGTGTTTTACCGTAGATCAAGAAGAAATCCACTGAGGTGACTTTGTCAATGCTTTTAAGGATTTTAATGATTTTGAATAATTGTATCAGGTCCTCTCAAAGTCCATTAGTGTAGGCCGTTCCCTTAAGTCCCAGAATTCCCTGGACTGATTCAAGATTAGCAAAATCTTTTAAATCACACGTGGATCACAATTGTACACAATACTCTAGATGAGACCTTACAAGTGCATTATAGCCTTTTAATACAACATCCCTCGATTTGAATTCTACACTTCTGTCTGCATATAGTTTTTTTTTTGCTTTTTTATTGCTCTCTTCTTGCACAGTTTCCCATTTTGTATTTATACTCTTACTACCTGCATTCAAAACCCTGCTTTGTCTCCATTAAATGTAATCTTCCAGGTGTTTACCCAGTCTTGAATTTTATCTAAATCTTTTTGAATTTCATTTGCTCCTTCTACAATTTTTGCATACTCCTAATTTGATATCATCTGCAAATTAGACTTGTTTACCAACTATATCAGAATGTATCAGAATCTACACAATTGATATGAAATAAGACGAGCAGTGGTACATGTACAGATTCCTGTAGTACTCCACAAAGTATTTTACCCCATTTTAATGCTGAGAAAAGAGAAAGTATTGAGATTCCAAAATCTCGCCACCAGAGGGCGCCCTAAGCTCTGGTTGTTGCTCTAGCTGCGCAGCAGAGACGCAGACCAAGCAGACGTCTCTAGCCAATCCCTGATTGCCTAGTGTACCTAGGTGTCCACGCCTCCCCTCATCAGGCCTATATAAACTCTGCTCAGCCTTTGTGCTGTTTAGTATTGTTTACCTCTATTTTGAGCATCCTGACTTCTGTTTTTATTCTTGTTTTTTGTTACCTTTTAGCTTCTTGGAGTTTCTTTTTTTCTGTTCACTGATCCTGGTGTTCTGATTTTTTCTCCTTGGATTGCTTACCTGGTTTTGGGCTTTGGCCTGTTTCAGACTTCAGTGGAGGACTGCTTTGTCTGAGCTGTCTACACAGCCTTTCCAGAAAATGCAATATCCTATAAATTATTAAATGCCCTATATTATTATTATTATTATTATTATTATTATTATTATTATTATTATTATTATTATCATCACGAGTTCCTGACCGAAACACTTGTTATAACCTGGTGCATCTGATCTGTCAGATGAGTAGGCACTGAACCTCTCCTTGCCGTTTTTTCTTAATGGGCATTGTTGCCCACCTTCAAATCAAATCAATGACACTTCACCGTGCGTAAAATATCTCTGAGTATTTTAAAATCTATCTGCTTTCGTGATTAAGGCCTGCACTCAAAACCTCTGGCAGACAAGAGTTCAAAAAACCAAGTTAATTTGCTCCTTAGAGAGCTTATGTAGCCTTTTTGTAATATCTACTATCCTGTGAATGCAGCTGATCTTATGCTCTGTATTTAGAATGTGACCCCAGGGCACGCAGAACACAGTGCTACAGTCCCTGCTGCAATGAGCTGTTTGATCAGTGGAGACTGCAGGGAGTGAGGCCATAGAGTGGTCAAGGCACATCAAGTTAAAGAAAGCAGGATTAATTAATTGATTAATAAAAGGGGTTATACATTTAAATAGCTCTTAAAAAGCTCTACACTTAAGGATTCAAATGTGCCACAAAGTGATACAGCTGAACTCAATACCATATCACTTACTTAACTCTACTCTTGCAGGCAGAATCCAGGAGTCATTTTATTACCACCATGCATCACATCTGGAACAAAGCAGGTGTAGGTCTCTATCAGATCATTCATTAGAGCAAGGAGAAATTGGACCAGTCGGAAATAATTGGTAAGTCCATTTTTAAAGTAAATTACAGTGTTCCATGATAAAATAATACACAGATCCTCAGACATTAAGACATTAAGAAGCATATCAGTCATAGTTCCATGTCTGTACCGATGGTCGTGTTCTTCTTCAGACTTTATGACTTTCATTTAATAATAATAATAATTGCTTACACTTATATAGCGCTTTTCTGGACACTCCGCTCAAAGCGCTTACAGGTAATGAGGATCCCCTCCACCACCACCAGTGTGCAGCCCCACCTGGATGATGCGACGGCAGCCATAGTGCACCAGTATACTCACCACACATCGGCTATCAGTGGGGAGGAGAGCAGAGTGATGAAGCCAATTCATAGATTCACCAATTCACCACACTTCTGATTTTAAGCGCAAAGTGAACATTAAATGCAGCACAAAGATGGACAAAAATATTTCAAAGAATGTCTGGATATTCAAAACGAATGCATTGTAACTGTAATGCACAGTTCGTTTAAATAGTGTATGGTTATTCACTGATTTTTTCTTTCCTGGGCATCTGTAATGAAAAATATATCATATATCCCATAATGCAGATGCACACTATGGTATATAAATATCATTCGTATCAATTTTCTGAAGATGGCAAGGGGTTACAATCTAACGCTTCCCAGAAGAAAAGTTTATCCTAACAAGCTGTGAAACTAAGAGAAAAATAAACATCTCCTGTCCCCTTTCGCATGTGTTGTGCATACTGTATATATCTATTCTATTTTTATAGTAACAGGCTGAAAACACAAAGATTAAGTCATCACTGAAGTAAAATCATCCATAAAATGGAACATTGTTTTTTTCCTTAACTGCAATTTATCAGGTTTTTGGAACTTTATTTTTTTATGTAAAAGAAACAAGATTAATTTGCTTAGAAGATCATCTGTTTCAGTAGCAAGGAAACTGCAAGCTGTTCCAAAACACTGTCTTGCTCATAAGTCAGCAGTTGTAACTCCCCCACTGATGCTGTATCCAACAACTTCCTCAACTGTGTGTTTTAATTTTATGCACTTCATCAGGATTATATTCTTTGTTTTGTTCCAACACGCAGTCTGGAGATCATATATTTTCAATGTATCATACCGAACCAAAGGTCAAGGGAAAAAAAACGATTGATATAATGTACAAAAACAACTATTTCTTTACTTGGCTATAAATACGGATTGTTGATCTACAGCCGTTTTCTAATGGGAATTGTGTTTGTTTTTTAGATAATAAATCTTATAGCATTAAATGAAAGCAAAATTACAGAAATCAGCCTTATACAGCAGTTACAGTATATTCTCGTTAGGAACAAGAGCTATGTTAGAATGTAGAAGCCCACAGGACCAATGAATCGTAGTTAAGTGTCAATTATACGGCTCTAGGATTGTACAGTATATGTTAAGACCGTTGTCTAAAACAGGATTTCTGTTCTGACCAAATAAAATGACATGAGGATTTCTAACAAAACACTTCAAAAAGGCAAAACACAGATTTCTTGCTATTGCAGATATCACAATCTTTCACCTGAAATGTATCTCCCTCATGTTTTGAACTAATGTGATCTAGGTCAGTCCAGATCGTTTGAACATACTGTACTGTATGTAGAGTAAATTCCCAGTGATGGTATATAACGATACTTTGTTAACAACAGGTTGCTAAAAGAGTGATTTAATCAAATTTGATTTGTAACTGTGTGATGAATGACATAGTGTGCATTAACGATCATCCGTATGGTGACAATCTGATATGCTGTATGAATAATTATAAAGAAGTTCAAGTAGGGAGCTGCGTCAGCATGCGCAGGCTGCAAAGGAACAAGTAAACGTTTGTTCCACACTGAAAAGAGAAGAAAAGAAACACAACGTTTCAGCTACGGAACCTTCTTCGGGTGTGTGGAACCTTCTTCAAACACCTGAAGAAGGCTCCACAGCCGAAACGTTGTGTTTCTTCTCTTTTCAGCATTTATACAGAAATCCATCAGAAATTTTCAAAGGCTAGTTTTCTCCTGTAACGGGGGGCAGTAGGGGGACGTGGTAGTTTTCACAGCTCATGGCTCTTGAGCCCTGGGTTTGATTCTGGACTGAGGAGACTTCTGTGAGGAATCCGCCTGCTGCCCTTTCGGGTGCTGCCTTTTCTTCACCATCAAAAGGCATGCTAAGTTAATTGGCCGCTGTGTCAGCTTGACCATGAAACAGACTAAGTGGTCAATGAAAATTAATGCCCTTCCGTATCATTTCAAAGGGTCTGTAATGTGCCACCTGAAATTTTAAATCAGATTCTTCTGCACGTCTGAAGCATTACATGTCGACTTGTTAAATGGTTGTGTACTGTTCCCATTCTCTACCTTTGAATCAACGCACAGATATAGTATTATTGTAAATATTGACTTTATTTCTATACAGTACAATGCGAGAGAAAAATGTGTTCTGTGATCAGAGGAATTTACCTAATTATGCTCCCCGATAATTAATTTCTGTTACTGTATATTGCCGTTGACCAAAAATGTGATGTCAGTGTCCTATTTTTCCTGCTCAGATAGTTGTGTAACTAACTCTGCAACTCAAGCAGTGTCATACCACGAATTCTGTTCGAACAGCTCTTCACAAGCAAACATGCCCTTTGCGGTATCAATGATCTGCTGTAATAGCAGTAACGTTCAAAAATATCTCCTCATCCTTATTGAACTAAGAACACTATTGGAAAATGAATTCTGAGCCTCTCAAACATTAGTTTTAAAATTAGCAGGCGCGTCAGAAACCGAAAGAGATTTCTACTATCGCTGTTATTTTCATGTGCCAGAAAGTCTCACAATTAGTCTTTCTGCAGATCTTACAGTTAATTCATCTGTCAAGTAGTGAACGCTAAAAGAAAGCAGACCGAAATTTATTTTTAATACATACAGTGCCCGTTATCGTGAATTAAGGACTGAAGGATACCGATTTGCCGGTAATAAAAGCTACTTTCAGAGAAGTACAATTGAGAGGCATGAGAACCTCTCTCAGGGCGCACCAGTCACTAGAGGTATAGCACATCGGTGAGGTCATGGTCAGAGGCTACAGAACAATACATGTATACCCTGCCCAGCTATAAACATGTCCTGCAAAATGAGTGACATGCTCATAAACTAACATTTTTATATCTCAATGCTAATGGTATATACTGTAGGAAACATCCATGTTTACAGAAATGACTATATTAATACTGGCAATATACAGTAATGGCAGAGTGTTAGAGTGAAGATAATTTCCTCATTCAGTGTGATGCTGTATCACTGCTATTTCCAGATGTTTGGCCTGTAACACAGAAACATAAATGTCTAAAATCAGTGTACTGGGGAGTTAATTGCTGTTAACACTGAGAAAATACTTTTTTTTTGCTTCCTGTGGCATGGAATACATCCTGAGTCACTAAGCTGTAGTTATGAAATTAGTACTTGTGAGAGTGAGAGTGGTAGGAGCCACAGCAAACACCGGTAAAAGTCGATGCCCCGTCTGAGGGGGTAGAGGCACCAGTGCGAGGCTAGCAAAAAAAAAAAAGGAAAACGAAAAAAGCTCACCACTTTGCACCGCAGTGTCCAGACTGGACTATCCCTTTCTAAGAGGGTCCAGTCTGGGGGGAAAAGAAAGACCGCTTGTAACAGTGCGATCTATTTAGCAGGGTCTAGACCGGAAGAAAGGGAGCAAAACAAAAACAAAAAAAAACTCAACCTGTCCCCAGTGAATCATCCCGGTGGGACAGGAGAAAAGAAAAAGTAGCAAAATCTCGACCTCAACGCTCTCTTCACAATCCCCTCCGGGACTGTTGCTTGAATGTTCTGTTGAATGTGTGTAACAGGACTTGAGTTCTGCTTGCTTTCCCCTCCAGGATAGTGCCCAGTGTGTTCTTAAAAGG
Source organism: Atractosteus spatula (assembly GCF_055471065.1). Lineage (NCBI taxonomy): Eukaryota > Metazoa > Chordata > Actinopteri > Semionotiformes > Lepisosteidae > Atractosteus > Atractosteus spatula. Next base: position 7,330,398 of record NC_142708.1, on the reverse strand, counting down.
CCTCCTCAGATGTGGCTCATCCTAAATTGGCCAGATCAGCAGTAGTTGCTTAGGCAATGCGCTGCCCTTAATCCAGGGCTCCGCCTCCACACTGATCGTGCCCTGCGTAAAGCAACATCATACTGTAAATCAAACAAAAATTGGAAGGTGAGTAGAGCAAAGCGTAAAACAATGAAAATGTGCCACAAACTTCCCAATGACAGTTTTATAACATACTATTGAAGTATCTCTAGTATTTAACCAAAGAACAGGAAAGACATCATTTGTATCACAGTATGAACAGGTCACTCAGCCCATCCAATCCTCCAACTTTTACCTAAAGGAATGTGCCATAGCATCAGAATGAATTTTGGAAGATCCTAGCATGTTGTTCTCTACAGTGTCCCTTATAATAATAATTATAATAATAATAATTGTTATTATTAAATGTTTTTTGTTGTTGTTAAAACGTTGCTATATAATAAATATGATTTATGCAGTCTTCTTTTTTTAAGAAAGTCCTTTCCATTGACTATAATCTTATTTTGCCGGACAGCCATGTGAAGCAGTGGTTAGGGCTTTGTACAATTGCCTGCAAGGTCATGGGTTGCTGATGGGATGCTGATGTTGTTACCTTGAGCTGGGTGCATTGCTCAGATTGCTGTAGTAAATGTCCTGCTACGTACTGTACACTGCTCTTGAGGTCATGTTGTAAATACTAATTTGTTGTCAATTGACTTATCTGGTACACTTAAGGAGTCGTTCTAGTGTCAGAACTGTTTTAAAGGAATATGCGCTCTGTGTCTAATCAGATCAGATGTAATGTCCTGTTATTATTACATTCATTTCATGCCACCTTTTTTAAAACTCTGACCCACCCTGTCACTTAATCTTAAAGAGCAGCCCAGGAAGCCGTTGAGATGCAGAAATTATTTAGATTGCACTTATCTTTGCAAAATGCAGGAAAGCACCAGTGTGTTACTGCATGCAAAATCATGGGATAAGAGGACTTTTAAGAATTTTTCCGAGTGATGAATTAAATGAAAGGTCACAGATGAAGCTCAGAGGTGGCAAGCACAAGCATACAAATTTCACAGTAGATTTGAATCCATTGAAACAGCTTTAACTGATATGAAAATTCATTTTGAATAAGTGGCAAAGACAATCGATGCGTTTGAATTGCAAGATAAATACCCAAAGAGCACACAGGTTATCAGAGAGAGGTACCATTAGTGAAGAAGAATGCACAGGTTGTTCAGATATGAGTGGGGTGCTATTCAGTAGAGTGACAGTTCTAGCTGGCTATTGTGTTTGATGGCATTGGAGCTGGCAAAGATTTACAGTACTGTATGATTTATGCTCAGAATACACATCCTGTAATAGTGAAGTTAGTACTAATAATCAGCTGCTTTTTTGCTTTGTTCAATTTCCTATTGCATGAGTTCTGAATGATCCAATGCTTCTGTTTGGAGGGCACCAAAGCATAGTGGGAAAGTCTCTGAACTCCTAACGAATGGACTGTAGGCTCGAGCCTCCCCTTCAGTAAGGTGCTTATTTACCCTGATTATTCCAGTCCACCCTGCTGTGTAAATGGGGAGCAGTATTGCTGGGGGGGGGGGGGTCATTTCTGTGAAGGACAGAAAGAAACGCAGGAAAGAAATCTCACTCGATGCCACAGATATCAGAATGGCCTCAGTATTCCCCAGCCCCAGTGAGTTCATGGGGCTCAGACACAGTATGTGAATGATCTAATGTTTCTGTTTTTTTGGAACAAAGAATGATAGTTAATTGCAAAATAAAAATAAATAAGGCTGGCACATACAACAACTTTGAATATGTTGAAGGTGATAGTGTTTTATCAATGGTCTTTAGAGCATGTTGATATATTGTGTAAGAACAAAAGAATGTTTACTGATGAGATGAAACTATCAGTAATTAGTGGTTAATGGATCCAAGGATCTCATCCAGCTGTTTCTTGAAAGATGCCGGGCTATCAGCCGGGCTATCAGCTTCACCAACAGCTCGTCCACTCTCATAGCCCATCGGACAAAGAGGCACCTCCTGTTCTCACCTGTAAACGCACTTCCACTTATTTTCCACTTCTGCTCTCTGGTTTGTGCTTCCCTGGCCATTCTGAAGAAATCTGGGTTGATTTTGTCATCGCCCTTGAGACTTGTGAATTCTTAGAATACAGGTCTTTCAGTTCTGTCAGCCTCTGATATTCTCTTAAGATTTGGATATATCTAATAGCTCTCTTGCAATTTCTTTCTATAAATAGGTGCTCAATATTGTACACAATATTCTAAATGAGGCCATATTAGTGCATAATACACTATGGATAATAATAATAATAATAAATGAGGCCTTATTAGTACATAATTTAATATAACATCCCTTAATGTATGTGCTTTTAACTGTATATATTGCCATTTTCTTGCTTTTTAATTGGTTCCCAACATTATCTAGAAGATGCAACTATTTTCCTTTCCTTTTTTGTATTTATACTTTGTATATACAGTACCTTTGCTACCTGCATGCAAAACTCTGCACTTGTCCACATTGAACATAATCTGTCAGGTGTTTGTCTGGTTTTCAATTTTAGCTAAATCTTTTTGAATTTCAGTTGCTACTTCTGTTGGCTGATCCTTCTAATAAGGTATCATCTGAAAATGTGACTGGTTTCTAACTATTCTGGAATCCAAAATATTTATATAAATTAAGAAGGGCAGTGGTCCTAGTACAGATCCCTGCTGCACTTCACTTATTACATCACCCTAATTCAAGTGTTATTCCGTTCTCTGTACCTTGTGTTTTCTATTAAACAATTCTCTATCTCGCACACACTTCCCTGAATGCCGACCACCTGCAATTTGAGAATTAATCGTTTCTTGCGGAATCCAAAGACTGTTTTGTTTTATTTGTATGTTTTCCTTTGTCATGTTTACAGTTATAAAAGTTTTTCATTAGTGGTTAAATGCCATAAAAAGTAACCCATGTAATCTTCACATTGCAATTGGAAGATGAAAGATATGCAGATCCGTGCTATGAGATGTGAAACCAGACCAAAAGAGCAGAAATGAAAACATGCAAATGATTTTAAAACTTGTTTTGGAGCTGGTACAGGTACTGTACTTGATCCCAGTGCAGGCTTGCTCTGTCATCAGCGAGGGACTTGCCCCTCCCTCTGTTAGAACCAACCTTACTGTGCTTTGCTAAATATTGGATAGTGTGTTTATAATATCTTGCTTTTAATAGATGGGTGGATTGAAAGAAACTGACTGTACTACATTAATTACGCTATGCTCATACGGGGGCTGATGCTACATGTATGAGCCAAGATGTAAAGGCACAATTGCAAATTGGGTGGATAACTAATAAAAAAATGTAAAATGCAATGTAAATTAACTTATTTAACATAGCTTATTTAGCACAGTCCCTGTGCTTCATAGAGTAAACATTTTTACTATCTGTGCTACACAATGACAGACAGCTTACTGGGCCCCTTCTGCAGTACTGTCCTGATTTTGGGGCATTCCGAATCAGTCTTGGTGATATGATTGTCAAAAACACTCACAAGACCATTAAAAAGGACACAAACCAAAAGAAGCCTATTGGCCAATAATGCTTGTTTAAAAGCCAGTAGCTTATTGATCAAAAGACATTATCTGAATGCTTTTGGATGAATTACCAGCTGACTGAATGGGGTGTTTAAAAGACAGCAGAGTCTGTTAACAAATACTTCCTTGTCCTCCAGGTACATGAGGAGCCCATGGATTCAGACATTCCACAGCAGGAAGATTTTGTAGTTCCTGATTAGAAGTGGAACGCTGGGGGCTATTTTTACATTCCTGTTTGAAGAACTGCCTCTTTGTTAAATACAATGTTATGTTTCCTTAGAAAATCCTTAAAGCTCAGAACGTAAGACAATTAGCATGCCATTAAAACTAGATGTTTTCTTTAAAAATGATTAAGCGCCTTTTGCAATATTTAACCTTTAAAGTAGCTATTTTCCCTTAGCTGCGGAGCTGAAGAAAAGAAATTATCTCTTGCTTTTGTCTTCTACAAGTCTGCACAAAGATAGGACACTAGCAGACTCGGTGACTACAGAGCCTGGGTCTCAATTAGATTTGCTTTTAGTGTGGGGGATTCTGTTCAGTTTGTGTTTGTTTTCGTGTCTGATTATTCTGTACTGTTCTTTAGCAAAGGCTTTTACATTAAATTCTCCCGCTTCAGAGTGCACAAGCATCGCCTCCGCTTTAATTATTCGCGCCCTTACACGTCGCTCTGGTCTTTTACACGTTTGCTGTAGAACTTCACATAAAAAAATGTGACAGTTTTCATCGAGATACACAGTAAAGAACAAGACTAACTAGCGCTACTTATAATCTTGATATTACTGTATACGGACATTGTGTATTTATGCAAACGTACAGTACTGTATGTGTATATACGAAGTGTGCCCTGTATAAGTACAAAACATTATGTATTTATACTAGCTTGCATGTACTAATGCAAGCGTGGTTTTTACGTTCGTACCATAATTCAGATCTTAACACATTTGAGATTTCACGGCTGCTACTGTTTGTTTTTGCGACTTTTATCGCATCAACCATGAGACCGGTTTTTATCATCTGTAAGTTGTCTTTACCTTCTCCGAAATTGCCTCAGTCCTTTCAGGACCTCGGACAGCGCCGCTGTCGCTGAAGAGCGCCGAGGTGGGTCGCTGTGCTCCTGTTGCTGTGAGGCGGGGGCTCGGCAGCTCAGCCCCGACTCGGACTCCGATGCACTTAGACACAGAGGTCCTTCTGGTCCATTTTCACATTCCGATAGACATGGAATGCTTATTATTATTATTATTATTATTATTATTATTGCCGAGGGTCTTACAGGGTACTAGACAACGACGATCTGATCTGCAGTATTAGTAAAAGGTTTTATTTGTATGATTGTGTGTGCGCAGAGACGTCTTGGTACTGTAGTGTGGGCCTCGTACTATGATTATTGTTGCAATTTCCGTAAAGAATGCACGCATCAACAAGCACTGCTGGGGCTGCATAAACAACACATTGTGCTCGGGATATGTGCGTTGACGTTAGAAATGCGGTGATACAAAAAGAAAAGATTCTTTTTTTTCACCCCTAAAAGTTTAAATCTGCTTTAAATACCATACTGTTTTGTGTACGTTTAGGCTTTTACTCGCTAGAGAACCTGACACGTGTTCCTATAACAACAACAACAACAACAAAAAGGTTGTGTGAATAATGAGACGCGGCAGAATTAGATTGCAAAGTCGGTTTTCCCCTGTCTTGCCCGGTGGTCTCCGTTCACGCCCTACACCACACACGGGTGTTACCGCGGTGATCTGCCCATTGCCATTTTGAACCTCGCTAGCCTTCTCACAACTAGTTCTTGTGTTGTGAGCCGGCATGCATTTCATTACACCTAAAGATTTGTCTAAATGCATAAACGTATGTTTGCCGTAAATAAATCGATTTTACAGCCGTGCCTATTAGAATAGCGTTTAACGCCGAAGCGGGCAATCGAAAATGTATTATGGGGAGTTATTGCATATATTAAGGCCTTGGACATTAAATAAAAAGTGATCTTGAAAGCTCACACTGTACTGTAGATGGAATCGTTGTGTTCTATTTTTTGTGCAGGTAAGCAGTGTCCCAGTGCAATTTATCAGCCACTTTTGGCTGCTGAGAATATAATAAGTATGGCTACCTGCGGGCAAAACTATTGTGTTATAAATTACCCATTAATTGCCTCAGTGAGAGGGTGCATACAAACAACCTGCACACGTCCACTGCTAACTTTCTAGGATTTAATTACTTGATCTAAAATAGAATGGCCTCTTTATCCAGACTGATTAGGGTTGTGTGGAAGCAGCCTGATGCTTTTAAAGCAAAATATGTTGAATAGCAGCCATGGTAAATGTACAGAATGTACTGTGAACTACAGTATATGCATCGGAGAGCCACTGAAAGCTCCTTTTTATGAAACCATTGATGAAAAATATGTGTAAGACATGATGGTTCAAGTGTGTTGTCCACACAAGTGCATCCATATTTCTAGAGCACAGCAGTAACATTAAACAATAAGACATTCAAATCAAAGTTCAGGGACGTCTGAAAATGCATTTTTACTAATATAAAGTGTAATACCTGGTTATAATGAAGGCAGACTGTGTGTATCCCAAGGGACCTCTTGGACAAGAAACTTCTCTGTTTCGCTGAATCAAACAAAGTCAATGAACTGTCTTACATGCTAGGTTATGGAGTGCAGGCATCATTAACTAGCCATTAAGCAAAAACATACAACTCCTTACTAATTAAGAAAGATTAGGGTTAAATCCCAGAAGCATTTTATGGATGCTAAATAATGAGGACAAATAGGTATGTCTTCATAAAGTATACATAATAGTCAATAAGAGATTGTGTAGTAAATGGTGTGGGTATTTAAAGACGAAAATAAATTAGGAAAACAAAGTTTGTCAGTAAGTTTGACAGTAAGATCTCGTTACCCCTGATATGTAACTGGCTATTACAGAGGCAAATTAGTTGGTTTATAAGAATCTGGTCTCTTTTTCCATCAGGCTGTATTGATCCCTTACCCTCAAAAGAGAGCCAGTGCCTGATTAAACAGTAAGTAAGCAAAAGCCTTGAAAAGCCCTGAACTGTGAAATTATATGTTGCAAGTTCACAACTAGATACTGCAGCCAGAACTGAAACTGTCTACAAAATACACTACTGTCACACATGGATCCCTACCTAAAATGTCTGTTGTGTTAAATGTCCACTATAACTGTCACTGTATGGACAGTAAAAGGCTCATACCATTTCCAAAACTGCTCTTGAAGTTCCTAAATTCAGCCTGAACTGGATTTTAATTCCTCATTTAATAGGACCTTAGAAAGCATGGCTAGCTCTTTGGAATGGTCATTATCTAGCAGCGTGAATGATGCATCCGTCAATAATCTCATGCATGGAAAACATCTGCATGACATCACTCCGTTGAATGGAAGATCTTTCTAGTGAACTAGTGATCTTATCCTTTAGCAGTTTTTGTCTAAAACTACAACAGTACACAATGTGAAAAATTGTTGGATCAATAACATCGCAAGTTTCGTTAATGTGTTTTAGAGCCGAGTCTGTTATAGGACAGATTCATATCTCAGCTAAAACATGAACTCAAATCTAAACATTTGAAAGCAAACTACGTTAAGATTTTACACGGTTGCCTTCAGTTCAGGAAATTACTTTTTGTGTTCCCTGACAAAACAAAAGTTGACTGAGAAGGGTTGTGTTGTGCTTTCCACTTACTGTACCTTATAATATAATCCTGCAGTAGCTTCCAAACCCAAGCAATAAATGCTGTTGTTCTTTTTAAATGTTATGTTTCTCTTGACATAATCTGCACTTAATATTTATCCATGTTTGAGCATAGTGCCTTAATATTTGTATACCCAATGTTTTGCATGTATAGTATGAAGGTTCCATACACAGTACTCACAGGAAGAAATGGGTAGTTTGTAACTCTAAAACTAGTGTCAATTTGAACCCCTTTTTGAAGTATCAATCCTATCTGCGCATGTGTTCTTGTTTTGGCTTGCTGCCTTACTGCAATCCAGCCACTGCGCCCCCTGCTGGTGAATTGCTGCCAAGGGTTCATCAGATCTTGCAATGAGCAAAGGAGGCCCTGCCAGGACAGGAAAAAATACAATATGCATTGGCATTGAAAATGCCCTTATGCCAACCGGGAGTCGAACTGTAGTAGCTCCCAAGGGTTCTGAAAGTGTGTGTTAAATTTCTTAAATGCATAATGTGATTAAAGAAGTGTCTTCTAAAGCCATATGTAATACCGCATTACCGCAGCGGTTCTATTAGGTGATCACAAAATCTTTGAAGATATGGGACCATCCCACAAGCAGTTCTCTCTTTCTTGTCCTAAAGGATTTATGTCTGAGATCTGACTGATCAGAAAATAGTCTGAATAACACTCCCTGCAGGCTGCTCATTGTAATATTGGTGAATCTAGGTAGGCCCAACTTGTAGGGAAAACCTTTCTTTAAAGATCGATTTGTATTTCCTAAAATCTTCTATCGTTGTTTGCAATATAATCTTCATTTTAAATATGGATATGGAAGGAAAATGGTGCTGCCCACTATAGCTCCAGATAGTTATAGAAACGCAATGACTGCTCATTGAAATGCTAGTATTCAGGCAGAGACTAGCGGGTGAGTTACCCTGTTTGCCTCAAGGACAGCAGATCACAGTAAAGCAATCTATTCAGGGCGTGTGAGGGTGGCTTTGTAGAGTTCAGTATGACACTTTTCCTATGGGACTTCGCTGCCTGCCCAGTGAAGTCTTAAGTTGTCAAAATGGCCCAGCCGTTTCACCTGGAAGATAAGAACAATTCCTAATGTTAAGCTGTCAAAAGAATTGAATACAGTACAGTATGCCTATGAATTATGAGCAATTGAACAGGAACTATAATAAACAGAAATGAAAAGTAAACTATTGCTGAATATTGACAGCAACCATGCTGTTCATTCATGAAGAAACACAAAATGGAAGCATTATTGCCAAAAAGACTACTACAGTAGTAATACAATTATCTTTATCTATAGAATTTCACCTAGCAGGCACAGAAAGCAGACGACACCCAGGATGGGACAGCCCATCACAAGGGACAAACACACGAACGCACCCAGGAACAAGTCACCTAGCCAGCATGTATTTGGAAAGTGTGAGACACCTGGACCACCTGGAATTAACTCATTTAAAATGAATAGTAAACTTTTAACATGTAAACTCCATCCTGAATTAAACACACAAGCAAGAGTTGTGAGGCAACAGCATCCTTATACAGAATTATAATTACTTTATTCATATGTCTAATGCGGGTGGAATAGTAGTGTCAGTATCTGCTGTATTCGTACAGTAAGTAGCAGCTAGTCCTCTACATCTTAATGAACATCTCTGTTGTAAATTAATATCATTAATGATTAATTGCATTTACAGTATTTTACACTCTTCATCACAAAGGATCCCAAAATTCATCAGATACAGTACGGGGAGGAACGACTTCATTCACCTCTGAAGTGCAGGACCCACCTTACTGATGAACAGCAGCTCTTATGCACCAGCAATCTCCCCACACTGCAGATCGGGTAGAGAAGAGAGAATCTGCTTTACCAGTTGATGTTAAAGGGGAACTTCATATAGTATCTGGCACATTATTCAACAGCAGACTGGAATATAACCCCATATTGTGGTTCACACCCCTATACTTCCAGTGCCATTACCAACCAAGTGAGGACATCAGTTGAATGTCCCATCTGAAGGAAGGCCCCTCCTGTAGAGTGTCCCCAAGTAGATGTGTGGGGATATTGCTTTGGTGATTCTGGTCCACAGAGAAGATTGCCACTTGTGGTTCCATATGCTCCACTCACTGCACAGCAGCATCCTAGTTTTCCTTAAAGGCTCCCTGTGCTAGTAGGGACCAACCCAGCCTTGTTTAGCTTCAGAGATCTGACAAGATCAGCCTAGGAATGCGTTATCATTGTTGTCCACCTTAACTGCATCACACTCTAAATTGGGGAAGGGGACCATCACAGTGTTGGCTAACATCAACAACCAACTCAGACTGTGTCACTGTGGCCAAGCTTCTCAGTTGTGCCGTACAGCACACTGCACAGCCAACAGGATATCCAGGGCTAGGGGAAAAATAGAAAACCTTCAAAGGAAAAGCCAAGCCAAAGCAAAAGACTTTCCTTTTGTCCTGCAGAAGGGTTTTGTTTTCTACTGCAAATGGAACCACCCAGACAAGAGACAGGCGAGGGTAATGAGAAAAAAAAAACTTCAGCCACCGCATCACAAAGAGCCCCCCCCACACACACACACAAACAGCCCACATGTTCAAAACATCACTGCAGCAACTGGTGTGACTCAGCCACCCCCTTTCTTGATTAGAATAAAATGCAAAAGGGAAGCCAGATGTATTGGGAGCACATACACCTGTCTTTCTTACCTCGTCATAAATGGGGTTAAGAGCAATCTACCTGTATGTAAATGATGCCCTGGCAAAGAGAAAGACCCCTAACTCATATTTCTCATAATAACATCCTGCATCTCTTCCCGCTGACTGCTTTAAACAGATGGAGTGTCACAGGACATCGGATCAAAAATGTTATGAGAAGAGAAAACTAATCCATATATTGTTTTTCCTTTGGTATTTTACATACTGTAGCAAACCCTTAGGTTTTTAGTCTCTGGGAATGGAAAAGTCAAAGGGTGGTGTATTAGAAGCAGTTTCCATTAACTGCAGGTTCTTCCCCATATAGAGAACTGGTCACAATCTGGGAATATGCAGGGAACAAGTCATTCCCCTGAAGGATTCCTGAGGGGAAGCCCCCAATGTCAGCCTACATCAACACTCTATCGCATGGCTATGACTTCTCTGAAATTATAAAGGCACACAGGGAACAAAGTGGGTATTTGAAATGAGAAGAGAAAACTAATCCATATATTGTTTTTCCTTTGGTATTTTACATACTGTAGCAAACCCTTAGGTTTTTAGTCTCTGGGAATGGAAAAGTCAAAGGGTGGTGTATTAGAAGCAGTTTCCATTAACTGCAGGTTCTTCCCCATATAGAGAACTGGTCACAATCTGGGAATATGCAGGGAACAAGTCATTCCCCTGAAGGATTCCTGAGGGGAAGCCCCCAATGTCAGCCTACATCAACACTCTATCGCATGGCTATGACTTCTCTGAAATTATAAAGGCACACAGGGAACAAAGTGGGTATTTGAAATTCTTCATTGTGTTCCTTCAGTTAATCTAACGCTGACCCAAAATTTACCCAATTGCTAATGCGATGCAATAGAATATCAGGATCAGTACCTAATACCGTTCTCATATATAGTTCACATGTAAAGATGTGTTTTCGCGTTTGATTGATACATCGTAGTTTTTCAATTCCACCATAACAGCAGTACAGAACTGGATTATGCTGAATTTGTCTTTAAATCTTTCGTGCTACTGTATATGAATGCAGTACAAAATAAACATTATGTTCGAAGCTCATTAAAAGTAGAATCTAAAGATCACTTTTTTTAACATGACTTCACTCACGCTTGTAAAGAAATGCGGAGCCCATTACACGCGTAAACGGAATCATTTATGCACATTGATGTGAATCGCCACCTTGAATTCGGTTTATATAAAACTCTTCACCGCCACGCTGCGTGTGCCATCCGGGGGAACTGGCACGCTTAAGGCTTATGAAAAAGATTTCGTTTTTGCTCTGAAACGGAGATAACAGAGGCTACAGTATGACCTGCTTCAAATAAACCTGTTTCGCTGGGACATAACTGTTGCAAAGCTGCGCGGGCGTCCGCAGTAACGTCGGCTCATCTGTCTTAAAGCAAACCAAAATGTATCGACGAATGCTTTAAAGGGGCAAATGTTTTATAATAAAGAAGTGTTATTGGTTCCCTAGAAGAAATATCTCGCACTGTCCGTCTACAATGGTCACCGTATTCGCTCTCTCCCCGTTGCTATTGTACAGTATGTCACTGCTCAGCGCTAAACACACAAATAAGTATCGAACACAAAATGCGTATAATGGCATCCACCGAATCGCTAAAAAAAAATGCCTGAGAGCAAAGGTAAACAAAAATCAAGCAGGTTTTTTGATCCTTTCGATCTGATACGATTACGTAAATTCCAAAGCAGCGTCTCTTCTCAATAATAGACCGTTTGAAAGGAAGAATTGTTTCAGAATGACTGAAAACAAAACAATAACAGGCTAACTTATTATTAACAACAACAATTACAATAATAATAATAATAATACAACGGTTTATTATAGTTTTATAGCAAAAAATCACATTTAAATATGAATAATGGGGCTATAAAGCTGTTTGAGGGTCCCTGCAGCGAAAAGAAACATAACACAAATACACCCAAACCAGAACACAAAGGATCCGAGAGACGCTTTTTCAAATTTATAGTCCCCCCCCCCACCTCCGCACTTGGGCGGAAGATACCATTTTTAGGCTGAGTCGCAGAAGGGGAGGAAGAGAGAAAGAAATTTTTGAATTTCAAATCATTTTTTCCTTTACCTCCCCTGACACATGCGAGTTGTGAGACATCCCAGTCTGTTTAAACCGAAAGGACACCCATACAGTCTCTTCAATGCAAAAAATAAAAAGGCAGGATAAGCGAGCGAGGGAACGGAGGTGTAAATAGAGATATATTCTCTCCCTTTTATACATATATATAGAAACACACCTCCACAGAGACAGTCACACGCACGTCTCTATTTACTTTCTAGCTAGTGTATGTATTTATATATGTAAATATTTATATAAATAAAACTATCAATATCAACAATAATACTACACGATCTTTTTTATTTAATCCGCTACTGATATTACTTCTACATCAACGACAGCACCACTGATTCGACTATTACCACGCAAACTATACTATTACTACTACTTCGACTACTAATTCTACTACTTCTGCTGCGACCGCTACCCCAGGTGAAGATGGCAACGTTAACAAACGGGCAGGCTGACACCTCAGGTCTCACCTCGGGACTCGGCAGCGCAGGCACAAACGGGCTTGTGAACGGATTAAGCCACAGTCCCGGGAGCTGTGCCACAATTCCCATGAAGGACCACGATGCCATCAAGCTTTTCATAGGACAGATCCCCCGCAACCTGGACGAGAAGGACCTCCGACCGCTCTTCGAGGAATTCGGCAAGATCTACGAGCTCACCGTGTTGAAAGATCGGTTCACCGGTATGCACAAAGGTGCGTGAGACGGGGGAGGGGGGGGATTTTATCCAGTTTTTACCGTGTCGTCTCTCAGTTCCGTCTTCGCTTTCCAAACCTCAAGGTGGGAGGTTTGCTGCCCTGTTGGCTTCATTTTATCTATGCGTTAATTCACGTGTTTGATTATGCATTTTCACCCGATTTCCCTACGGTTAGTACTGGTAGGACTTGCGCTATCGTAAGGCGTATTGGTGTGGAGACAAAAATATCCCTAATCCAATTTCTTGATACTTTTTCGGGGGGTCTTCTGTGTAGACCTGTCTCTCTAGGTGTAACAATTGCCGAATTCCGAGTCTTACACTAGAATGTAATACGAAGCTTGAGTACATTAATGCGATAGTGTTGTCTGGGTATTCATAAGTTAAAAGGAACATGCAGTAGTTTTATCTAGTTTATGTCCACCAGACACTGAGTTGTAAGGCAAATGGTTAATAGTACCCATGTGCATACTGTACCTTCATTAACTGCTGCACTCTGTAGATTAAGACTGACCATTGTAAGTGCAGAAATGTTACATTACTGTATGTGGTTCATCCTAGTGAATGGGTATTGCTTTGTGCTCTGAAAACTCTTATGAATATTTATTTAGCGATAATGCTTCACTGGGTCAAGAAACTCATATAAGCAGCAATTTCCTGTTCTTGGTCGCCATTCTCTTGTCGAAGTTTGAATGGCATTTTTATTCATTCCTGGGATTTTACTTTTTTCCACCAATGATGATTCCAATAGTGAAATGGGATTATTTTTCACGACCTTTGTTTTTACACAAGCTTTTCAGTTCATAGTTGTTTGTGTGTGTGTTTGCGTTGGTTTCATTCTTTTAATTATGGTACATGTGAAAATGCATTCTGCAGGAAAAGCACCAGAGAGAAAGCAGGCAGTGCTTTGAGCAGGCGGCGTGAAATTCCCCAAGATAAATGCCTACTCCATCTCTGCCCCTTCCCACCAATACCACTGGCGTTTCAGAAGACTCTCCTTTGATCCTACTGGGAATGCAGGTTGAATGCAAAAAACTGCTCCTCCAGCCTGAGCAGTTTGGAGTTGGGCAAATGTAGCAAGCAGGAGTGCTTTGATGGCTTGCTGTGTTGTCTTAGCAGAGGGGAAAATAGAGGCTGAATGATCTTCGAAGATAAGACTGACTTCTTGTACAGTATGTAGTGTGCCGTGACTAAGTCCTTTAGGCAGGCTGCATGAAAGACTTGCGGGAGAAGACATCTTTATTAGGCTGTCAACCGAACTTTTATTTATTAGATTATTTATTTATCACCATTCATTGTGATCTGATATGTTATTGGATTTTTCTTGAGGCATGTGCTGTGGATGTGGCAGATGAGCGCAGCGCAGTGTACAGTAACTCAACTTTAAACAATACACAGTAGCATAATAGGGAAAGCACAGGGGTTATCTTTTATTAAAAACAGACCTGTATTCGAGATCCCCCGTACAAAGCTTAATCGTATTGCCTGTGAACAAAAGCCTCTCCAGTGACTGCTTCGAGAATTTGTCTGGCTCCTTAGGGATCTCACATACAGACACACGCGAGGCTGAAACGGCACTTTTGGACACATACCAGCAAAGACTTTTCAATTATCTAATAATGGGGCTTGCATTATTTACAAGGGAGCGTAGCTAGGATGCTCAGAGGGCTCTTCCTCCTGTATCCGAGTCCCACAATGACATTATCCAGGAAAAAGACAGAGACACGGGAATAACAAAAAAAACAAATCGTGTTGGCATATACTTGCTGCACCTCCGCAGCAGTGGGACTGTTCTTTAAATCCTCCTGCTGCTGCATAGTGGGCAAGGACCCGCGTGATGTGCCCACTGGCTCACTCACTCATTCATTTATGCGGGAGTCTCTTGCTCGCCAACAGCATGGACGCTAACCAACCGGAGTACCGTTGGCACTGGTGGCCTTGGCTTGGTGCTAACACTTCATTCCTCATGATTGTTCCCAATGGCGTCTCCTGTCCCGGTGGAGGACTAGAGGTGGCAGAACACCTCGGAGGAGACCTCGGAATTCCAGAACCAAGAGAGCGTCATCCTCCGGGCGTCAGCACGCTGGCTTGCCGTAGATCCAGTACATGTGTGATGATCCTGTTTCAGAACCTCAGGGTGTAAGTGTGGTGGTCGGAGCACATTCTGTGTGGCGTCTGGCCTCCGTGTCCTCAGAGCTTCCTAAGAAATGCCGGCTGGGTTAGCCGGATCATGTGTTTCTGTGTGCGCGCCATGTTATGGACCGGTATCACATCCAGGAAGGTTTCCTTCCTTCTTTCCTTCCAGATACACCCCTACCTGGAATAAGTGGCTCCATGATAATGAATGGATGGAGCCATAGAAGGCCCTTCTAACTGAGGAGGGTTATAAGTATTACTCATATACTATTTTGCTTATCATCTGCTGTAGTTTTCCTCCTTTCACTGCTCATGGAATATTAATTTTAAAAAATCATTGTTATGCATATAGGTGCACCCTGGGAATTGTTTTGGCCAGACCACTTCTCCACGCTTCTTAAAAGCATCTTTTTTTATGATATTTTTATCACATGAAATCATTACAGCATAATAGAAATGTGTTAAAGAGAGCAAGCCCGTTCTATTTTCATTTTTTCTTCATACTTGCATCCCTGCCTGTGGTAATAGACCCCATTCATAATCTTCAAGAGCCGCAGAGGACAGAGCGGTGCTGTGGCTGTTCGGTCGAGTGAGGGGCAGAGAGCAGATGATTTCTTAAGGGGGAAGAAAACTCTTTCCTTTTTCCGACCGAGGCTGATGCGTAAAAGGCTGTAACGTCTCCGTCGTAGCTGCGTTTTTTCATTTCACTCTGCTGCTTTGAGCTCATTGCCTTGCATAACAGCATGTTTAAAATCCTTGGTAATGTAAACAACGCGATCTGTTTCAGTCCAGTTAGGAATGATGAGCAAAGAGTACTTTTTTGCAGGTTTTGAAATAGTCAAATCTGACTGTTGTGTACTTTAGGTTTAAATGAGATCTCCAGTGGGACAGGTTTTAAAGCCTCCAAAACCAGTTTGACACATGTACTTAATCAACAAAAATAATCACTGCGCAGTTAAGAATGTGTTAGCGGCATGCTTCTACACGTTGACAATGAAGTGTGATGTGCTGAGTGGGTCTGATGATGGTACTGCCATTTGTCTCTGGTTCCAGTTTGAAAATTAGCTAAATACTTACAGATTATGTTTATTCTTCTAACTCAATGGTCTGTCAGCAAGCAGGGAGGCCTGTTCCTCTGGGTTTTCCCTCTCATTTTATGGCATCACGTAACTTGCTACTCTCAGCACTGCCTTGAGAGATAAAATCAACAAGCCTTCCTTAAAACGTGCCTGGATTTGATAGGTAACTGGATGTCCTGTATGAGAAATTCTGAAAGGTGCAGGAAGTGTGCTGGTGCTGTTGCCTGAGTGCACCATGAAGGCCTGCGCACAGTGAACGGGTTTAAAATAAAGCGATTACATTTCACCTGCAAGGACATTTTATTTTCTGTACAACTCTGGCTGATAAGGACAACGATAAGTCCTTGTTCTTTGCTTTGGAAAGCTATAACTCCGAAGGCCTATTTTCAGATGCTTATTGCTGTCCTATTATTTTAAAGCAAAGAATGAAACATGCAGTGGAATTCGATTTAATGTCTTCAGTGTCATAGAGCAAAGCCACAAAAACTCAGGCAGAAAGAGAGCTTCAAACTGGTTTTCCCCAGTAGTTTCAGCGTCTGAAACTCGGGCTCGTTCCAACAGTATCAGACAGGAATCGCTCTTATGTTAAAAGGGAAAAAAAGAGGGATTAGGTTTGATGCTGTTAAAATAACTGCTGATAAGAATGAAGCAATTTAATCACAGAATCCACCCCCCTCTCTATTAAGACGCTCTTTTAATAAAGCTGATAACACAACCCCAAGCAGATGTCACTCAAACTTCTCATTTGACAGCTGAGCCGAAAACTGCAGGCAGGCTTCTCTTGAGCATACAACAGTTCTGCTCTTAAACAGCTGAGCTATTATCTGCCAGTGTGACCCACGAGACATGTCCATACTTACCAGCACATCCATTTTCTTACTGTATTTCTAAATATACCAAATGCCTAGAAACATTTGAATTTGCAATTTAATAGAAATATTCACAGGTTACGAAGAAAACATGAGATCATTAATACAGTATAGTGAAGAAGCTCTTAGTCCAAGTGGATAGATGATACCTGAAGCAATATCTTTTATACATATCAAAATAAATAGCTGGCTTTTTATCTAGGAATCTGTGGGCATCTGTGGGAGGTCCCACAGGAAAGACATAAAAGCCCATTTTTATTAGTAAGACATGTGATGAAAAGATGCTGTATCATCACAGTGTACTGTAGTCATCTTACAGAAGACAGGCTCTGCCTTAGGATACCAGCAGCTTTTACTATTTGCTTTGGATGCACAGATTAAAAAGGGAGAAAAGCACACTGTACTGTTGCAGGGAGATAGAAGTTAAGAAGTTTAAAAGATAGTCAGAATTGTTAGAGCAATCATCCTGAGGTTGGTTCCAATAAGACGGCCTTGGAGATCGGCAGCGACAGGTGTGGTCATACAGTCGCAGGCAGACCTGGAGAGAGTTGCAATACAGAGACAACCAGGTTGGTCTTTTTGTGATAGGGCTTTATGTGCATTCTTGGGTGTGAAGAAAGATATAAGATATGAAAAGGAAGTTAACTGATTTCTTTCTGCACAAAGACTTCTTGTGACACAAGATATTCCATGCTTAAGCATCTTTGAGTTATGGCAGGGATGGAAGTTAACTGATAAGAAATTCCAAGTGCAAACTAAGGAAAGATGAAACCGACCATTAAAAGGGGTCAAGGTCTTGGGAATGTCCAAACACAGGTGACCCCTGCCCCATTACCATGGTAACAAAGTAACAATTTGCGTCTGAAGTTTGCTGTATAAACTGGACATTTTGTACCTATATTCCGAACAATACTTTGATCTTATTGTTCCTTGCATGCAATAAACCCAGTTGTTTAAACTTCATCTCAGGATCCAGATTACAACAGGTGGTTATCCCGATCAAAAACATGGGGTTACATGCCTGTGATGGCGGGTTCCTATCTGAATATCTTGTCCTGCAGATCATTAGCTTCTTTCTCTCAGCCCATAGCTACAACTGTGGGGTTTGCCTATATAGGAACCAGCTGGGTTTGTGACAAAGCTTTCACTGAGACACATCTTTCTGCTTCCTGTTTCGCAACCCACCTACAGTAGCTGCCTTTCAGTTTTTTCCAAGACGATGTTAATTCAGAAACAACTTTTCCCAAAGGCTCAAATTAGTTGCAGTGACACAGTATTTCATCACGAACTATTTAAAAATGAATGACAGGATGTACAAAGCATTTGACATGGAGCTGAGTGTGCAGGGTGTTTTTTTTTTCTTGAATTTGCTCTCTTTAGAAGATCTTTTTTTTTATCCTCATAGTACTGATACAAACTTAGAAGGTCAACCTAACAGCTCCTGTTTCCCACTCACTGTGAAAGCAATGGGATTGTGCTTCTCCATGGAGGATAAATACTGATAAAACCTTAGAAACACAGCCCTGTCTTTGTGCCTCAGACCTTAGCACACTTAATTCTCTACAAAACGCCCCATTTACTGTTTTAGAAACCTGAAATGTATCTCCTTATTGGAGAGTTTTAAACAAGGACAGGCTTATTAGGCAGTGCTGATGTGCAGGTGCAGAATGACCTCTGTTTTCTATCTCTTGGGCAGCTACTCTAGTGTGTAACTGGTGTTCCATTGCCCTGCTACATTTTTGTAAGATCTTTTGAGATCTGAAAAGAGGTAATATATACACACTGCCTGTAACTTGTGGTGTGTTAGAAAATATAAAAGATTTTCACCTACTAATGCTAAAGCCACAGAACAGGCTGCTCTGCTGAGCTTATTTAATTACTGTATACTCTTTGAAAGTCAGTGGTAAGACTATATTAGTCTGTACTGTTTTTACATTTGCAATGCACTTACATACACTAATTCCAGGATCTGGCATCTAGGAGGGCACTTGTTCTTTAACAGAAGGACATGTCCTTCACTGTACATAAACTGTTCAGTTTGCAAAAAGAAAAAGCGACAAGGAAAACAAAGGAATGAATGGAAAGAGCTGATGCTTGATTCCTCTGATTTCTGATGCAGTGATGTCTATTTTTATCGGGTGCGCCTGTCAGTGCGACTGGCCAACGACAGGATATCTCCTAGCTCGGCTTGAGGAAGAGCTCTCCTGCCAAACGGAGGACTCTGACCTCAGGAAAGTGCAGAGATTAGCATGCTAACTGTATTCACAGAGCCTGATAGGGCCAGCACTGAGCCTCCTAGAGGAAGAGTGATGCATGAGTGAGGGATGAGCTGACCTTTTCTTCGTAGAACATGCATCGCCTCTTTTATTCATGCGGCTGACCAGGGCAAAGCCGAGTTTTACAGCTTGATGGTTTTAATTACTACCCTGCCTCCTCATCATAAAACCTTACTAAACCTGAACACATACAATCTTTGTGAACACTATTAAAAAGACTTCCCAACTTCCTTACCAGACGCCTTTCTAAAACAGTAAATGGGGCATTTTGTAGAGAATTAAGTGTGCTAAGGTCTGAAGCACAAAGACAGGGCTGTGTTTCTAAGGATTTATCAGTGTTTATCCTCCATGGAGAAGCACAATCCCATTGCTTTCACAGTGATCGGAAAACAGGAGCTGTTAGGTTGATCTCCTAGGTTTGTACCAGTGCTATGGGGACAAAAAAAAAAGATCTTCTAAAGAGAGCAAATTCAGGAAATAAAAACCGCCTGCACACTCAGCTCCATGTCAAATGCTTTGCATATCCTGTCATTCATTTTTAAATAGTTCATGAAGACATACTGTGACAACTGCATTTTTAAATTATTTTTGGTATTTCATATTCAGAGCTCATACAGTAGCACCAAGTCATGGTGAAGGCCTGCTAGGAATGCAGGGAAGACACAAAATGATAAGACAGTTATATTAATGACGACTTACTTCCCTGTAGTGCTTTTTGTTCCAAAGAATCCCAAAGCACTTATAGGAGGGATCCCACTTCATCCACCACAGGGTGACGTTTGGCAGCCATTCTGTGCCAGCAGCCCCCCTGTTCGGTTAAGGGGGGGACTTTAGGGAGGCCACGTTGTGCAAACAAGCCCAGAGTGGAATGTAGCCAGGAGACCAGAGTCACCACCCCTGTTCTTACATCTCACTTGCTGTCTCTACTGGCCAAGTACTCGGGATATCCGTTCATCCTGAAGGGCAGCACTTGCCAAAGCACGGTGATTTCAGGCACCACACTGGGCCACTGGTTTGGAATTTGTGGTTAGCTTCTGTTCCAGAAGACCACTGAGGGTGATGACATGTAATACAAGTCACAGGAAACCATGAATATATAAGAGACGTAACATCATGACAAGACTGCAGAAAACAATGGTCATGACCAGCATCGCATATAGTTTCGATGTTCACAATTGAATTCCTATGAACAAGATCATCTTCACCTAGAGCCCTAATAATTCATCATCTTGCATTTCAAAACATCACTTCCTTTACACAAACCTAAAAGTGACTTTCTCCAGCATATCACAGCAAGTTTCAGTGTATTCCCAAAGTAATAAGGATTACTGCAGTGGGATTTGCCTTTTGTTATGAAAGAGTCACAGTGCAAAAAGAATGTGCTGTCAGAATCGCAAAGACGATCTCTTTAGGCATGGAACCTTTTTTATCGCTAACCCAGATTTCGATTTTTTTGCTTTTCTCATTGTTGTGCTCCCTGTTTCTATTTCGGGTTTGTGTAATGCTTTTTGTTATTTGCTGTATTTTTCTGCCAGTGATCTCGCGTGCTGCGAGTTATGCGCTGTGAAAAGATAGCATTAAAAATCTAAAGCATTGCCACTTCCAGACCTGCTTCAAGATCAGTGAGTTTTTACGCACAAATGTGAAAAATGGAACAGTAGAAGGCAGTAATGTATTTGTTATATGCTGTGCACAATATATTATATATATATATCTCCATAGCCTATATTTGAGCCATTCTGAATAATCTTCGCCCGTATGAGAGAGCGCAATTCTCTCTCTCTCTCTCTCTCACACACGGGCACCTTCTGTACCTCTGGCACCTGTTTCCAGTGTAGAAATCGCAAAGGGAACCCAGTGGGTGGTGTGGCCTGTGAGGTGAGATACTCTTCACATGTGTGTTTGCCTTCTTTTCAGTCAGCAAATGGGATTAGCCAGGCAATGCAGAAACCACACATAAGAGGTGGCAAATGACTGGGAGCATGACCGGAGGTGATGAGAAAAGCCTGTCTCCTGCACCAAACGATTAATAATCAATAACTAGCGAGGCAGGCCTGTGAGTACACTGTCACAACCCATATCGTTGAGGCCTGGCTGATGTGCGACGCCTTTTCCGAGGACAGAACAAAGAGCTCGGTGTTACAGTATGTGTGTGTGTGGGGGGCGGGGGGTACCCTTGATAGTTGCTAGGGTCAGATCCAGTTCCCAGAATCCTCAGCCACAAGTCATGCCTTTCACCTGGAACTTTTTAGAAAAGCTTGAAGATACAAAGGACAAGTTGTGTATTGACATTCCCTTTCTTTACGTGTAAGAAACCGCAGTGTCTTTAAGGAGTTTTGTTATTGTTTTTCATTAAAGGCAGTAAAAGCTACCCCATATAATACTATCCATCTGGGTGCCATCTATTACTTCCTTTATCACCCTCAGTGACCGGCTCGTCCTGATTGTGTTTGATCAAATCTCCCGCTGCACTGCAGAATAGATCTCTCCTGCAGAACCTCGAAGTGGCTTTGTGTCTTAATGCAGGGAATTGCAACATGGAGTTCAGCCGTTGAATTGTATGTTTTTGTAGACTTTAGTGGGGTCTCTAAAGACAAATTCTTCTTTTTCTTCGATTTCTTTACGTCATCTTCCCCCTTTTAACTTTATTCCTTCTTAACTTTGAAAAATGCCCTTTGTCATCATCAAGTGAATAACCGAGAGCCAATTTAACGTTTTTGGAGCACGATTCTTTGTCAGCCTTGTCTTTCATCTGTAGGGCAGATGAGGAACCTGTTTTCTAAGAGTCATTCACTGTAGATTTCTCAACCTGAAAAAGGCAGTGAAAATAAGGGGCTGTTTTGTGTCTCGCTTTGACGACCTCAGACAAAAAATTTGCAACAGTTTAATGGTTTGGGAGCTACCTGCATATATACAGTATATGCTATATCAATATATACCTATTGATATAGATATATATGCTATTTCAATATCAATAGGACAATCAGAAAAACCCTAAAAATCCTTTTTCTTCCAAGGGCCGTTGTCCGTTTTCCTTTTAGCAAGTTTAATGAGAGATTTGCTGGTGTGCATCGAGGTTAGAGCTTCTGTACACATTATATCCATTTTAATTAGTCTTTATATGATTCTCCGAAGAGTAAGTGCCTCTTAACAATATCATCAATAAAACCTATTAATTACTCTGGCACTGCACACACCCTGATGGCTGATTACTGAGAACCACATGAATTCTGATGGCTTCGCTCACACCCCGAGCGCACTGACTCACGATGAATCACAGACATAGCGTCCTGACAAGAGTTTTAAGTGTAAGGTAGCTGAGGACAGTATTTGGCAATTAGTTCAAACCCTAGCGCCTGACTTTGGACGGCTGTGGCTGTCTTGTTGCTTTCATTTAAACAGGCCTGAATAAAAGTGATCAATTGTTCAGTTTAATAAAAGTAGGATCAAAACCCAGGAGACCCTGTGGGTATATGAGCTGACAACTCTGCTCTTAAGGGCCGGAAAGAGGTGGTCATTTTCCGGTGGGGAAGGACTGAGTGGGGATGGTATTGGGAGAATTGCCTCTTTATGACTGGAGCCCAGTGCGTTTCCTCATATTCTGGTGATCTCATAATAATCCTTTAAATTAATTATTTTTTGTATATATATATGTGTGTGTGTTTGTGCAGTGATCTGATCGCTGAACAGCAGGACTGGGAGACATAAAGATTAGTGGATGTGGACGTGTAATGAGTGGAGATGCTTGAGTAAGAAATCTCAGAGGGGAAGGCCGTTTATATATCAACATAAAGCTTTAACTACCCAGCCCTCTGACTGCACATTGCCCGCTGCCTCTAAATCAAGATACATTGGACTTTTATTATTGCCTTTTATTTAACCGGGGAGTGTACCCTTTAGACCCTGATTTACAGGGACTTTCTAGGGAAGAAGAGACAACAGAAGACATAGAAAGGCAAAATGACCGGTCCCAGCAGAGTGATTTACAGTATTAAAGTGCTTGTGAGTAATGATGTAATGCATATGGCAATAGGCCTGTTACTATGCAGACAGACGCAGGCAATTACAGAGTTCTGCTTAAGGCAGTGTTCCCAGTTATGTGCCTGTCTCCTGGATATACTTTAATTCTCATTCTGATACTTAGGGGGGATTTGAAAGCTGACTCATTATCCATACATTTATAAATGTACGTAAAAAAAGGACCTAGATATGGAGTTTTCCGGGGGCGTGGATTTTGCAGAAAGTACGCGTGTCCGTGTCAGGATTGGTGTCACAGACACTACTTTGTTCCCTTTTTTTAAAAAATGTCTGAACGGGAGAAAAATTCTAATTTCTCTCTGCCTTTATCTTGAAGTAGGACTTGTTATAAACCGACCTGGAAAGTTTCCCAGAATTAGATTGTCCTGTGTCTGCGCTTGGCTCAGATGCTCAGTGAAATGCATTGGGCTGTTCTGGCAAACAGCCAGAACCCCCCCACAAAAACAACCCCCCACAACGTATCAGGCTCTTCTCCGTAGTTCCGCACTTCTGCCTGGAAGAGAGCTGTGGGGCTGGGTCAGAGTTGGACTGCGGGGCAGGTGGTTCTGCTCTGGGTTAGCCTTAGACAGCGGGCTAGTTCAGCTGCCCCAGTTAGACAGTTGCGTACTCCACTCAAGGCACCCTGCACTGACGCTCTTTGTGGAGCCCAGGGGATTACAGAACTGAGCATTCCTCTACAACTCTCAATCCCTTACCAGTTCTGTAAGAAGCTTAAAACAATATCTACTCCACTCGTGATTTTTTGAGTGCATGTACTGTACTGTATTTAGTGGGCTACTTATTTTCATGTTGCATATGGCTCATTTCAAGCTCTGCTCTTTCAGATTACAGGCATCATTCTTGTTAAGGCTGTAGTTTTAGTTTACAGTATGTGTCTGTACAGCGTGTGAAATTGCCAATAAAGCACCAATGTGACCGCAGTTGTAGGTTATTAGTATTGTTGCTTGTGGTATTTGTGCTTCATGTTCACTGTAACACTTTCTGTTTAACACTCCCACTATAGCCAGCTCTTATTCCCTGTCTCTACACAGCCGAGAAAATGTTTCTTGAACTTTTGTGCTGTCAGTCCATATTGCTCCATTTTAGACCTTAGATTGTGATTAGACCTTCATGAAGGACTTAAAATTCTTAAAATAACCTGATGAAACACAAAGACATACAGTTAAATATACTGTATTTGGATTAACGAAATGAATCGACAGTAAATATTTTCTTGGAATCTGAACCCTTAAATTCAGTAGCAGGTGACACCTCCTTAGGTTGCAATGACTTCAGCTACAGTGGATGTTTCCTGCGACTGTAAATTGCAGTTCACTTACTGTACCTCTTCACTTGCACTGATTATTCTTTGTTTTCTTTCTCATAGACCATTTCATCTCATTAATCGGAAAACAGAACCCCGTTTGTTATTTACAGTCAGTCTGACTTCAATTAAACAAGGATATCATGGTAAAAAAGTGGAACCCTCATAGTTGTATTGAAGGTTCACGACGTTTTTCTCAGGACTGTGTGATTCTTGGGCATACAATGAGACTTGGAAAAGGGAAATCTAAAGCTTCTGAGCTGTTTTCTTTGTGGATGTATGCGAGAACAAATTGCACCTTAGTTTATGGAATTGCCAACTAGTGCAGAACTAGATCATCTCAACCTAAATTTGAACACTCTGCCAGACAGATGTATTAGCGGTGATTTAAATGTTGCGGTATACTGCATGTATGTTAGCTCATGCAGAAGTAAAATAAATGAAAGTGAAAGGCACAGGGAGGGGCACATTTACAATGCTGACATAATGATCCACCTGGGTTCCACCAAAGGTTAGATTGGAGCCCCCTTCGGGTCTTTAAGACTCCGTAATTGAAGATGCCGTATGAGCAGGGCCACTCAGACATACTGCATGAGGTCTTTAACGCAAGACATTCTATGACGACATTGTCGGGATTTCAGGTTTTTCCCTTGGATTTAATTTTGTGTCTGTCAGGAGCACCCAGTTCATTACCAAAACAAAGAGGGATGGTGTCTGAAATGGCTTCATGCTGTATAAGCTCTGCCTGTGCACACACATGTACTGTACATGCACATGGGA
Organism: Atractosteus spatula; assembly: GCF_055471065.1. Taxonomy (NCBI): domain Eukaryota; kingdom Metazoa; phylum Chordata; class Actinopteri; order Semionotiformes; family Lepisosteidae; genus Atractosteus; species Atractosteus spatula. The sequence goes on along the minus strand of NC_142708.1, from coordinate 7,305,111 downwards.
GGAGTGGTGCTACGTACTGTAAGATACTGCACATTGATATACAGTAGACATACTGTAGTGTTATATAATGTTGGAATCTGAGATGGTCATTATACACCAATTACATTATGTTTCTGCTTACATTTATTAAATACCATCATCAAGAATTAGGGTTAGAAATTACAAATGGTGGGTTTTCATCCTTTCCAGGTTGAAGATTATTAATGCTTTCCCAGTTTAGCTCAAATCAGTATCAAATCAGGTTTTTTTATTAACATCACCATCAGCACAGTATTATAATAATGCCAGCATTGCAGTACGTGTCTTAAAAGCATTGACCTCTTAATGCAAAATACAGTTAATCTGTGACTTTTTTAGTGCCCAGGCTTTGTTATTCATCAAACAGTTTACAACATTTTTCGCTCAATAATTTCAGGAGCAGAAAATGAAATGATGAAACAAAACAATAAAAAAACTACAAATTTTTTATAAAACGCTTGCAAGTGGGATCTGGCTGAGGAAGCTATTGTGGGCTTTGGTTCGAATATGTTTTTGTGACCATGTCTGATGTCTGCTATTTCGTGTTGATTCAAGTGTTTTTTGTGCTTTTTGTAATTTGCATTGTGTGATGCATGGAACTGCTATAGTGGTGACAGGTATTCTGGCCTCTCAGACAAATCTGAATGGTGAACTTTGAGTTCAGTACAGGTGAATGAGTCCACTGGGCTCTCAGTAGTATGATGACGTGGTTCTTATTATGACTTTTGCTACTTCACCAGTCATCAAACCTAGGAAAACACAGTGCTGCCGTGTTTTCACTGTTCTGGTACTGAAGGACAGGACAGGGAGCAACAGAAACTCTCTCATTATGTACGTCTTGATTCTAAAGAAAGATCTCCTCCTGAGACTGAAAAATCGGGGCTTCTCTGAATTTATTGAAATGAAAGCCTTTTTTTTTCAGGGAAAGAAATGAAAAATGCATCATGTACGGTTGTAGGGATGAAGATTTTGCGAGCGCGCGTCAATTATTCAAGCCGCAGACCGAGGTGGAAGTGGTGGGACACATCACAGCCGGGGAAGCTGTGAAGTGGGCTGTGTGTTCAGTGTGAGGAGAGGAGCAGTGACGGGCAGCCACACACTTCATCTGCACCTCAGCCCACTTAATCAACAGGGTCAGGATTTGCAGAGCAGGCAGCAAGAGAGACGCTACAGCAGTATCCTGGCTGGAGAGTACAGAATGAGAGAAGGGGAAAGATCGTCTTTTTGACTTCAGAACAGGGCCATCTACTCCACTGGAAAGTGCTCTCAGGAGCAGAGTGGTGTCAATGTTGTGGGCTCTCTGTTTTTTAGTGGTCATAATGTGGAAAGTTAAGTACTGTACCACTTCACAGCAGTGTTAAGAATCTCATCTGAATATGGATGTGATGATAATATCTGCGTTGCTTTGCAGATACAGTACCTGTTTATATCATGCTGTAAATACCGTCATAGAGAAAAGCTGGCATGGCCTGTAGCAATAGCAATAATTCTAATGCACACCGAATAGGGTACCAGTATACAGTAACTATCCAGTAACTGAAAAGGCTAATGAAACGGAATATCATGACTAATTTCAAAACTGGTTTGATGAGGTTTTAATATTATTGCTGCAGAGTATTGGTAGTAAATTGGTATATGTATGACAAAAGGCACTATAAAATTACAATTTCTCTTGTGGCAGCACTTGCATATTTATGATGTTTATTATATACGATTTATGTACTGTTGAAAATACCAGTTAGAATACATTGTGTCATTAGCTTCATGGAAGTATCTAGGCATCCAGGTTTTGCCTTGATATTATGGCATTGATTAATAGTGTCCATTTTGAATTATGGTATAAAAACCATAATACTAAAATAAAGTAGTCCTCGCATTTCTGTAGTGTTGTACATATAAGACAGGACCCACTTCACCTACCGCTGAAGTGCACTCCCCATCTGGATGACATGTGACATGTGGCGTTATGTACCAGCAGCTCCACTACACAGCAGATGAGGCAGAGGACTGAAAGATTTCTTCACCAATTTAATGGAATCTTTAGGAGTCATGAATGATTACCAAAGCCTGGAATGGAAATTAGCCATCACACAGTGTTAACTATTCTGATACAGTTTTGGAAATTCTGGTCTAGAGGGAAGAAAGCCACCTACCGGTTGACCAACACCAACAAATACATATACAGTGTGTCCTAACAGCTGCATAGTAGTATGATTTCTTTCATTCAATCTGCACCTGTGTGTGGTGATTTGGGTCGTATTGTCTCTTCCCTGAGGTTTATCATCATTAGCATTATTGTTATTTTGGAGTAGCATGGAGCACCATGATGCTACGGCCCAGAAATTCTATGTTAATCCTAGAATAGTGGCCCAGTGTAATTAGATTCCCCAGACCTGTATGTAGATGAAAGAATCTGTCTGTCAAGTTCATGACCAGAACAAGGAGGGATGGTATCGGAAATGCCTTCGTGCTGTACGTGCTCTGCCTGTGTGCACACATGTACTGTGCATGCACGGGGCAGGGCTCATAAGGTACTGACGATACAGGCATAGTGTTATGTAATGTCGGAATCCGAGATGGGTGTTATTCAGCAATTATGTATCCACCTGCATTTATTAAATGGCATCATCAAGAACTGGAATTATAAATTACAAATGGCAGGTTTTCATCCCGTTTGAGCCTAAGATTATTAATGCTTTCCCAGTTTAGCTCAAATTAGTATCTTGCTTAATAAGAAGGTTTTTTATTAACCTAACAAGCAGTACGGCATTTGATTGAATCCTACAGCCATGACCCAGTGTAATCAGACTCCCCAGACCCATGTGTACATGAAAGAATCTGTCCTAGCCCATATCCATTTAAGACTGCGTGTCATGTTCCCAAGTGCATGGCTCTTAAATTGTAAATTGAGGGGAAATAGCCGAAGAAGTGGATGTAAATTTCTGCATACACTAGAAGTCTGTTTGTCATAGTTGTTATTGTAAAACACTATGATTCTTAGCAGTAAATAAACGTGATAAGCAAAAAAAAAAGTTATGATGTAATAATCTCTCTTTTTTTTCTAATTTACTAAAATTATGCTTAAAAAGTAAATTTGTGGCCATGTTGTTGACGACGATACCCTGGGTACTTTCAAGAAACAACTGAATGAGATCCTTGGATCAATCTGCTGCTATTTACCAGACAGGCTATAAGAATGGCTTTCTCTGGTTTGTTACAGTTCTAAGTAATTTCTTTTTTATTTTTGCAACAGTGCAGCTGTGGTCCCAGATCACTACTCAGTCAATACTGGCATGGAAGATTGCAGTCAAATGCCATCTGTGCCTTCTGAAGGTGTCAGCCCGGGAGACGGACAGTGAGATGACTTTGGTAGCAATCCAAGAGGTGGCTGGGGATTTGAAGATAAAAATACCAGGATGCCAGCAGCTCCTGTTCAGAGAGTCAGGAGCAACAGGAGCCAGTGCACAGCAGGCAGGGAAAAGTCTCCCAGCTCTCACTCAGCTCTTGAATAAACCAGTCACCAGTCAATGTGGGGTACAAATTAAAGGAGGAACAGGTTGTCAGCGTCATTAGTATTATTAAATTTCACATCAGTTGTTTGCTTATGTAATGTATTCTGTGATGCAAACTATATTTGCACTGTATACAATCTATAAGCTTGTAGTATCTTCATGCAGCAGCAAAAAATATTAAACTTTGTAAGTATCTATACATGAAGGGAAGAGCATTTCTATTTTTGCGGGTGACTCTGCAACTGTTGGTGTTTGTGCTTGATAAATGGTTACAGGTTTGTGTGGGTTTAGGGGTCTCTTGCGTGGGGCTCTCCAATTCCTACCCTGGAGAACCTCAGTCCTTCAGGTTTTATATTGGTTAAAGGTCATGTTAATCTTGAGTAATTAACCAGATAACAGTTTCACCTAAGTAACAGCTACGTAACTCAGTAATTGAGCTTCTGCTGAACCATAGCCCTCCAGCTTTCCAGTGCCAAGACTGGAGACCTCTGTTCTACAATATACAGTAGTACATTACAATCTTCAGTTTAACAGCACCATGTGTATAGGACAGAAACGCCTTCCACACTGCATGCTTTCAGACTCCTTGTTCCTAAAGAGCCACCAACTTGCATTTTTTATAGGAAATTCACAGAACTCCGTGATGGAAGATTTTGAAATTTTTTATAGTTAAGATCAATCAAGGCAATAATTTACTCCATTAAGGTGCTAAGAGCTCAGGATGAATGAAAATCAGTGCGTCCTGTGGCTCTATTGGACTATTTCAATAGATAGATTGATATGTTTTGGGTATGGAGTGAGAATTGTCTCCTCTTGGTCCATTAACACAATATTCAGTGTGGATCTGATCACTCCTGGAAGCTGTCTCTTCCAGCAAAAGCACCAAAGTTCTTGGAAATTGCAGTAGTTATGATTTTAAGCCACTGATTTCTTCATCTATAAAGTTATGGAAGGTTTGTCTATCTTGAAGGTCTTGTTTTCACTCGTGTTTTCTAAACAGGGCACCAGATGAAGGGGAATGGCTATGTTTTAAATTATCTATACATCTGGGACTCCACTATATTCTTATTACCAAAGATCATAGACTTCAGACACAGTATTTGGCTAATTTGAAGCTGTACTGCAGATTGGAACCAGGCTGTGGTTTATTGATTGCTGCTTCTGAAAATGTGGCCTTTCTTCTTCTTTTTTCTCCCTCTCTGTGCACTGCGCCGCAGTGTCACACGACAGTGACAGGTGTCACACTCTCTGCAGATTGATGTTGCTGGCTACCTTCCACCTATGTGTGACCTTCTCTCCTTACAATAATTTATACAGCGCATTTGAGGACTTAAACGCTTGCCTAATGCTATCATAAACTGTGCAGAACATCTGAAAACTACTGCAATCTGCCATGCGCATGGATGCAGAGCAGCTCTCAGCCCAGGAGGAAAAAAAAAATAACAATGATTGAAAGTCTTTGCACCACATTACTACAGAGGGGATAAATTTAATGGGCTGGGCCAAAACACCCAAGATTCTGTGGTGGAGTAGCCTGACATTCCTGAACATCAGGCCTATGGAACTCCGATGTGTAAGGGACACAGGGGTGTTTTGATTAGAATTCCTCTCAGGTATTTATTGCCTTACTTGAGCTCATTATTGGCTTTTACTAGACCAGTTTTAAGACCTTTTTGTTTTCAGCCACAGTGTTGATGATTACAGAGGAAGAAAGGTATAGAAAAGGTTATGGCTTCCTGTCTCTACATTTTGTTGTTCCTATGTATCTAACTCCTTCAGATTCTGAGGGCTCATGAGTTTACTGTTCTTTGATTTTCATTGTATATGTCCTATACAAGGGTGACTATTTTTACACAGGCCAGAGTCATGTAGCAAGAGCTCTCCAATGCCAGAAGAATGGTCGTCTTGCTTGTTGGCTCAGGCAACTCATTATTCACCCAAAGTAGCTTAGAGGGATGATTTAGAGTGAATACCTCAGCAAATTATTACACATTTGGAATTGAATAGATTCTGAGATCTTTTCTAAACCCCGTTTAAGTCTCCTAAGTGCCAAAACCCATTACTTTGGGGTTTTTAATCACTGAACAGGAGATGAGTTTTTTATTTTTCTCATAATATTATACATTCCCAGAATTGTTCTGTCCATTTCTTCTTGGAAAGAGAAAACTTGCAGCAGTACATTGACTTCCTCTCCTGCTATGTGAAGACAAGTGGAATAGGCATCGATGAGGGGGGGTTTTCTCTGACTTTGATGACTCATTTTTCTGTGAGTTCTGCTTATATACTTTTTTATTGAATTTGCTTATTTGTGAAGCTAGGGATGTTTTTAACCAAACTGTTTATGTTGTGTTCATTTCCGAAAAAGAAACACAACACATTTTAGAAACTACCATGTGTACATTTTTGGAAGCAAAATCTGCATCATTAAAACTACAAATTTACAACTTAAACATCAGCCTCTAACACTAAATAGTCACAACTGTCATGTGTTAGTGCAAATGCACTATGCAATTTTGTGATCTTGCACCAACTCAAGCTCAAGATAGAGGGATGATTGCAGCCATGACCTCCAGCAATTGCCCTAATGGTTTCACACTGTCCTTTCTTGAAAAGAAGGAAAAATGCATGTTGTTGAGCCAGAGCTGGACTCTGGCTCCCATACTTACTGGACCTCTTGTCAACCTTTCGTACAATTTAGTCCCACAGATGTAGGATTTAGATCTTTGCTATGAGAGGGCCTGTCTACTGTTCTAATGTTATTTTGTAACAGGAATACTTGAGTTAGCCTTAATTTGTGTACTCTGTCATTGTCAACCTAGAAAACAGGATAAAAAGCAAATAAGCGCACAGCTATGGGTAATAGAACTTCATTCACATTTGCACTAGCATGGGAGACCTCCGATATGTCCTTGTTTATGGCTTTAAAAGATAACTGTTTTTTACTCAACATCACTAAGAGATAGTTTGGGTGGGTAGGTATGTCAGCATGCGTAGGCTGCAAAGGAACAAGTAATAGGTTTATTCCATGCTGAAAAGAGAAGAAAGAAAACAAGGTTTCTTTCTTCTCTTTTCAGCATGGAATAAACCTGTTACTTGTTCCTTTGCATCACTAAGAGATGGTACCCCACAATGTAATGTGCTCCCCATCAATGGCAATGACATTTCTATAGCAATGACATTATTAAACCTATCACCACATTGCCCTGTCCACAGACTGAAACAAAAACAGTATTTGGTCATTGGATGTTGCTCTGGGTGTTTCTCACTGTAAAGGAACAAGTGAAGGTTAATTCCATGTAGAAGTTCAGAAGTCCACTGTTAAGCCTTCTTCAGGTCAAGACAGCTCAACAGCCAAAACATCCTATTTCTTCTATTCCTTCTATTCCTATTTCAGTGTGAAGTTAGCCTTTACTCGCTCCTATGCAGCCAACACACATTGACATAGATCCACACTAGAGTTTCTCACTGTAGCTGAGTCTCTGGACAACAGCTGGCTTAAACATGCCCCAGCGCAGGGACTAGGGACACTGGGCCGGGACTGTATGCTCCTCACAGGAACTGGTTTCTGATGTGCTCATGTAGTCTGTTGTGCTGGAGTGGAGCGTGGCAGAAATTGATCATTTAGATGAGAGATGAGACAAAGGACCACTGGGATATGTGAAAGGCCAGTTCCAGGATGGTCTGTACCTCAGTTGATGGCCATGGATCAGTGCATAAACTTCAAAAACTATCTCTGGATACTTTCTTCTTTTCTGCCCAAAACGACTTTGGCAATTATCAGAACTAAGCTAAAGCATGGTCGTTCTTACTATTATGTGTAGGCTGTGCGATGTGCACAGATAAGTGAATTTCCTCATCTCTGAATGCAGCACATGCAGGTCCTTTAATTATAAAATGTATGTGTGCCTCACACAAGCCCAAATTGTGGAAATGCAAGTCACAAGAACACAACATTACTCAGCAATGACAACCTGTGTAACACGCAGAACATATGGATCCCTATTTTAGCCATTGTTTCTTTAATATTTTCAGACACTAATAACTTTGGTTCACATACTGTATGCTGTTTTGAAGCACAGTGTATGTGCCTCTATCAATTCAGAAAAAAAGCATTTGTAAGTTATTATTATAAATCATTATTATTGTTGTTCCTCTTCTTTTCATCTTCTTCTTTTGAATGCGACTTTAATTTACTGAGTTACTCCAGAAACTAAAACAGAATGCCATTAAATTCATAAAATGTTCGTATGAAAATGAAAGCTCTTAAAATACATTCCAATCCTTCTTCTAGTGTCTAAGTTCTTGTTTTGTTTGTCCTTTCATGGTGGTTTAGTCTTTCTCCTTGAAGTCAACAGGCCTGATAAATAGGGGTTATTGTCTGCATGTTAAAGGGGAGTGCCTGAGCAAACACCTTCTCCATGCTTTATCGGAACAGATAAGGCTGTCCTGGAAGACTGTGCCTGCTCTGTTCTTGAAGATCTCCCCTCTACAGTATAAATAGCTGTGGATGAATTATTGAACACCCCGAGCACAAGGGTACCAATAATCTCACACGATCCATCCAACAGTGACATGTCAAAAAGGATCTCCCAATTGAATGGGGATGGCAGTCACTAAAGCCCCACGTCTTTGGCAATAAAGCCCATTACATTTCACAAATCAATCTCCTCAACACAGGAAATGTGCCTCCCTCAGACAGATTGTGATGATTCATATTAAAGTTTGAATGCCCATATGTTACTGATGCCAGGTCCCATCTGCGCAGCTGGGCGCAGTCTGAAGGACAGGGCAGGGAGTGGGGCCGGAGGCGAGATTTATCAAAGATTGATATCCTCTATTAATGTGGGAGATCTATCAGCGTGTGTCAGTACGCCGTTCCTTTGAACGGGGAACAAAGGGAGGGAGGGGCTGACCTGACAAGTCATTGTGTCCCACAGGAGGTCTGCTCTGCCACAGCTCATCTGCTGTACCTCTGGGAGCCTGCCTTCTGATGCCTTTGAGCAAGAGAAAAGCAGTGCAAACAACAAAACAATCAATATGGCTCTCTCTGGTGTTAATGTATGGGCTAATATACGTTTTGCAAGTCCCTGGAATTGCAGGTGTGTTCTGAATGCAGAATGTTTAATGTGTCTTTGTTCCACTGTGGCTTCCCAGTCCTACCCTCATTCTGCTCTCCTGGCCCAGTGGTCGATTGGCTCAATAGTGTGTCGTGTGCACTTGACTCTCTCAGCAGCGGGCCGGGCCCGGCAGTTTTGCAAGCTGAAGAGCACCACATCCAAGACAGCAGAAGTAACACAAAGCCCAACATCCCTCGAGCTCAGTAGTGTTGGCTTGCACTGTATTCAGTGTCACTAGTTCAATCAGAAAGATTGTTAGTCAGAAATAAATTCATGGTTAATGGCTGCTGTCCTTTAGGTACAGTGAAGCTAAATATGTTCAGGATATCTGGGTACTTACATGATATGCTGGTACTCCATATTTATGTTGGTGGGCTTAATGTGGTACTTAACATTGCTGCCACACAGTGATGGGACCTTGGGTTCAGTTCCTGGGGTGCTGTCTGGGTGGGTTTCCTCCCACAGTCCAGAGACGTACTGGTAGGCTAATGAGGAAAACTAGCCATGGTGTGAGTGTGTGCGTGTCTGTGTTTGTGGGCACCTTGCAATGGGTTGGCGTCCCGCCCAAGATGCATCCTGCCTTGTGCCAATTGCTTGCAAAGATAGGCTCCAGCTGCAAACCCCCCCCACCTGCCTCCGCCCCCACACACCACACTTCGGTTCCTATTCACAGTTCCCTTACTGTAGCCAGGGATCAATATCTTTGAAGCTATGACACCCCACAGTAGTGAAGTCGTGGCACTGGAGCGAGATGCCTCAGAGCTGGGGATTGTAGAAGGGTAGTCCCCTGTTCCCAAGCTTGCTTTTTTTTCTGATTTCCAGGCCGTACTGCCTTCTCATACAGCGCTGTTGTGTGCTTCCATGTTGCTGTCCCCTGTTGTCACCCTCCCACCCACGAAACCATTCACAGCAGAGTCGCCAATTCAATCATTTGTTTTGTCTTTCATTTTCAAAAAAGACCGAATGCAAAGTCAATCCAAATTTTAAGTGGGGGGGAGGGGGGTAGGATTTAGTGGATAGTATTTTGATGCCAAACAGGGACCCCTTCAGGAAACTGGCTTCAGGTTTGCTAACAGCTGGCACAGCTGGATTGAGAACTGTGCTGCTTGAACAGCAGCACTCACCCTGTTCTCCAACCACCTTTGATTGGAGGAGCTGCACTGGGGCCTAGGGATACTCTCAATGATGCATTTTCTACCTCATTGATTCAGTAGTTCTGTCCTTCAGTAAATGGTACCACACACCACATTAGAAAGTACGCTCCTTGATTGATTACCACAGCTTTAGGTCTTGCAGGCTTTAATCGGGTTGTTAGGAAGTGATGCCTTATGAAAGGAATAAGAGAAGCTATTTCAATGGATTTACACATCTGTGAAGAATGAATCATAATGATTTGAAGCACTGTGTTTTGGCTTACTTTTTACTTTTTTCAAAATGATTTTATTCATTTTCTGTTAGTGTTATTTTCTGTTGAAACGTGATATTTATGTGTAAGAGACACAAGCACTGAAGTGCCTCTAGACGTTTTAGGCATTTTTTTTTTACAGATTGGCTGAATTGTTCAGTCTTTCAAATTGGCTTTGTTGCCTATGGAGCATCATATGGTTTCTTTGTGCATTACACCCTGCAGTTGGGCTGCAGATCATTAAGGGTTTAACTCTTAAGACTCTTAGTAATTATCTCCTTTTATTTTCTTTTAACTGATTTAGTCATTGACTTCTGATGTTCCAATATCCCATATTCGTGCGTGTAAAGGTTACCATTGATTTGTTGCAGTTAAGGAATGGAGGACAGGGGAATAATCACAGGATTATATGGACAGGAACTTCTGTGAACACCTGTGAATGGATAAATGTGCAAAATAGCTACAGGTATACACATGTAACCCTTCCTCATTAACTCTGTATGGTTTGACAGCAGTGTAATTTCCTGGGAGCCATTTTGGGGGAGACACCAATACACATTTTGTAGTTGCATTAAATAGGATTTTGTAAGGTTTTGGTGGAGTAGAATAGTGGTGATTACTGTATGTATTAAGTGATTCTGTCAGATTTCGAAACTCTCCACCTTGTATGCAGAGGGGTGGTTGGTGGAGGTGTCTGAATTGAGACCTGTTTAAAAGATCCGGTTGATATTTCGGTCATGTCGCTGGTCCCAACCCAAACTTCAGTTGGCACGCTAACTCATCTCCTGTCTTTCTGGGCTTTCAGGTGGAATTCCTTTGATTACCTTTGATGCATAACCTGATTGCTGGGTTACCTTGTAAAACCTCACCGTCACTCCATGTTAAGCCACACTGTCTCCAGGAAACTGCGTCATAGTAACTAATCCATAACAGGTCTGTGTTGTATAAATGTGCAATTTTTTTGCCATTGCCAGGGCGTCTTTGCTTACCATCACATTATAATAAGAGGTTACAAAACAAGAGGAGGCCATTCAGCCAATATGGTCCATTTGGCAGTCAGTAGCTCCTCTTGCTGTTTCTTGAAAGAAGCCTGGGTATTGATACCAAATTCAAAACTAGAACATTTTGAAAGTGGTGAAAATATGTACAGTATCCAACCCAAAACAAAACTAACCTCCTGAGGTGTTTACTTAATTACCTCTCTGTAGCTCAGACAGGCAGAGCTCCTATAGTCCCTCTGGCAGGGTGTCCAAATCATTACATGGGATGCTGATTCCATCCCATCATACTGCTTGGAGTGAGGGTCCCAGCAATCAAATGTCCTCTGGCTTTACTGCCTGGCCAATCCTCGATACGCTTTTGATTGGTGTTACTGTATGTGCTGTAAATTGAAACGCAAATCAAAGCAATAAGAATTCCCACCTTATTAAGAAGCATTGGGTAATTTAAGACCTCAGCTGGGTGCCATAAATTGTGATTAGTTGTTTGGAGCATCATCTTATGCAAGTATTTTTTTCTTCCTGCTGCAAAAAGGCATTGCAGCATTCAGACTTCAGCGGAAAGATATTGTAGAAGAATATAGACCGAGTTTAGAATGTATTCTTTATATGGTGCTTTGTCTAGGAAGACCAGTGCTACCCCGAGGAAGTATCAGTGCAGCCCATATGGATTCCTTTTAATTGTGGGTCACTGATTCTTCCTTGGTTGAGATCAAAAGGAGTCTTGTGGATTCTTTTTTAATATTTTACCCTGATTTAGCAGTCAGTAAACAGCATTATACAAGTTCCTGAGGAACTGACTGGTTACCAATCCGTTGGAAAGAATAACACGCCACCCTGGGCCTGGTGTATAAGTGTGTGTCTGAGTCAGAGAGTGGATTTCAGACTGTTCACGATCACAGAAGGGAAAAGACAGGACTTTGATCCAGAAGTGGGAATCAACCATAAAAAACTCAAAACATAAACCTCCAGCTTCATTTCAGCACTGAAGCAAGAGCTCAGTATAAATAGAATTTATCATTAAACAGAGAATAAACAAGACAAGTACCAGAAGGTAATATGTTGAAAGTGGAATATCCTGATTTTGCTTTCATCTTGGCCAAAGCAGTTTCCCAAAGCAATGCTGAATGATAATTGGATATTTACTGGGGGGCTTCAGCTGTCCTCATCCAGGAAATGCACTCCTTCAGAGGACAAGGTGAGCCCTGTGGTCCAGACATCTCTCGTTGCGGCCTAGAAAGTGTCACCAATCAACTTTCTTGAGAATTCCCCATGCTGTAGTATACAAGTGGTATAGGGTGCATAGGATGGGCCTTAATCAGCCAGCCACCTCTTGACTTGAACATGAGAAGCATGAGACCATAACAACAGTTACAAATGAGAGGAGACCCTTCTGGCCCATTTGGTAGTTAGTGGTTAAACGGATCTCATCCAACATTTCTTCAATGAAACCAGGATAGCAGCTTCCAGACTCTTTGACTGCAAACAACAGGAAGCAAGTTAAGGCCATTCAGCCCATTTAGTTTGATTGGTAGCCACGGGTTCTGAGGATGTAATGCAACCAGTTCTTGAAAGAAGCCAGGGTATTAGCATCCACAAAAACATACCTTATACCAGATTCCTACAACCCAGTGTTTCTTGTGATTTGCTGAGTATCTACAAGCTTTCAGTGATTGGTTCGAGACAGGCCACGCAACGTAATCATGCAAAGTCTCTTGTAAGGTACCTTAGATTTCCTTAAAGGAACGGTTCAGTTGCCTCTTCATCGAGTAGCTCTTCTGGAAGTACCTTGTTAGGAACAAGAGAACGAAAGGCACAAGATAGGAATTGCTTGCTTGGTAACCTGAAATATAATCCGTTTCTAAGCTTGAATGGGTGCTGCATCACTTGTGATTTCTATGGTTAAATGTAAAGGGCAATGAGCAAAGCACAAGCAGCAGCCAAAGAGTTACTATACTGCAGAAAAATCTCCATGGAGTTGCTTTTCCATTTTTTATTGACCCTTTTTTTCGAACCCCCTGTCAGTTTAGCATTATATAATGTTTGCATGATTTTGCTGCCCTTTGGTTACAGAGCAGCAGCTTTCACTTCAGCAAAAACAAAAACCGCAGTGCCTGATTATTGCAATAGAGGTGTCACTCAGTGCACCCAGAGCTGTGTACGGTGAGCAATACTGCAACTTAAAACTAGTAAGAGCACACAACCTGCATAAAACAAATTGTATTAATAAAAATAGACCTCTGAAGCCTCGTTTAGATTTCTTGCCATTACAGAGCAAAAGTAGTGATGTCTTCTGGCAACATGAAGGAGGCCATTCTCTAATGGCAGCTTAGGACAACCCTGTGCCAGCTCTTCCCTCTCACCATCGTAATGTAGGACGGGCTCCCTGGCCTGGGTCTGTTTCAGAGAATGATCATTTCTTCCTCCTTCCTCAGATCTGCTGTTCAGATGACCCAGTGCTTCATGAGTTCTTCCTTGTGTTTAATAAAAACCCTGGCTGTTGCAGATGCTTAGTTCAGTGCATTGGCTCACGCCCAACTATGGAGTGATTTGCGGTACTTGGGCTGGGCCCCTGATTCTGAGCAACAGGCAAGAGGCCTCTAGCAGTAAATCACAGTAACCAGACACTTAGTTCACTCCTGGAAGTTCAGAAAGTATCGGTGAAGTGCTGGCAGTAGCAAAGGAAACATCTCTCAAATATGTATAACTGACAGGAGTTAGTTTGCTGGGCAGGGTACCTGTTACTGTGAGAAAACAAGTGACACTTCAAGCATAGACTACTAATTTCCTTCTAGATGTAGTCTGTTGCCATTGTATTTAGATTTTGTGCAATTATGGCCCACACAGAGTAGTAATCAGTAAATCAATATCCTGCAGTTTGAGACCAGTTATTAAACTGATACTACTGTTCTTCTGGTTCTGAATCATCTTCCCATTTCTCAGCTAACTCGCCTGTGAGTCCTCTTTGGCTAAAGGTTTTCAAAATTGGACACTTCATGGTGGCAAGAAGTGAAGTTCGAAGGGTTCTGATGCGTTTTTACACAGAACAGACACTTCAGTGAACTCTGGGAGACTTTTATGTTGGCTCCAGTGGTTAGGGTTTTTTTTTTCTCCTATATCAGTGGGCCTGAATACCTCTGGGGTGTCTGCTGGGCCAGAGATAAGAGTGCAGTTCAGCACACACATGGGATAGTGTTCAAAGAGCCCAGGTGATGCTATCTTATCTCTCTCTCTCTCTCTTTCTCTCTCGCTACTTCTCTGTAATAACTCTGCTGGGCTTCTCCGTGTTCCCAGGTAGTGACAAAGAAAATAGGCAACATAAATGAAAGGCTCTGAAATAATTGGCTGGGAAAGATAAAACAAGCAGTCTTTGTGATATCCACACTACAAAACACTGAGTGAAAAACAAGCTTATTTGATTCACTCAAGCTGGACATTTTAAAGATGTCTGGCTAAGTGAGGTTTTGAGATTAATCTTCTCACCAAAGAATAACTTAAGCAATGGTCTCACTTATCACTATATTTTTATTTTTATGGGTCAGAATATTATATGTCTATTGGTTGAATAAACATGAAATCACACCTTTTTCTAAGTTCAGAATTTCTTTGTTTGTCCATTTGGTTGACAGTAGTGTTTGATCAAAAGTGTAAATCAAGTAAGGTCTCTGGAGCCTACACTGTATAAATTCCTTTGAATTTCAAGCAAAGCACAAACATCAGTCCTAGCACAAAACAGACTGATGAAACACATGATGAAACAGTGATAAGGTGTTTACCATAGATATACTGTAGATTTTGTCAAACATAAAGTTAGGTACCCATCTTGTCAAAGGAGATAGCCTGATGTCTTTCGAGAGATGTCTGGATGTGATCATTGAATTATTTAGCCATTAGCACCAAATGGGTTAGATGAACTATGAAAAGAACACAAGCAAGATTTCATATCTTCACACTATAAGATGAGCTCCACCTTATGCTTTGGAAGTGGTCTCATATTCTTTTTGTAGATATAAAACATTTTCACAGCAACAGGAGAGCAGCTCTCCTTCTGTAAGAGAAGTGAAGGCAGAAGCCAATGCCTCAATCTGGTGCGTTATAGAAATAAAGATGTTATATTAACGGCATCCATCAACACGTTTCAACTTTAACCATCTTCGTATTCTTCTACAGAAAGTCCAAAACAGAAAAAAAGCCATTTTCTCCTAGAGCTTGAACTGATCTTTTGTGAGTTTTTAAAGTATATGATTATACTCTAAATAATAATACAAATTTTTATTTTTTTGCATTTTCATAGGTTTTGAGAAGTACCTACACTCCCCAACCAACCCTTTTTATTTCATTTTTATTCTTCAGTGCTCTTTCTCTCTTTCTGATCATATAAGAGTAGTACATTGACTAGTCACAGAGAATAGGCTTGCAAGGTTGTTGGATACGCCCATCTTAAAATAATGTGGCTGTAAAAATACAGAAGAACATGGTTTACAAGGCTAAGGCAACAAATACCTTCTTCATGCCGTGTGATGACAAGAGGGTGATGTGAAGCCTGGCTTGTTCTGGAGGTGCTTTGAGGGGTGGGCAAGACCAGGTGCAGAATGCCAAGCAGGCAAGCCCAGATTGCTGAATTGACAGTGAACTAGGCATCCGTGCTCATCTCCTGTAGGCATCTGCAGGGGCAAGGCAGGTCTCTGGTCCGATGCAGTCTGGCAGCTTGTGTGTGTAGGCCACATTCGAGGAGCTCCCCAAAGACCCCTTGTGCTTTCTCTCGGTCTCCTTCCAACCCTCCCTCCTGTTCCTCCTCCTCCTGCATCTCTCTGCCCAGTCCTGGTGTCTGTTCCAGTGCCCATGATCATATCCTCTGTTCCTCTTGCAGGCTGTGCCTTCCTCACGTACTGTGCCAGAGAGTCGGCCCTGAAAGCCCAGAGTGCCCTGCACGAACAGAAGACTCTTCCAGGGGTAGGTCACGCGTGCCTCTCATCGCCGTGGTGCTGGGACGGCACTGCCACAGGGCAGGGGTGCAGGGGGTGCCGTCCAGCACCTCGGTAGTCCTGGTCTTCTGATGCTCCTGTTTGATGTGTGTGTGCTAAGGGGATATATGTGTTGTTGTTGATTTTTTTTTTCTGCTGGAGTCCAAGGCATGTTAAACAGTCGTTTCCTCCTAAGGGCCCCCCTAGATGGGACAGACAGCAGCGTGGAGCTGCCTGTTAAATATTTATCACTCCCCCGGTGTTGTTACTGCGCTCTGTAGCAGCTTTTAAATGCTGCACTTGGTGATTTAAAAGTTGTGTTTTTAATGATGCCTCGGGGGACTTTTCCGGTGGTAGTCATGGAAACGGCAAAAGAAGACCGAGCGCTGTGTGACAGCTGATGACATCAGGGCTCAGAGCTAGGGTGAAGAAATTAAGTCATCTGTGCAGCTAATGTACTGTCCAAAGTACTGTACAACTCATCTGTGTGCCTGAGGTTCCGTCCACAGTACTGTACAACTCATCTGTGTGCCTGAGGTTCTGTCCACAGTACTGTACAGCTCGTCTGTGTGAATGAAGTTCTGTCCACAGTACTGTACAGCTCGTCTGTGTGAATGAAGTTCTGTCCACAGTACTGTACAGCTCGTCTCTGTGGCTGAGGCTCTGTCCACAGTACTGTATAGCTCGTCTGTGTGGCTGTGGCTCTGTCCAGTACTGTACAAATCCACTGTTAAGATTAGTAAGGTTGGACTGAGGATGAGTTTCATGGTCTGCTTTGCTTGAGTGCATTTGTAATGGATAAGTTTAATCTCTTCTTTGACAAAGATGTTAACATTTGCTTCTGATCTTGATATTTAATGTCATTAGTGCTTTCAGTAGTCACAGGATATGGTGGAGCACAGGCCGCAAAGCAAAACATAAAAAAGTGTAACATATCAATCAAAAATACATATTTTGATCACATACTGTCTATCACTTTTATAAATCTGTCCGATTGACCATGTCTATTATAACTATACTGTATCTTACCTCTATAAAGCTACACTGCTCTAGATCATAAGCGGTCTGGACTTCCATGTTAATATCAATCAATTGACTTTTCATTTGTACAGTGCTACTCTATGACCACCATC
Organism: Atractosteus spatula; assembly: GCF_055471065.1. Classification (NCBI taxonomy): domain Eukaryota; kingdom Metazoa; phylum Chordata; class Actinopteri; order Semionotiformes; family Lepisosteidae; genus Atractosteus; species Atractosteus spatula. The sequence goes on along the minus strand of NC_142708.1, from coordinate 7,287,964 downwards.
TCAGAGACCTGTCCATGGGCAGAACTCAAGACAATTTAAAAGTGTAAAAAAAAACTACAAAAAAGTAGTGGGGCTTAATTATGAGTGTATAGCTGGCAAACACAGTGAAGATTGTATGAGTTTGAGTGCATTCAAGGCTCGGTTTTAACTGTACTTCACCTTCATGAGTAACATTTAGTCAACAGGCAGGACATATTCACAAGAATATGAACATTTCAATAGAAATTAACTAAATAAATGACTAGGCAGAAAATGTATTAGTTCCAAAACCAGCATTGATGAAAAATAGCAATATTATAAGAAGATCTTTTATTGAATTCTAGTTGTCTAACCAAACAAGACTTTTTTGGGGGCAAAGTCAACGTTTCTCCTACTAGTAATATTCTTTATATCTAGATATATTAAATACCTGCTGATGAGGTATGTGTTGGACTGCAGACACAGATTACACCTGTGCCTGAGGGAATTAGTGGTGTGTTTAGAGTATAAAATAAACATAACATATTCACAGTGCACACTGTACCCTGCACAGACACTGGGGCTTAATCTGCGTTAGAGGTACCCACACTGACAATTGATCTGACACGTGATTCACTTTCAGTCACCATTGGTAAGTTAGGATAGTAATTATAAATTAAACTAATGATGATGTACTGTATCAGCTTTACTGTAATTGTTGATAGTCCAGTGAGATTGTTTTCACAAATAAAGAAAAAAAATGTTATTTGAAAATTGTGTGGCGAAGAGAAGATCTAACAGGGTTTGTTTTTTTTTGGTGAAAGTAACACACAGCCAATGTGTTCTTTGCAGATGAAGTGGGGTTTGGCAAAGAGATGAGAAAAGCACTAATAACACTTACTGTGTGAATTATTGAGTCTTTTTAAAAAGCTTTTTCTTGCTTCTTGTTAGCATAACCACATTCCCAAAGTCCCTTTCCACTTCAGTGGGCCTCGTGATATTTTTCAAACTTCAATGAAGGCCTCTGTCTGGAAAGACTTACAGTAGAAAAGGCTTCTTTGCTAAATGCCAAACTTGGAGACAGGAGAGGAAGAGTGCTGGTATTTAAAACAGCTCTTTGATTCTCATTTCTGTGTTCTTCTTGTGCTTTTTTTTTTAATCCATCAGTGCATTTGTGTCTCTTGTGCAGGACCGAAATGACAGGCGATTAACCGCATCAGGTCTATTTGATGAGTCTGGATCAGGGACGTCCTGTTTTGCCTGCATGTGCAGTGAATAGGTGCGGCTCTGTGTGCAAGGAAATGCCCCAGGAGTTTCAGTCCTGTCTTTAGGCATGCCTTCTGTATGTCTCTCTTTCTCCCACTCACTCGCTACTTCTCAAGCTTAGCCTCGCTTACCATCTCTGTCTGTCGCCTTCTCTTCCTCATTTCCTAGGATAAGTTTTTGCTCCTTTTTTTACCTTGATTATCACTCAGATCTTCACTTCTTATAAATCTCTATTCTCAGCTGGTATTTCTTGGCACCTCCTGGCTTCCTTTATTCTCCTAATTAGATGCCAACAACACTAACCTCAAAAATGTGATGAAAGGGGTACAAAGAGTCTAACAGTCTGCAGTGAAGCTCAGTGCCGCTGTCTTTGTAGAAGAACATAAAACATTCTCATGGGGTCTTCAGTCATCCCAGTTACTGTAGGATTAAGTGGACTGAGAAGTGGGGCATGGTGTGGATTGACTCCCAGGCCTGGAGGGGACACCAAGCCATCACAGGGATTAACCTCCAGCAATGCTGATCCTAGTTTATGCAATTGGGTGGACTGGATCAACAGAGAAAAAGTCCCTCACTCAAGGTCCAACAGCAGTGTCTGTAATGGAGACTCAAACCTACAACCTGGAGTCTGGAGGCTTACCCACTAGTCTACTAGATGACTGATGATTGACAGATGATCAATGGTGATATACAGTATGTTAGACATGATTTGGTTGAGAAAAACTAAAGGCCATTTCTGTACATGATTACATTTTTTAAGTTGCTCAACAACTAACATTTGTAAGATAGCATGTATTTGATAGCAAGGTCATTAGTTGTCAGAAGGTCAACCAATGTTTCTGTCGGGAGTCCGGCAGGTAGTTCTCCGAGAATCCTGTGCGCAGCTGAGAACTCCGCAGGAAGCAGAGGCAAACAATCCAAAATCGTAATCCAAAGGGAGAGATCAAAAAGGGAAAAGTCAAGTCCAAAAACCAAGAAAGCCAACAAGGAAATGACGCGCACTAGAAAACTCTTAAGAGGCTTTTCAATAGTGAGCAGGGTAGGGTGTGTGAGGGAGCATTAAATACTGAAGGGAGAGGAACGTGGTTGGTTAATTGGTTAAGGAGTGAGAATCTGTGGAATCCGGTGCCTGTGAGAATGTGATTTGTTGAGTTAGGAATGAGAGCGTGAAACAGGGGGCTTGGGAATGTAGCGGGGTTTGCGAGGGCGAGTGCGGGACGTGACAGCTTTAGTAATAAGTTCAAATAGGAACATATATTTTTAGGAATAGGAGACCTGTAGTTTTGTCATATAAATACACTTGTGCGGTAATTTACTGTACGTCCTCTCGTGCTCGTTCTTAGATGGTGCAGGTTGCAGGACACACCTTGGGAATAAGCCCGAGAGCAGGATTAGCAGTCTGGAGAATCCCTCCTAGTGTTTGCTGTGAGGCCTGAGTGAGTCAGTCACTCTGGAAAACAACGCCTTTGAACTGACACTCAAACTGAATGAGTCCTGCCGTCTGTATCCCCACACCGCGCGGCCTGGCACCGTCTCTCAGGAAATGGAATCTCGATATTTCGTTGCAGAGTAGAACAATTTCACACATCGTCACCGACTCTTACAACTCAACAGCCGCAGAGCTCCACTACGAGCAGAGGATTTCTTCTTTGGCCGGCAGACATCCGGTTCCCCAAACGCCAGCGAGCTCGTTCAGACACGCGCTACAACAGCGTCTCAGGCTTTGTGTGAGACGGTGGGTTTGCGAATCGGCAATGTCACCAGGGGTCACAGCAGAGTCACAGAGATGAAGCTAGTGCACTTCTTTCCTTTGCCCCTGGGTTATTTGGTAGGACCCCGACACCACTCACTTTAACACCTGTCATGAGCTAGGAACAGCTCCAAACCTTACTGAATTGTGACTTTCTGATACATAACAACCGTGAGACATTTTGCGATATGATTTAGGAAAAAAGCATTACTGAATCCCTGACTTAATGTGTCCACGACCAAAGACATAATTAATGTCGGGAAAAACAGCCACACTCCCACCCTAACCCACATCGGGGATAATAAAGAATCTCTCTCTCTCTCTCTCTAATATGAATCACAGTTTTGGCTCCAAAATGAGCTTTCTGTCTGACCACATTCTGGTAAAAGCGTCAGAAATGAGAGCAAACTCATTACCGTCCAACCGCCAAAATTGGTGTGATGACTGAGCACCCCCACCGAAACAAAGTGGACAAGCTCTGAATTCCTTCAAGAGGATTTATAGTTAAATCCTCATGGCTGATTTTCCAAACTCAGGGTTTGCAAAGCACTGTCCTTATCAGAAACTATAAAATGCCTAATTAACTCCACCTAATCTATCTATATTAATGAACCATTAATAATTGCAGTATAATGCTTTCAGGGTGTCATACCTCACGAAAGGACCGAGGACACTAAAGGAAAAGGGACAAGGGATACAATCAGTGTGAAGGGGTGTTGTCAGAGTATACGCATTCCTTCAGTCGTAAATTATTTCTACAGTCTATTTAAGCCATGATTTCGTCCATTTTTAATAGCAAAATAAAGTATGTTTATTATATTACAATACGTGGATGTGTTCGTAAGAGTCAAGCAGTGTACAGGATAGTATACAGTAGGAACGTGCTGTCATCAAAGTAGGTGATGTGAAATGTGAACATGGCACAAGAGTGATATTCCACATCCGGAAGAGTTTCCAGAGCCCAGCTCTTCCAGAAATCATCTGTAGTCAAATCAAACGCATGATGTGATGGTTTATAATGGACACCGTCACAGGGAGGGGTTTCTGGCTTGAGATTTCCCCTAAATGTTGTATGCGGTATGAATAATAAGATGATATGAAATTAGAAGCCGTGTCTACCCAGTTGAGGGGGTGTTTCAAATACGCTCTATAGCACGTGTCCCTACTTCCGGAAAGCCACCGTTTTCTTGTTTTAGTTTCACACAGAGCAGATAAATCATTTGATAATATTGTATTGTTTTTTAAGTCAGCAAGCAATCGATTTATTCTGTTTATTTATTTAGACCTACAGCCAGTGTTTGCTCTTGGACGGTAGTTCCCCGTCACTCCTGCTACAGAGGGTAGTGTCAGACCCAGGTCTTGTGCTCTTGTCCATCCTGCTCGCTCCACACAAGACGTCACCCTCTCCCTTACCTCCGAGCCTCGGGTTCCAGCCGTGGAAAGAATGCCTGGAAAGAATGAACGTCGGCACTGTTGCAATTAAAGACCTAAACCATTCGTATAATTAAATGCATATATATATATTGTAACGCTTACGGCCGTCAGGTACTGTGTAAGAGCCGGCGTACCAGAGCAGGTGACGTCACCGCCCTTCCCTATGATAGCAGGACTACAGCTACTGGGCTGGAAAGAGATCTCTCTTTAGCTCACGGTGCTGGGTCGCTGCAGAGAGACGCGGAAGTCCCGGGTTCGAGCCCCGGACAGTGTGGGGCCGACCTGAAGCGGCAAGGGCGCCCGCCTGAGCCCCCGTTGCGTTACAATATAAAATCACACAGACGCACACGTGAATAAATACAAATCCGAGCAAGGCTGAGTCAGCGGTAATACTAATACTATGTGTTGGAAATTGAACCAAAACGCCTTAAAATAGCTGCTCGAGCAAGGTCACACTACACCAGTCTGGAGGAGCAATTGCAACACCTGCACTAAAGCAGCCATTACTGTGAGTTAATGACCCACTGGGTTTAAATGAAACATTACAGGTGCACTGCTAATCTGTCCCCTGAGAGCCAGGCAGGAGATTACTAACACAGGATGCAAGCTCACCATGTTGGAGACAACAGTGTGACACGCTGCAGAACACTAACTTTTGGGGGTGGGGGGGAGGAAGCATGTTCACATTACATTAATGGCCTGCTGCTAGCTATAGATCCAATAGTTCACTGTGCATTCCTCAAACTCTCATACAAGATCCCGAAGGCCTGCCTGTGGTAAGGCGTGGTAAGGGCCACTTCTCGCAGTCATCGCTTTAGCCCAGGGGGGGAGAGACTGGTACCGAGGCAGCGGTCTCGGAGGGACGTGGCGCCCAGCACGAAGAGCTGTGAAAATGAGCGGGAAGCGAAACGCGCTGTCCCGTCCTCTCTCGAGCCAGGATCGTCCATCGTAAAAAGGTCCTTTTCCATCTCTAATTCGGCGAAGGGAAGAAGAGAAGAAAAAAAATACCTAAAAAAAATGTCTCACCGTGCAGTAACTCTGAGGAGGGAAACATCACTGCCTCGGGAAGCCGACAGGGTCTCTGTATCAATTTTAATTTACGTCTGTACAAAAAAAAAAACCAACTAGAACATTCAAGGAAATGTCATTTGATAACCGTTTTGTTCGCAGAATTTAAACTCCCAGAACCATAAAACAAAAAAAAATGTCATTTGATAATTGTCTTGGTTACATAATTTAAAGGGCAAATGCTAAAAATCGAAGAAAGTAGTAGCAGTAAAATCCTGGTATTCTGCTGTCAGGCAACGCTCAGTTTTCTACCCGTCTCCGTCAGTATCTACACGCATTCATCTGCCAGATCAAATTAGATCGGATATGATTTAGCTATTCGTTTGTACGTTTTATAACAGAAATGGTTTCGGAGGGGAAAAAAATCGATATCATTGCCTTTCTTTCAAAGCATTTCTATATTGTCAATTATAGCAATTACAGTACCTTATAGTTTGTAATGTACATTTGTTCTCATGTAGTGTACAGTCCCTAACCAGAAATAGAGACCCACAATGTGTGTTTCGCAAGTGATAAACTGTGCGTAAAATTACTCGAGATGCTCTCTGTACGTTTATATAACTTTATGAAAGCACACGCGCAATCCCGCATAGTTTCCCAATCCAGCCTTGTTTTCTTGCTTCTTACGGTCGTGATTTTTTTTAGTCTGCGGAATTGCTTTCCCTGAGGATTGACAAAGCTCCCCGCGATGGTTTTACTGTCACTCTTTGCTCTGTTGTTAAAATAATTCATTTCATAAGGTAATGTTAACGTTCCCACACTCCAGCAGCAGATCTGACCATCGTGTCTACAGTACCTCTAATAAAACCTGCGGTACTGTAGCCCTGAAAGCACGCCCGTTTATCAGGGCATCGGTCCTTCGGTACTTTGTCCGGTGATAAAAAATGCGACCCGTAGTCTCTGTGATTAACGTTTGTGGATTTCAAAATACAGTATCTCTCAACCACACGGTTGAAAAATATGTATACTTCAAAAACGAACCGGAAAGTTATCGAATGAATAGTAAAAGCAGCTGAATGACCTCAAGGAAAGAAATGACAGTACTGTATGTCCAGAAATACTATTTTGGCACTATTTTTTTTTTAATTTGTGAATTGCTGACTTTCAACATGGCGAATGAATAATTTGGACCTGTTCAGAGCTACCTCAATGTTTAATAAAAATAAAACTGTAAAATCTGGAATATGTACAGTACTCAGTATGTACAGTACTGTACGTCGTGAAAGGCACAGCAACGTGCTTACTATATCATACCCTTCTAGGGTATAACGAGCTGTAATTGAAATTACACATACTGTACACAGTAAGAGGATTAACTGTGGATTTTTTGTAACTATAGTTATAATAAAGAAAAAAAATCACAGGCGATTTTTCTGTGGTGTTAGTACAGCTCTGAAGACGCTGATGGATCAAAATATGTATGACTCCATACTTAGGCGACATAATTGTTTCAAATAATAAGTAATGAATCTGGAAATGAAAAGGCTCATTTCCAACAAACGACCATTTCGGGTTGTGGCGTGATTCGATTTACAATAGTAACATCACCAAGAAGCTGCTATAATAGCAAGTGCAGTTGATCGAGCTGTCATTTTGGGCTAACATTTCTGAACATCTCAAACATCTTGAACGGCTCAAGAAAAAAAAAGAAAAGAATTGCGTCTGTCTCGCCCGCAGAAAGACTGCCTTTTGTTTTTGGTCTGTTTTGCGTGTTGATCGAGAAGACGGATTTCTTGCGGCTGGGAGGGAGGGCGCGCGCATTTGCGCGTGAATGAGAATGAGCCGAGCGGAGTGTCGCGCGGTGACTCGTGGCCGCACTCGGCTGTCTCGCTGGGGCTCGGTCTGCGGTGGTAATGCGCAGCCAAAAAATCAATAAGATTGATTGATAACTGCGTCCCAAATCTATGACAGTCTATACAGTAACTCACTACGGCGATCAATACTTCAGAACTTCAGCGAGAATTTTGCACAAGGGACATTATTAATATTATTATTTCACGTTGTTGTTTAGTATTATTATTAGTACCTTATCGTACAATAATAGTAGGACCTAAATTCATATAGAAAGACTAAACTCAGTAGTAGCAGGAAGGAAGGGCGGTGATGAAACAGTGTGAAACAGGGTGTGGAAGTTGTATTGGGAGGAAGAGCAGGAACTGTAAAGTATTGGAAGGAGCAGAGCCGGTGTCGTATCCATTTCAGTTTACTGCGTGTTTGTCCCTTCGCTTATTACGATATGGACAAAAAAGGAGGCCCGTTGTCTGGGCTTGTTTATATCGGTTTCTCGGTGTATTTAATGTGTGGTTTTTTTTCTAGGGATCAGAAAACGACTTTCACCGCCGCCCGGTGAATGCTACTGTAGCTTTACTTTCTCTTGACGCAACAGGGGAGTCCCAGAGAAAGCTCACCGAGGCTATACGGTATATACTTTGTCCTTCCGTGTTACATATAAATTATTTCACATAGGGATGACGAGGAGAATCATTCGTCCCTGAGAGCGGAGGGGGGAAATTTATTTTTACGGCGCGTTTCGGATACGACACCGCCAGTAACGATACTTAAATTGTACGGCAAAAAAAACTGGAATAAGGCAACGTAATGCATTTAATGTAGTGAAATATATTAAACGGTACAAAAATAGCGAACAGGACGTTTTTCTTTGATATCTAGAGCTATAATTGTTGTTGGGGTTTTTTTTTTCCCTGGCTCCAGCTCATAACGACGGGGTTAGAGAGAGCGAGCAGCAGGTGGACTCAGTGAGTGGAGAGCTGGCGGTAATGAGCTGAGGTCTCCAGCCGCTCTCTAATGACGCTCAGTTTTCCGTGAATCTGCGCGCTACAGGTATCGCAGATAACAAAGCACAACAGCAGCTTTTAATAATTTATAGCAGAGCCAGGCCAGATTGGGCAGTAATTGTATTACAGGTCACTTCTCAATAGCAATCTGGGAGAGAAGTGGTGATGTGTTCTCCGAGGCGATCGATAAGCGCTGTCCAGGGTGCTGATTTCAGGCTCGTTTCTGCTGCCGCTCACTGGATTTTGTTTCACAGAGACTCAGGTTTGTTTTAAGCTTCGGTTATCAATGAAATAGCATTAGTCACTCCAACCATTTTATTCTTAACAGGTGGGTGATTGTATCCTGTTTTATTCTCGAAAGAATATGTTCAAAAACACTTATTTTGTTTTATGAATGAGGGGCCCAAATGACAGATGAATCTTGCATTACTCCATTGACAGCAATCGCTTAATTCTGCTCACGGCTTTCCCATCTGCAGTAGAGATCCTGATCACGGCCCAGCATTCGTGCAGTACTACCTACACACTGTACCTGTCTGTTTCCAGACATTTTAAGTATTCTGATATTAAGTGTGCGTTCGGCCAGATGTTCTGTATCTCGACGGCAGTAAAGTGGATAAACAGTTATATAATTAAGAAAGCTAAAGTAATTATGGTAGATGTCTTCCAAATTGTCAGCATAACTCAGTTTGTAAGTTGCGGTTGTTAAAAGTGGGTATTGCCCCTTTCACTGCAAATAGAAATTATGTGATGGCTGTGCATTTCAAAGACAATCAGTTCTCTTGTGATTTCAGAGGGGTTTTTCTGCTTTCTAAGCCAATGAAATCAGAACTTGGTTTACAACACCCAGTGTTCTGAGTTCACCTGATGATGAAGTGGGGGTAGAATAGTCAAAGTTGAAGGCTCCTTGATTAACAACAGTACAAGTACCTTATTACCTTATTTACCCTGCCTCACCTATCTGCTCCAACACTACATACATGTTCTGCCTAAATCTGGTGAGGGCAGGACAGAGATTGTCTACAAGTCTAAAGATGGTAAACAAGCAAAACACAAAACCACACCAAAAATCTTTCCTTCTTAGGCAGCCCTAACTACCGCAGGACAGCTGGGGTGCTTCTCTGTCAAAAACACACATCCCGAAACACAGTCTTTCCTGGTACAGTTCCCGATGAGAGGAAGTTATCTGGGCCCATCTCAGCCTTTTGGTAGCTAGTAACTAACTCAGATCAGTTACGAGGGGCTGAAACATTGTGTTTTTTTCTTCTCTTTTCAGCATGGAATAAATCATTACTTGTTCCTTTGCAGCCCACGCCTGCTGACGCAGCTCCCTACTTGAACTACTTCAGTTCGATAATACCAGGTTTAAATGCTCTGTCCTCTGGTCTGTGTGGCATTCTTCGTCCTGAATCAGTCTGACGTCCTTTCTGTTCGAAGAAGTAATTTCACTGTAACACATAAGGGCAAAAGATGCATTTGGCCTGTGTGTGCTTTTTTGGGGGGCTCCCCTGTCTCGTGCTTTCCCACTGTTCTCCCCGGTGATGTCACGAGTCCTTTCTCAGCAGCCTCCAGGAAGTGAGCCCTCCCCAAACAAGGACAGCCCCCAGGCTAGTACTCCTTACCGTTGTACGCCTGGTGGCCATAATGGATGTTTTTACTGGGTGAATAAGCCCTGTCCCTGAGCTCAGACTTCTGTCTTGTGGGAATCAGTCCCAGTCGTGTGGGAATATGATAGGGGAGTGGGAGGGACGTCAGGGAAAAGAAGAAGAAGCGGGGGGGGGGGTGCATACAGTTTTACCACTCCTACCCCCTCTCCCCTCCGTGTCTCAAACCCCCCAAGACTGACACCTGTAGCACTTGTTGCATCATTCTCAAGCACAGTCAGTCATCCAGCTATTCTGTGGCTCAGATTGAATCCCTGCAAGGTCCACCCTTTCCTGGACGTAGTGAGAGCTCTTGTGCATTGATCTATTCATTCGTCCTCCCCCCCATGGTGAAAATTAAAGACGGGTACTAGACATACGTGCATCAATTAAACAGCGTTCTTTCTCAGCTCTTTAATTATTGAGGAAGACAACTGTATGTTTTGTTTTTGGTCTCTGAATAATTGTACTTACTCTGTGTTTTTTTTTACTTTAGAAGAAGCAGCTTTCAGTAAGTCCTATTAATCCATGTTCCTCAAACAAGGATTTTAGTGTTCTTAACTTTTCTTATAGGAAACCGTATTGCATTTTGGAGGCAATGAGATTTATAGGAAGTTGAACACCACTGGGCAAAGGCTATCAAGCTACAGTATAGCAGTGTGGATGTCTGAAATGAGGCTCCACCACCTTCAATGAGAACCTGATGACTATGGAACACTGGAGACCAGACTAAAGTCTTTCTCACTCAATAACACAGGATTCTTGACACCAGTTATATGTGGCTCTTCTGTTCAGAGCCACTTGGCTTGGCCGATCATGTAGCATTTTATGTGAGCCCTTCACATTTTCCATTTAAAATTTCCCTTAAAATCCAGTGAGCCACTTCAAGTGATCTGGCTGCTCCTCCTTTAGTCAATGTTTGATGGACATCCATAATATACTGTACAACTAACTGGCAGCCTTTGGAGTCCCATGCACACCTTGCCAAAAAAGTGCTTCTTTGTCACAGCACACAAAGACTCACCCCTTGGTGAGTGACGGGGGGAAGCCTCACTACGTCTTTCCTGTACACTTTCACTGGTTGACAGAAACTTGTCAGTTAACGAAAGCAATGACAATACACCGATGTCAAAGCCAGCTGATGTAATATACTGTCCCCGTGACTCTCTTTCTGTTTGAGGCCGGAGGGTAGTGCTCAGGTTGTTTGTCATTCCCCTTGCTCCCTCTCCTGGCTTCAGCGAATTCATCTCCATCGATGTCCCAGGACATTGACTGCGGGTACAGGGAGATATATGTGTAGTTTCACCTCTCAGATGGGGCTCAATCGATTGTCCTGTGGAAGGCTGAGAGCTGTAGGAGAGCTCTGTGACTCCCGCTCTGGGGTGTGTCAGACCCATAATGTAGCAGAATGGTGCCGACGAGTGTGGGGCAAGTCCTGCTCTTCCTTTGCGGTGCTTTTTCAGGTCGTGCAGGGAAGGAGAAGTAACACACATCACGTGCTGACATGGTTAGCATTTGCACGCATCAAACCTGCTGTGTATGTCATTATTTGTTTGGGATTTTTGCGTTGTGCGGAAAGGCAAAAGAAGGGAAAAAACAGTTCAGCTTTTTTTAAGCTTACTTCTTTTGTTTTGCATTGATAAAACAATGCTTGCATTTGCAGTTTAGCTTCTAGCTGCTCCTCTCATTAGCTCAAGAAGCTGAACACTACTTGTAATTTATTTGAGCAATGATCCTACAGATTTACCTTTTGTGTTTAGTTTAGTTTTGCACATGTGTCCACCAGTGTCCAGGAATCCATACTCTGGGTCCTTGTGTGAAAGGCTGCTTTGTCTGAAAGTCTAAATCATAAAGGAGAGAATAAATCATGAAGGCTGAATTACTTTGAATACTCTCCACTGGGTGACAGTATATGGGGTACTAGCACGCATAGTGTCAGAAATTAGGTTTTGCTTTAGTGCCGGTGGGGTACTTTTAACAGGAAGCTGTTTTGCATTCAGGAAATGTGAGCTGAGCTCAGTGTCCCTCTGAAGGTGTTGAAAATTGGTTTCTGATGGGCTTTTGTCACTCACTCACCGCCTGTTCTCACATGAAACCCCTGCTTCAGTGCATTGGTCTCCATGGCATTCTCCACAGTGCCAGCGTGCTGCAGTTAGTTTGTCTATGTTTCTCCTTTGGTTGCCATGCCACGTGCTGGACAGCCTTTACTGTTTGTCCTGAAATATATGGTATTTTGTTTTACTGAACTGACTGCCATTCGTTTTTGCAGTATACTGTATGTACATGTGTTTATTGATCCGACTGGTTTTCGAAGCATTGCACTGAGATCCAAACAGTGTACTGCAGGAAAGAAGTTAGCATTTGCCAGAGCATTCAATTCTGTTAACCTGGTTTTAGAATCTTGACCCATAGGAGTGCAGTGCTCACTCATCCAGATTGCACAGAATTTTACAGCTCTCAGATCTGTGGCACTGCTTTTTAATAGAGATCAGTGTTGTTCTTGTTGTAATTTCCTTTTACCATGTCTCATGCTTGAAGCATAATAATGAGTATAATGAGTCAATTATTATGTATAGTTACCTATGACACCTGAGGGATTGTGGGTGTAGAGTACTGGAGTTGGTCACTTCCAATTTAGTTTGTATTGAACATGATGGATATCAGCACTTCATATTGACTTAACTGGCTCCCCAGTGTTTCAGCTAAGAGACTCTCATAAAATTGTACTGATATCTCTTGGCTGGAAAAAAGCTCTCAAGAATATATATATTTTTTATTGTCTTGGTGTAAAGCCATTCAATAGCATCTTTTTCTAGTCCTTTCCTGACTTCCTTACACATTCTTTAATTGGCTGAATGAGACTAGGGCCTAAGGGTGTGTTTAGAATTAAGAGGAAGCAGAGAACAGCCTTAATTCAGAGATTGCAAAGTATTGGTGCACAAGAGACACAAACTCAGTAGCAACCGGTTGCATGGTTCTGTGTGTCATGTAGGCTCTGATGTGAATCTGGAAACATATACCACAGACAGAGATGTTTTGTGGAAGGCTTCTAGGGGTGCCTGTTTTATTGATCCAGAATGTAAAGATTCAGAAGGATCTGCACGAGATTTGTTTCATTTATCAAGGGGTGAAAGGTAAATGAAACAAGGTACTGATCCATCTGTTGTGCAGTCTGATTTACTGGCGTCTTTCCAGAAGCTGCTTGATCAGATCCTCCGATTGGAAGGATGGAAACAGCAGGATGAGCATGCTGGGATGAGAAATGTTCTCTGGTTAGTTGCCTTTTCTAAGGCTACTAACAATATTAATTGCTGGGTTAATAAGAGTGTTATTCTCGCACTTGATGAGCTGTTCCTTTCCTCCCTCTGTGGCGCCGTCTCTGCGTTGCCCCTCCTGCATGCTCTGCCACACTCCCTTACTCGATTTGCATGGCTGTGTGGAGGAGAGAAGAGCCGAAGAGACAGTTCATTTTACATGCTCTAAATACAGCACTGTGTACGTGCTGAACGGTGCAGTGTGGTGGGGAAACCAGGGTGTGTGTGTATCGGATGGAGGAAGGGGTGCTTTCTGTTTTTAGTGCCTTGTAGTTGCCAGGACAAGTCCTGAGACTGGGGGCAGGGTGAGAGGGGCCGGGGGGTGGGTACAAGTGACCAGGCCCTCGCAGACAATGTGCGAGCCTCTCCTTTCTCCCCTGGGGAGCACACACACCTTCTGCCATGTCACCTTTCCACATGGAGGGATAATTGGTTCGCCACAGAATTCCCTGTCTTGTTCTCTCTGCCCTTAGCTCTGATGGGCCACACTGCCTACGCCTTGTCTTTTAAAGGACAACTCAGCAACAGGACAGCATTTTCTGTCCATCTTGTTTTCATTTTTCAGTTTCTTTCCAACTATTAAATATGGAAAACCCTGGGAACTACCGTGATTAGAGAGTCCAAGATCAATACTATGTATTAGTAGGACTTTTTATTTAGGTTATAATTTATAAATGCCATCTAACGTATACAGTAACTAAACAATTACCAGCCTACCCATACTCCAGTCCATGAATAATAAAAATACCCTTTTCTACACATGAAAAGTACATTGGCAAAGCTGCTAAATAAGAATTTTAATAATTTTTCTAGTGATGCATAAAATAATTTGGATCCCTGGGTAACTGTTTGAAAGCTTGCTAAGCAAAACAAAACAGGATGGGAATTATTTATGATATTATATGTTCTAGTAATAAAATGCTGCCACTCAGTGCATTTTTGGCAAATTAAAAACAGCTGCTTTTAAAACTCTAGTATATGTACTGTATATAATACTGTATTTGACATCTGCTACCTCAGAAATGTCAGAAGCCAGAGTCTCAGAAACCCCCTACAATCCTCCTGATTTTTTCAAGAAGATCACCTGTCACTGTTGATCAACATACAGAACTGTGTGGTGCATCTTTACTTTTCTAACGGGGCTCTGTTAATTCCAAGCAAGACAGTCTTGCACAACCTGTAACTATTTCACTTTCCTCCAAGACAGTGGTGTGATTTTTTTAAGGTGCATGCTTCTGTGGTAGAAACAAACTCTTAGATTTAAAAGGTTTAATTTTGAAACTGATACTGAACAAAATTGGGTCTGAAATGGTCTAACTTACAGTGATTGATATGCCTCATGTAAATCAATTTTCTTTGCGTTCGAGTTCTTTTTTTTAGTCATTTATAAAGGGAATTTAAGAACTGTTTTTTGTCACCACCTCATTTCTCACTCCATATTCTCCCATTTTTCTTCTCAAAACACATGGAAATCCACTGTCTATAAGAACAGGAGTTACACTCTAGAGGAGGCTCTTTGGCCCAGTAACCTTGTTTGGCAGATAGCATCCAGTTGATCCAAGGAACTCATCCCAACATTTCTTGAACGAAGTCTGGGTGTCAGGCTCAACAACGTGGCTACTGTAGGTAGCTTGTTTCATACTCCCACAACCCTTTGTCTAAAGAATTGCCTCCTATTCCCAGTTTAAAACTGAGAAGAACAGCACGGGTAGGATGTAGCTACATGAGCGGATGTAATATCTGAGCCGTCTGCTAATAACATATCCTCTGAGCTCTTAAATTGCCGCAAAACTCGTGGAAACACGGCAGTAAGAACTGAAAAATTTTACCCACCCTTCGTAATGGCTGATAAATATTTTATAATCATGCTGAAATGTTTCTTGATGAAATAAGAATGAAAAATTGTTAGTTTCTGAAGAAAAAAACCTAGAACAGATCTTGGTGGGACAGAAAAGAATGTGAATCGTTTATCTTTTATAATTTTTTTTCCTTTTTTGTCAAACCAACACCGGCGTGCTGCGAGAACACAGCCTGACAGTTACCTAATGTTTCTGCAGGGTAAAACTAATTACTACAAGTGATTAAAAACTGCTTCTTTCCCATACCATGGGATTCATTTTCTAATTGCCTTGCCAAATAAATGATCACCATAGACGTATTGATTTATCATGTCTAATGCAATCTGTGCTAAACTAAAAGAAATGAATTGGTAGCAAACCAAAAAGTGACGGCAGTCATGTAGGGAGAAGGCAACAGTGTTTGCTGACAAACTTTTTCTACAGCTTAAGGATGTCTGCAAAATGAAATAACTGGATCGTCAAAATATCTGTAATCCAGAGTCGGTAGTGTGGAGCAGTGGTTAGGCTTATGGATTTATAAATAAAAGGCTGTAGATTTAAATCCATGAT
Organism: Atractosteus spatula; assembly: GCF_055471065.1. Classification (NCBI taxonomy): domain Eukaryota; kingdom Metazoa; phylum Chordata; class Actinopteri; order Semionotiformes; family Lepisosteidae; genus Atractosteus; species Atractosteus spatula. Next base: position 7,272,328 of record NC_142708.1, on the reverse strand, counting down.
GAGCCACTGCCGTTGTATACTTGAGGACGATGCTCCGCCTTAATTGTTCTGCTAAAATGTCCAGCTGTACAAATGGGTTTGGACATAAGTAAGTAATGCTGTTAAAATGTTCCAATTAATGTCTATACTGTATCTATACCTATTCGTTTTAGGAGATCCCTGACTGCAGTTGTTCATGTGAGAAATAACCAATAACTGCAATGATTTAGAAAAGTACTGCAACTAGTTACTCTGAATAACAACTAGCCGGTATGAGTTGTATGATAACGTATCTAGGTCATTTCTGACACAGGAGATTGAGAAGCATTTCTTTTTAGTCCACGGAATAAAAATATTTTGACTAACATTACTGAATAACAGACATCAAGTATCCTTAAACCTGCATTCCCTTTTGAAATCTGAGACTCTCGGCATGTCATGTCTGATCAGTCAAGCGCAACTTGTGCTGTTTATCGCATCTACAACATTTTTTTGTATCAAGGCATTCAATCAGTTGCAGTTTTCGTCAAGCAAGTAAAGCAGCTACTTTGGATGCAACTCATCAGCGTGGTAGTGTGCTAGATTCAACTACATTTTTCACTTTATCTAAGAATACACCTCTAACCAATCACCTAGTTGAAGAGTAAAAAACATTCAAAAATTACATTTCACATGTTAACTTTTATTTTATACTATGTCAGTAGATAATGGATTTCATGCTTTAAAGGTTACACACATAGTAACACTATATGTACAGAATATGTATGATAATGTGTGTAGAGCCTCTGACATGATATATACTGTACCTCCTAAATTCCTGGAGAAATGCTGCCAGGTGTTGCCGCTTTTTCCTTTTTTCCCAGGGGACTTTCCTAACTCCTCTGTTCTCCAAGTGCTACAGTACACTCCTGTGAATCTGGAAATGTGTTTAAGCTTCAGATGAGCTGTATCATGCCATGGCAGATATCTCTGTTTCCACACACACCCTCAGGATCTGTAGCTGTGGGTGTGAGACTCCGTGGACAGCAACACTAAAGCTATTATCCTTGAGCTGATGGGAAAGACTTACACAAAACCAGAGGTAAACCTGGCGTGCAGCCTTGGAAGTATTAATAAATATCAATTCGTTTGGCGGATGCTGTTGTCCAAAGTGACTTAACATTTTTGCGCCTGTTTATTTGACTAGAGAAAGTTCGAGTCATATAGAGTATCTCACTCAAAGGTACAATAGCAATGTCCAACACCCTTACATTTACAACTCCAGATCCTAACCAGTGCTCCACATTGCTGACCTGGTAGTGGGTAGCCATCACATGTGAGCGTTGGAGCCATCAGCTCCTGATCACTACCTGAAGTACTGTCAGATCGTCATACAGTCATATGAAAAGTCAGGACAAGAGGGTTTCAAAAAACACACTAGATCTAGGATCCTCAACCTTCGTCTGGGAGATTCCCAGTCCGGCAGGTTTTGTAGGTCAGCATTACTTCACCAAATTTGGAAGATATGGAACAATTACAGGTAGTATGGTGGTGCAGTGGTAAGCATTTCAGCCTCACAGTGCTGGGGCCCTGGGTTCAATTGGTGCTGTCTGTGTGGAGTTTGTATGTTCTCTGCAGGTTTGTATGGGTTTTCTCCAGGTGTTCCATATTCCTCCCACAAACCAAAGACATGCTAGTAGTTTAATGGGTTTCTGGGCAAATTGGCCCTGGTGTGAGTGTGTCTGTATGTAAACCGCAGTGGACTGGCATCCAGGATGTACCATGCCTTTTTGCCCCTTGCTTGCCACAATAGGCTCTGGCTCCCTCACGACCCTGAATTGGCTAAAACTGTTAGGAAACGGATGGATGGAGCAACTCCATTGTGATCAATTGAATGAGTGATTTTCTACATGAAGTCATGTCGAGGTTTTCTAGGAAGAAAATGTATGTTCTCTTCAGTACTCGGGGACCAGAGTTCTCTTTATTGGACAGGTCGCTTGCTTGATTCATCAGTGGTTTGTTTGAAAACAGTGAGCTGTAACACTGGATTAGGACTCTCCCAGACCAGGACTGGAGATCCCTGCACTAGATGATAACAGTGCAAGCAAGTGAGACCTGGATGTCGTATGGTGTTCCTATAACAGCATCCTGGAATTTCCTCCTGGCACTTCGGCACTTTTGTTTAAACTCCCTGCGCTCGGTGTTTATTATGGGCAACAGGCTGTGCGCACACTGGGCTCGAGCCTAGTAACACGACTGACTGAGCAGATCTAATGAAAGGCAGGGTGGAGCGTGTTTCAGAAGTCTCTTGGAGAGAACACGAGTTCCTCTGTCAGGCTCTTTTTTTTCCATCTTGTTACATCAGGACTTAGGGCTCTGTTCATTAAACTTTAACACTACACTCTCTCTGAAGCCTGCTTTGATGAATTAAACAAGGTCTGCAATTCACAAACTCTCTCAGCTGATTCCTTTTTTTCTTCCTTTTTTCTGAGAGACCGTTTCATGTTCTTTTGTTCTATCCTTTCTAACGGTTCTCCAACCTTAGAGAATGTTTACAAACGCTTTTAATAAAAGGCAGTTTACAGGGGATTACTTTTTTACGAGCTGGTGCAGATATTGAACAGCAAACAAAGTCGTTACGTAAAACCAAAGCTGAAACTGTTGGAAGTTTTGTGAGACTTTCGGATTTCAGTGTAATTTGCTAATCGTATGCAAATGAAACCAAGAAAGGTAACTCGAAGAACAGTGGATCATCACCTTCATTGCAAAAGCCTGAAATTTTGCATATCATTAGACCTGTATTAGTAAATGCTTGTCGAGGTGTAAAATAAATATTACGTTGCTTATTAACTTTTTACCCCAGGAAAGTGTGCAGTTAATATCTGAAAAGTGATGTTAAAATATGAGATGTACCTAGAAATAGTATAACTCACATCATGGAGTGTTTATTTTTAATTTTGAGCTTTTGAACAGTTAAAACAGTAAATTGACACTGACATAAAGAGGTAATGATTCTAAACAGGAGGATAATCACACAGTTTTCATCTCAGATTGCCATTTGATCGTCAACGTCTAGTTATTTCTGTAGTATTTTGGAAGTTCCCAGAATAAAATTAAAGCTTACTGGTCAATTTGCCAACAGCAGATTTGTCAAATTACCTAAAAAAAAACATTTTTTTTCGGATGACCAGCCGGGCCAGGTGCCAGTTGCTGGTCTCAGTATCTTGTCTTGAAGAGGTTTACAGTACATACTTTAAAAAGTATTTGGCTAGTGGTGCATATTTCTGCTATAAAAGCACAGCCTATCTTTACCACTGGTCAACGGGTAGTGTCCAGCAGGTCCTGGCTGAATGTCACATGCTGGGCTGTCGATGAGAGGAGGTTTGTTCAATCTAAAGCAGAGGAGACTAAGAGGAGATCTGATCTAACTGTATCATCTTAGGAAGTGTAGATAGGTTCTTAACAGATACAAGATCACACCTGGAAACTAAAAGGGAATACATTTAGGATGGAGACCAGGAAATGCTACTTTACACTCAGAGATGTGGATGTCTGGAACAACCTTTCTAGGCTTGTGACTGAGTTCAAGAGATGGATGGACATTTTTTTTTATTCCTATAGCTAATCAGTTCAATTCAATACTTTATTGTCAAAACAACTAGTTGCATGGTGTTTGGTCCAAGGAGCTCATGCAATTAAAAGTATACAATAAGCCAATAACAGAATGCATCCTTCCAATACATTCACAAGCCATCCTAAACACACCAGTTATACAATCAATAACAGTGAGATAATTAAGAGTGGGGACTGATGGAGTAGCAGTGAGTTGTACAAAATATCGAGAGGTAAAGTGCAGAGTTTATGCACCTTCTGTAGGTGCTCTTATGAAACCTAGTAGCCTTCGTCTGAATGGGCCAGAGCTGCCTGCCAGAGGGGAGAGAAGTAAACACAGGTTGGGCAGGGTGGGAGGAGTCAACGAGAAGCTTTAGAGATTTGCGTTTTGGTGTAGAGAGGTAGAGTCTGCAGAGGGAAGGTGGCACCCTACCATTTATTAAGCGATATACACTACTTTCTCTACCTGCTTCTTGTCCTGGGCAGAACTGTCACTACCAAAGGAGCAAGAAAGGGCCTTCTCTGGTGTACAGCATGTCTTCTGCTCTGACTGAGGAGCATTAAGTGTGCTTGATCCGATGATGGGAAGTAAGTGTCCAGTCCATTAACATCCAAATCTCCTCATTACATCAGTCTCTCTTAAGCAAACACCTGCAGTAGGCTAACTGATTGAATGGAGTAAGTGGAACAAGGCTGCGTTGACCAGCCACAGGGCTCTCAGAATGCATAATCCTCAGATCGCTGCCCTAACAACACCAGGATAAGCGTGTGTCTCATATTCCAAGGCAATCCTTCTTGCCTTCTTTTATAGACTGCAACTATGTTACAATGCAGGGAGGGATGTGATCTTTCACTCTGGAGCAGTACTCCCCGTGAAAGCTGTTTTTTTTTGTTCTGTACTAATTTTGGAGTACCACATCAACTCAAACCTTGGTGATTTGTGAGTGCTTTCCTTTATATTCCTGCTTGTGATGTGTGCTGACCATAAAGTAAGAGCGAATGAGCTCCACATGTTTGTGCAAAACATCCTTTGTATACCTGAGAAATGCAAGCGACAAGCTTTTCAGTGATCTGTCATTTCCTTTCCTGACACCGAGCTACTTGGCATTGCAACTAATGGGAAACCATCAAAAAAATTGATTAAAAACTCATTTTGGGGTTTTCTAGTTGGGGCAATTTTCAAATCCAGCATGCTATGTGAAAATAGAAAAAAAAATTAATTGCCTACTAACTGTGTTCTCTGAAAAATTATTGCATTCAGATTTCAATTATGCTGTCATGCAATTAACTTTTGGGTGCCGTAAATCACCATTCCTGGAGAGCAGACCTAGGAAATGTGCCAGCCCTGTGCTTTAATTTATAGGAATTCTGCTGAATTGTTTTATTATTATTGGACATCATTTGGTGGGCGATTGTATTTTCTTTTGCAATGTGTAAGGGAAGCCTAGTTGATACTGTGTGGGGACAGGGGAACTTAGCATGTAAGTGTGGCTCACCTCTTACATGTATATTCCAGCTGGCCTGACTTGATTCAAGATGACCAGAACACACCTGAGTGTATTCTAGTCGTTTTGTGTCTATGGTTTCTGGTTACATCATTATTAGGTCTGGATAAGTCAAATGACTTGCACTACCGCTGGTGAAACAAGGACTGGTGAAGCAATATTTCTAATAAAAGGTGTAGATTGTTATAGAACAGACATTGCTGTTCTGGAATCAGTCCAGCGATAGGCAAACAGATGCATTCCGGATGTAAGGGAATGTCCTATGCTGGCAGACTGAAAAAATGAAACCCTTTTAGTCCTGAACAGAGAACACTATGATTGGATCAGAGCCTGGCAGAGTCAAAGTCCTAAATGGCACTGGGAAAAAAAAACCCAGAGGTCTTCTTCGGAATTAACTGAACCATAGACAAAGTGACACAAGTAGAAACTACAGGGAATTGCATTTAAAACTGAGACCAGAAAGCACTTCTTCACACAAAGGGTGCCTGGGATGGCTCAAGCTATCCAGCCATGACGTTGATGCCAGTACCCCTGTTTCAAATGGGCCAGATGAACTGAATCACCTCCTCTCATTTGTAACCTCTCTTATGCTCTTATGATTTGCAAATTAAGTCCCTTTTCTTTTGCTGTGACGATGGTTGAAGTGTCATGATGGCTGATTCCATTTTGTTTCCATATCCTCTGAAAAGACAGTTAGGACAGTCCCAAGACAGATGGACAAAGAACAAGGAAATACAGGACAAAACCACAGATGTCAATTTGTTTTTGAACACATTTTTGCTGGAATGTTGTTGGTTTTTTTCCATATGGTGTATATTCTATGATAAACCCAAACACAGATTCATGTGGAACACAATAAACAAAACACTTAATGATTAAAAAAATGACAAATGTGAAACTATATAAAATAAATGCAGCTTTGTCATAATAACAAAACAGAGCACCCTATTGCAAGTGAGAGCTATGTCTTATACAGGGAAAGGGAAAAGTACAGTCACTATACAAGCACAGACCTGAGAGCAAAGATTGCAGGGACACATCTACAGTATTTTAGGGGGGTTTTGTCCATTATCTGTGTATAATTGTTGTGGGCAGAGATGAGCTTAAGGATACATTGTGCTCAAAATGGGCTCAAAAATCCTTGTATCCCTGTATTTATCTGAAAATGTGTAGGAGGCGGGAGTGGTCCTGCTGTTGTTAGGTGCTATATTTCTCCCCATAAGAACCTCTCGTTGTGGCCGTTGGTTAACAGACACCTAAACTTGGATATTGGATTAGCACTGTTAAACTGACAGCAGTGCTATGAGGTACCTCTTCTTATTTTTTTTTTTCATTTCTTAAAATAGTAAACCTCTTTGTCACAGATTGATTGCACGAATCACTTTCAAATTCTTCCTTTTGCTTTTAATTATCATGCTTATTAATTAGCTCATTAGCTATCATTTGAACTTTCTTTTAAGAAACTGGCTCCTGCTGCTGGAATCCTGTGAGCTCTTTTCACACTAGCTCCAGGCCAGAAAGAGGCCCAAAAGTGGTGATAATAGAATAGATAGCAAACACTTTTATTTCTTAATTGTGGCTGCCTCATGATTAAACATCAACACAAATATATTAAAGAACAGATTTCCTTTTTGCTGAAAATGTGCACTGTCATAATAATGATATTAAGGATAGACTCTGGTTACCATTCTGAGTATAAAAAGGGGCAGTTAGAGTCCTGGTAGGACGTTGACAAGTCACAGGTGTTGAGTTAGGGAATACATATACATTACATATACAGTGATTTGTCTATAAGATGAGGTAATGAATGAAAAATAATGGTTTCCATAGATTATCATTCCCAAACCATTTCTTATTGATTTAAGGGCGAATTCTGCTCTCTGGGGAGAAAGAAGGGTGCAGAATTCCAGCAGGTGAGGTCTGCCCAGTGACCCGGATGGGAAGGGGACACATCTGGACACCGACTGAGATATACAATCACGGGTTCGAGCCTGGGTTATGTCTCCAGTCAGCTGTGACCTGGCCTCTAAGTAGCAGCCTGCAGTTGGCCGAGGACTGCTGAAGACTGGACAGGACTAGTCGCCCGGCAGTCTCTCAGCTCTCCGCAACAGCGACCCTAGCAGCAATCAGGACACTGTCTCCTCCAGTCAGCACTGGAGTGCCGGAGCACAACTGTATGGTCTCTGACTTTTTCAACGGACCAGGGTGTAGTGGCGTGTCAGTGAGTGCGTGGCACTCATTCGTCCACTCCTAACAGTGGGACAGCCCTTGCTGTGCTGGGATATAGCCGTCATTAAAGTCCAGTTCGCGTTTCTGCACGCCCAGGGTCAGATGTGTCTGTGTTTGCTCATTCGTGAACCACAGCAGTATGCGTCGGAGAAGGCTGCCTACACCAACCCTGTCTCCAGCTGTGAGCTGAGACGTACAAACTGCATAACTGGCTATTCCACATCAGGTGAGTGTGATTCCAAATTACAAAAAGACTTCCTGTAGGAGCACAAATTGCCCTCTTTCTACATGGTGACAGGCAAACAGTTTATTCCTTTCATACAAGATGCTGTTCTCTGTTTTTATTTCCATTGACATCAAGATAATAAATATTTTAAAAATAGAATGCTTATTAAATAAATATGAATGTTAAAAATATTAACCTAGCCCCAAAGAGGAAGTACAGGAATTTAAATATTTCCGTAATCAAAACAGACCTTAAAAACAAAAGAAAACAAAGGACATTTGATGGCATTTTCCCAGTGAGCCCAGTAATTTGGGAGAATTTATATGTGCACTGTGTATTATATTACTGCAAGCAATGCACCATATTAAACTGATTCATGGCGAGTAAAATGGCTGGGTTGAAAATTATAATGTGCCTCTTTTGACAATTTTACACATTCTTCGATAAATAATTGAAAGGACCTGATGTGTTCCTGGGCGATGTATGAATGTTAACTCTCAGGCCAGTAAACAGGTTCACTGCACAGGCCAGGAAAGGGACTTTTCTCTGCAAACCACATGGAGCAAACACACCACACACTTCTCCACACATCAAGGGCAGTACAAACCCTGAACACACAACACAGACAGCATAAACCCTGAACAAGTACACAACACACATAGCACAAATCTCGAACAAGCACACAACACAGGCAGTACAAACCCTGAACAAGTACAAAACACACATACCACAAACCCCAAACAAGCGCACAACACAGGCAGCACAAACCCTGAACAAGCACACAACACAGACAACGCAACTCCTGAGCAAGCACACAACACACATAGCACAAATCCTGAACAAGCACACAACACAGACAGCACAAACCCTGAACAAGCACACAACACAGGCAGCACAAACTCCAAACAAGCGCACAACACAGGCAGAACAGACCCTGAACAAGCAGTACAATAAAAGCTGCTACAGTACACTTAGCACACCACAAACTGATGTACAGTAGTGTAACACTGAGCCAACAGCACACACACACAATACAAACACTGAACAAGCAGCACAGCGATGATTCAAGTGTTAATGAGTGGCGAGATACTAGATGATGCAACTTTGAAACATTTTCTGAAATCCACAACCACATCCTCCCACTGAGGGGAAAAAAAACAACTTTCCTCTCCTTGCTTTTCCAAAAGATGAATTACGTGAGCAGAATTGTATACTGCAATGCACTGACATCCCATCCAGGGTGCACCCCACCTGCGCCCGTTGCTTGCTGAGATAGGCCCCGGCTCCCCTGTGACCCTGAATTAGATGAAGAGGTTAGAAAATGGATGGGTGAATGATTGGAATTCTGCATATTCAGATAGACTAATATTCTTTTCAGTGTCCTGAATCTGAAGCAGACAAATGCCTACAGTACATGTTACTAGTCCGTGTTCCCTAAATGTGTTTACTTGATAGTTTGCTTAATGTATTTATATGTCCGCAGTGCAGCATGGAATAGCTGTCCGAAATCAAAAGCCTTTTAAAAGGTGGAAATGTAAGTCAGGCAGTGTGGGCGCTCATATTGGGAAATTGATTCTGAATTGAAAACGTCTGCTGTCGGGTCTGATTTGCCTTTTCTGTTTCTACTACCTGTTTCCCCATGCCTTTTTATGAGCTGGTTTTCATTGGATTTCTCTATTAACTCCACACTGCGCTCCTGCTCTCCCTGTCTCTCTGTCAATCTATATGTCCCTCTGAGGGGTGCCTCATTAACATGATTTCTGTCTCTTTTGTATTGGGTTTCTGGTAACCAGCACGTATGCGCTGATAGATCTCGCTGTTGTAATTAGTTTCATCATTAACGGCAGAGAGGAGAAAGTGGAAGGGAACAGACGATCACACAGTATCGCACAGCTCCACTGAGCAAAAGCACTCGGGTGGGTGGGATCCTCGATCAAGACCTTCAGGAGGTACCTTGAGCCAGTGGGCATGGTTTTTTTTTTTCTTGTTTTTATTTAGGACTGAAAGAAGGGCAGCAGAAATAATGGGCTCCCTTTCATCTTTGCCCCCTGCACGTACAAAGCAAAAGATACCGCCTTCCACAAGGATGGGATAAGGAGAGTCTCGTTTATAAAAAGCCTTTGGCAAGGCTGTAAAGATAAAAACCAAGCTGCGGACTGAAAAATAAAACGTTCATCCACAAAAAATATACTTACCTTTCTGAGCGGAGGCAATAATCTGAAAAGTATGATTCACAGTTTACCTCTTAAAAGAGACGTCTCACTACAGACTATGGAATAACAATGAAGGAATCTCACTGGTATGATGAGGAAGAAGGTGTGAATATCTAACACAAAGCTGGATCATTTAGTATTCTATAGATTTGTTTGTACAGGTTTCCCACCCCACCAGCCATCTCCTCCTATTTCCTTTTTTGACACTTCACACCTGTCACAATGCAGCCATACATTCCAGACTCCAGACTGATAGCTTACGTTTCCTCTGTGTGGTGTGGACACATTCTGGGACCACATTTTGAGGTTAAAGGCTAGGCTGAAGCATCGAGAAAGTAAAATCCCGCAGGAGTATCCAGGCTCTCTGGATCTTTTTTTTTTTTGTTCCTGAAGTGGCCCCTCTCTCCCTGGGCATCCTCATTCACCTTGTCTCCAGCCACAATACACTTCCGTTTCAGGTTCCCCAGAGTGCCCTGGGATTCAGTCGAAGCCCCTAACAGCTCAGGCTGGCACCGAAAGGCTAGATCGCACAGACAGCTCCCTAATCTGCCTTTAACTGGGCTAGCCATCTGGGCCCTTCAGACACCGCCTGGCAAACAGGCTGAGAGAGTCGGGGGCTGAGCATCCCAGAGATCTGGCAGGAACCCTCACTTGGCATTCCATAGCACTTACAAGCCTGGCCGTTCCAACTGCCTTGCCTTAGAGGACTTGCACAGCAAAGCAATTTGAAAGAGAGCTCCTCTGAAGGGCTGCCAGAGTTTTCCAGGTTTGTTCTCATCTGTGCAAATAGTCGGCGTCAGTTTACCTGATACAGCAGTTGGAGTGGCAGTGACAGAGGTTGTGGCTTCCTGGGTGCCATTTCCAATGGAGATTGCAACGGCTGATGGAAATCTCGGAATACGAAGAGGTTTCCAGGCATAGAAAAGAAAACATTCCAGGTAGACTTCATTTCGAAGAGTCACAAATGCCTTTGATGGCGCCCCAGGGCAAGAGTGGCGTTCTGGGTCACACCACTGGTGCCGGCCCAGGAGTGAAGACTTCTGTGGCAGGAATGGGAATCAGGACTAGGATACAGTACAACAGCAGGATCTGGAGGGGTTGTCAAGTCAGGGACTGGTTTCTATTCTTTTTTATTTTGTTATTGGAAGTGAGGACCTGGAGTCTGTGAGGGTTCTTCTCCACATGAGAGCTGTTTGTCAGACTTACCCTAAGCTGGACATCTCTCTCTTTTAGACTTCTCTGTCTGAGCGCCTGGGGGGGTCAAGAGTCGTTCTCTCTCTGTCTCTCTGAGGCTCTGCTCCACTTCTTCGCTCCTGCTCCAACTTCCCCCGAGCTCAGCTGAGAGAACTGCCTTCTTTCTCAGAGCCCTTGTGCTCTTCAGAGCTGCTTTGAAGCAGCAGGGTAGCACAGCGGTGTATGTCTCAATCTTCAGTCTGTGTCTCAAGCTGCCTCGCTCCTGCTGAAGCTCGAAACAACTTGCAGGCTCCCAGGGCTTTTCTTTTTTAGAACGGTATCACTGTGAAGCCGCCACAGTGTAGGTTAGTTGCCGTTAACAGTAAAGCGAGCGAGCAGCAGATTTATAATGCAGTGTGACACCACTGCCTTGTTAGTGCCGTGCCCGATGTTCAGTTCTTTTCAATATTTCAAAGGCAAAAATGTTTTCCGTTTGTTTAATGTGCTCTTCGCATAAATTAACCCACATAAAACAAGAGTTTAATATTGAGGAAATCCTCAGACTCCATCCTCTTCCTAATAAATACCTAAAAAAAACGTGCACCCGCAGTGTGGCATGGCCTGTTGGCGTCCACTGAGCACCCAGGAGTGTCCTTTCCATCCTGGCTTTCTAAAACAGGTGGAAGACTGACACCACTTCCCTGACAACGCATGGCTTCAGATATCCCTGCTCATGACCTGCAAATTTAACTAACCAAAATGTGTTAGCTTCACCTTCTACTCTCTCCTCTTCATCTGCTGACTGATCAGACTGACAGTATCTCTCCAAAGAGGATTGTGAAAGGGGACCTTCATTCTCAAAAGGAATAGTGGGATGAAGAGTGATACCATCTCTTTCTATTGTAATGCTTTTGTTCATTTCTAATGGTTCCAGGACACTAACTTGTACGCCACAATACCTGTTGCCACAGGACAAAAAAAAAAGAAAGAAATGCGTTTTCTCAGTATACTGTTATTTTTCACCACGGTGCAGTCAAAATGTAGGAATCACTGTAAGAGGCTCACGTGGAGGATGCAGCAATAAAACCAAAAGCAAAGATTATTAGATTGTATATTTATTTATCTGGCTTCATTTCAATACATTTTTCACTGGTCTGTGCACACAGACACATTGTGATTGAGCTTTAAAAATGTGTTTTTTTTCTATCAGTGCAGGATGATTTTTTTTTAAATCAATTTGGCTTGTTTTCAAATTTGTTATCAAAACTGGACTCCTGTTCCTACAAGACTCATAAGTGTTTCAGAAGCTCCCACACAACTGTCACCTGATCACCAGATGTAACCGGATCTCTTCGATGCTTTCCTGTCTATTTCCAAAATCTGTATTTATAAAATGACAACAGATGTAATATATGTGTTCAGGTACACCAACTGAAGCACAAAACTCTGGAAAAGCCCTTCGACTGCAACTTGTACTTTTAAATTCATAATAGCAGTCCTCTGTAAAGGTGATTGCCAGAATGAATAGGGAATCCTTCCTCTTTCAAACACAATTTTCTGTTCAAATGCAATGTCTAAACATTGGAAATATTGATATATAGATTTGGTAACCTGTGTTAATGAATTAATGCCCCAAATGCATTCTGTTTAACATAGTAGTTGTTTGTTTTGTTTTTCTGACTTATTAATAATTAATGCACACTTGTATTCCTTGACAAGCAGATGTATTTGGGCATGACTGCAGAGACTTATGGGACTGTGTGCTCTGGTGTCCTTATCCTCTGCATTTTTCATTTGAATCACATCAACTATACTAGCATTAAGCTGCCTCAAAACATACATTTCTTAAAGAGAAAACATGATTTCCTCTTTGGTCCGCTAAAATGTCACATGCTCTGCTATTAGAATATAATTCTTTTGATGGAAGCAATGACACAAAATCTTTAAATTACTGTGCAAAATGTAGGAATTTCTAACTTTTGCTTTACATTCATTTATACTTCATTTTAGGCTTTTATGGTATGGAATAGAGACTCAGCATATCTGATGATTCAAAGTACAGTAAATCATGGGAGTTAATCAGAATTGAACAAGAATTGAAATATTAATGTGAAATATGTATGCATGTACTGTAAACAAAGCACCACAATTCATCACTGTGATGGACTGGGACACTGTGGGACTCTGTGTTTCCTAGTATATAACACCAGATGGTTGATGTTTCTGTAGACCTTCACAGACTTATCAGCAGTTCCAGGAATGTACAGTACATGGAATTCCTCTGCTCACATTTTCTCTTTTTTTAGAAACAGTATAACGATAAATAGCGTAACAAGCTGGGGGATGTGATAAATGCTTCAGAAAGAAACAGTCGAAGGGATGCTAGAATCTACAGGCCACCCTCTGTAAAATGAACAAGGATAGCTGAAATTAGGGACAGGAGGATAGCCCTCGACTCATTTTTTGGCAACCTTGTGATGTGTATTGAAGTACGAACATCATTTCACATTTTAAGTGTCATAACTTTTGGATCAGTGATTTCATTAAAATAAAACACAGCTTGCTTTAATAATCAGGCCCTAAGTACAAAATTGGCTGGATTTCCCAGGTATAGTGTGCCAGATGGGAATAGCTCGTTGTATCTCTATGGATGGAGCTGTAGAGGAACCGTGTGAATGTACCTCGTATTTCGTGTTCTTGGGAGGAGAGAGGTAAAGAATATGAAAACAGCCTGGTATAAGCACTACCACCTTGACCATATGTGGGGTTGTGCGTGGTTTTCATTAAAAAGAAAACAGCGTGACAAAAGGACGCTGTCCACCTCCCTTATAAAGAATGTTAATTATCTAATAATTTTCTGTATAATGAGCAACACTAATGTCAGAGGCAGGACTAGTAGCAGCTACTGTATAGGTTTTTCTTTGTATAAGACATTAACAGAGACTTTGTATAAGACATTTATGTCCATTACAAAATTACAAAGTTAACGTTGCACACTGTCCGGCCTTCCCACTTGCTCTGTCATTCAGCCAGGAAACAATAGAAAATGCCTGACCCATCTTGTGTGCCCGAGACCCCAGAGTCCGCGATGGCCAGCTCAGGGTGTGCGTGTTGTTCTCCACTATTGGATTAGGCCCCAAACTTTACCCCACCCCACCCCCCGCCGTGTTCCTAATTGTGTCTGCTTGTTGTCGTACAGTTCCAAATACATTTGGACCCACAATTCCTTCTGCACTCTGAGCTCCCCCCCCCTCCTCTCCCCACTAGGGAGCATGCTTCCAGGTCGCCCTGGCAACCACAATATAATTAAGGCCCAGTGAGTGCTCCTGAAATCACCTCCAGTTTGCCGTGCCGATGTCATGCGCTTAAAGAGCGTGTGTATGAGTCGCTGTGTTTACATGTCTGTGAGTGCTTGTGCGAGGTGGCCAAAGTATCGTAGCACTGGAACACAGTTAATCTGCCCTGGCGGTTCAGTGAGATCCGTCCTATTTATATAAAATCGATCTGCAGTCTGCAGTTTAGGGTGCTCTGTTCTTGGGCATGTCCTTGAGACTGCCCTGTGAGAGGGTAGAATGTCTTTCTGAAGTGATGCAGCACATTGTAATGCGTGAAAACCCGGTCAGGGAAAACCTTTGTCATACCTTGAAAGGTATTTAGTATAAGCATTTTTTTGTAAAACATGAATTAGCATTAGTTTCTAGTCTAGGAATTAATCAAACTTTCCTAGATGTGTCTAAAAAGAGGTGTTTCAACGGCCTAGTGCTTCTATACTGCTGCTATTTCTGCAATGGTTTTCTTACTCTGTCTCAGGATATCAGCACATAGCGGAATGAGAATTTGTTTCTGGAATTTAATTTCTGATGGGGTGTTTTCCCTGGTTATGGAATTAAACCAAGTGTGCTTTGCCTAGCTGCCAATTTTCATGTTCAACAATACCTGGTGATTTCTATTTCATTTGGAGAAAACAGTCAAACATGTCGTTGCATGTACAAATACAGAATTGTGCTTCTTGGAGTAAGCACATACAAGCTTGTGCACATTAGTTTTGATTGTGTGAAGCCTTTTGATTTTCTGAATCTTAGTTTTTTTACAGCACTTAAGAGCTGTGGTAGAATATGCAGGACCATAGTAAAATATTGAGGGCTGTATTTAAAACTGTACTTGTAGTTCAGTTGAAGAATGAACATTGGTCAAAGGCATCAAAGAAGTCTGACTGACCTTCTAGTTGAAAAAAATTAGCCATGCTGCTTTGGTTGAGCTGGAATTGTGTGGCAGTGCCATGTCAAACACGTCAGCAGCTTTCAGGGAATCATGGGATAGTGGTTCAGGATGACAGCCCTTTGATTGCTGATACTGAGTCATACTTGGTCCAGAAAGCTGGGAGTGCTGGGACAGTTGCTATGAGTGTTAGTGTCCAGCCTGTCCTTGACAATACTCCTGCAGTATGACCAAGTCCTCAAGGGAAGCCTGTCTGCCTGCAGCCTTCCTGTAGGCTCCTGGCAATGGCAGATGTCTATCACTATTCCAAGGTCAGACTGAGGTTGTATCGGAGAAAGCAATATCCAGCTCTTGAGGCCCTTGACCTGTACAATTAAAGTGCTTGGTCACTGAGTTTCCTCATGTCAATAAAAGTTTAGGAGGTTCATTAAAAGCGACTCAGCCTTGTGTTCATTTGCAAAGTTAATGAGGAGAAACAGCAGAAAGTCTTTAACCTTTGAACCGATGTCTTTTTGTCGAGCAGTCTGTCACCCAGAAGTTTGTAGAGAAAGAGATTGCAAAGAAGCAGTGATCACTTCCCCCATCACATGTTCCTCCCAGAATGAGAATCCTCAGTCAAGGCTGTGCTTGTTCATCACAGAGCGCAGACTGTAAAGTGTCTGATTAGAGAAGTCATCATTCTTGTATGGCAGTGTCAAATTGATACACTGGAACTCATGAGCTGTAATAATAAAGACCCCTGGTGGTTCATGGGTTTTGTCACTCAGGACAGTTCCTGAAGACCTGTAGATGTTGAATTTGGGCTTCAGATGTGAATAAGGAACGCTACTAAGCACTACAAAGGGAAAAGTGCATAGTACTGTTCACTCATTTGAAGATAAAAACACAAAGGGAAGAGTTTTAATTGTGAAACCTGATAGATTGTTAATGATGAGATATCGGTGCAAAACAAATCTGAGGACAGAACAGGTGTCGAATCAATACACCTGCAAGTGTTGCAGATTCTTTACAAATCAAATAATCAGTGTGATTCCAATCCAACTGACTGTTTTTCTAAAGATCATTGTGTGCTCAACAAGAAGCAGAGAATTGTTAAGCTCTTGCCAGCTTCAGGCAGTGTTTTTACTTCCTAAATGCAGCAGGATAAATATGATCTGCTTTCACTGTGAACGTCTTGTGTCCTGTTGTCGTATGTTCTTAAGGTGTGTGAAATTCTGCACATCATGGAATTATCAAAGTCACATTTGTCCTGAAGGGGCACAGTACTTATCTGTAAAGTGCACCCAAACCAGTAACAGAAGAATAACTCAGGAGGCAGGACCTGTTGTTCTGAATGGATCTATAGATCTGTGCTGCACTGTAGTTATTTAAAAGATTTCCACAGGCTTGAAAAAAAAAAAGGCGAAGAGTGTCATGACATAAAATAGCCAATCAATAAATCCATATCTTTTGTGACACCAAAAGGGAAACACGGGAGAGTGAGGAAGATTGCAGTCGCAAAAGAGATTTTATTATTTTGGATTTCTGTTTTGGCTATTTCTGGTTTCGGATCATTAGGTGATTGATTTTTTCGCAGGAAACGGTGCGGTCTGCCCTTGGGGATTGCACTCTTAATGCCGAAAAGCCACTGGAGAAATGACAGACTTTCTCTGCACTTTCTGTTCTTCTTCTTCGCTTTCCCTGTTGTGGAAACCACTGGGGACCCTTGTGCCTGGTAGACTGGAAGACTGCAGTGTCCTCTTATTACACTGCACAATCTTAAGACTTTGTCTGAGACTCTGTTATTTTTATCCCTTGGATTCTTCCCGGTAATCTCTGCATTACTGCGCCGGGGGTCGGTGTCTCTACCCTGGCTGCTTTGATCCACGCAGTTAATTAGGTAAGCTATAAAACTGCTCTAGGAATTCTCCTGCTGGGTGAGACAAGCCTAATTCTAATTTATGACCCACCGTGATTCATATTGGCTTACCATTAAAAAAAAAAAAGGTCAATTCTAAGACCGCATGGTTTTGGATACTGTTAGGCTGCATTTATTCAGTTTTCATTGTACAATTCCTTCCTTCTGTATCGGTCATGGTTGATGGGGAGAGCTTGAAGGGTAAGAGAGAGAGCATTAAGAATAATTATTTTCTCCTTCTCCTTTCACTTTTGTGAATATGTTTTAGTACTCTTTGAGCGTTTGCTTCATACAGTACTGTATGTCATCTGCACTTTCCTTTTGATGTTTCTATTGTTGTTGCCTCTGTTCAGTGAACTGCTTTATTCTTGTCTCTGTGTTTCCCATGATGGCCAAGTATTTCATGAAGTGAGAAGAGTTTCCTAATCCAGGCTAAGAGCTGCTCAGCAGGTCTTTACACTGAAACTGGATGGTAAAACAAGAGGGTCAGCTATCAGCCTTGTCAGGGAAACAGAGTTACATGGCATTGTTCCTTCATATTCATTTATCAGGAGATGAAAAAAAAGCTGACAGAAAATGTGGATATGGAGCAAAAAGTGTGGAATGTAAAACTTGGGAAGTTATGCTTAAGGTCTGTAATGCACTTGTAAGACCTCATCTAGAATACTCTGTTTGCTTTTGGTAAGTACAGTATATCACAGATTTTAGCCTGAGAAAGAGTCCAGAGAAGAGCGCCAAACATAAATCCTGGTGTCAGGGGAGTGTTGAATGCAGGGGTTGAGGGAGCCAAACTTGCTTCTCTTCAGCCTAGAACAGAGCAGATTGACAGGAGATTTCCAGTATGTACATTCGAAGTGTACAGTGTACAAAATCATAAGAAGAATGGACAGGGGCAGGCTCCGTACCGAAACAAGGACTTTGGGTAATGTCAGGGGAATGCTGCACATTTAGGAAGCACTTTTCTCTGTCCTAGAATACGATTCCCACCAGCCAGGTGGTTGAGGACCAAGTTCTGGGTACCTTTAAGAAATGCCTGGACAAACGCTTAGATTTATTCACCTACTAAACTACCAAATAAGAAAGGCCAAATAAACTCCATCTCCATCGCAGAGCCCTGTTATGTACAGTACCAAATGCACAATCTGCAGCTTGTCTCAATTTGAATGCTCTTACGATACTCCAGCTGCCTGTTATTATATGATTTGCATTGATTGATCAAGGGGCACTCCTTCCTCATGCATACATTTCATTATCACCACAATTAACTCGTGCTTCTGGACTGACAAGAACTTGATTTTGGCTGCTGTGTGGTCTGAATACCCAGCACACGGAGGAGCCAGCAGAAGGGCGTGGTTCAGCTGTCAAAGTGGTAGATCCGAGTAAGAGACAGAGAGGGCCTGTACAGCACAAGTAATTCATTATAGCACATTATGAGCGTTTTCTTTGTCACATTAATGAGGTACAGCCACACTCACACTGCTGTCTGTTCCTTTCTGAAAATCTCACTGTTTTGACCTCTGACATCTTAACCTCACCCTGCTGTTGAATTCTGTATAGTGGCTGAGTGAGGGTCAGGAAGGAAAAACTAGCTTTGCTCAGTCTGTCATGGGCCCAGATCCTTGCTCAGTCTTAATGTGCATGTTACCCATCCAATTTAGTGCACCCTGCATATACTGCTTGGCTGTCAGGCCTGATGGGACAGATGTACTGGTTTTGCTGTGAGGAGGAGTGAATCTTTGTAATATCAGCCTGGTATTCACCTGATATCCACCCCTAACGCAGTCACTTGCCAGAGCTGTGCCTGTGTGTGAAAATGAGAGATGTCGTCCTATCATAGTTAGTAGAGGAAAGGTCATTTCCTGGAGAGAAAATACCAGGGACAATTTGAAATAATTCAATTGTTTAATTTATTCTGAAATCCAAACTTCACTGTGCCCTTTCTCGTTAGCAAGACTCTTGCAGAAGGAGCCAGAATGAAACTGAAAACCGACCAAAACTCTGCCAAGTGTCTATTACAGTACTTCCGTAGACAGTAGTTAGCTACTAGATACTTACCTACGGCTCTGGAGCTCCACTGTGTCTGACCTGCCCAGACTGCCACTGTTTGCATTCTTTTTGAATGGAGCCAATGTGTGAGCTTGTTCCAAACTGCCACAACTCTTTGTGTAAAGCCTCCCTTTTCAGTTTTAACTCATTATTTTGACTTTATTATTATCTCCTCCAAGTCACGTCCACTGTTAACTTTGACCATTTTATTGAATGAACAGTTCATCGTTTGACCTTTTAAAATTTGTCAATTACTTTTGAGTATTTTGAATGATTGTACTCTTCTCTGTAAGAGACCTGAAATATTTAAGTTCCTTTAGTCTCACAGAATATGATATTCTCTTAAACCCCAGAATATGTCTGGTTGCTCTTTTCTGAACAGATTGTAGAGCAGCAATTTTTTCTAACCTGGTGACCAAAATTGTTGACAATCTCAAACTGAGGTCTTACTAGTACATTGTGCAATTTGAACATTGTTTTTAATTCTAAGCTTTAACTATATAAACGAACTTTCTTTTTATGACCTTCCAACAAATTCTGGAAGATCAAAATAGAATATATTTTAAACTAAGCATTTCCCCTTTCATATTTATAGTTTGTTTCAGCTGCATTTGCTAAACTAGATCTAATATTCCTGATGCTTGCCCAGTCTTTCTATCCAATTCAGTCGTGATCTGTTGAAATTTCCTTTGCTTCTACAGCATTTGCCGATACTCCTAATTTGTTGTGAATCTGTGAAATTGGCTAGTTTGCTAACTATTGAAGAATCAAGTCATTGATACAAAGTAAGAAGAGCAGTGGTCCTCACACAGATTCCTGTGGCACCCCACTAACTACATTACATTAGTTTGGACATTTACACTATAGCTGGACTATAGCTGTTTTTATATCCATTAGCCAACTGTCATGACTATCCATTCATATGTATATTATAGTGAACCATTTTTGCTTATTTGCCTAACCAGCTATGTACTTTGAAATGTTAGTTTCTAAGATGTGTTGTTCTCTGTCTCTAATAATGTTTCTCAGTGGATCCAGGGTGGCTATAGCCTACATTCAAACCATCCTGAGCTTTGAGGTCACTCTGCTTTGAAGAAGTTGATGTTGAAGAGTGGATTTTCCTGTTTCTTCACTTCTGCCATGTCTCTAATTCCACCAAATACTTGTCAAACAATGAAGGAGCCCTCTGGACCACAATTTCCACACAAATGCCCCAGTGCTACTGAGGAAAGTGTCTGCTGTACCAGGTACTGTTGTTTGCATCAGATGTTCATCTGAGGTCCTGACTGCTTGGTCATGAAAGATGCCACATCATTTTTTTTTTAAACTGATAGTATTATCCCCAGTGTCCTGCCAAGATTCTACTCTGGACTTGTAGAGCTTGGCCTTTGTAAAGTTCTTAATTCATTTGGTGGAGTAAAGTAGTGGGACTGAAGGTGGGTGACATGTGTCCCTTTCTGTATGTAAAACAGTTTGGAGTCTTTTGGGATGAAACGCACTACATAAATGTACAGTAAGGAACTATTGTTGTTATTATTACAATATGTATGTGAATACAGTAACACTGTCCTGGCAAGGAATAATGCATAAATTCAAAGCCTTGATGGCACTAAGAACATTACAAGTATTAATTCCAAATGTGAATTGTCGAAGATAAGCAAATTCTTTCTTGAAATCTTTTCTTGCAATAGGCAGAGATGCTGAGATTCATGTGGTACTGCTCTCGAGGGAGTGTTTGTGAATATTTAGTCATAATTATAGGTCTGATGAAAAGGAAGCTCATCTTTTTTCTGTGGTAGTCTGCATTTCAGCATCTCTGTGATGTTGTTCTCTGTTTCTAACAGTGTTTCTTAGCGGAGCCCCTGGGGCTGTAGCCTACATCCAAACCATCCTCAGCCCTGACCTGACCACATCACAGTGGTAGGAAGGCTGATCTTGACCAGTCCTGGAAGGGGAGGCCTAAACATTAATTTTATTCTTCATTTATTTTGCAGCTGCTTTAATTCAAATCAATTACCTTTGTACTGTATCTATTTGTACAGCGGTGCATTTTACTGAAGTGATCTGAGTGAAGCGGCCTGCTCAAAGGTATAACAGCAGGAGCCCTCTTGGGATTTGAGCCCGCAGCCTTCCGGTTATGAATAAAGAGCCCTTACTACTACTCCACTCTGCTCATGGGCTATTGAGCGACACTCTTGCCTCTGAATTAGAGGATTCAAACCAATGCTCTGACTTCATGATGGAGGCCGTTGTGCTATAGGATACACTGACTTTCAAATGAGATACTGAACAGGAAATTAAATTGTGGAAATTGTAACATCCATTATATTACTTATCACAGCAGTGGTCTTAACCACAAAATAGCATGAACACTATGGAAGCTGTAGGAGTGGCACTGCCTAATTTCCTCCTGCCTTGATGTGCTGTAGGGTGGAGGTGAGAATTGTCATTGAAATCGAATCCCTGCCTTCCCCATGCAAAGCCACAGATCTCCTATCAGTCCCATTTATCCTCCCTTTCAGCTCCTGTGAATTTTTAGTTCGTTTTTGCTGTTGGCTGCCTCTCTTTTCAGTGTGCACCAGCCGTTGTGTGGTGGTAAGGCTCCGGTGTGTTTGGTATGTGGTTTGTTTGAAGGTGTTCTCAGTGTTCAGCCCTTGTTTGTTTTATGTTTGAAGTTCGAAATGCCACTCCTGTGTCAGGGTGCGCACGTGAATAAAAACGTGGGACTCGTTCTGCTGCAGGTCCTGTGGCATTGGTGCTGTGATGAGATTGACAGTGCGTGGGCCGAGGGGGCTGTCTTCCTTGGTCTGACCACTAATTCCCAGGCGCCCACACTCAGAATTTCCTCATACTCCAACACCGGATAAAAATAGCAGGAGCAGACATCCCAAAGCAAGCCAAGTGTGAAAAAGAGGACGGGAATACAGGAAGGCAAGCTGCCTGTGCATCACAGAAGCTCAGCAAACTTTTCCAAAACTCAGACGCATGCAATTGGGCTCTGTTAGGCTGACATGCTGGTATTTTGTTTCCTTGTTGAAAGTCGTGATACTGAGATGCATTTGCATTCTCTAATGGGCCTGTGTTCTAATGGTAATCAATTGCTTGGCAAACCTTTGCTCACACATTAGCCTTTGACGGTGATGTGCTTATAGGCAGAAAAAGAACCGTCGTTTTCCTCACCACAGAAGGAAATCTTCAAAGAGCTGGAGCGCCTTTGACAAAGGCAGAAAATGCCGTCAGTGAAAATCCCTGCCTGTTATGAATTCGTTCCTTGGGCTGTGGTGTGGAGTGGAGTGTGGGTGGTACTGCGTGTGGGACCAGCCCAGCTGAAAGAGGTGTGCCGGGGAGCCTGCGCATGGAAGGGATTGAGGCATGGAGTGGCTGGAATGCTAAGAACTGGATTGCTATGCTAGAGAGCCTCCTGGCTCCCTCCCTCAGGACTGCTCCCTACTCCGGGCCATGCTAACTTAATTCCCTGCTTTAACAGCTGTGCTGCGCAGAGCTGTATTGAATTTACAGAATAAGAAGGCAACCCGGACGCCTTTAACACGTTTACGGTGTGTAGACACTTAAGACAGCGGCTGCGTGGGGGCCTGTGTGTGCTCTGAGCACGGCCGGGAGATTTACACCAACATTTCCTTTACAGACAGGAGCTAATGAGGCTCAGGAGCGCAGAGGAATATTAAAAGCAGCGAGAGAGAAGGACTGAAGAAGAGAGAGAGCTAGAAAGGGGATGAAGGTATTGCACACCCCTGAATGCGCAGTGTCCTGGGTCTTTACATCATAAGAAAGGTGACAAACAAGAGCAGATGTTTCAGCCAGTCTAGGCCATTTGGAAGTTAGTGGCTAATTGATCTGAGGATCTCGCAAAGCAGTTTCTTAGTGGAAAGTGGCTTCATCTGCATGATGCAGCTTGTTCCAGACTCCCACCACCCTATGTGTAAAGAAGTGCCTGCTGTTCTCAGTTTTCAGTGCACTTCCACTTGGTTTCCACATGCGTCCTTCAGTTCGTGTTTCACTGTTCATTCTGAAGAAATGTGCTGGACTGACTTTGTCAGTGCCTTTGAGGGTTTTAAATAACTGGATCAGGTCTGCTCGTAGTCTTCACTGAGAAGACTAAAAGGGTTCGATTCCTTCCGCCTGACAGTGTAGGACATTTCTTGAAGCCTGCGATGCACCGGGTCTGGTCACGGACCCCGCGGAGGAGTAGTATTACCTTTGGAGCAGAAATGCACAGTGACATATGCAGAAGGGGGTCTCTGCGGGTAGTTTACGTACAGCAGAGGGAGTCTGCAGCTCTGGGGGGAAAATAAAAAAAATTAAATTCAATATCCAGAACTGTTTCGCAACGGGTTGATGCCATTACTGAGAACAAGCTTCTACTGCTCGATCCATCAATTTAGGGAACGACATACATCTGTTCTCTCTTCTGAGATCCTCCTGGTAATATCCAGTGTGTGTGAGAGGGATCCCCCTGACCGCCTGCTCACTTCCTCGCAGTGGTAGAGCAATGTTCCGTGCAGCAGGGGCAGCCAGTGGGGCCAGTCTCTCTGTAAGCTTTAGGTTAAAGACTCAAGGACCTGCCCATGGAAAGAGGTTTAAGAGTGGCACCCCTCTAGTCGCCCTAGCACCCCCGGCTCCAGTAGCAGCACCCTTCAGACGGTTTCTCCCCCTCTGCACAGCCTGTCCTTTTCACTGGCTGCGGCCAGCCTCTCTCCCCACCTCGGCCCGCGCTCCAGCAATTTCCTTCTTCGTAATAGAAAATAGACCTGCCATTAGGCCATATGGGCTCCCTGCTGAAACTCTTAGTTTTTTCATTTGTCAAGCCCTCGCACCGGCCTGTAGCGCGGGCAATTTATTGACGTTTGATGTATTGCAGCGCCCTGCCGTGAAATAATGTTTAATCCATAGAAACCTTGTAGAAAGGTCAATTAGGAGGCTGTCTGACTCGCGGGCAGGCTGGCCCGCCAGGGTGATTGGGAGGGTGGAGGGGCAGAGAGCACCCCCGCCCCCACCCCAGAGCAATCGCAAGCTTTCAGTGCTGGGGAGGGAGCACAGCCTCCTGGACCGCCAGCTTTCCCACACACAGAGCGGCAGGGCCGTGTTCGTACCCTGATGACGTTTTAAACGCATGATGGCCATTTCCTCACCGTACATTGCGTTGCCCCCCAAGTGTCTCGTTTCCCAGAAGGAGTTGCGCCTCTCCAAAAAACAAAAAATGTGGGAAAACTGTTTTAATTCCGGAGCTCGAGTGTGAGTTCTAGTGAGCTCTAGTGACCTTGGGGGTCGGTGTTTACCGTGGAGCTGAAATGGTGTTGATTGCAGGGTTCCGGCCCTGTGTGATACGCAGACTCGGAGGAAAGGGAATAAAAACAGACAACTGGCTTCCGACCTCAGAGCCTGCGTCTGTGGTGAAGCCAGAGGGGTCCAAAACATGGGAGCGATCTTCTCTGAGACAGTGCTAACGTCAATTCAAACCTGAAGCCTGAGGAGAGCATTGCAGTTTCACGCCAGAAGACGCGGCCTGGCAGTGGAGTAGTTTGTCTTCATTGTGCTCGTGTTTCAGCGGCTCCAGGAGCTTTGTCCGATCGTGCCGAGGTTTGTACAGGAACTTGGGGAGGGCCTGTATTGTCCTATTGCACGTCTCCGCAGCGTCGTAAGGTCTACACAGAGAATCAGGCAGAAGAATGCATGTGAGGCCCCTGCATTCGCTGTAGGCCAACAGCCAGCCGCTCTGTTCAGCAGACCGCCCGAAGGGCTGAATTCTTATCTTTTCCACTACAGATCAGATGCCTTTATTTCTCTCTTCCCTTCTCTCTATCTGGGATTATAATCAGCGCTGCACCCAGACTCGGTCATAAATTATGTGGCAGGATAGTGGCTGTTCCACACAGCTCTTCATCCCCAATTCATTTGAAATCTTGTTATCCATTCGGTTTAGGCTCAGAAGACGGCCTCTTATTTCACTCTAATCCTTTTATCTTTTATGACAAAAGAGATTTACTTAAAATAAAAGTCCCATTTTTATGATATTAATGGCATGGAGAAGCAGCTGTTTCGCAGGCTGGTGGTGTTTAACTGCGGGCTATGCACTTTTAGGGTTTAATTTCAGTATTCTCATTTGATACAGTGGGCTGAGAAGAGCCTGTGTATTTTTAAAAACCAGGCCAATGAGTGGGAATATGTGAGTCTTAGCCAGTGAGTGCCGTCTGCAGACATGTGGAGCCTGATGCCCTTTAAAACACTTTGCACAAGTGTCTTGCATAAATGAGCGCAGAGGCTGTGGCAGAGTTGTAACACACTTACAGTGCCACAGCAAGCCCGATTTTAGATAGAGCTCCGCAGGAATGGAGGGCTGATGGGAGAGAGGCTCACACCATCCCAAGACTATCGCCCAGCCTGTGCCTGTGACCTCCAGTGGCCTCAGCGTATCCAGTTTAAGTTCTACGTTTTTTCCAAATGGCAGCAACCCAACCTGCTCTGCTGTGACAAGGCTCCAGAGGGGATAGCTGAAGTGAGCCATTCTCCAGAAAATGCTTCCCTCTGGAGAAGTGGCCACCTCTGGGGCTTTGATGAAGATCGCTGGACAGCAATGACCAGTCCAGATCTGTGCGGGCATTTGTCTGTCTGGCTCTGAATTTGGAGCTGAAAGAGGACAGGCCCAGAATAAAAGGCCAGTGCTGTTTGGATTGATTATTTGCAGAGGAAAGAAAAAGACCCATTGTCCCCATGGGGCGTCCCAAGACAGTAACAGTGTAGCACTAGGGTTCCTGGAGTCCTGCATTGTAAATGGGTGAGAGGGATACTGTAGGCCTGACTGCTGTTGGTACCTAGACCTGAATGGTAATTAATTTGGGCCCTGACTCTGCACTATTTAGTTATTATTTCTATTGTCTGTCAAGCTGGCCTACAACCTTCCTAATTTTTTTTATTCATTTCGTTTTCTAGACTTGCAGTGGCAGAATTTGCCTTAAGAAGGAAAAAAGTATTAATTCGACAGAAAACAAATCTCTTTTCTTTTGTAACAATAGTTCATCCTCCATGTCTTTAAGGTGATGTGAGAGAGAAGAAATAACATGACTAACCAGAGGAAAGGTGTTGAAGATGGCCCCAGGAGAACTGAAGTGTGTCTATGAAGTCATAGTCAATTAACTGAAAATATCATTATTAACAACGTTGGAACATTTAACTCTGTAGTACTTAATACACTGTGCATTACTAATGTACATTCCATCAATTTCATGTTTCCGTTTCAGTCACTTATTATACAGCGTATAATACTTAGACACTTAGACACCAATAACTGTTCAACTAATTGAGTTTTTACACAGAAGTTCGGATGGAGGTCAATATCTAATCTCTCCTGCTTCTGCTGTCTTATGTACAAATATCTCTCCTCCCTATTTGCACTTCTTCTTTCACACCATTCTCTGCATCCCATCTTCACCCTTGTAGCGGCTCCCTGGCTCATTCCTCATGACAAGAGGGTGGGTCCCGTCAGCCTTGTCTTCACAAGCAGGCTGTCATTTTCTCAGCCAGGGGAGTTACTCCAAGCAATTTTTCAATACATTATCCTAATAAACTTCATTATTCAGTGCATCCATTTTGACCAAACAGTCAAATAAAGCACCTTTATTCTCTAGGGCTAGACTTTTTGCCACGTTTATTGTAGATGAGCAGTCGTATCAGATAGAACTTGTACAGAGACATGTGAGACTGTGAGTGCTGGCATTAGTGGAAGGAGTCTAATTTGTCCCGTACGTTTAGTTCTGTTTAGTGAACAGCGCACAGATCTTAAGATGCACCAGTGTTACCTAAAGGCAGGACACAATCAACAAAATAAAAGACATAGGCATATCAAAAACCCATCTCAAGACATATTGTATGAAAGATATTACAAATGACAAAATGAAACAAAAACAATGGCATGTTAAATGAATAAATTAATAAAAATTTAATGGAGACACATTAGAAGACAATCACTTATCAAAATCTGCAGACCTGCATACTCCATACATCTACTCTACATGGTATAATTTACGCTAAACATAAACTTTTACTGTGATTAATGAGATTATTCCAAATATGGGAAGGTTGCAGAGTTATTGTTAATAGAATTTGATTGTTATAAAAATTCAGAAACTGAACAATGGCAATTTTGTTTATAAATAACAGGTGAACAGTGAATGGCATGATGTTAGTCATTAAAGGAGACTTCAGAAAAATAATGATTAAAAATTAGATGATCGTCTAACGCTAGATGGTATTAGATGCTACACCACACAGATGCTGTGTCCCCAGAAGCAACAGGTACTGTAGGGCAGTGTTGGTGTTCAGCTAGTATGCTGCTAGCATGAAAACATGAATTTGTCAGAGTAACACATTGCTGACATCACTTCCCCCACACACAGAGACATGGTCTCACACAGGCCAGGTCAAGGCACGTGAATATCTGAGTCTGACAGGGAGTCCACATGGCTGGAACACACAGCTCCATGCACATGACTAATCTGTTGGGCCTGATAAGAGAGTGACCCCCTGTTAGTGGCCACTCCATGGAGGAGACCGAGGGGTTAAACATTTCCAGTGGATCAGATAAAAGGTCTCTTGGGGGAAGGCTGCCAGGAGAGATTCCTGTCTCCCTAGCTGACGAAGTTGACCTCATTCTTCTAGAACAAAATCACGACAGGGAGGGCGGGAGAGTGAAAGAGATGATGTGTGCCACTTATGTAAGAATTTGAGTTTTGTCCTTCCTTAGCTGGTTGTGTCATGAAATCCCCTTTAGATTGCAGGAGACCTTTTGCTGAGAGTGTAGAATGAAACCATTTTTGGAAAACTCCCCGCATATCCTAGCACAGCGAGGAATGGCACAGCAAGGTCTCAGAGGAGTTGAGCAGCTGGTGGCTCCATCAGGCTGAGTGCCAGAGAGGGAGGAGGGGCCCTGCAGGCCTGTACCACCGGCAGGACTGGAACACAGCTCTAGACATGCCTACATGTTGTGGCTCTGAGCAACATTTTTGGTTGCAATCTGTCGGTCTCATAGCATGATCACACTGTAAGTGCAGTCTGTATTGGGTCCCCCCTCCTTCCCCCAGTAAGATTGATAGCCGTTCTGATCCTGGCAGGTGTGAGAATCCTGGGATTAAATTTGTTGTTTAAGAGAAGAATGCGTGTCTGATCGCTGTGTTTTTCCTGCCCTGCTTCTCTCTGCTGGCGGTGGGAGCACAGCCTGGCCTCTCTGAGCAGCCGCCCCAGGTTTCTGATTGTGTCATTTCACCTTCCTTTCTGTACCTGTCCCTAATTTCCCCCTCCCCATGTGCTCATTACCACTGCAGTGACAAGGATCAGTTTCACCTTGCCTGGACCCTCTCCTTGCTCCGTGTCCTCTACCTCTTCCCTCCCTCTCCTGCACTCTCTTCCTCTCATCCGATCTCTCTCCACCCCCCCTGCCTCCTGGGCAGTGACAAGGTGCCCTGTGCTGTGTTTTTCTTTGCCCGGGAGAGAGCAGAAACTGTGTTGTGCTCAGATGGGAGGGTGGCTGAATAATTTAGCGTGGTAGATTGCTGTGGTGTTGCTGTGGCAGGCCGGCGTGCCTTCAGCCTGTGATCAGGGGTGTTGGGATGGTGGTACTGCCATCCTTTAAACAGAAAACACCAACACAGCAGGACTGCCAAGCACTAGAGAAGGTAAACATGATGTTTGGATGCATAGGTAGAACTACAGAATGGAAACCAGGGATTGCATGTTACAACTGTACAGTATAATGCATTACTGCAATCAGTTTTGCTCAGCACATTGCAAAAAAAGATATTGTTACTCTGAAATCAGTCCAGAGTGGTGTGAAAAGATACATTTCCAGTCTTCTAGGACAGAAGCTTTTTGCTCTTGAGCAGAGAAGACTGATTTAAGAAGGTTTGGATCCCTTGTTGTGGAAACCTGGAATGATACGCATACTGTATGTTGTGTCAAAGGCGCTACCCTGGCTTCTTCGGACCATAAAGGTCTGGATGTGATCCTCTGATCACTTAGCTACTATCAAACAAACAAGCAAGCCTGGCAAATAGACCATAAGTAGATGCTCTGACAGAGGCACAACACAGTACAGTACAATAGCCAGGCAAAATACAGGAATAAATGCTTCCATACCTGAATGAGAAGAATTTTTGGAAGAGGAATAACATTCATAAGTTCGAACCGAGTGAATAACTGGTCACTGTGAAGTAAGTGTCACGGTGAAAATGTGCCCTACACTTTGCTTGTCATTTTCTGTATGACTGAGTGCTGTGATCTTCTGCTCCACCACACGAGTCCTGTAAGAAAGATAATTCTAATGGTAGCTCTTCAAGGGTTAATGCTAATTAACCAACCCCCACTCATCCAGCCCCAGCCCATGCTCCTGAGGGGGTGTGCTTCACCCTCTCTCTGGTCCATCTATAATATTACTTTGGTTGCTGTAATTACAGGCAGTTTCTAGCCCATAGATACTAATTAGTTTCCATTAAAAGCAGGACACAGTATTATTCAAAGTAGATTGCTGGAGCGCTATACGGTATGCTATTTGCATTCTCTTCACTGGAGCATAATGAAGGATCCCAGAGGTACACGCTCTGCTAATACAGTTTGGTTAGGAGGCTGGAAAGCCTGTGCAGAGCTAACCTCAGGCACTGAGCAGCGCTGGGAGATGTGAGGCTCTAAGGTAGCTCATAACAGCATAACTTCAGATACTCAAAATCAGAGCAGATCTAAAAAAATCTACGGCAGCTGACTTTTGTATCCAGTCTTAACAAAGTGGGCACTTCTAGGATATACTGTACATATGTGCCACATACTATTTTTAGCTATTAGGCTAGTTATGCTATTATTCATACAGTGTTTAGATATACAGTATGTGGTCTTTGTGATCAAAAGCAATTAACAAAGAAATCCACAGGAGTTTGTGTTTCTCGAGCCATTTTTGGCACAGCTCTAACCTTATTTTAATCCTGGATACTCAATTGTGATAGCAGATGAAGCCATTTCTCTATCGAAGCCTATTTCAGATCATTGGCAGATGTTGGTGTGATGGCTCTAGCATTCATATTGTATTCAAACTACCCCATTGTCCTAAATTGGGAACAAATGTGGGTGACCAAGAGATCAGAAATATTTTGCCCACTTACACCCCTGGTCAGTGTCCTGATAACCATACCCTACTGAACATCAGTGAACCATTTATCTCAGCATGACTTGACTGTATCAGTGTGTTTGGGATTCTGCAGTATTTCAAACTGCACTGAATTTATTTTGTAAAGATCACAACATATTTTCAGGTAGAATTCTTGCTTTTCTGGTCCATGTGACCTGTGCCAATATATATGCTGAAACAGCAAGCTGTATATATGAATAGGTTAGAGATACAGTAGAAGGTGAGAATGCTCCGTCAAGGCATGGATTCAGAGTGATCCCAAAAGATATTTGCAGATATTGTATGGATTTCTGTAAACAAGACAGGTACAAATGCCAGATGAAGGATCAATTGGCTACTAACAGTTTTCACCTATTTATCAATTGCATAACAGTAATTTATTAACAATTAACAGTTCATAATGTCAAGACTGGAGTCCTTCATGGTCCTATTCTTGGCTCTTCCCTTTGTAGTATTTACATGCTGCCTTTCGGTCTGCTTCCTCTATGTCATGGAGTTTCTTTCATTTCATACCTACCTGTGCTTTAATTCCCCAGACAGAGCAGCTGGCGTATTTAATATCCTGTCTTGTTGAGGTGAAGCGTCATCTGGACATTAACGTTTTACTATTAAATTGCAGCAAAATTGGGCTGCTAGTAATTGACACTTTGAATTGATTGCAGTATCAGCCTAACTTTCCCGTTTTTGTTCATTTTAACTCATTTGTGCAGCACGTAGGGGTTATTTTAGACTCTCTGCTCTCTCTTGAGTCCCAGATATACCAGGTGGTGAAGGCTGCTTTCTTCCACCTATGTAATGTTGCCTGACTTTGTGCCTGCCTCTCTCAATATGCCTGCCACAGATTAACTGCTTATGTTTGTCTTGATTTTCCTTAATTCCTTGCTTGCTGGGTTTCCTTTTTTTAACTAGAGTTTGGAATGCTGCAGCTAGATTTCCTGGCCACTAAAGATATTAGGAGCATATAATTCAAAGTCTTTTTTCTATTTTTTGGCTCCTAGTCCACTCCCAGTTTAATGCTAAAATTCCAACCCTTCCCCTCCTTTCTTGTCAGATTGCAGCTCATCATCCACCCCACATCCACCCTGTCCTCCCTCTCCTACTGGTTCTCCCTTCTTTTCCTCCTTCATGCCCCTCTCTGACTCAGACGTCTTCTAGCTCCACAGCCATAAAACTTCCTCTCTCCATTCACCTCTTCCCAGCTGCTGCCCCCAATCTCGTTCAATGTTTTCTCTCTCATCTTAACATTCGTACTCTTAGGCCGTTTCCCTCTGTTTATAAGCAGGCGTTCATTACAACCATCTAAAAGAACATCCCTTTTACTCATCCCTTCAGAAATATCACCCGATTTCCCTTATTTATTCTCTTTCAGTGTAAAATGTTTCTACAGGCCCTGCACTGCCTGCACTTCCCTTTCCTCTAACAATATACTCTGCTTAACGCATTCCAGCTCAGATCAGGCAGGCTTGGTGGAAAGTATTTATTCTGCCTTCAGTCATCTCATTCTGCCTCCCTTAATCCTTCTTGATCTCTCTGCTATCGTTGATACTAGATCACTATTCTCCCATCAGCATTCACTAACCTAGGAATTTCTTACACTGCCCAGGTGTGGTTCTCCTCCAGCATTACTAATTGCAATAGTAATATTACATATTTGGTGATCTACTGAGGTTTGCTCTCTGCTCCTCTTTGCTCTCTGCTGGTGTTCCCCAAGGTTCTGTAAAGGGTCCCTTCTGGTTCTCCGTTCTCTCATCTCCTCCCACAGCGTTTGAGGATCATTTTTATGCTTCTGAGGCCCACATCTTCCTCTCCTTTACTACCTTTGATACTCATGTGTCCTTCTCACAACCATCCCCTCTTAGATACACCTCTGTTATTTTAAACACAACATGTCTCAACAACTCAAAGTCTGACCTCCATCTCTCTCTTTTAAAGCAGTGTTTTCTTATTGTCCCATCCAGTCTACACACTAAAGCTCTGGAACACCCTGCCCTTTACATCAGACATACTATTTTCATCACCCCTTTTAGACCTAAATTTAAAAAAAAAACATTTTTTGGAAAGACTTTTCCAGGCTTTTCTAATGTGCAATTGCATTATGCATTTCATTGTATTGTTTTATTAGTTGTGATGTATTGTATGTTTTGATTGCTTTGTACTGTTCATTTTAAGCAGTGCTCTTTCTTTGCTTGGCAGAGAAATAAATGGTAATGATACTACTTGAGCATTGCATGTTCTTGTGAAACTGTCCTCTAGTGATCTATTCACTGCCTTATATAAACATTCTCAGAGAGAGTATCCCATACTTCCACTCATCTGAATGCAGCCTGTGAAGCTCATTTTAAGGCCTCTATTAGAATTACAGTATCTGCTCAATCAATCTTTTTCAGCTTTTCAGATCATTTTTTGCACTCTTTAGATGTGTTGCTGTTTAACTCTCTCAGCCAGGGGCTGTGTGTGATGAGGGCAGTTTTGGAAAGGTCACCTAATGTTGGCAGCTCCGATCCAGCCAGAGTGTGCTAGTCTGCACCCCACTGGGTGGTGGGAGCTTTAAGGAGGCTGAGGAGTGATAGTAATAATAATGCCTCACTGCACTCCAAAGCTGCAGTCAGATTGCTTTACAGCTCAATGGGGACTTCCCTAATGGATGATGTGACAAAAGTCAAAGTGCGCCAGTACGCTCACAACACACAGGAGTTAACACCTCTACTCTTACAGAGTCACAACCTTGCTTTTGCATCTCATCTGAATTACTGTGCCTTTTTTACAGTAAAGCGTCCCCATCACTTTACTGGGACATTAGGACCCACACAGACTGCAGAGTGAGCATCCCCTTCTGACCCCTCTAACACCTCTTCCAGCAGCACCCTTAGCTTTTCCAGGAGGTCTCCCATCCAGGTACTGGCCATACATGCTTGGCTTCAGTGGGTTGCCTGTTGTGCGATGCAGGGTGGTATACAGTAGCTGCTGCTATTACAGCTGCAGCCTGTGTTTTGTTTTGTTTCCACTCCAATATTTTAATCCAGAGTGCTTATCTCAATCAACTCATTAGGGCTCAAGGCAGGCCTGCTGTGTATGTCTGTGTGTGTGTATCTTTCTCTGTATGTGGGCTAATGAACACAATAATTTGAATGTGGATATGTGCGTGCTTTCACATTCACAGTATTTGCTGTATTGTCATCTTGCATATATTTTTTCACTGCAAATGGGTATTGTTTATAGTATGCATCAGCAAGATGTGATATGATCAAGACAATTACGAATGACAGTTTTGGCACACCAGCCTAGATATACCCCAGTGCTACATGGTACCCTCAGATGTATTCTTCATGCTTTTGTTAAGTCTGTAGACCTCAGGTAAAAGAAGGACACTGTCTCTACAGTATGTACCTGTGCTACAGAGGTGCACTATTTGTATCCATGGTGATAACACAGACCAAAGAAGGAGTTAGACTGATGGTGTCCTCCCCATGTGAGAGTTCATTCAGTCTCCTAGAGCAGAGCAACTGCTTCTTCCATCTATCCAAAACTGGAAAGGTCAGGGCAGGTCAGGGGATGGTTGGTTTAGCAGTCAGAGAGCTGTTGTGATGAGACCCACAAGCCCTGGTTGCTGGGACCTCTTCATTCATCCCCTGAAATTCACTGCTCAGCTACCCACAACTCATGCTAGTCACAGACTGCTGTAGGAAGCCGGGGGAACCTACAGTGTCAGGCAATTTCACTGAATAAACTCAATAAAATATACTGCATAAGCAGTTTAAGAAGCTTGAGAAAATTAGGCAGTATGACAGCTTTATTGAGCTGTTTTTCGAAGCACGGTGAGAGAAAAGTGACAGGTGTAAATAGTGTAGAGAAATGTTTTAATGTGACAGGTCTTAACACACAAGTTGGAACAAAGCAGGATTTCCAAACATCCATTAAAGGAGATGAAAAGGTGTTTTAAAATGGAATCAAAGCGCCGCAATGATACAATAATATGACAATTGAACAACAGTGAGGTGTGTAGAAGCTCTATTCTAGAGGACAATAAAAGGTCCTTGTTTGCTCGTAAGAAAGAAAAAGTGCCAGCAATCCTTAGAAGCACAAGGCTTTGTGAATTCCCATCCTAATCTTAGAGAAGCTGTGACCCCAGGTGATAGCCTGGTTCTCCCAGCAATTCATCACTTCATCTCCGTCAAAGTAGCTACCACAGGGAACTCAAGTGTGTCACCTGCTCCCAGGCTGGGCAGCCGGTTCAGAGAGAATCTTAAAGGCAATTTTTCACACAATTGTCTTCACTTATGCAGACCAGGGAGCCCTACATAATCCGAAAGTCAGCAATTCACTCAGACGATGAGTTTTAAAAGGTAAAGGCCTTGGTCCTGAACTGCACTCTGATATTGCCAATCCCCCTGCTTAGCTTAGCCTACCTCAGAACAGAAACACACCCCAAAACACAGCCTGATTGTGTCACAGAGCCAAAAGGAATCCATTACCTTGTTGGTCCAGAAAAGTCATTGCCTTGTGGCGCCGCAGGGAATTCATGGAAGAGAGCCTCAGTGTGCTTTGCTCCTCGTCATTCAACGTGAATGATTTCCAGGGTTCATAGGGCGATGTGCTGCTAGCGACAAGACACTCCTGAGATCCTCTGAGTCGTGAACAGAAGTCAAGTTTGGAGAAAGCAGGACCAGTCCCACCTGGGGTCATGTGAGATTTTCTAGGTTGCGGCGAAATTCCGAGTGGAACTCAGAAATGTCATCCGTTCCGAAACGTAGGCGGGGATATGCGATCAACTAACCCCTACTTTAAAAACAGAACAGTATGGAATATGGGTTCAAGGGAACATGGAATAATGTTATGGGAATATTCAATATTATGGACTGAAACCACAAAGACAAATATTTTCTTATTTGTCTTTGTAAGATGAATACTGTAGCTGATAACCTTCAGAGATTGTGCTACAGCTGTGGTGGCCAGCCCTGGCCCTGGATGCTATTCTTTATACCACTGATCTCCACTTCCTTAAGGCCTAGAAAGAATTTCAGTTCAATCAGTAAACAATTCATCCCTGTACTTCTATATTATTACCCTACTTCCTCCTACTCTCTCCACCAGTCTCACAGTCTCTCCCCACACCCAGAGGGAGCACACTGGCTGTCTTATAGGATCTTACAGGGTAAATATTGCAATGTTCTATATTTTTCTGAGCAAAATGATTAAGCAAGGGTTTTGTTATTCCCTGCAAAGCAGTGTGCCGGGTTTTTGTACTTGATTTAAACAGAAGGCCAGCATCCCTATCACTGACAATAGTGTACACACTATTTAGAGCCGAGAGACCAAGAGAGAGGTAATGTTTTTTTTATTTCAACAGAGTGTCAGTATAGAGGACAGCAACAAAGTGAAAAGCAATAGCAAGTTTTTTTTAACGAACTATTCCCTTAAAGATTTCAAATACAAAGAACAAAAAGGAACAAACAGTACAACAGATCAAAGCCCCCCCCCCCCCCCCATTCAGCTCAGCCATTTGTGGAACCTCTTCCAAGTTCTCTCCCACAGGACCCCTGAATGAGAATCAGACAGCAGTTCCAATCCTGCACTGTCCTGCTCACCCAATGCAAGCACTTGAGCTCTGCATATAAATAATATCAAGACAGGACAGTGATCCCATGATGCCTCAACAATGGCAGTTCTTAGTCATTAATATGACCGTGGCCACATTTTTAGCTGATGTGTTCCTACCAGAGACCAAGATTCAAAGTACCATTTAGCGTGAGTACTAGGTGAGAGCAGGGAATATCCTTATTTAGAACAGGGGACAAAGCTGTGGAAAGGCTTTTCCCAACAGCGAACCATATGTGGACATTCCTAAGCATGCAAAAAGGTGCCTGAAATAGCTCTTGACATATATGCGGAAAAATAGGAACTAGCTTTATATAAGGGCCTCAGTGAGGGGGCAAGTGCAGCCTCTGAAGGAAATTGAAATGAATCATTCGATGGTTAGGATTTTTTGAAGCCAATCTTATATTGCCTCAGGAAATTTCTTCATTTGTAACATTTCAGTCCCTATTCCAAATAGTAACAGCTGCTGAAGTTTTGTATGAAGAGCATAATAGAACAACATAAACAGATAGCCTATCCCTTATTTTTTGCTGCCTTAATCTTGCGGATTATCCAATGGGTGTGTCAGCAATCTCTTCTGCATTACAGAACAAAGGCACAAGTGCAGAAGAATGAAGAGCCAGGCAGCTTGTACAGAGATTGCAAGACCTGAAAACTGCGAAGACCACTCTTATTAAGAATTTCTGCTTGAACCCCATCATTACTACTACTAATAATAATAATGTTAAATGTTCGTGCACCCTTCACAGTCTATGTGATACTGAGATTTGTCTTGCAAAGGAGAAGAATTTTCACTCTTGCATTCTGTAAAACGAGTTTTCAAAAACAAGTCCACATCTGTGTTTCTAAAACGGGCATAAAAGCATAACAGGTTTAGCAAAGGCGTTTGTTTCCAGCTGAGCCTCTGCTTTCAGTGCAGGATGACTGCTGTGTGGGGGGCTTGCTTGGCGCAGACATGCCTCTCTGTAAGCAGCTCCTGCAGGCTGTGCGATTCCTCGCGTTTCCTGTGCTGCTATTTGCATCTGGTCTCTCTGCTGCCATGAGCCGAGGGACTCCACAGGGGATAGCCATTCAAGAGGCTGCTTCCCCAGCTTAGCTAAACCTAGAGCTCATTATCACTGCACTCATTGCTGCAGCGATTCTCATTAAGGCTTTGCAAAGAAGCTGCTGAAATCTCAGCTCAGCAGATAACAGCATTGTGCGTCCTGACAGAACAAAAACGCCATTACAGCAATAATGAGGCAGCATAGCCTGGTGATCATACTTGAAGAAAGTGTGGGCTCAGGGTTAGAGCTGAGGGACAGAGAGAGAGAGGCCGAGTGGGCTCAGGGTTAGAGCTGAGGGACAGAGAGAGAGAGGCAGTGTGGGCTGAGGGTTAGAGCTCTGTCTGAGGGACAGACAGAGAGAGGCAGTGTGGGCTCAGGGTTAGAACTGAGGGACAGACAGAGAGAGGCAGTGTGGGCTCAGGGTTAGAGCTGAGGGACAGACAGAGAGAGGCAGTGTGGGCTCAGGGTTAGAACTGAGGGACAGACAGAGAGAGGCAGTGTGGGCTCAGGGTTAGAGCTGAGGGACAGACAGAGAGAGGCAGTGTGGGCTCAGGGTTAGAGCTGAGGGACAGACAGAGAGAGGCAGTGTGGGCTCAGGGTTAGAACTGAGGGACAGACAGAGAGAGGCAGTGTGGGCTCAGGGTTAGAGCTGAGGGACAGACAGAGAGAGGCAGTGTGGGCTGAGGGTTAGATCTGAGGAAAAGAGAGAGAGAGGCAGTGTGGGCTCGTGATTCAAACTGAGGGCTCTGGAGAGAGGGAGTCCCTCAGTTCTAAACATTCACCCAGAATGCCTCTCTGTCTTTCTGTCTCCCAGTTCCTCAGCAAGATTACCCTTATCAGTCTGCAGTGATGAGGAATGATGATATCATTAGCAGAAATATATGCATTACTACCATGATGGAAGGTTCAGACTGCAGGGACCCCCATCTATGAGTAATTGTTCAACAGTAAATCAGTTCAGGAGCCTAGGCAGGGAAGGTCATTTAACCTCACAATTGTATACTTCCTGCTCGTAAACAGACAAGCTCACACACACACACAAGAAGACATGGGAGTCGGATCCAGATGTGGTTGTCCGGAGAAGTGTTACAGTGGTTTTAATGGAGCATTAACCTAAACCAGGCAGGAGTAAATCGAACTCTCACCAGCCTACCCTGTTTGGCATTAATCTGTCTCACAATTCACAGACTAACACACACAACACGGCTAATAGATAATGCAGCAATGTTTCTGCAAAGGCTATGCACACCTTGGAGCTATACATTAGTCCCAATACAAATGTCACTCTGTAATGGGTTACCAAGAGAGCATGTCTGTTCCACTGGGCTGTGGCTCTGATTGTTATTTTGCTGTCCAGTCAGGAGATTTATTAGGGAACCTTCTTTGCAGAGGCCTGCGTATTCCAGTGAATTGAGAAACTGTAAAGAACGTGTGGGTGAGCTACCTGCGCTGTTGCACACCAGGGCTTTGGTGCTCCGAGGCGAGCACCACCAGCATTTTAACAGAGCCGCTGCGGTCATCGTCTGGGTTCGCATGGTTTCGTCATCCGTCATGTGCGTTCTTACTCCGAATTCTTTTCCTTTCGTTCTAAGACAACATACCGGCAGACATCATTCTTAGACACCTAGATATCGAGTTTGTTTTGGTGAGACGGGAACTGTGCTAATGCAGCAAGGGCTTCAGCTAAGCAATTGCTTCAGCTAAGCAATGGGCGGCAGCTGTTGCGGAGCACTGTGCAACCCTATATTCCTTCCCCCAGAGCACTTCCTGTGCCATTTCCAGAAAGCTGTCATTTGAGCTTTCCAGAAACAACTTTGCCAAGTTGGCCAAGTGCTATTTACTTGCGCAAGGTATATTTTAACCTGAACAGTGTATGAGTTTTTTTTTCACCTAGAAAATGGTGGTTTGAGAAAAGTCTTGTCCTGTGCCATGCTGTTCACAGGCAGCAGAAAAACACCCTTGTATAGTAGTTTGTCTGACACCCTTTTTATAGGAGCCTCTGCTGCCACAAGGACAATTCCCAGGCAGTGATTACAACCACCTTGTGTTTTTCCACTCTGTCATCGATAAATATTCTATTAGAGCACCAGTAATAGGGATCTCCATGAGGGCAAAGTGAATGAGTGAGAAGAGAGAGAGAGAACTGAGGCAGTGTGGGTCTTAAAGGCAATATAGTAGGTGCAGTTATTACAATCATTCACTCTTTGAGCTGTGCTCTCTGCCTGAGAGACATATGCACTGAAAAAGAGACATCTCAAATGTCTGTTTCAAGCAAATATTGACAGGATTGAAGCAATTTTTGATTTACGTTTAATTCCTGAAAATAATGGGGTATTTTAGCTAGTGTCACTATATCACGTACATTTCAGGGTGTGAAGGTTACAGAGATAGGAACCAGGGCAACATCAGGACATGAATAGGACTGCCAGCTATCCCATTTCATGAGGAAAATCTGTTTTTTTTTTGTAAAAAATTCAATCAATACAGCATACGTTTGTTATGTATTTCAGCATGTCAGACTATGAATATACACCATGCCGTATGCACACATGGAAACTTACAGTATGTACAGCTCCAATTAATTATAGAACTACTGACATGGCGTTACTGCATTACACTGTATACAGTTTTGCCAGAAACTGATTACGACCCAATCTGCTATCTGTGTCAATATAGTACTGTATATGATAGCTATCATGCTATAGGGCAGCACTGAGGGCATCACAGCAATTAATTCAAATCAAGGGAGGCTACGTTAAAATCGTACACCACACACTCCTCTCTTCATCTCTTTTCTAACTGTTTCATCTAATGCAGTGTTGCAGGGAAGCCAGAGTCAATCCCTGCAAGAAAAGGGGCACGCAGCAGGGTCAGCTCTGGACAGGACACCAATGCACACATAGACACAAGCTAAGACACGCACTCACCTGAACCAGGGCCAGTTTTCCTACGTAACAATTAAATTACCACTACAGTATGTCTCTGGACTGTGGGAGGAAACTGGAGTTCCCTCCAAAACCTACTGGAACACAAGGAGACCATACAAACTCCATGCAGATATCACTCAATGACCAGAAACCAGCACAGCAAGGCAGCAGTGCTAACCACTGTATATCACACTAGTAAGGCCTTATTTTTAATACTGTGTGCAATTTTGCTCTTGATTGATTGCTCTCGAATCAATTCAGAGAAGAGGAACCAGGTGTGAAAATTGCAAGGGAGCCTGATACGAGCATTCACGACTCTCAGAGGCAAGGACAGAGTCAATTCAACAGGCAACTTCAGATTGAGCAGGGAAACATGCACCACAGGACACCAGCGCAGTCTAGGATAGGTAGTAAACTACATGGACATACATTTAAAACCAATCACAGGGGGCACTTCTTTACTCAAGAGCTTGTGAAAGTATGAAACAAGACACCCAGCCATGTTGTGCCAGCTGGTATTCTGCATTCAAACACATGCAGAATGACTGCAGAATGAGATCCTTGAATCAATTACCTTTTACCAAATGGGCTGGATGGGTCGTTCTTCCATTCTGAAGTTCTTAACGGATCAGGATAGAAATGAAGGCATTACATCAATTATCTATCATGCACAACAGGGGGCATCATGTCAACATGAACTGGAAGCACTTAGGGCATCGTGGGAATTCTGCCAGTTCTGACATTTTCTATAACAGCATTTTGATTCTCTGTTTTGTTCTAGAGTTCTGTCAACTCTATCCCGGTACTCCCAGGTGTGCCATGGTTTGAAAGCGTACATTTGTCAGAGAGGCAGAGGCATCTGCGAGAAGGACGCGCAGGTGACGGGGGAGACGCGGAAGGGTGGCAGATTAAATGAAAGAGACAGAAAGTGGGAGGAAGGACGAGAAAAGCCTGAGGTAGAGAAGGGGGGAGGGGGAGACAGAAAATTAAAAACAGAGAGGAAAGAGAAATATGAGTGGTGAGGATGATGAATCCCTCCCTGAGTGAGTGAGGAGGTCCTGGTCACAGCAAGGCCAGGGTGTCAGTGACAGTGATTAAACCCGCAGAGCCCAGTCATCCAGGGACAGCTGTGTGTGCTCAGACCCCCCCTCCAAACACACACACTCACACACACACACAAGAGCCTCCTTCGCAGAGCTAACAGGCCTACATTTTCTCAAAACAAGGTTTCTTTGGGCGGCAGCAGCTGCGACTGCACTCCATTTTTAAATAACAAAGTCAATATTCGCTGTATTAAACTGTTACGAGATCAGGGCCCCGCAATCAGATACGCTCCTCTACCCATGTTAATTTGAGAAGGCGCAGACCTCGTAACTAATTAACCAATCACCAGTTCCGCTCTCCACCAGACCTCTTAGAACCAGAGCACTTGAGGTCTGCTCACTAGGTCTCCAGTGCTCAGTATTGGGTTTTCCAAGAAGAGCTACAGTACTGTTCCTACATTCTCCTCGAGACATACCTTTGATTTCTATCGTTCTTGGACTCGGATCTTCCCCTGACTACGACTTTTGGATCACGGATCAAGGATACGGTAGCTAGCTCTCTTTTCTGCATAAACCTTATTATTTATCTTCCATCTCCATCTGGAAGTACAGTACCCTCATCTGAAGATTACCACATAGGGTCCTACAATACGACTCATCTCCGACTACGGAACCTGACACTAACTATGGCAGAAACCAATGGCAGTATGAGTAGTCTTATATTTTTGGGGTTTAGATTAGTTTCTTTCGTTTCTGATTTACAGAAGGGGAGAATACCAGCAGCACTAAGCTGGACAGACACCACAGAGAACAAATACCAAGCCCATCCACACAATATTGCACACCACAGCATATACTGTATCTATAACATACTCCTCTTGTTCCACACGTGGTCCTGGCCTTTAGTGGGTGTCCTACCTTCGCATTCAGGAAGAACTGAGCCGCCATTCCTTCACAGTTCACCACTGCAGCACGCGCAGATGCCTTGGAAAGCTGGGGTATAATGTTCTAAAAGAGCAGAAAGCTGTAATTCTATGAGCATCCAACGATGAGGACTGTCAATAACATGGGCTGGCAGGGCTCCAGGGCTGGGCATCCTCCTGCAGCGCCGCACATACAGTACACAGGGGAGGCAGAGGGAGGAGGAACGGGGCACTCCCAGAGGCAAGAGCCAGTAGGGGTGTTCATGCAGGTCTGAGTGTTAGAATGCAGTGTGTTCGGCAGCTCAGCGTCTGACCGCTGGTCTGCATTTTGTTTATTAGCACTAGACTGGAGGGTGTTCAGGAGCTCAGTGTGTTAAGGGTGCTGGACTATGGCGTGTTCAGTAGAGGATTGTGGCTTAGTGTTGGGTTTATTAGCTGTTGGATGGCATTGTGTTCAGCTTCTGACTGGTAGAATGCCGGTTCATTAGTTCAGCGTCAAAGTGTTGGGATATAGTGTGTTCGGTAACTCAGTGTTAGTCTCTCAGGATACCGTGTGTTCTGGAGTTAAAACGCTGCTAAAAAAACTCATCCTCCAGCACACATCCTAGGCCCAATGAGGTTTTAAAAGCGTACAGTAGCTCATTTACATTACTGCTTAGGTCAAAATGACAAAAAGTAGAAAACGGTGTTGTGTAGAAGTCTGTTTCTTTTTTTAGGATTCTACACAGGTTTAAGCAAATGACAGCTTTGGGGATTAGAGTAGAAATAACAAGAGTACGGTCTATGTTAGAAACTGAGGCTGAATTTAATTCTGCAGTAAAATGGAACCAATGAAGTACCCTTTAAATTGAAGGCATCTTGTAGTCTTTATCGTTTTGTCCAGTTTGTCGCAGCAGTACAGCAGTAGTCTATAGTAACACCATGGATATTCTAAGCTTTGCTAACAAGGCTGATATTCAGTGCTTCAGTAGACCAAGAGATGCCACATTACAAGGACATTAGTGTTGGTAGGCAGAGCTGCTCCAAGTCACTGGTCATCCTTCTGTCAGAAAATGAGAAAATGAAATGAATTAGGAATCAGACAGCCCTGGCCATAAGCATTCAGTAATGGGCACAGGGAGGAAGGGTTGTCAGGCAATGATTGAGTGCATGAAAACCTCATGGGACACCGCATCATACCTGGAAGAGCCTACAATTTCTTGTCATTATCAGGTAAGACTGTGGCCCTGAAGTAAAATATCTATGAACCTTTTCTCTTTTCCCAGTCCTAGAGTGCACATCCTACTTAATCATCCTTTATTGTCGAAAGCGTCATGCACGTAAGAAACACCATAAAGCACTTGCTAATACATGTATAATTGCAAACAAAGTGCAAAACGTAAGAGGACTGGCATTGTGGAGTAGCAATTAGAGTGGATGACCCTGGGGTTAAGGGTCAGGGGTCAAGAGCCCAAGTCCTGGGAGTGCATGTGCTCCTGTACCCTCAGTCCTGGCCTTGCACTGCTGTTGCTCTAGACCAGTGTCTGTGTCTGCTGGCATGCCACAATAGGCAATTATAAGTTGCTTTCCATAGCTGTGTCAGCAAAATTAATTAACAGCCCAACAAAAACAAAAGTTTTCTCCTGCAACATTTGTACAGTTTAA
Organism: Atractosteus spatula; assembly: GCF_055471065.1. Lineage (NCBI taxonomy): Eukaryota > Metazoa > Chordata > Actinopteri > Semionotiformes > Lepisosteidae > Atractosteus > Atractosteus spatula. Next base: position 7,228,888 of record NC_142708.1, on the reverse strand, counting down.
AATAATAATTTTAAGATAGTCCGAGACTCGTAACTGTAGGGCTGAGGGCATGTAGTGGGCATGTAGTGTATTGCTCTGTTATAGGGACACTCACCTGAGAAACCCAGAGATGCAATGCAGGCAGGCCAGTGTATCTACAGTATATACAGAAAAAAGCACATGTGCAGGTTTGCATGTACACGCTTAGCGTCTGTGTGCCTTCGAGATTGTATTTGCACGCTTTGGTGTCTTTGTTGTCTTGGCACGCAGTGCAGTGCTGGTGTGGAAGTGTGTGCGTTAGTGTCGCCAGACCCCGTGCTGAGCTGAGGTGCGCGGCAGTGGCCTCTGGCTCAGGCCCTCCTGGTGTCACTTATTGGTCTATCGATCTGTGTTCCAGCTCAGAAATTAGCTGCGCTCGGTAAATAAAAATTGATTCCTTTCTGTTGCAATTAAGGGCTGGCCGGGATGAGAGCATTAAGATAATTTGTTTTTCAAAAGCTGAAGGAAGTGGCAAGGCTGTAATAAAGTTTCCTGCTGTCCGCATCAATCGGGTGTTAAATTTGCTCGGTGTCACTGTGTGCTAATGTGAGTTTCCTCTGTGCTTTATGGATTGGGGTCTTACAGCACACACCTGCTTCGCCGACGGACGAGCAGTATAGTACCACACTTCCTTTCAGCAGCCTGCCAAAGACAAAGACAAAAACTGTGCATAAAAGGACACCAGAGAAAGTTATGCATTTATATAGTCTTACAGGGATTTATCAAGTATCAAATCTACTGTTATCCTTAACAGTAGTGGTATGTAGAAGAAATTGTATGAACACTGAGTAATATAGAAATGTCTCTGTTCCTTTAGGAGATACTTTAAACTACCCTCAGGACATATGGGTATAGGTCCCATATGGCCCGGATGAGAGCATTAAGATAATACAGTTGCTTTGAACATCCTTTGCATATCCATATGCCCTTTCATAATCTTGGAAAAGAATTGTCTGATTTTTGGAAAAATAATAATAATGGTAATAAAATACATTTCAGCAAAAATGTCATGTACAGTATGCGTGCAGTTGGCAGTCTCTCTGTGATCTTGGACAGGAGAAAAGGTTGTATCTCCTATGCTGTGCAAAGCCTCTGTTTTGTTCTGTTTACAGATGTGCGTTATCTGTCGGTCTATCGGTCATCGCTGTGCCCTGTGTCAGCAAGTCAGTTGTATTTGGAGGAACCAGTGGGCCTCCTTGTTCATTAATTTCACTCCCAGGAAGAAAGACCTATCAATCTGTGCTTCCAAATGGCCGCCTTTTTTCTTCTGTCTGAGGCAGCCCACAGCGTAGGTGCAGGTTCACAATTAGAGCATAGTGAATATATTTAGGATGGGTTTCTCTGTGCCAGTGTATTTGAGCCTTATTTTTTGTGTGTTGACAGTAAAAGTCTCCCAAGTGACAATGGGCACGTTTCATGGTAGACATCCAATTCAGAATCCTTACTTAAAAATTCAATATGTCATTATTCTTATATTTTTTCACTTGCAGGTTTTTTAGGCTGCAATGGTACCAGCAACACCATTATCAGAGAGTGAAGGGCTTTAGAACGTTCTGGTGAAACGAAATTTAAAAGTAGAAAGATGGACTTATTTTCTACTGTGGACGTGTCACCACCTTTTGACATTTGCCAGCAGTAATTGGGGCATGCTCGTCTCTCGTCTGTACTGCCCCGTGTCGGGGTGCTCTCTGTCCATCTGGTGAACCTCGGTGCTCATTAACTCGTTTCTCCCCGTCGAGCGCTCTTCCCAGTGCCCAGCCCTGATATCGAAACCCCTTAAGCCCCCACTGCTGCCAACTGACCTCCACACCAGGCTGAGGTTCTGCTAATGATTCTGATTTCCTGACACCTGAGAGATGCAATCTGGCACTCGGCTTGTGATGACACGTCAAGGATGTGCTGCAGCAGCAGTGACAGGGCGTGCAGACGCTAATCTACACCCCGAACACACCGCCTGCTCTGCCCCGCGAGCAGGACGCTCTCGTGTAGCGGTGCCGTGTAATTACAGCACAATGCGTGCGTGTGTTCAGTATTGATCTCCTAGAGCAGAGCTAGTTCTGAGGTAGGCAGGTGTGCAAATGCTGGAAAAGTAAAAGGCGAATTGACATTCGAGTTTTTACTCACTGTAATGCCTTTTGGAATCTTTGTTTTAGTTTATTTGTTTTATTTTTTGCCACCGTGTTTGTTTTCTGACTGCACCAACAAAGCTGTCCAAGTCAGCTGGACTCCTAGACGCACTGCACACCTGGAAGTGTGTGTTAAAGTGACCTTTGTGAGCACAGGTGATTAAATTCTGATCGCACCGGGGTCGGCAGATCTGCTATTGACTTTGTCTCACCACTCAAAAAGAGCACAGTTGCTTTTCACTCCAGGTTAATAGGAAATAGTACCCTCTTATGCTAGCACGGTGTCATTCATCTCCAGTGGGCATTCAGAACCCGTCCTTTTCAGTGGGGAGAGTTTATCTTGGCATCACTGCTGTGGCTGAGCTGTATAGCTGGTGAGAGAGAGAGTCGCAGAGCTGATACAGATATTTGTGTTGAAATTAATTGGACAAGGCCTCCTTTTAATAATTCAGTGGGACAAAAGCTGCCGAGTGCTGTGCTGTGCTGTGCGTCGGCTGCATTTCTGCTAATTTAGGAGAAACGCATCCATCTACCAATTATAAACAGTGAGAATGCCAGGGGTGTGCAAAGCAGCCGTGCCGAAGACTTTCTAACTGGGGCCCAGGACTGATTTCTGCAAATTAGCTCCCTCCTCTGTCTCTGCTGGTTTCTCCTTTAGACAGTACTAATTTTCTACAGTGTTAATTTGAAAACTGGTTCCTCCGCCATAGGAAAGAAGCCACCCTGGCCTGTGGTTGAGGTCATTGCTCAAGGAAATGTCGAGTTGGCCAAATATCTAAGCAGTGGCTCTTATTGAAGAGCAATAGGAAAAGGCAAAGAAATAGAAGATCTAAATAAGTAAGCACTGGCTAGCTGTTCCAGAGGCAGAAATTAACCGGGATCCTGTTTTTCTCATTCATTTGAAAGCTGATTGAGGGTGGAGTGAGGAATGAAACTGTCACTCCAATTCAACCAACCCCCACCACCCGTGCTGGTTCCTCAACTTTGTCATCCTCAGAGATTAATTAGTCAAACCTTGTTGAGAATCCTTCTGAAACCGGGAGTAACAGCATCATCGCAACTCGTGCACGTATTGGCAAATGGGAGAAAAAAAAACAGCTTTTTTGTACCATCTTTAATAGAAAAGGGCCAACAGGACGGCTTTAATAGACCATTACAGAATGATGTTTTAAGTGAGTAATGCTTCTTCGGCATGGCGATTCAGTCAGAGAGCGAGTAAAAACCTTTAAAACCTGCCCAGTAAACTGCGGTTCGTGGATCATACATCAGCTTCCAACGAGAGCCTATTGGTAATCAATACTGAGAACATTTGCTCAGTATAGTTTGGTGCTCATTCAATTCAAAATGAAGCAGCTGGGTCCCCTGATTGCATCTACGCAGGAACAGATCGGGGTAACAGCACCCCAAATCTTCTCAGTAGCACCTGGATGACTGACCATGAGGCAACACAAGACCAGCACTCAGAAGACCTCATTTCAAAAGTGATCTACCATCTAATCAGCATGGAATAGCTAACAGAGTGCCGCAGGGTGAGGAGGTGAATGTAGCCTTTGAGACGGTAATAAGATATGGTTGAAAGTTGGTTTTCCTTCGTGAATAACACGGGTGTTTCAAAGTTTTGCAAAAACAGCATTGCTACAGTTGGCACAGGGGCACACCGGCTAGCTTTGCTCCCTTATACCTCTTAGATTTGGGCCTCAAGCCTCAAGGATCAGTGTGTGTGGGACTTGCATAGTCTCTGTGGGTTTTCACCAGGAATTCTGGTTTCTTCCCAAGTTCCAGATTGCAGAGGGAAAAAACTGTGTGGCTCAATAATACCTCTGATCAATTTCGTGTCATACCCAACAGCTTAGTCACATACAATCAATGACCTTCTTAGCTGGCGTTGGAAGTCCCAGGTTTGTTAGCAGGCTGCTGTGAGAATCCAGGTTGAGCTCCCAGTTGTTGCCTTAAGTACAGTATTACAGTACCACACTGAGCAAGATAATGAGCATCAGGGGAAATGTACAAGGTTAGTGTTGTTGGCAGTGAGTGAGCTCCCAGATGCCGTTTTAAGACTGGTTTAATTCCAAAATATACATCAAATGAAGCTGGGTCGCCAGGGGTTAGTACAGCTCTCCACTTTAAAGAGAGCACTCCATACTCCCTACCAGTGGACAGGCGGAGAAAGGCCTTTGGGCAAGGGATTGATGAAATTGTAGAAAATAGTATTCATATTCAGAAAGACTTAAAGGGAACAGCTCAGAGGAGACTGGAATAAAACCTGAAACTAGCTTGCCGCGTGTTGATGTGTCTGCTGCTGTTTCTGGAAACCAGCGCTTCGTTATCGTTCATCGCCCAGGCTTTTCAAAGGGAACAGGAGCCAAGGGAGACTGGGGCACAACAGGGTGTGCTCCAGTGTCTGAGGCGACGTGGGAGAGGAAAAGGAGTGTGGAGCAAGACTCGCGCTAGCTTAACTCCCGTGAAACCCCGGTATTCTGTATGAGACCACAGCAACATGCACAATGTGGGTGTACTGGAAGCCACCCTTTTCCCGAATATCTGCTCATGTAACAGGGATGCTCTTATCTCCATGTTGCTTTACTGTTTACAGAAGTCGAGCTGACCTGTGGGGGGGGGGGGTCTTTTGTGTTTGTAAGCAACAGTGTTAGCTCCATGGATGTGTGTGCTCTGCCCATGTCTTTGTGTTGTCCATCCACAGCTCCTGTCCAGCGCTGGCAGGGTCAGCTGTGGCCTTCACACGTCAGCCAAGCTGTCAGCTCCATACAGATCTCCCTGGTGTCAGAGAGTCCAGATCAGGAGGCTGACAGGTGCCTCCACACTCAGGAGAGCTCACCCACCCTAGATGCTTCAAATCACAGACGGATTAATGAGCTACTCCTCAGCAAAGACAAGCCCCCTTCATCTAAGCACACGGTTGTGTATGGTACTGGGTACGCTGGTTCCAGGAAAGTGCTGATAAATCCACAATAGTGCCCTCCAAAGAGAATCAGATGGAACCAGAAGGAACAGCCACCACAATCCAATACTTAATCGTATATGTACAGTACATATATGCTGCTAATTTCTTAATTTTTTTTCTCAGATAAATTGAAAGCTTGACTATGCAGTTCTCATATCAAACACGCACGCTGGTCCAAAGATGCGTGCGTCTTGTTTGGATTTCATAGTGAAATCAAGTTTGTTTTAAGATTTGAGTTGGCAATTGATTCCAGGTCCCTCAGCGCCCCCCCTGGCCCCAGGCAGGCTCAGAGCGAGAGGGGGCAACTGCCCTCAGCTCGTCCCCAGGGGTCCCGCCTCTGATCATCTCTGCTGCTGGGCCAGCTATTCACGGGGCCCGAGTGAGGGAGGAGGAGTCCGGTTTTCTCCTTCCACACTCTGACGGGCTTGATCACAGCTCATTAACACACCCTCCCCCTCTCCCATTGCCCGTTTCCCTTCTCTCATCCCTCTCTCCCCCCTTCACCATCTCCTGTTCCCCCCGATCTCGTGGTCCAGCTCACCCCCTTTCTTATTTCTCCTCTCCTGCCCTCTCTTTCCCCTGTCCTCCGCTGGAGTATTGGCGGCCCAGTGGTGTGCCTGCAGTCTTGCCTTCACCTCCCTGAACAAGCACTGTCTGAGCCCTCACGTCCTGGACCCTGAGCAGCCTGCCGGAGCCCTGGGAGCTTCCAGCCCCGTGCTCGGAGCAGGGGGGCGTCCGCGAACCTGCCTGAGGGGCCCCAGCAAGCACACGATGCTTCTGTGTGCTGGACGAAGGGCCTCTTGTCCTGTCAGTGCAGAGCCTGCGCGGCTGCTGTCCGTCAGTGTCTGTGTCGCACTGACAGCCGCCTGACTGCAGCACAAGCTGGTGCCCCTATTTCCGCAAGGTCCACGGCCGCCCCCCTGAGCTGACGCCATACACGCTCTCCAAACACGTTGCGGATGTTGACGTTTACATACGGTACATCTCGTGCTGTCTCTCACATGCAGGTGCGTTGTCTCGTTCGCGCGGCTGCCAGCGCCGCCCACGTGCGAGCGTTTCTTTTTAGGTTCCTGCATACATACGTACACATCAGTGACGTCAACCACAGGAGGGCCACTGGATGACAAACCCCACGCCAAACAGATTTCTTGGCTCTTCAGGGAAGAATTCAGAATACAGTCACTGGCGAGTGAAACTGGAAGGTCTTGTCTAAAGGCATAAAAAATCCTGGCCTCTCTATACCACATGCACAGGGGCAGGTTGTTCAACTGACAAGGAGCTCATTAGTACAAACGCACACACTACAATGCATCTAAATGGCCCCTTTTATGTCATTTTGTTGTACAATGCAAATGAGTTTGTCATAGATGAGTTTGTGTATACTGTAAAAAACTGCCAAAAGTCCAGCAAATACTCTGCAGAGTAGACTGCACGGTTGTAAATCTCCACCACACCCCCTACCATGCAATCCCAAGCACTGCCAGCAAACGGGCAGAACAAATACTGTCCCTCCTAACACCCAGTCTTCAGCGCAGTCTGGTTGTGAAAGACACACTCCTCACTGACAAAGGAGCGGTGAGCTCCTGAAAGTAATCCGCCTTAAGACATTGAGACATCGGTGACCTTCAAAACATTAGTGCTTAATTTGGAGTTTCAGTACTGCCTACAGTATATGTAACTTTCCTCTTGTGGTTTTATTACATAGTTGTTCCAAAACACGTGGGAAAAAAAGGCACTCAAAATAAATTTTGCCGTCAGTGGTGGGGCGTGAGTGGTAAAGTTGCTTCCTTGCTGGTCCCGGGTTCAATTCTAGACTAAGGGACCTCGCGTGTGGAGGTTGCATGTTCTCTGCAGGTCCATTTGAGGTTTTTTTTCTAGGTGCTCCACTTTTCTCCAGTGACCCCTCATCATATAGTCGAATTAACAGCATCCCTGCACAGGACTGCTGTACGTCCGCATTCTGCCCGGTCCCACTTCTCCAGCTGGGCAAGGCTCCAGCCTGTTCCAAGGCTAACTTACAGAAGTGAATATAGAGCATTGCTTGACTGTAGCATCTGCAGTTCATAGCTCGCACACAAGACAAGCCTGTCTGGTCTCCGAGGGTTGAGGTTAGCTGAACAATAGTCACCCCTTCTGCCCCGTTGTGTGGTGTTGTGTTTAATTGTCCCCCTCTCTCACTCTCCTCTCAGCTGCAGCCCCAGCACCCAGGTACTTCCATTCATTATTCAACCATTTAATAAGCCCTCCATACAGCACTTCACTTTCATCAGGCTATCCAATTATAAAAATACATAAATATAAAGTACAATGAGAAATATATAAATAAATACATAGAGGGGAATAAATTGACGTGGCAACAGAATTCAATTACGGGGAAAATTTCCCGAGCAAGGCAGGCGTTCATCATTCCTTCAACAAAAACAGCTGCTAAGAAAGAATAAAGGAACAGAAAAGTGGCATGCGTGCTGGAGGTTTTTTTTTTCCTTTTGAACAAACTAAATTGCTTGGCCCAGCTTCTGGCTGCTCATTATTCCCGTTTTAATATTTCAAAGGCAACGATTTTAGCTCTTGTTAAAGGTGAGGTATTAACAGGACTGCTCACTGCTCTCCATACCCAGGCACCAATCTACTTGTCTGACAACAAAAGAGCCCAGATAGCACTGAATGACAGGCCGCGATAACGCTCCCCTCGCGCAGAAAATCATCATCGGCCGTGCCAGTAACGCTCTCGCAGGCTGAATCTGAAAAGCATCTGGGACAGCTTTTACGGGAGAGCCTGCTACAGTGCGCCTGCACTTCTGAAAGAAATGAACACAAAGGAAGTTCCCTCACTTGTTTTCAAGCCAAACCAAGTCCTCATTAGCGTGGCATTGCTAAACCGTCTTTCTAGTCTGTCTTAAATAAAAGGCTTTTAGTCCTTTCTCGTCTTCCATGTAAAATAATTAAAAGGTTTCCAGTTCTGCAGTCCCTGCTGATAGTCTTTTAAGTATCTTCTTTCTTTTTATTTTCTTTCTAATTCAATCTCTGAATGCACCTTTAGGATACGGTATATCAAAGAAGCTCACCGCACCCCTTGGCTGATGCCTTAATACACCTGCTGAGTAGTTTACGCTGTGAGGCAGGCCGGTTACCAGCCCAGTTCCTTCAGGTCTGTCTGTACTGATCCTGCTTGGCACTGTGAGCTCAGGGACAGTTCCGAGTTTCACAGCATTTTGCCTTAATTCCCAGAGGTTGCAAGTTTTGTTACCTTCTTGTAGTACATATTGATCAAACTGTCCATTGGAAATAAGCTTCCCCCCATTAAATCTGGCCTACTTTCAAGGTGTTTCAGATGTGTTTTCGTTTGGTTTGCATTTTGGATCTCAGGAGTGCAGTTTTTTTTTTTTTAACATGGCTGTACGTTTGCTCGGAAGAAGTCTTTTAAAAAAAAACTCGAAGGTGTTTGGAGTTGCAGACAAGAAACATCAGGAGTGTCATTCACTCGAACACACTCAGGAGGATATTTATGCAAAGCAGACCTGGTTAGTCAAAGAGCTGCCTTTTCAAGCAATATACAATTGAAACCAGACATTAAAGGTGCAGCAGTAGATTTTGAAATCGGTAGTTTCATTATGGCTGCTTATTACTGCTTGGATGTTTGTAAGCTTCTGCTGAGATTGATCTCTGCATAGTAGCTATACTGTAGGTGGTTCTCTCTCACGTGTCATACTTTTTCTGTTACAAAACTACAGTTCTGCGTAATGCATAATCAGAGCCCTGCAGCATATTCATTTAGACGTTTTCATGGAATTGAACATGTATAAATTTAAATACACGTTCAGAACTTGAAATCAAGAATGTCCAAGGCCGATTTCACAGAAAATAACCATTCCATCAATGCTTCTAGGTAGTGAGAAGCTCGGTGAGGTGAAGCTTTTCTAATGTATTTCCACTAGTTTAGCTCAATTCATTAAATCACTCTGATTAATTGCCCCAGGCAGCATTGTTACACAATGAAAAACAATTACAACACAGACCAACAAAATGAAACCTGCCTCACTTTGTGCCCAGCCATCAAGGCATGCAGATAAAGACATTGAGTTTTTGTTTTGGGCATTGGTTTTGTTACGGGATCACAAGCACGAACACAGCACTGCTTGCGCAGTCCACACACCTACTGTATCCATCCAGACACAGACACAGGCCCGGTGGTAAGCATGGGGCACACTGGCGAAATGGCAGTGCAGTGTGCAGTGAGGCTGGGCAGGGGGGCTGTGAGACCACGCTGCGACTCCAGCTTCTGGGCAGAGATCAGGCTTAGACAATCACAGCTAAATATCATGCACCCTCAGGGCACAGGCACATCAACTCCAGGCGCTAGAATTCAACCGGAGCAGCTCTTCAAATGCCACTGCTTAATTCCCTTCTCTTTCTCTTGTTTTTTTTTGTCCCAAGTCATTTTTATTGCATGAGAAATAAGGTACAGTATCCGTGTGTCTCTCAGCTTGGCCAGAGCTGGTCTCTGCAAAGGCATAGGAACAGGGAGCTGGGAAGCAGCAAATTAGACAATAAAGTAGGAATCTGTCCAGTCTTTCTTGCTCTGGGGAGTCTTTATCACTGCTGGGGTTGTATTAAAAACAGAATTGTATGGCTTAATATTCCAAAAGGTAAATTAAACCCATTTCACTGATATCTTATACATTAGATAGGAAAAAGACAATACTTAAATCCATGCTGAACAGTAGAAAAAAAAAGAAAAAACCTGACATTTTGGCTGTTGAGCTATATTCAGGTGTGAGGGAGAGAGCAGGGTAGCAGGGAAATACTGGACAGTATAAGACAGCAGAACAGAAGACAGAGGCTCTGGAAAGGTGCTATCTTGGCTTCTGATTTGTATTTGTTTCTGGAGTAGGAGTTTTGGAATCTCTGTGAAAGGACGCAGATGGAAAGGTCAGTGAAGTCACGCTTGGGAGAGGTGAAACGGAGATCTGTCAGCTGAGAGAGGCCTTTGATCCTCACTGCTCTGACGTGCTCCCTGAAACGGTCTTCCTACCTCGCCAATGTAAATGGCATTTTCTGCAAGAGATGCAGTAAACGAGATTACCTGATACACATTATGTTCTCTGGGTGATTCTGAAATGGCCCAAGGGGCCGTGTACATGAGTCTTATTGGATACGTATTAGCAGGTGAAGCAGCAATGTCTGTGCCAGGAGAAGGTGCCTGGTGGGAGGAGAACTATATACAGTACAAGAAGGCTGTGCAGATTAGCTGCTTGGCATTATGAAGGGGGTCTGAGAAAAAGATTTCAGTCGACGTTTCATCCTGTAAAATGGTGAAGATATCACTGCTGATCCCGGGAATGGGAAGTGTGTTGGGATGAAAGGGAAACACCAGAGGAATATGGTTCTGGGTCTGGGAATTCCCAGCTTGGGTGGACTCAGATGAGGGCCCTGTCAATACAGCATGATGGGTATACCCTGCCAGTGAGGCCAGAGAGCATTGTAAGGACTTGATCCTGTTAGTCCAAGTCCTCAATGTGTTACCAACAGTGTTAGTCTTGGTAAACGTGAGAGGGGTTTTAAAGAGGTTGGAGTGGAGGGAGCTGTCCAGGAGACAGTAGTGTGAATCAGGGGTTGGTAATACACAGAAGCAGACAGTCCCAGGAAACTGACTGATACATCAAAGTATCACTCTTAGAGGTCAGAGACAAAGCGGGTATTGAAGGAGAAGAAGCTTTCTTCTCGGCAGCCAAGAAAGATGCTGGCATGGTTTGGTCCTGTCTTCATATCCATGGCAACTCCACTGTCCTTAGAGTAGAAAATGTTATGGAAAGGCAGTGCATTCAGGGTGAGGACCAGTTCATAAGAGTAAGAGTTAAGGGGATCAAGCACCGCACATTTCGTACAGTAAATGTGTGAGGGCTATAAGACTTTGAAAATGAAACATTCTGTACCCTGAAATTGGAAACTTTTAAAAAGCTGGAAAGCATGGTTGCCTTATACAGTATATGAAGGAAGCACTCTGCTAACAGGGGCCTCATATACTGTATATTTCCCTACTGTGCACTAAAAGTTGATTATTGTTTCAATGTATTTTCCCCGGCTTCCAGGTTGCTCATCCAGTAGCATCTTCTCAGCAGTTTGAATCCAGACTGGATCACTTTCCAGCTAGGTGAGAGGACCCCAACTCTGGAGCTGCCAGACTAGTCAAGCAAAACCGGCTCAGTGCTCAACAGCGCCTCCTGTGGCAGCAGGCAGGACCAATAGAATTCTGTGTTTGCTTTATGCGTATACAGTATGTGTGTGTGTATTCACATTCTCCCTAACAGGCTGCAAGAGTAATCTTCACTCATTTTCAATCACATTTGGTAATTCCCAGCAGCGTACAGTTGAAGACAAATGGATTCACTCCTCTACACAGCTCGTTAGGTAAATACAGCCTACACTTATTTACAGCACTTCTAAAAACTATAACAAGCACATCATAACAATATTAGGCAGGCAAGCTGACAGTCTATAAGAACTTAAGAAAGTTGAAGCAGTTTGAGGTATTTAAATCCTTTGCATGCATTTAATGTGCATTCAGGTCAGCCTGCTGAATATTCATATTTTTTCCAGAGTGCTCATTGCTTTTAATCTCTGGAATGGAAATAAGCATTAGCTGTGAACTGGTGCTTGGATCAGCAGTGATTCTAGCTGGTAGAGTGGGATCTCAGAAGATCTGCCTCTCTACCAGCTTCATCCCTGTATTTCATCTGCAAATTGTCAGTGAACCTCTGGGACCCAGTGGGGTCTCCATTAATCAGGGGGCTAGAAGCTAGGGGGTCAGTCCTGGCAAACAGCTGGGAAGTGGAAATGGTTGGCAGTTCCCCTTTGCATTATTGCTAAGATCAGCAAATGAAACCGAGTCGAACCAGTCCCTCTAAGCGCGGATCCAGGGACACTACAGGCTGATAACACGCGAGGAGTTTGTCGTGTCGGCACTGCTAAGATCGTGCAATCCCATCAAGAAAACTCACGGCTTTGCTGATGTTTTCCCTGTTAGCAAGAACACCAGATAAAGTTACAAACAGAGGGGGGTGTTCAGTCCATTTAACTAGTTCGTTTGCTACTAGCTAATTGATTCAGGGCTTCCATCTAGTAATTTTCTTGGGAAAAGTCAGGGTTTTGGCTTTGGTTAGCTTGTTCAAGACTCCCACCAACATTTGTGTAAAAAGCCTCCCGTTCTCGTCTTAAACACCCCTCCCCTCAGTCTCCTCAGGTTTATGTTCACTGTTAATTATGGTTCACCAGAATTACATTGTCAGTACAGTACTTGTGGGGATGTTTTCCCTGTGGGGGGTTACCTGGGCAGTACTTGAATCAAACCACCTCTGTTTTATACACTAAAGACTCTGCAAAAAAAAAGGCAACACATGACCAGCCCTGTGCATTTTTATTTTTCAACTTTTTTTTATGCAGGTGTGACAATTAGATTTTTTGGTTCTGTCCTTGTTGCTGGGCAGTAAAATACCGCAGTCTATCAGTGAACACAGGAAACACCAGAAGCCCTAAGCCAGTGGTTTTGTGCAGGAAGGAAATGTCTCTCCACAGCCTGGATCCCCCCAGTGAGACAGCTGAGAGAGACCTGTGATCCTAAAACAAACCCAGTCTAAACCTCACCAAATAAAACACAGATTTCATTTCAGTTCTCCCTGCGTGAGAAGCAGTAATGGAGTCTCCGAACTGGAAGATCTCCCTCCTCTAGCGTGCTAGGCGGTGTTGCAGTGATCCCGGGCGCAGCGGTGTCTCTGTAGACCCAGCACACGCTGTGGGCGCAGGAGCCCTGCTGTCACCGGACTGGGGATGGTGCCAGTGTGCTGAGGCATGCACAGTGACACGATTAATCAGAGGGTGTCCTCACACAATGCCAGGGTGACACTCGCTTTTCTTAACAAGGCAAGCACTGAATTATCCTGAAATGCAGAGAGTCTATAAAATCTCTTCGCCTTTTAGAGTGCAGGATTCTGTTCAGCTTTCAGTGCTGTGATCAAACTCCTTGGCTGCGATTTTATTATCAAACCAGGCAGTCGAAGCTGATTACGCGGAGGCTGATCCTGAAGAGACGCCAGAGCCTCAGGATGATAGCGTGTCAGCTAGGCTGGGCCAATTATCACGCGGCTTTACAGTACTGTGGCATAAGCTAATGTTTCTGCTTTTTTGATTCATTCAGTTGTTCTGGCACACATTTGCATTTTGCCGAAAATGTGCAGCAAGAGAAGGTTACACGATAAGCAGTGAAATGATGTTGCCTGCACTTGGAATGTAATGATATATACTGTATAATAGGTGACAAGTTCTTGGCCATTGTAGTTACAATGGGATTACATTGTATACTCATATAATGGACTGTTGTAATGGACCGTATATAAGTAATGGTACCCAACACCAAATGCAGAAAATACATTAAGAGATTGTGTCTGTCAGTGCATCTGGGAGAGTAAGTATTTCTATAACAATGATGGCTTTCGTATCATTGTTAGAAAAATGAAGGAAAATGCCTTTGAATTGCTTTCAAACGTTCTTAGAGTATGTTGCTCAATGCTGCCATCTTGTGCTTTGATGCAGCAAGCAAGGGGACTGTGATACCAGGGCTTTATATTACTGTAACTCAGCACTGCCCACACCGAAATATATATATCAGGAGAACGTGCAGCAGGGCACAGCCTGGGCTGGGGGCACAGGGTAGAGGGGGCTGTCATACAGGGTGCCCCGCAAAGCATGCCAGTCGCACTGCGTAGTTTCCCAGGGTGTCAAGGTATTTGTTTTCCTTTTAACAAATGTCTATTGACTAGTCATAGAATGTCATTTTTGTGAAGCTGATGGGTGGAGGGTGTAAATGAATGAGTTAGTGATTTTCTCCGTTTGTGCTGTGTCACCGGTCGGTGATGGAGGGGCAGATGTCTTGGCAGTCCTGAGCGGGAACTCCATGAGAAATACTGTACAGTACACATCTGTTTCTTCCAATTGCTTCTTCTTGAGCTGCGCGTTACGTGTTCGAATATATCCTGCGTCATCGGCGGACATCATTGTCTACAGCCGAAGCAGCTTGTGGTGGCTGATATTGAAATGTCAAGTCTTCTGTATCGAAAAAGCATACTGTAGGAAGTACTCTGTAGTGTCAGAATGTAGAAACTGGTCCAGACCCACAATGCTGGTCCATGCTGTCTTGAAAACCCCCAGATTACAGAAACTTTTCTCGTTATTTCCTTAAATATCCCAGCAGTGCCAGAAACGGTGCTGTGGTTTAGTGCTCCAGCGCAGCCAAAGAGCTCTTTAGTGATGAAATGCTGTCAGGACACCAGGGAAGGGAGGAGATGGGGGGGTTATAAGCTTGTTACCGTGACCTTGTTTTGCCTTGTGTGTGCCCTGGCAGATCTTTTTTTCCTTGTACACATTCCAGAAAGTGTGAAGCCCGCTGATTAATAGATCTCTCGCAGCCCTTGCAAGATTTATAGTGGGTAACCCAGCTAATGTTTTTAATGTTTTCTTTGCTGCATTATTTATTCCTGGGCTCAGCCGCAGAGTGTTTCTGGGGCCTGGGCTGTAAGTGGTATTTAAAAACAAACAGGCCGTTTTACAAACAGCCCCCCCCCCAGCCTCCCCTCTCCATGTCTGAGCAATCAGAGCCCAGCAATCTGCCTGGAGGCTTCAGAGTTGCCCTTGTCATTCATGTAGCCCCTTCTAATATCTCAGTGTTTAAGAAAATATGTAAACAGGTGGAAATATAGAGGTATTAGGCATCTTAAAAATCTCACACAGAATGAAATGTGTCCGATTAAAAACTGGAACAGAACTAGTACACTACTGTATATATATGTTTTATGGGATCCTGAAGCATCTTACACAGTGCTCCCACATTAGTGATTGAAATCTAAAAGTGACAGTTTCAGACAATTTGACGGGGACAGTAGTTATACACTGCCTAGTCTTCTCGTGGCATCATCACTGAAGTAGCTACAGTATATCACCATGCAACTCACACCTAGCAGCCTACTGACACAAAGCAGGTGTGAGCTTGGTCAGTACCTGGATGGGAGACCTCCTGGGAAAAACTAAGGCTCCTGCTGGAAGAGGTGTTAGTGGGGCCAGCAGGGGGCGCTTACTCTGCAGTCTGTGTGGTCTTAATGCCCCAGTATACTGATGGGGATACTATACTGTGAAAAGGTGCCGTCTTTTGTATGAGATGTATAATCGAGGTCCTGACTCTTTGTGATCATTAAAAATGCTATTGATAATGTAAAGTTTTTTTTTAAAGTGCTGGGGTGTTATCGTGGTATCCTGGCCAAATTTGCCCCTGGCCATTAACAATCATGGCCTCCTAATAATCCCCCTCTATGAGTTGGCTTCATCACTCTGATCTCTTCCCCACTGAGAGCTGATGTGTGGTGAGCGTACTGGTGCATCATCAACACTGGTGGTGGAGGGGAGGAGATTCCTTATAACCTGTAAAGCACTTTGAGTGGAGTGTCCGTATTATTATTATTATTATTATTATTATTATTATTGTTAGTGGGGTGTATTATAGGGATGTCAGGATGGAAGAACGTAAAGGCTGCAGACGAGAGGAGGAAATGTAGCTCATCTAGTTTGTGGTACACTAGTTAGTAGCTAAATAATCCCAAAATCTCATCCATCTTATTTCAGACTCCCACCATGCTCACACTGAAAAGGTTCACTTCTTTCAGCCTGTCAGTGAAGAACTTTCATTTAAGCCCCTTTTCTCTGAATTTCAAAACTTCCAGTGTGGAAATATCTTTTCTGTGATACAATGACCAAAATTGTACATTATATTCTTAATATGATCTCACTAGTGAGTTGTACAACATTAACAGAATGTTCCTTAAATTTTATACTTTATTTATGAACTGTAACAATTTCCTTACCCTTTCATTGCTTCTCCACATTGTCTGGAAGATATAAATGATGCACCAATATAAACTCCTTGATCTTTTTCATGAAAGACCTCTTCTCACTCAGGAATCACAATAGTCTGTTGTTACCTGCAGACAGCATTCTGCACTCTTCTACATTAGTTGTTATTTGACTGAGGTTTGAAACACCAGACCCTCCCAAGCCTGACAGACGCAATGTAGTTCTCTCCCATGGTGACGATGCTGTGGTCTCTGTGCAGGGGTTGACCAAGGATACCAGGCAGCCTTGCAGTGGGTTAGTGTTACATGAGGTTACAAACAGTTTCAAGAAAAAAAAACAGATAATAATAAAAACTATGGATTGTGGAAGTAATACCAAACACAGTACAGTGCATTCGCAGCTGCTGGACTCCTCTTACCTGGAAAGAAAGATCTCCCGTTTCTGGAAG
Source organism: Atractosteus spatula (assembly GCF_055471065.1). Lineage (NCBI taxonomy): Eukaryota > Metazoa > Chordata > Actinopteri > Semionotiformes > Lepisosteidae > Atractosteus > Atractosteus spatula. Next base: position 7,212,441 of record NC_142708.1, on the reverse strand, counting down.
CACATTGGACAGGGACTTATTGCACCGAAGACAGCTCCTCTCGCACTACACGGAGGCTTTTGTTTGAACATGAGCATGTGTTTTTCAGAACTGGCTTGTTTCTCCTTCAGTCGGTGCTAACAATGCAGCAGAGGCTAATGGAATTAATCAGGGATGCAATTTATCAGCTTAATCCAATCCTGCCCCTTCTGTGAAAACACTGTAGGGCAAAGCAGGGTGTGTGCGTTTGTGCACGCATGAATGTTCCGCGACGAAGCTTCCTTTGTGTGCCTTTTAAAGGCAAGGCAGCTCCCAGATAGTGGCACAGACCGTGTTCTGTTTTCAATATGGTTAATATTTGTTTAGTACGTGCCTGTGTGCTTGTGACGTGTGAGTGGCAACTGACGACCGTCGGACCTTTATTCACACTGAAGCTCTGCAGAAATTGACACTGAAGTTCTGTCATGTGTTTCAAACAGAGAGGGGGCTGGGGTGAGGGGTGCTGAGGAGATCAGAGAATGCATCAAGGTGTGAGAGGGTGGGCTAGGGAGAGAGACAGAGGCTGGAGTGAAATACTGTAGGAGGCACTGAGGGTGATGAAAGAGGCAGAGTACAAAAGAGGAAGGCCAAGCAGTTGGAGAGAAGGAGAGAGAGACTCGGGACACTGCAGTGTTGCCCGTTTTTCAAGTTCTGTTCAGAATTTCCCAGGGCATTCTGAACCCATTGTGACAAATCTGAACATTATTTCAAACTTGACTTTTTTTTTTTTAAGTGGCCCCTCGTATTCAGTTCTTTAGCTGATCTGCAAAACTGACACACTGGAATGCTCCATGGCCCTGAGTGAAAAATGGAGAAGCAGACCCCTGTTAAGCTACAGGCTCAGTGACCACAGCCTGGTAATTAAAAGTGGACGACACAGGCAGACCTGTCTGCTCAGAGAGGACAGGCCATGCTCTATTGCCAGCAGGCAGAAACAGAGACGGAGGTGCCCTTTCTGCTGCACTGCAGAAATACACAAGGATTACTGCAATATTCTCCCCTAAAATACCAGATCATATTGCAAACGTCCCACACCTGCCTCTCTACTGAGAGAGGGGAAGGAAACTCTGTAGAGCTGCAGACCAGTATGTGAACTCCTGTCGCAGCCTGAGGAACCGAGAGTGAGCTGTGTTGCTTGTTATGTTATTAATATATGTGTTTGTAAATGTTTACTAATTGTTACTGCTTTAGAAACAATGTAATTCATCAACCATGCAAATAAACCTCTTTGAATCTGACTGTATAAAATGGCAGAAGTAGATTCACAAGTGCAATTAGCTAGTTTACAGGTATGATGCCTGGGCCAGTGCACCATGAATTATTCAGATGTTATACTAGGATATTTCTTAATACAGGGCTCTTTGTTCAGATGGTCTGATTCGCCCGATACTTAAATCTGAACTTGTGTCGTTCTCCAGTTCTGTGTTGTTATGAAACTTTTTTAACTGGGTGTTTCTCGTCTGTGTGTCTGCACCTCTTCCGGCTGTCCTGTGCATGACTTCCAAAACCATCTCATCAGGGGCAGAGTGGAGATTTCAGTGCTTGGGTAGTGACTCATATAAACAGGAGTGAGGTACTGAATCAAGTCAAATTGATCCTCCTCATCTCCATTCCCCTTCTCTCGCTCTCTCTCCCCCTCTTCCTCTCGGTTTCCTGGACCTTTCCTGAATCTACCTGAAAATCCCTTTGAATTAAATCGGTCCACTTCCACTCAAAAGCTTCCACAACCGGTCTCACCCCCAGGTCTGGGCCAGCAGGCAGCGTGCCATCACTGAACCCCCAACACAGTGCCCCTCCCTGTTTAGTGAATGTGCCCGGAGTTACCCCGTCTTTCTCTCGGTTTTCTCTGCCATCCTGCCTGTGTCTGACTGTGATCACAGTGCACTCAAGGCCCGGTTGCAGCACATTTCCCTGAGCTCAGATTTTACAGCATCATGCCGGTCTGTTCTAATGCTACTTCTTTAGATCACTAGTTAGACAAAAGGTGCAAATGTTTATAAAATAAGGTGTAGGCCGTATTTAAGTGTTGCTTTCTGTCAATGCGGCTTTCAACAACACATTCAAATTAACTTCATTTGTTTGTGAGGTTTCTTGGCCGAAATGTTTGTGTTTTCGTCCCCCTGAGATGTTTGAGAATGTGTGTGGCTGTACTATGCACACGGATTAGGGTCTAGTTGAAAGGCCGGTTTTGACACTGGTGTGTTTTTTTCTTTTTCTCTTATAACATTTCTAAAACTGATAAGTGTAAACTCACAGTGCCATCAACCATGGTTCATCTAGCGCGAAGCCAATTGTGACGCAAAGGATGGGAGAAAAGGAGGTTAGCATTGCCTGGGATATTTTCTGGAGTGCTCCTAACACAGGGAGTCGGATACGAAGCAAGGAAGCTGTGTAACAGCAGAACAAGGAGAATGTTAATCGCCCGGTGTGTGGGGGAGCGTTCATAGTCAGAGGACTGTAATTGCAGCCGAACTCGTGCTTCCCCATTGCTCATTCTGCTCTCTTCGACTGCGCCGCGATTGGCATTATTAAAAATTTAATGGCACTAACTTTTTCATAACTCTCATCTATTATTGAGCAGCGTGTGGCCGGGCTTAAGTGATGATGACGGAGGAATTAAATGGCGCGGGTGAAAGGTTGGGCGATGCCCTTTGGAAATCCGCCGGCATGCGCTGCTTGCACCCTGTTACACACAGGGGCTCTCTCACACTCTCATGCGCACACAGACTCACCCCCCAGTAAACCAATCACACACTCTCGCACACATCACACACACATACTCTCAGGGACTCACTGAAGCTCGGGCACTCATTAACGCCACAACCACAGCGTACACAGACTCCGGCTTATTAGAACTGGCACACACCAGCAATCCTGCGTTGAGCTATTGTTGCAATTACACACCTCGCTATATTATGCACATTCCAAAGATGACTATTTAAAATGAGTATTTTTACGAATCAAGCACAAAAGTTCTCCTTGCTCTTCTCATTAAACAAAATCGATTTTTTAATACAGAAATCACACATTAACTTCAGGAGTCTGGTGATGGAGACATTGAGAGAAGCCTTAGTTTAGTATCAGCAACACTCACTGAGGAAAGAGTGATAACTCTGCCCCCTTATCTGATTGATTGAAAGTTTGAAAGGGAGCTGGAGATCGTCTCAAATAGAGCTACTTTGTCTCTCGTTCCAGCAGCCTCTTAACTCTCCGTCTGTGTTGTTATTTCTGTTTTGATCTCCTATTTGTCACTTTGCCTTTCTTTCTCTTTCTGCCAGGGAGTCCTCCTCTTTCTCTCCTATGGCTGTGTCCTGAACTGGGCCGACAAAAGTTGGCTATTTTCTGTTGCAGGGCTTGTATCCAGCAGGGCATTTTTCACTTAACTGACCATTAATTACTTAATTTGTCCTCCTGCTAAAGATCAGCGAAAGAATGAGGGGTTCATTGAAACGAAGCCTTGAAAAGTCTCTCGCTGTTTTCTTTCTGCTTCTCAGTTGTTTGTGAAAGGAATGGATAGTCATGATCAGTGTGGCCCTCTAAATGTAAATCCAGACATTTGTGTCATCTGCTTGATCTAAAGTGTGGGTTTGAATTAATGCTTTAGTCTTTCAAACGTGTCGGCTCTCATATGAGTCTGCTCCAGCTAACAAAGTATAGTTAGATACATTGGGGGGCGGGGCAGTGGCTCTGTGGCTAAGGATCTGCACCTGTGGCTGGAAGGTTGCCGGTTCGTGTCCTGCAGCCGACAGAGAAATCCTTCTCCGGTGGGCCCCTGAGCAAGGCCCTTAACCCCAGCTGCTCCAGGGGTGCTGTATAAATGGCTGACCCTGCGCTCTGACCCCCAGCTTCTCTCTCCCTGTCTGTGTGTCTCATGAAGAGCAAGTTGGGGTATACGAAAAGACAAATTCCTAATGTAAGAAATTGTATATGGCAAATATAGTGATCTTATCATAAGTGTTATAGAGAATCATCTGGGTGATTCTTGTGGAAGAGTAAGTGGATGGTCTATGAAACCCTCTTTGTAGGATAATTACAAGATGAAATGAAGATCTTGATCATATTTTCTGCAGATTCTCAAACAGATGGCTCGATCACAGCCACAATTCAAGGTTTTACTCAAAGAAAAGCTTTTTACAAGTAAGGACAAGATGTAGACACACATATGATGTTTCATATATACAGTACAGTGCCTTGCAAATGTTTTGTTCAATGTTGATAACTGTGTAACCTCTCAAAGTAATTCTGTGCACCTGAACCCATTTACGTTTGTCATAGTACGGGCGGGGAATTCTTATGAATCATTAGTTTTTGCATTTCTCTGCAGTTCTGCTGACATAAAAGCTTTCGGCTTTAGCATTCCGGTTTTGAGAAAGAAAGGGTTGGGGGACATTTAATCAAGGCACCATTCAGCTGAGGGTTTCTTTTAAAATTGAATTTATCTTAGTGGGACTCAAGGCAGCTTTCTGTCTATAAACTGTGCCTGTGTGCTTGCATGCCTGGTATGGCCTAGTATCCCTGTCACGAACAGTTCTTTCCGGGCCCTATGCAGACGACACGATCCGGTTCCGGAATCAGGAACAGAAAGTTAAAACAATAACGGAGCCAGACACAGCAGGACCCCGGGCTCTCACGAAACGGGATTCAATGAGAATCTGGCTTTTAAGGTGGAACTAAAGCCCTTAAGAGGAGGAGTAGCGATCGTGACAATCCCGTACAGGGATCCAGCCTTGAGCCCTAGGCTGCTGGGACAGGCCTCAGTTTGACATGACCATCAATCGGTATAACTGCTGTGCTGCTAATGGCTGGAAGATTTGTGTAGTAAGGGCTGTAGCGAAACAGGGAGGTGAACTAAGACACATTAACTTAACAACTAGTGAAAGCCCTGTGTGTGACGAATGATAAACTGCCAGTGTTTGTTATCGTTGGGAGGCCAAATCCTAACCTTCTCTTTTTCTCTCTCCCCTTCCTTCCTTCTCTCTGTTCCTGCGTCTCTCCTGTTCCTCAATCTTATCCCTCCCCTCCCCTCCTGTCCTGCCCTGTCCTCTTCCTCTTTCTTCTCCCCTGCAGATGAACAGACCCATCCAGGTGAAGCCAGCAGACAGTGAGAGCAGAGGAGGTAGTGCTCTATTTTTCTTCCACTTTCCGCTGGGGGTTTCCTGAGGTCACTCAGTGGGCACCTGGGTGACTGCGGGGGAAAGAAGTGGGAATTTTTGTATTTCACACCTACACGGACAAGAAAATGTAACCAAGCAAGGCTGTATTGATCTAACAAAACTAATGCCAGTTTCGCCACATTAACTACAGTCAGTGTAATCCATGCTGACATATTACAAAGTGCTACTCTCTCCAACACTTATGGATGACTTGGAGCTAACAATGCTGAGAGCAGGGGTACAAGCTACAGAGGTGTAATATACAGCTCCACTTTACAAATGACTTTAGTGTTGTCTTGTCCCACTCGTGCACAACGCACAAGTTCAACCCTTTGTGTGAAAGGCTGTGGGAGTGTGGATCAAGCGACCCAGGCATGTTTGTGAAACTCATGTCCTGGCGTCATTCAAGAAAAGGCTGGATGGGATCCTGGGATCAATAAGCTCCTAACTATCGAGCGAGCTTAATGGTCCCCTCTCATTTGTAACTGTTGTTATATTGTAAAATAGAAACTCCAAACCAAATTTTGCCAAATCCTTCCTTCTGACAATAGCAATGATATATCTGGGAATGCATATTGGTGAAGCAGTTCTATGGCTACATATAACAGAACTGAGAATGTTTCGAAAATGCATCCTGTTCATTTGAAAATGAAGTCTCCCATCTACAGTTGTTACTACAGACTTTTACACCTACAGCAAGGGATAAAATGTGTTAACATCCATATGAAAAGACCGGGATGCCTTAATGAAACGTGGGCATTTCAAAACACCTACCAAGCGTTTCTTTTATTTCTTTTTCAACCGTTTTTTTTTGTCGTATGAAAATCGTGTGGTTCTGAAAACTGTGTCCCCTTGATTAGGGAAGGGAGTATAATTCGAGGCTTGTTTTCTGGAAGGTCTCGGCCAGCAGCAGGACAGGCTTAGACCCGGCACTGTGCTTGTGCTGCTGCTGTGTGTAATTGTGGCTGCAGTTTCCTGCAGCAAAGCTCTCAAAAGGCCCGAGGAACACCCTCCAGATGAGTAGTTCTGACGATGTTTCTGTGAAAGACAGGTGAGACGGAGAATGAGCTTGTCTTTCACTTATCGCCCAGGTTCTTTGTTACAAACCTCTTTAAACATCTTGATCAGACTGTATTAGACTGCAGAGCATACAAAAAGGGTGCTGAAATGGGGGGGAATGGAGAGAAAGCCACAGTGAACAGGTACTGCCGAGAAATGTAGGCATTTAGATAATATTAGAGATTAGTTTAACTAGCTACAGATATATCTTTATTTTACCTTATACATAGTAGGTAATTCTACTTGTGCTTATTTGCATTGGATTACTTTATCACGGGGCTACTGTTTATCCAAACAGCACTACTACAATATGAGTGTTATCAATAAAGCCTTGTGGTGCTATTTTTCTTTACGTGACACATTGCAAGGACACAATCGGCATTCTAGATCTCCTGGATTACTGCTCACTTGTGCGCACGCCGTATCAAAGATCAAACATTTTGAGGGTATCCAGGGAAGAGGTTGAGATGGGGCTGTTTCTTGGCCAATGTTAAGTCACGGCCCAAATGTGATTCTCTCTCCTTAATGTGGAGATCTAGAAAGCAGTGGATTCAGTGTGTTCATATCTGCTCATCTGGAAAAAAACCACAGTAAGTGTTTCACGCTAGAATTCTGGCCCATTCCTTCCAGTGGTTGTCCATCCTAAGATTATTTTAAAGAAGTATTTTAAAGGTAGCGTTCCCATAGCTCTCGTCAGCTGTGAAGCAAAGAGTGATAGAGCACCTCAGTAAATCCTCCATCACGCAATTAACGTACTGTCAGTGCTGTTCATGGTTACAGATTAAGCAGGGGGGGGGGTTTCGTACTCAGGCCATCCACTTAATTTCAGGTTGTCCAGGCAAGGTGACCTGCCTCTGCAGCTGTAACGACACCAGAGCAGACTGACTCACAGCCTGAGACAGGGAGCTGGTGCCGGAGTGTCAGCTGTTGGCAGCAGAGGGCACCGAGTCCTGATCAGCTGGGTGTCAGCCGTGACATGAGAGTCAGGGCACCTCCCTGTCTCACTCCAGCCTCCACAGTCCAGCCACGATACACGCTGGAGAAAATCAAACATTCTGAAGGTTATTGGATATGCCCAAAGATCCTTCTGCAGCAAAGAAGGCAGTGGTTGAATCTGGAAATTCCAATTTCTTTTCAGACAACACTGTGCACAGAGCAGTGATACTGTGGCCTTCTCCTTAGACTGCTGCTATTTTTTTGTTATTATTGGTCAGAGACCCTCTCATGAAACGAACACCAAACGCAATTTGGGATTTTTTGTACCGTTTTCATGATCAGCCTATGATTGGCACTGACTTCCTCTGGTCAAATAAGCTAAGCCAATCACTTGTCCTCTCAGCCTCACTGATAGTTGAAATAGTGATCAGTTCTACTTGGAGGGAGGAAGTGTGAACAGATTTACTGTCTGGGATGAATAATTAGTCAACGGAAGACAAACAGCAACATTAATTTGGGGGTATCTGCAAAAAATGAAATGCTGTAATTGTAATACAAATCTAGATGCATTTTAGTTTTTTCAATCAAATGAAAGGAAGAACAGTATTAATTTAGCACGTTTAAGGCTCTGTTTAAACATGTGATAATTTCTAGTACTTTAGGTTCAGCTTATTGAACATGTCTGGTCAGTGGGCTCAGTGAGATTCAAAGTCCCCTGTTTAAGCGAACTCCAATAACTACTGTACCATAGGTGCTTCTTGGGGAATTTATAGTTCATCTCTTTGGTTAATAAGGTTTCTGAATGTGTCTGGAACCTCTCGGGCTGTTTGTTTTGATTTTCTTGTCAGAGTGAGCACCTTCAAGCAGCACCCAAGTCTTCATCAAAGATAACAGTTAGATTCTTCATCTCCGACTTCTAGTAAATTGGGAAACCATCAGAACAGGGTGCAAATGTTTAAGGATATACAGTATCTTAAAGTTTCTTATTAGTACCCATTCAGAGCTACTGAGTGCAATATGAAAACAATTTCTTGTGTATGGTGTATACTTTGAGATATTTTTAAACTGATTCACGATCACTTTATCCTTATATAGAAACTGGAGATATAAAGCAGGTCCAAAAATATTTTTTACAGTTGGACTTGCATTAGCACAATAGACCTTCCTTGAGCTATTTAGTTGTAATGCAATCTAACACACGTGCTTCGTGTGATCCGTATTCGTAAGATCCAGCTAATTTAAGTCTGGAAAAGAATCAGAGGTTTGTTTAAACTTAGAAGCATTTCAAACGTAATAGTCAATCGTGCTATTTATGGGCACACCATCTTTAGGAGAATCATCTAAGATCTGAGTGTTAACCGCAGTTATTTGTTTGGTAAATGCTTTGTAAAAGAACTACTACTACAAGTAATCAGATCAGTGGGATTTAACTGTGGATTTTTAGATCATTAATCAACTAGAAATCAGGGTTTTTCTAATATGTCTAATAAGGTCTGAATAATGTGTGGATCTCACTGAAGATAAGGTGGCGACAAAATCTCAGGAGGCACACTGATTTGCCAGCCAACAGTTTAGGGAATACAGTCTACTGATTGTCTCACAGCCCCTGTCAATGACTGGAATGGGTCCTGACACAATTACGCTTTCACTTTATTAGCAAGAGACTTGAAATCCCCTTGGAGGGCTGTGGCCTCTGTCTGATATAATTTGGACCCACATGTGCAATTACAGGATGTTCAATTAACCTGTTCATCTGGGAAGCAATATCAAGGACTCCTGCACCTGGGAAACATTTCTGACTTTTCTTTAGTGCTCTATCACCATATTTAGAGCCAGCCACCAGGAGCACTTCTGCAGGGTCACGTTCAGACTCAGAATCAATAAGTTCTGGAAGGGTATTTCATTTATTTCTGGTGTCAAGTTGAGGCAGCAATGAGGTATTTCTATTTTTGCTTTTAGAATTTCTTGTACCAGTCATCTGTGCGACAGAGTGCAGGGAAGAATGTCCTTGTTCTCCCAAGCTGATGCACAATGACCCAGGAGAGAGTAGGAGGTCTTCTAGGCTCCTCTGATCTACTTATACTGTACTTAAGATGAATTATTCAGAATTCCAGATGTCTGTCTGAGGCCATTTACTGTATATGGGCTCAGATCTTCTGACGTTCTAATTCTAATTTATTTAATTTCTTTTAGTCATTACTAATTTATTTCTAATTTATTTACTACCAAGCTCCAAGACAACATCTGATTACATGGATCCATCATCACAAGACATAGATAACAGGTGGATAATTAAAACAATGTCAAATGGATTAGAATTAAACTCTAAATATATGCAGGAAAACAGGTAAGCTTGACTAAAGAATTTTGTACCTCACACAGGCCTGATGCAGAAGGATAATAGTTCAACTCTGCTAATGGCAGAGCATTCCACTATTTTGGGAGGGTGCTGATTTTAAAATGGCAATTTCTACTGTCTGCTTTTGGTCTTAAACTTGTTTCAATCAAAAATCTGTAGTTAATGTATTGAAATCCTTAGTATAAGCAGACAGGATAACTCAGCTGAGATGCGGAGGTTTTTAGCAGAGGTGAAAAGTGACAGAGCAGAGTGTGACCGTCGCGGTTCTGGGCGGGCTCGTGCCCTCCGCCGCTCCACCCCGCCCGTTTCGTCCTGCAAACCCGGGGCTCCGGCGTAACACAACAGGGAAGCAGCCGCTTGAGCTAAAGGAGACCTCCCCCAGCCCAGGCGGCTGAGGTCCCTGCTACGCGCAGGGAGGGCGATGACGTCACCGTGTCCGAACCAGCTCTGCTACAAAAGCATCGCGGATAGACCGAACCAGCGGAGCAGCCGAGCTCTGTCGGGACGGTCCCGGCAGCAGGGGGAGTGTCCCCTCCTGGGATGGGGAGGGGCTCCTCTCTCTCTGCCGGCTGGAACTGTCGCCTGGGGCTGCTGCCAGTGTTTTGATCTTACAAAAGCATGTTTTCCGATTCGGAACCTTCGTTTCATCCCTCTGCCATCAGGGCGCACGGCTCGACGCCGCGCCAGCGTGGCGCGTCTCTCCAGCCTGCGGTCTGCCCCCTGGTCACCTGAGGGCTGTCCCTCGAGAGGCTGGCGCGCGCGCGCATGCGCGTGTGTGTGTGTGGGTTCGAAGACCAGAATGCTTTATTTCAGTTTACCTTCACCAAGACATTCGTCTGTGTAGAACTGCTTTCAGGTGCCTTACTGGACTCTTTAAATAATGACATCATTCTTTTAACAGAAAGAAAACATCACTATTTCCCTACGTTAATATATTTCCTCTTCTTCAATACTTCAGTTTTTTTTCTAATTTTTGCATAATGGGACGCATTATATTTATGTCAGGATAGGGTTCTGTATATTCTGCAATTATACGTTTTGGGATCATTTTACATATTGTTTGCAGATTTTTTTTGTACATTATCCAAAAACACCTCATAATTTGATAGATAAAAATAAAGATATTAAGTAGTATACGGCCATACGTGGTCATATTTTGTAGAAATCAGGATTCATTCAGCACAGCTGTGACATTCTCCAAGGCTGGGTGTCCTCAACTGTATCGCTGAGAAATGGTGCCTGAGAGAGAGACTGGTGATCAGTCCTGTTTTACTTGGCAGGGCACTGTTTCTTTCTTTCCTCTAGTTTAGAGAAATAAATTAAGTTAGACATTCACCTGGTCTGCAGCAAAGAAAAACAAAAACAACGGGTGTCCCCTGACCTTTGGTACACACACCTGGTACTGGGCTGAGCTCTGAGCAGGTGAGCCGAAGGCGCTGTTTGATCTGCGGATCAGAGAGCAGAGAAGCACTGATCCAGCCAGCAGAACCAGCATGGCTTCACCTCTCCCAGCATCTCCTTTTCTAAGAATACAGGACCTCAAACAGAGGCGTCTTCTGACAAATCTGACTTCCCGCGGCCTGCAGACAGACCACCCAGCTGCCCGATCTTGTCAGGTAGCAGCCAGTGTGCTTCACCTTGGCAAGATCAGGCCCTTTCAGGGCAAAAATCAAACATGCTTTTAGTACATAATCTGGCAGGTGGAAATTAGAGCTCTTAGAGCACATCAGCTCTGAAGCTTGTCTTTATTAACTCCTGATGAATCAGTTCATTCTCGGATAACTTTAACCATCATGCTGAGTCGACAACCTTTTTTTTGTTATGAGAAAACAAAATTAACCTCTTAATAATGCTAAACTGAAGCAGACAACATTTAAGATATTTTCCAGTGCCCGGCAGTTTTGATGTAATTAAAGTCAGTAGTTAATTTCTTTTTCTTATTCACTGAGACGGCTATTTTTAGACATAGTGAAGACTTTTTCAAAACCATCATGCTTTTGACAAAATCATGGTATTTTATTTAATTTAAGAACTGCACCTGTTGCTTCATAGTTTTAGGAAGTGACCTGGTTTGCACTGGGTGTGTCTGATATCTATTTGTCGAGCTCTGAACAGGTCTAGGGGTAGGAACAAGTGTAAGAAACAGTCTTGGTGAATTGTTTTGACTTGCCTCCTTCTCAACAAGACAAATCCAAACCAATCAAAAGCATTTTGGTTCAATACTTACAAGAGCTGCCCTCTGGGCAATATCTCCATGCAATGTTTGTAAGAGTAGGGCAGTTTACATCACTGACATGGCCAAATACATCATAATTTAGCATGTCTTCATGGATTTAAGTAAACTCTCATTTCCTTTGTAAGTTATTTCTATCTCTGCCTCCCTATACACCTTCTCATTTTGTCAGTCAGTAGCTACATCACCCTGCAACTCACAACTGGCAGCCCACTGAAGCTCAGCAGGTGTGAGCCTGGCCAGTACCTGGATGGGAGACCTCCTGGGAAAATCTAAGGTTGCTGCTGGAAGAGGTGTTAGTGGGGCCAGCAGGGGGCGCTCACCCTGTGGTCCATGTGGGTCCTAATGCCCCAGTATAGTGAGGGGGACACTATACTGAAAAACAGGTGCCGTCCTTTGGGTGACACGTAAAACTGAGGTCCTGACTCTCTGTGGTCATTAAAAACTCCAGGGCATTTCTCGAAAAGAATAGGGGTGTAACCCCAGCGTCCTGGCCAAATTTCCCATTGGCCCTTACCAATCAAGGCCTCTTAATAATCCCCATCTATGAATTGGCTTCATCACTCTGCTCTCCTTCCCACTGAGAGCTGGTGTGTGGGGAGCGTACTGACGCACTATGGCTGCCGTCGCATCATCCAGGTGGGGCTGCACACTGGTGGTGGTGGAGGGGAGCGTCCAGAAATGTGCTATGTTAATTGTACGGAATGATGATTTCTCTCTTTGTCCTCTTTCCAACTTGCTCCCTTGCCATCCTCAGGTTCTCTGCTCGCTCACCGTCTGGCCTCCTTTTCCTGCTTTCCTGCACTGACGTTGCGTTAGTGTTCCCACAAGCCCTCCGCTCATACTGGCTCACACACGGACTCCTCCCCTCATCCATCATGAAGAAGAATGGCCCTCTCATGCTGTAAACTCTCCCCAAAGTTTCTGGCCTTTATCAGCTGCACGGCGCTCAGAGTCCCCCAGTTCGCTGACGCCGAAGATTCAGATCGAGAGAAGGAACACCAAGACAGGGGAGCAACTCGGGTCCACCCCCACGAGGCAGTCTGTAACCTAGTTTCAATCTGAGATGTTGTGGAACCGGTTACAGAAAAGCAAAAATGGTCATTTCTCACAGAGGAAGAAGCGCACGTGTATGGCAGGCAATACAAAAGCATGTGGAGCTGATTCAATACTGGGCAGAGATGGGGGAGACTTGAATCAATGCGTATCTCATGCTGGTTTTAAGGTGTCAGTGCTGGGTACAGTGAACAAGAGAAGGCAAGGTGCAAGATGCTATTTATAATGAGCGATTATACTGTTTATAGAAATTAAGGTAAAGGGTCAAAGGAAAAATCAGAGAATATAACTGAGTTCAAAGCAAGTGAGGTAATGTTAAATGCTGAGAATAGGTAGAAATACTTTAAGTGAAGGATTCTCATGAGACCAAAGGACCTGCCAGTTCAAGCTTCAATAGGATGTATGATGGCCTGTCTAGACACAGTTGTCGGGATAATTAAATGCCCATAACTGGTTTCAGAATTAATGCCCCACATGGCTTCCTCCTCCTTGTTACTTTCAACTATCTGGTGCCCACTGCACTCCCCTGAGACCCTCAGCTATCAGACCACTTCTGACAATCAGATTACAATTATGACATTGACCCGCACACATTCCCCAGCTGTCAGGGGATGTCTGTGCGCTGACACGGCGCTCAACGTGCCCTGCCACTCTCTTTAATTCAGCAACAGAGAGACATATCAACCAGGAGTGTACAGTCTCACCTTTGCTTTGAAGGGCATATGGTCGTTCTCATCAGAGAGTGGTTAAAAGGTATTCGGCGGATGTAGTACACCTCACCGCATGTGTCCACAGGGATGTGCTCAGTAAACCAGAGAGGAAAAGTAACTCATATTGTTCATTCATAAATTTCTAAGTTGCATTTGTATCCCAAAGGATATGAGCAGACCTTCAAGCAGCACTTACCCCGGTGTTGCATGGCAAGACATTGTGCACTGTAGAAGCAACCCCACTGCACAACATATCAGGTGGAGAGGTGAGAGGTTGCTTCAGCAGTCGAATTAAGGTAGGCCACATTGTACTGTACAAGCCAGGGTGCAGAAGGTAGCCAGGATACAGGGATTGCACTTTTACTTTCGCAGTGTTGTAGGATCTTTAAAAATGACTTGGTCTGGACCTTGCTTCAAAGTAGCTTCCGAAGGACGACACAGCTAGAACGGTGTTCAAATGTAATACTACCCTGGATCGAACATTTTGGTCCAGAGAGAACAGCGCCACCTACTGGTCTGCCAAGACCACAGGTTCACTGGAGGTCTCCCGTCCCAGTACTGGCCAAGTCCATCTTTACTTAACTTCTAAGGTCTGATTAGCACAGGCTACACGAAGGTCACGTTGCTATCAGTTAGAAACAGAGATACTTGAAGGCCAAGAAAATTGTTTTTCCAATTACGCTTGTAACTCTGAAATGCAAAAGATGTTTTTCCTCATTTGCCAACTGGTCAATGATCGCAGAGGGCAAACCGTACAGAGCCATTACACCATGTATGCATAATTTGATTTTTGTAAACGTACCTTTCAGCGTTATTTCACACTGTGTGTGTGAAGAAGGCTAAGGTTGGCAAAAGAGGACAAAGCCTTCCATTCTGTTTGCAGAACATGGATTGCGTAAATATTTGATTGGAAAAAAATGGGAAATTTAATCTCTACTGCCTCAGTGTGAATAAAAGAAAGGTAGGTGAACTTTTGTCCCAAACCATAATATTTTGACAGAAACTGAAGCAGATCATGAACGTGATTGTGAAATCCTCAGCAGAGCTTTCCTTAAGTACACTCCCATGTGCACAATTACCACTGTGGAGCTCTCTGCTGCAAGCAAGAAATATGAAGCACTTACAAAATAGTTGACGTTTTTATGCCAGTCCTGCTGTCGTGGTTTCTGATCAGTACATTCAGAGGGACGTTACCTAGGCTGTGGTGCGGGAATGGTGGTCGGGGTAACCTAGCAGTTTCACCTCTGCAGGAAAGGGCACCAGAAGGAGGACTGTCTTGGATTGTAATCATATCCTGACTCCTTTAAGTCAATTAAGAGTGAATTGCATTGCCCTGAAAGCATGTATTCAGAGGGACTCCTTTGTGCATCTAATATCCTCATCTAATCAATAGAGGTGCACAGCACGCTGTCAGCACACCTGCTGCAGTATCTCAGGAGCTTGTATACAAGTGTATACAAGGTGTGAGAGGGGGAGGGCTCCATGTCTGCATGGTGGTTTGTGTGCTTCCTGAGTACTTTTTTTTCAGCTATAGGTGTGAAGGAGTTATAAATGACTCGGGTCTTGGGCAGCAGATTAGAACTGTAAGCAATGTAACCAGCCAGACGGTAGATTAATGATTGGGGTGACTGTTGACCTGAGGCTCACAGTGTCAATTTGATTGAAACTTGTCAGCATGAGCTAAGAACTATTGAAAAGCAGCATCCTTGGTATAACCCCCTGGACAGGGGAGCTATAAGGTTTAGGCTCTGGGTTATTTCTTCATCCTACCCCTTAACTGTTAACATTTGCTATGGTGTCATAGAAGTTCTCTTCATATTTGCCATTGTTTCGTGTCTCTCCTCCTCACGTGCAATTTCACAGGTAAGCTACTGTATGTCTTGCGAGGACTGTATTGAGTTAAGATAATCTTATCAAAACAGCTTCGTCTTGAGGCCAGAGGTCAGTGTAGAGACACAATAACAAGCTCTCCACAGTAAGGAGAGGTGTAGGCTGGTCAGGCTAGATTCAGCACCATGGACAGAGGCACTCCTTTTCGCACTGGGTGTGTATTCATTTTTTAAAGGCTGAAGAACTTCAATTATAATAACAGCACTCAATTGATGCTGATATACAGTATTGAATCATTTTAGTGGAAACAAATGTTTGAAGATGATTGCAAGTAATGAGAAAATGCATTTGTCACTTGTTCCATATGCTAATTTGTTGTATTTGTTAGGAAGAAAAATGTAGGTGGCGCAAAATACTTTTTAAACTACCAAATTTGATAATGTTATAAAGGCGTTCAATGCATACCACATATTCTGCTAATGGTTTTCTAAATATTATCCAAGACTGCAGAATTGGATGCCTTGCTCTGTAGTTCAAATATTGTCTCCAATGCTTGTATTCAACCCTGTAAGATCTATTTAGCCAGGTGTTTAAACTCACATTCTGTGCTGATCATTATTTGCAGAGGTTTAGCTTTGCTTTAGAGGAGAGCTGAGGAATAGGTCTAATCACTGTTACATAGGATTATGTAGTCCAGTCCACACCCTCACAGTTGCTGCATTTTACAGCTGTGTAGGACTACCTGAGTCCTGGAAAACTGTGAATTCATTTACATCCCTGCAGTAGTTTGGTTTTATTTGTATAAATAAGTTAAAATCAATCCCATACATTCCAACACACATTAGAAAGTAATTGATTTTTCTGTCTCCTTTATGAGTGTCCGTGATTGGAGCAGACACATGTTAAATGTGGTCATAATGAAGGCAGGCCTGTCAATTAGACTCAAGGAAACATGTGTCCTCAAGGTATTGTGTGGAATCCAGGGCCTCCAGGATCTGTAGCTATGTTCTCTGCCCACACACCTCAGTTCAAAAGTCCTGGACATTTGCATTGTTCTCCAGTTTTCATTCAAGGTTTTTCCTTAATGCAGAAGCACTGTCTTTTAGATTTTATGTCCATTTTAAGATATGAGGCTATTGTGTATTTTGTAGCACAAAAAATAACCATAAAGCGTAAAGAGAAGCAAAAGGAATTAAGGACAAGAATCACCGGGCTCAGTCAATTAGATATGATTGATAAATGTGGTGGATCAGCGACTGCAACAGTTCATATCGGATTCTGTGAGCTTTATAAATGCCATTTCATTTCAAGTCTCATAAATAACATTAAAACTCAGCTTTTTCTTATTTGGTTTTATCTTTTTAATTGTAGATTTCAAATTTATTGAACCTTAATAATTTTAGTATTTGCATTTGCATAAGAGAATACTTGGATAAAGAACTGGGTGTGAGTAACATATTGTGTGAAAAACTCCATCAAGCTGCTTGTTGCTGACTGTGCCCAAGCACATTAAGGTGAGAAATTAAGAAACAGAATGTAATCCTGCAGCATGCACAGATTACAAGCAGAAATTCAGAAGTGATTAAATATTGTAGTTGATTGTATGTAAGATATTTAAGCCTTTTACACAGCCGTGGACACACATACAGAGCAGACCAGGAGCAGGGAAATGTCTCATCTGTCTTATAATTCCTCAGGGGTGGGGTGGGAGAAGGAATATATACTGTATACTGTTTATGTATGGGAGCGTAATGCTGTGTTTGTCTGGAAACTAGAAGGAAGGCTACAGCTGAAAAGAGGTCACCTGGCTCATATTACTCATCTACTTGTCTTCTGCTAATGGGAGCAGTTAAAGGGCGGTGTTTACAACATGAGCATGAGATCATGTCTTTACATGCCCCCTTGCCAAGGAATGTAAACCCAAGAGAGAAGGTGCTCAGGTGTTTTTGGGTCAAGAAAAGGCCAAACTGAATCTGTTCTGGTCAGTGTGAAGAGTGGCATCCATTGAAGTGAACCTCCAATGCCCAGTAGCCCAGGCCCAGGGTTTACATTCAGTGACATTGGTGGTTTTGAATGTTGTAGTTGGTTAGTATACATACTTGGTTCTGGAGAGCTCTAGATCTCGATGTGTCCTTAAGTCCTAATGGTCCTACAAACTGAAGAAATAAGGGTATTATACCTGCTGCGTTCGCAGTGGATTTAATGATTCAGTGCAGCTCAGAGTGGAGAGAATTTTGTCGGGCGTTGCACTGCCTCTTGATGAATGGAGTGGATCTGGCTGGTTGTGCTCTGTGGTATCTGGAATGGCCCCAGTCTGGCCCATTACCGCACCATCTCCATTAGCAACGCAACTCAGACAGAGAGAAAGACCGAGGGAGAAACACGGGAGAGCTTCCCAAATAATCCCACGTCAAACACGCTGGATACCCTCAGGAATACCTGCAGAGGGGGTGATAAACAAACCAGAAAGAAATGACAAAATCCCTTCTCCCAGAGATGCTGTAAAATGTACTGCGACTCTGACAGCCTCCGACCTGCCATCCTGGTCCCTCGTTGTTCTGAGAAGAGCGTGGCTACAGGAAGAGTGTGCCGCTGATAAATGAGAGTGGACGGCTGGTTTAAATGATATGCAGGGCAGCAGTGCCCTGGGGGCCGCGTTTCTGTGATCAGGCTTCCTTCCCCTGAGTTAACATTCAGGTGTTTCAATGGATGTCCTTTCATTACTACGGCTAACAAATGCCACTTAAAGGCCAATTCAGCTGTAATTAGTTTCCTGCCAGAAGAGTTTGCTACACACGTTGGCAGCAGATGGTAAGCAGGATGGCATAGAGAGAAGGCCTGGACCCTGCCTGCGTCACACTAACGCTATCTACTGCTCTGCCACACATCCCAGAAAATTCACAGGCTAGACAAGCTGTTCTCTATTCGTTCCAAAGCCATGCTGATACTCTTGTTTCTCCTTGCGCCACCGCAACCCAGGCTGCATGTAACCCCCTCAAAACTGCCCCATTCATTTCCATGAGCTCCAAAGCTCTCTGGCAGAACTACAGAAAACTTGACTGGAAACTCAACCTGACCAAACACGTACAGTAAAACTATTAACAGAGGCTCTTAAAACAGTGAAGGTGCTGACCTGAGCACCAGTCGAGCTCTATGAACAAGATGTCCCAAGATTAAACCTGACTTAACTGTGACTGACTGGGACCAGGGTACCTTAAGCAGTGGCACAACATAGGAGGAATGATGGAATTGGACATATGAAAGGTTACAATGGAGAGTCATTCAACCCGATTGGTACTCAGTAGTTAATTGATCCAAGGATCTCAGCTGTGTCATCCTTGAAACCAGTGTTTCGGCTTAAGCACAATGGTCTGATAGCCTGTTCCATACAATCACAACCCTTTATGTAAACTCTTTTCTTAGTTTTAAATGCACATCCATGTAGTTTCAACTTCTGCCCTCTGGTTTGTGTTTCACTGTTCAGTCTAAAGAAATCAATTAGGATGACCTTGCCAATGCCTTTGATGACCTTGAATACTTGAATCAGTCCTTTTCTGTCCAAGACTAAACTGATTCAGTTCCTTCAGCATGTCACTGTATGAGATTCCCTTTAGCCCCAGAATGTATCCGGTTGCTCTTTTCTGAACCGATTCCACAGCAGCAGTAGTTTTTCTATAATGTGGTAACAAAAGTTGTACTCAAAATTTTAAAAGTGGCCTTACTAGTGCATTATACAATTTTAACACACCATCTCTTGATTAAAACTATACCATTTTAATTATATAATTATAAATATTTTCAGTTCATGCTTCTTCTGTTTGCTAATCCTCCTAAACTGGTATCTTCTGAAAACCTGACTAGTTTTTGGAATCTAAATAATTTATATAAATTAGAAAGTGCAGTGGCCCTAGGACAGATCCTTGTGGTTCTCCACTCACCCCACTTTAGATCACTTTAGATGTTGAGTATTCACCTCTTACTCAACAGTTATCTCTCTGCTACAGTGGTGAGACTAAGGGGGGAGACGCCACCCCCCAATAAGTGTTGAACCTCCAGTATGGGGCTGTGCTGCCTCTCATGTGTTAAAAGAAGAGTGACTCAAGGGTGGGTGGGTCAGGAAGTCTGCTAACACTTTCTCATTCTTTCCCCTGTGCGGTTGTGAGGTTTGTGGCCATGAACCAAGATATGAATAATCCATCTGGTGAGTTACCAAAAACTGCCTGATGAATCTGTATTTATAAAAAGGCTCTTTGTTGCCTGTCTTCCTTGTTGTTGGCTTTTAAACTCATAGACTAAGGGACAGAGGAAGAAAGATATCACTGTTCAAGTGGTGTAATCTATGTCATCTTGATTCTGTGGGATATTTTTAGATTTTGTCAAATTCAGACCACATCTTTTGTATTAATGGAAACAAGTTTTTTTGAAGAAGAACAATGAATTCTAAATCTCTTTAGACAACGAATAGACCGAGACCACTTGAAAGGAACTGATAATAATTAGGCTTGAGAGGTTTGACATACGTAAATAGGTACCTAAGCTTGAGGAAATTACAAATTTATTGGGCTGACACTTTTATTCAAAGCAGCTAACATTTACAGCTATTTATACAGCTGGGTATTTTACTGGAGCAATGTTGGGTGAAGTACCTTCAACAGCAACGCCTCTGCAGGGTCTTACAGAAGCTCACAACGTTCCAGTACCTTTTCCATAACTTCTGACAACTTCTTCATTTTGCTGCATCAATCTGCAAAAAACCTTGTCAGTAACCTTCTGTAGGGCACCAGTAACCACAGCGTTATTTATAGCACAAAAAACATATATACATTGTATGAAAGTACACACAAATTAAAGGTAAATCGTTAGAATATGACTGAGGTATGATATGTAATATTTGTGGAATATTACAAAAAAAAAGGCCTTATAGTGTTGAAGACCCTTACCCTCTTTGACAAATTTCAGCACTTCTGTTAGGAAACAGTGATGGGTTAACACTGTGAGTCAAAGCTCTGCAGATAGACTGACTGGTCAAATGCAAAATGTTAAAGTACCCTGGCGTGCCAGTAACAGATGGGCAGTCTGCAGGTTAATCTCCTGCCAGCACACAGAATGTTTAGATCGCAGTTTGGATCTCCAGGGCATTGTTAACAACTTTAGACTTTTTTATTTGCCTAGATAATTAGTTTTCTTTAATGTCCCTTTAATTTATTCTCTTTCTCAGTCAACGGCCAGTGTAGCATCAGGCATGCTAAGACAGATCCTGGGATTTCCTGAAGAGACAGGAAAAATGAGTTATGTTACAACTCATTTTGGCTAATCTCTCAGTCTGAACCCTAAATCCTAATCTGTGTTAATGATATACTTCTTCCCTCCACCTCTGACTCTTTCGTCAGCAGCTATATCACCCAGCAGTTCATACTGTACATGGCAGCCCACTGAAGCTCAGCAGGTGTGAGCCTGGTCAGTACCTGGAGCGGAGACCTCCCAGAAAGCTGAGGTTGTTGCTGGAAAAGGTGTTAGTGGGACCAGTATGGGGCGCTCACCTTGCTGTCTGTGTGGCTCCTAATGCCCTAGTATAGTGATGGGGACACTATACTGCAAAAAAGGCGCCATCCTTTCGGTGAGACATAAAACTGAGGTCCTGACTCTCTGTGGTCATTAAAAATCCCAGGGCATTTCTCGAAAAGATTAGAAGTGTAACCCTGGCGTCCTGGCCAAATTTCCCCCTGGTCTTTACCAATCATGGCCTCCTAATAATCCCCATCTCTGAACTGGCTTCATCACTCTGCTCTCCTCCCCACTGAGAGCTGATGTGTGGTGAACGTACTGGCGCATAATCCAGGTGGGGGCTACACATCGGCAGTGGTGGAAGGAAGTTCCCATTACTTGTAAAGTGCATTGAATGAAGTCTCCAGACACAGTTTGAGCAGTTTGCCTGTGATATCCTGTACTGTAATGTTTGTGGGCAGTTCTGTAGCCTCTGCTGATACCATTAGAATCAACGAGATCAGTAAAACTTTTACCTGATTAACATCACACTGACAGAGGTGTGGGTGTGACAGGGAGCTGAAAAAACAGGAAAGACATCCCGACAGACAGAGAAAGAAGGCAGGGAGGCAGATATGAAATAAAAAATGTAAGATTATTTTAGGTCTGCAAACTAAAAGTCATTTGGAATATGCTGCTCTTCCATTTAATGAAATGAGCTGAGTCGGTATGGAGTGCGTCTGTGGCCACACATGGGCTCAGTCAGATGATTGAAAGTGGAATACAAACACAAGCAGAATAACATTTACTCACATTCGCACTGACATTTACCGGGATCACGCAAACAGCACTAATGAAAACGGGGCTCGGAAATGAGAAGGTGCAAGGTAAACAAAACCTCTGTGCGTTCTGTCCTGCTTGAGTGAGTTGCAGAAATTGGAAAAAAAAGAAGGAGGTGGGGGCGGCAGAGACTGTCGTTCTCCGGCTCTCACACAGAGCAGAAAGCAATGCAGCTGTGCAGGGTATCAAGAGCTGGGAGACAGAGGCAGGAAGACAGCGAGGGCTGGTGGTTCGAGATGTGAGACAGGGAGTCAGGAAGACAGCGAGGGCTGGTGGTTCGAGATGTGAGACAGAGAGTCAGGAAGACAGCGAGGGCTGGTGGTCCGAGATGTGAGACAGAGAGTCAGGAAGACAGCGAGGGCTGGTGGTTCGAGATGTGAGACAGAGAGTCAGGAAGACAGCGAGGGCTGATGGTCCGAGATGTGAGACAGAGAGTCAGGAAGACAGCGAGGGCTGGTGGTTCGAGATGTGAGACAGAGAGTCAGGAAGACAGCGAGGGCTGGTGGTTCGAGATGTGAGACAGAGAGTCAGGAAGACAGCGAGTGCTGGTGGTTCGAGATGTGAGACAGAGAGTCAGGAAGACAGCGAGGGCTGATGGTCCGAGATGTGAGACAGAGAGTCAGGAAGACAGCGAGGGCTGATGGTCCGAGATGTGAGACAGAGAGTCAGGAAGACAGCGAGGACTGGTGGTTCGAGATGTGAGACAGAGAGTCAGGAAGACAGCGAGGGCTGGTGGTCCGAGATGTGAGACAGAGAGTCAGGAAGACAGCGAGGGCTGATGGTCCGAGATGTGAGACAGAGAGTCAGGAAGACAGCGAGGGCTGATGGTCCGAGATGTGAGACAGAGAGTCAGGAAGACAGCGAGGGCTGATGGTCCGAGATGTGAGACAGAGAGTCAGGAAGACAGCGAGGACTGGTGGTTCGAGATGTGAGACAGAGAGTCAGGAAGACAGCGAGGGCTGGTGGTTCGAGATGTGAGACAGAGAGTCAGGAAGACAGCGAGGGCTGATGGTCCGAGATGTGAGACAGAGAGTCAGGAAGACAGCGAGGACTGGTGGTCCGAGATGTGAGACAGAGAGTCAGGAAGACAGCGAGGGCTGATGGTCCGAGATGTGAGACAGAGAGTCAGGAAGACAGCGAGGGCTGGTGGTCCGAGATGTGAGACAGAGAGTCAGGAAGACGGCGAGGGCTGGTGGTTCGAGATGTGAGACAGAGAGTCAGGAAGACGGCGAGGGCTGGTGGTTCGAGATGTGAGACAGAGAGTCAGGAAGACGGCGAGGGCTGGTGGTCCGAGATGTGAGACAGAGAGTCAGGAAGACGGCGAGGGCTGGTGGTCCGAGATGTGAGACAGAGAGTCAGGAAGACGGCGAGGGCTGGTGGTCCGAGATGTGAGACAGAGAGTCAGGAAGACGGCGAGGGCTGGTGGTCCGAGATGTGAGACAGAGAGTCAGGAAGACGGCGAGGGCTGGTGGTCCGAGATGTGAGACAGAGAGTCAGGAAGACGGCGAGGGCTGGTGGTCCGAGATGTGAGACAGAGAGTCAGGAAGACGGCGAGGGCTGGTGGTCCGAGATGTGAGACAGAGAGTCAGGAAGACGGCGAGGGCTGGTGGTCCGAGATGTGAGACAGAGAGTCAGGAAGACGGCGAGGGCTGGTGGTCCGAGATGTGAGACAGAGAGTCAGGAAGACGGCGAGGGCTGGTGGTTCGAGATGTGAGACAGAGAGTCAGGAAGACGGCGAGGGCTGGTGGTTCGAGATGTGAGACAGAGAGTCAGGAAGACGGCGAGGGCTGGTGGTTCGAGATGTGAGACAGAGAGTCAGGAAGACGGCGAGGGCTGGTGGTCCGAGATGTGAGACAGAGAGTCAGGAAGACGGCGAGGGCTGGTGGTCCGAGATGTGAGACAGAGAGTCAGGAAGACGGCGAGGGCTGATGGTCCGAGATGTGAGACAGAGAGTCAGGAAGACGGCGAGGGCTGGTGGTTCGAGATGTGAGACAGAGAGTCAGGAAGACGGCGAGGACTGGTGGTTCGAGATGTGAGACAGAGAGTCAGGAAGACGGCGAGGGCTGGTGGTTCGAGATGTGAGACAGAGAGTCAGGAAGACAGCGAGGACTGGTGGTTCGAGATGTGAGACAGAGAGTCGGGCAGGCAGCAAGGGCCGATGGTTGGAGCCATGAAGCAGAGATTCAGGAAGGAAGCGAGGGCTGGTGGATCAGGATGTGAGACAGAGGGTTAGGGAGGCTGTTGACTGGCTGTTGACTGGTGGAGGAATAGAAAGAAGAAGAAGGGATGCACCATAGGAGAGTATTTTGAGATGACTGGGTTCGAGGGGGTTACTTTACTTCTTTTAAATACTACGAATATGTAAATAACTTTAAATACTACTAAATAATACCTAAATATGTAAGATGATAATAATGTTATGAGCTGGGATTATAAGATTTGTGGTTCACTTCACTTTTTGCACTGATCAAGGTTTTATCCAGACAATCACTTGAATCATCGGGTATTATCTGAGGTATCTGAAATACGGGTGAAACGTGAACCAGCTGCAGGTGAGCTAAGCACGGGTAAACACAGAAAGTCCACTTTCTGGAGATTTTGATCTTTTAAATCATTAGAGTCTTTATCAGTCCTGTAGCAGAGCATACAAATACACAGAAAGAAAGGGATAGAGAGAGGAAACAGAAGGAGGAGAGAGAAATAGAGATGAAGAAAATCCACCGCCCTTCTCTTCCTCTAATACAAGAAGACCTTGTTTTTCAGATTCTGGCTAAGTCATCTGAACCTCACTCTAGAGAACTTGCAACCTTGTTTATTTTAAGAAAATCTGATTACCTTTATTGTGGAATCCTAAGACTAAAAACATTCTCTCCTAATTTGGAGTTGCGTTTTATGGAATAGGGAGATTGCTTCTTATTCAAATTTGGAGAGATTTAGTCCTGTATTCTTTTATTTAGGACTCAGGGTTTGTTCTCATTTTGACCTCTTTAATTGTTAGTTCAGGTTACAAAGCAAGTATTCTAGGTTTGTATGCAGGCCACTGAAATGCATAATGTTGTATAAATGTGTATTGGCTTAAGATTTTGTGTTGTTTAGTCATGTCATTGCTGTCTCAATAAATAGTTTATCCTGTTTGACAAGTTTTAACACTGATTCATTACTCTTTCACCAGAACTGTGTCAAAGAATATTAAGAACTCACGCACCACGCACCGTTTCTCACATTTTTCAAATCTACCACTCAGGTACTTTTTATTTAACCTCTTTATATTCTTCTCACACCCCTGTTTTGTAGCAACAATATTGATAATTCCTTGCATTTGTACACTGCTCTTATCACAGAGAGCTTAACATATGGTGCTAGAACCCACTTCTCTCACAGTGAAGTACAGTACCCACAGCTATGTGTCAGCTTCCCCACCATACAGCAGACCACAGTGAGAGGTAAGAAATTTACTTGGTTAATTTACTTATTTAATTAGGAGAACTTTCAGTAGACCAGATTCTTTAAACCTAGAATGTCTCGACAGGGTTAGGGTTAACACTGCTAATGTAATGAAGAGTACCACAGGACCTTTAATAACTGAGTTGTTGGGATCTTGGTTTGATGTCTTATCTTACAATACCATGTCCGTCTTCCCCATATTGGGGACATTGGACTGGAAAATCTGGTCTAGAAGGATGAGTACCACCTGAACTTTGAGACAAGAGAACTGAACCAGAGCTGAATCCGAAAACATCAGACGAGATGAGGGTACTGCTGCTGTCTTACAGCCTCTACAATAGCGCAGAAGCATTAACAAGACGTAACTTGAAGCAATAGCGAGCACATTCTAACAAAGCAACAGAATGTGAGTGAATCATCACGAAAGACCGACTGCGGTCACTTTGTCTAGGACACCATAGCTGATGGTGTTCCAGATGTACGAGAGCGAGACCGGTCTGTCCTGGAGATTTGTGTCATATGCAGAGAGAAGGAGGAGGAGGAGGTGGAAACCCTGAGCTCATGTGTTTTAGAAATTTGAGATATAATGATAGAAAGATAAAAATAGAACTTGGGGCAGAGCAAAGGCGAGAGTCGGTTAGAAAAAGATGTGCGGGTAGATAGCGGCAGAAGACGGACAGAGGAATTGGGGAGCAATGGGAGAAAAATGAGGTCAGAATGGCAAGCAGACAGAGAGGAAAGAGGAGCGGGCAAATAGAGGGAACCACCGAAAAAAAACAGACAAGCCATAGAGAGAGATGCAGAGACGAAGAGGCAAACAGGAATGACTCAGAGAAGCAGAGAGAGCGACAAAGTGAGAGAGGCAGACAGAAGTGAAGGGGAGTATGCCCGGGTGCTCTGCCATCAAGGTGCGCCAAAAATCTCATCTCCAGTTTCTAAAAGCCAATCCTCTGTCCCACACCTCATCAATAATGTAGCCCGTTATTGCTGATCTAAAGCCTGCAGCCATCATTGAAACTAAATAATTCATTGTCAGATGTATAATAAGCTCTCCCATCAGGTTCTCGGGCCATTCAATCACAAGGAAGCCGGGCCGAAGATCGGCTTTATTTCCTTTTTCTGCTTTCTCACTGGCAGCGGGTCGAGTGGTGAGTTGGTTGGCTGGTGGTTTCTACTTAAACTTATACTTTCAATACCTTCCACTGGCTGACAGCCTTTTTGTGATGGTACAGTAGGGCCCTTCTGGGCCAGTGGTGAGCAGCTGTGGAGACTCTTCTAATGGGATAAATAACTAAAAATAAAAAGGCAATAGCTTCTCTACGGGCTGCACACCAATACTGACACAGATTTGGCAGGAGGGCCAGGTGTGCTTTGCGATACAGCACTGTACACATACAGCAGTTTACCTCAACATGAGCTGTGAGGGCCTTTCTGTTGGTACAGTATCAGACCATCCTGCAACGTCCTGCAGCAGACCTGAGCTCCTGTGGGTGCAGCCCCCTCTCTCAAGGGAAAGAGAAACGGAGAAGAGTTCTTACCCACTTTTGATTGATTTCTCCTCAAAATGGCTGGGTGGGGAGGGTGGCTCTTGCTAAAACTCTAGGGGCCTCAGGGACTTTTCACTGTCCACGGATCTTCTTTGATAGTACGCAACACAGCACAGGGCAGACATGAACAGAGCAGTGTCTAGCAGGCTTGGCTTTCTTCCACACTTTTTTCACACATACAGTAAGCATGGCTTTGTCTAATACAATTTATAATCCGCATTGTTATAAAATTCAGATTATAATCTCCATTAAATATAATCCATTATACTGAATTACCATGTACATAGAGTACACTTGATCAACCTGTCCCCCACTTGCAAAACATCTGAGACATTTTTGTGTGCAGGTGATTATTCTTGTATTTGCTTATGTGCCTTGACTTCTGAAGTTGTATTTCAGTATATCATCACACACCTCCCTCTCAGTGTCGCCAGTCCTTACTCCAATCAGAGAGCTGTCCTGCTCTTCGGCAGACCTCCAGTAGAGAAAGGCTTAAAATAAGTGCCGCTGCAGTTCATTCAGATTTTGTTTTTCTGTAGTGCATTATGGTTTATATCATCTTGTAATTTTGATTCTTCTGAGCTCCGAATTTGCACCTTACAGATTTGAGGAATATTTGACAGATTCAGTCTCATTGTTTAGACCTGTAGTAACAATGATCAGGACTCCAGAACCAGGACTCCAGGGTGGGATTGAGGCCGAAAGGATTGACCTTGTTGCTTCACCACAGTGACCGTGAGATCTTGCCAAGAATCTCTGACTTTTCAAAGGTGCCTGTTAGAGCCATATTTATTTTTACGTTTCAGCTCTCCTGTTAGGTCCTGTATGACTCAAAGATTAGTACATGGAAAATGTTCTGTGGGAGGTAGAAATTTCAGATGAAAGCAAACACTATCCTCCTCTTTTCTCACGCTATTAAAAAGGCTGGGGTAGTGGGCCGAGTTCGTAGTCAATCTCAATTACAATCTTCTTCACCATGTTACACAAAAGGTATTGCAGCTCTGGAGAAGAGGGAGCAGGTACGTACTCGGCTTTCTAGCAAAGAACTGATGCTTTTAATCTTGAACAGACTGTTTGAATACTTATTCAAGTATTCAAAATCCTCAAAGACACTGCAAAGTCAACACAGTGGGCTTCTTCTGAATCACCGGTGAAACACGAACCAGAGGACAAAAGCAGAACTACAGGGAAGTGTACTTTCCAAGCTACCCAGGCTACACGTCTGGAACAAGCTCCCCAGTCCTGTTGTCAAAGCTGACACCCTGAGATCCTTCAACAAATGGCTGGGTGGGATTCTTGAATCACTTAGCGATTAATAAGTG
Organism: Atractosteus spatula; assembly: GCF_055471065.1. Classification (NCBI taxonomy): domain Eukaryota; kingdom Metazoa; phylum Chordata; class Actinopteri; order Semionotiformes; family Lepisosteidae; genus Atractosteus; species Atractosteus spatula. Next base: position 7,184,450 of record NC_142708.1, on the reverse strand, counting down.
AATAATCTCATCTCTAGTAAGAGAGCTGGGATTGAGGAATTGTGGAAAAGATTCTTAGCTTTGGCGTGTTTTTGAAGCTGATATCCTGTGTTCCTTTAAGAAATCACTAGATGAGATCCTTAGATAAATAAGCTGCTAACTACCAAACGAGCTGGATGGATCAAATGGCCTCTCATTTACAACAATTGTTATGTTCTTATGTTCTCTCATTTGTAGGCTTTTTATGTTCTAAATGAGGCAGAACAATTTTGTGAGAGAATAAAGCAAGTTAGAGAGAATAACACAGATGGGCTAAGTGCTCCTTCTCTGTGTTCTATAAGCTGATGTGGTGGATGTATGAATAGCGAAAACTGCCTGGCTCTCTGTCTCAGGGAGCTTCTGTACGATAGACTTGTGAAGTGTTAATAACAGAAAGCTGGAAGTTTAGAAAGAGCCTCTGGCTGGTGACTCCCCTAGTCGGTGCACCAAGTGTCTATGTCTCAGAGTTGGGCAGCTTATTAAAAGTTACCGGGGCTCATTAACAATTCATAGATACAGGTCTTGCTGTTAGCTGACGCAACACTTGCTCTCCGCATTGCAACTGGCTCCGAGGCTGAGAGAGCCTGCCAGAGTCTGCTCCTGAGCAGGCCAGAGCACAGCAACAGAGGGCTCCAATCACAGCGCCGGTATCAGCAGACACCTCGTCCTCGCACTTGTCGCGCTCCTATGCAGCTGGAGAGGGTCTCCAGCCCCTCCGTTCTCGCACACCTGCGTTAGCGAGCAATTAGGAAACCGGGCTAAAAATAGCCCATTGCTTAACAACAGTTTCAGAAAATGACAAATTCCAAGGCAAGTGCGCAGGAAGCTAATGAAGTCACACCGGCTGGTTTCTGGGTTTCTGTTGCAGTCAAGCTTTATAAACCAAATAGATGGTCCTCATTCAGATGCATTGCACCAACTCAACAGCTCCCTTCCGCCCGTAAACCCAAACTCCACACTCGGGGTTTGGCCATTTTTGGAGATGTGGGGTGGTCAAATGGTTTTATGGTCATTTCTGAATGATTAATTAATTGTTGGTTAATTGACTTTTCATCTGTGACTGTTCTCAACCAGGGGGACAAACTTCCTATTTCTGGTTTTATAGATATGTGATGTTTGAGTTCGAGAAGAATGTACGTATTTCCATCATGAGGTGCGTTGGTCGTGGAAAAGTCATTTCAAAGCTCTGTGACTGAAAGAACAGAGGCCCGTCAGGCCTGATTCAGACAGCACTGACGTAGGCCATGGTGAATGTTCAGGAAGCTGTTCTGAAGACCGAAGGACGAAACATCTTGCAAGGAAACCAGTGAGCTCCTAGTTATTTGAATATTTCAGAAAGTTTTAAGCAGTTTAAACTTACCCCAAATAGTGAATCCTTCCAGAAGAAGAAAAGGCTAGCTATTAGTGGCCTGGCTCTGGGTCCTGGCTCGGATGCTGCTGTTGTGCACCCCTGTATTAGTAGATCTCCAGGTCACCACTGGAAACGACCTGCCTGGTAAAAGGACTAAGACAGGGTGTGGATTTGTCACTCAGATTTCACACAGTCTTCTCCCTTCCTCGTGTTTAGAGACAGTGCCACAGTCCAGAGGGGGCTTAGTTCTGTTAACAGAGGCATGACGTGCTCCAGACAGGAGGGGTGGTCTTCCTCCCCGCGGGATCACAACTCCCTGTATGAGGACAGTGGCCCACGCAGGGGCACGTTTTAACCAGCGCAGGAGTGAGGAAACCCACTGGCGTTCACTCCACTCCCCGCTGGACAGGAGAGGAGCAATCCCAGCCTGCAAGGACCTGCAACTTTTCTAACTCTTTTTATGTAGACTGGGTTTGCCCTTCCCAGTTGGCCCCCATGCTGCCAGTGTCCCCGAGGTGTGTGGGGCGCAGCTCTCCGGGAAAAGGGATGAGCGTTGTTTGCTCTCTCTCTCTCTCTCTCCCCCATGCCGGCTGTGTAAACACCCCCTCCCTGCAAGGCCGGCGCGCCGATCCGTCTTGTTGACAAGGACGTCCTGTCAGGCAGCAGCCGGCCTCGCCGCGCGGACCGCAGCGCGCTCGTTAATTACGGCGTTCCGGGATCAATCTCGCACGAACTCTCATCAAGGCACGGGGGGGGGAATAAAAAAAAAAGCCAAGGCCATTAATCCCCCTCCCAAGCCTCAGCTGAGCGGCGTCGTGGCAGGAGGACGCAGTGTCTTTAACCTCTGCGCCGCCGGGAAGGCTCCCCTCCCAGTGCCGTCCAGAGCAGTCCCCGAGGACTCGCGTGCAGTATTCCTTCCTCGGGTGCTCCAGACAGACTTCCTCACATCCGTCTCTGCGTTTACTTTCGGATCCTGCTCCTAAGCATTTCAAGCTTGACTCGTTTCGTGGAATTTGTGGAGACAGGGGCGTCTTTTGCATGATATTAAATACATTGATTTTGTGCTTCGGCAGTCCAGTTTGCACGAGAACCTGCCACCTTGGGGGTATTTATCTGTAGTGCATTAGGGGGCTTATTAAGCCTCCCTGCTTCCCAGACCTTCCTCAGAGCAGCAACCACACCTGGCAGCCCTGTGAGGGGTGAGCGAGTGCGCGCCTGAGTCTCCAGGCATGCGGACTGTTGGGGTCTTGATGGTGAAGCCCCCAGATGATTGGCGCAAGTCTCTGGTGTGGCACCTGGCTGGCAGGACCAGGGAATGCTGGGAATGCAGTCTTATGCTATGGATTTTCAGGACCACCTCATGTTCTTGCCGCTGCTCTGTTAGTATCCTGGGTTATGACGGATTTAGTGCAAAAAAGGGAGGAAGTGTACTAATCCTGAAAAAGAATCCAGCAGCCAGGTGACCTTCCACTGCACTGGACATGGAGACGGGACAACACCCCTGACCTCTAGCAATTATATTGATCAGTATCCATTATTGAGACCACAACAAAATGAATTTTTCGGTTATGATCTTAGAAGTGTAGCTTCTAAATTTCCAAGCCCGTTTTAATTAGGCTTTCTGCATGTAGTGGTTTGATTATTGATGCCACTGTTGTCTCTCCCTCTGCTTTCTATGATGCTTGTCTGCTTTATTCTTACATCATCCGGTTCGAGTTTACTTTTCTGATGCACTTTGAGACGATGTGCTCTCAAATGGTGTAAAACAAAAAACAAACGGGCTGGCTGGTACTGGTCCTGATACACTTATCCTCATTATCTAGCTTCTCAGAAATCCAATTTGAGATCAGGAAAGTCTGCAAGTGTCTGCCAATATTCTTTGCTCGTTGTTTCTTTGTCTTGATTTTGATCATTGAGCTTGCTCACTCTTCGGATCCGGTGGTGTCAGGTGTCTGTCTCTTCAGCAGGCAGTGCTCAGTGCGAGGCTGGGTATGTAGGGGTCTTCACTGCTTGAGGGACTGTTGATTTGCCACTGTCATACACACATTATTGTATGATTACCGCTTACAGAAACCAGTAAATGTGGGACAGAGGAGGAGTTTGGAACCGAATGGGTGAGTTTTGAGGAGGGAGTTAAAGGCCATGCGATTCTGCGGTCATCCCTTGAGGGGAAAATGCTGGACGTTATTCCTTATTGGATAAACACCATTGTTGGGTGTTGGCAGTGTTACTACTGACATCGTTCCAGCTCTTGGCCAGCCTTGCGAGGTTAGCAGACACACGCGCATGCATGGCTCTGCTGATAAAGTGAGGTATCACAGTACACAGAGACCTGGGTTAATTAGAGTGCCCTGCTAATGCCTCCTCTAGCCCCAGAGCCTCGTGGGAAAGGGAGAGGGGGAACCTGGTCCCGCAGGAAGCACAGCTCTGTGATCAAGCCAGCTAATTACCCGCAGCCAGTCAGGGCTGTTTGGGAGCATGCTCCACTAATCAGGCACTGCGCTGGGGCTCATTTCAGCTCCATCCTAATGAAGTGTTAGTGGCCCTCATTAAAGCAATAAGCGCGCACATCACCCGGGCCCTCACTGCCACCCCCGTGCCAGATGAGCCTGAACACTTCGGCTTTCAGTCCATTTCCCTGGGAAAAATCACAGCACGCCATCCAGTGCAGTAACTGACATGAACCTGGCATCCCAAGCCAGCGATTAAGAGAACGCCGCTTCCCTGGGATTCACCTCATTACTGAGGAACAGCCTGACTGCATCTTAATGTCCTCTAATGCTGATCAGTTGATTTCCTGCAGGGAAGTAGGAGGGAGCTGGCAAACCTCCTGAGCGCTTCCTGGTAAACCAGCTCCTTCACCCTCAAATGACAAGTTTTTGCCAGAGTTGCGATCTGAGCTCCTTGTAGCATTCTGTCGATCCGCCAGCATTGTGACTGACATTCTGGACTTTCTCTAGCGACAGGGATGTGCACATCCATTTACTGGAGAGCACAGGGCTGCTCAACCTCAGTCCTACTTATTTCGCATCAGTGAATATTCAAATGACAATAAAAAGACCCTCTCGTCAAATACCAACTAAATATACAGTTCAGATACATTTCTTACTAAAACCCTTATATTGAGCTAGGTTTGTTTCATGTGTGTGGATCTGTGCTGCTTTGGAAAAGAAAATAATATAACCATATATAAAACTGTAATTCTGTATAAAACACAACTCCTGAATTCAGCAAATGTGCCTAGGATTATTTCATATACGTAGGAGTTCACACCCATTAGTTAAAAATGCTTCCAGTCTCTAAGCCCAGTTTTTGAAGTTCTTGTCCCATACACACTCCCCAGAGCTTTTCTCCTTGCAGAGCTGTAAATTCAGGATTGCCGTTTCTCTGTGGATGGAGCGAATAGGCACTGACTGTATGTATTTCCAGATCGTGGGCAGCACACTCTTCATTACCCTTGGTTATCATGCAGTGGAACTGAAATGTTCAGAATGAGAAAGGGGATGTTGTCTAGGAGGGGGTTCCTCAGAACATTAGCTCAAGAACAAAAAAAAAACATTTTTTTCATCTCCGCCTGGAGGCTCTCAAACTGAGCGCTGGAAATGCCGTCTTACTATTGGCCCTTAAACAAAGGGGCCAGTCCCCCCAAGTGTGCAGTCAGGCAGCACAGCATAAAACTTTCTTTAATTCCATTAAAAGCTCTTTGCAGAAGAAAAGCAGCCCTGGGTAAACTTCAAAACAAGGGGCTGAACAATTATAGCCCACATGAAAGACAGGATTCCAATACAGTCTTACAGCACAATTGATCGCCACTCGGGCAGCCAGACACAGGTCCCTGGGGAGGTGCGATGGGCAGGCCAGGATAGGCGAGTGGGCAGTCCGCGCTGCACTCCATAGCACAGCTCCTCAGTCCATGGCTTGTTCGACTTGCAGCTGAAATCCCTCCGAGTATCTAGCAGGCAAGGCATCCCAAAAATATTCTTCAAAGACTTTCCTCTTCACGTAATCCCCTCTCCTACTCCACCCCCTTATGAGAGTGCTGCTCTTTCAAGGGTCGTGGCCTTGGTGACCTTTCACCCCTGCCAGGGGTGGTGACCTCGTTTGAAGTTCTACCCTACCTGCTGGGCCACAATAGAAGATGCAATTATCAATCAATCAAGGTTTATTTATCAATGCACAACAATGCAGCGTACAGCGGTGGTTGTCGGAAATGAAATGCTTTTCCCGCAAACTCGATTACAGAGCTGATCTACACTCCTGGGTGCTTTGACAGTGCACAACATTCTTTAACCCATCTGTCTGCTCAGCTCAGCATTGCTGAGTTCATGTGGTACCGTTATCACACCTGGAAAAGTTCCTTATTTGCTCAACACTTGCTCACTATTTTCCGTTTTGCTTTCCTGGCCTTGTTGGTCTACCAGGCCAAATTGAGCAAGTTGTTTCTTCTGTCAATCAATTCTCTAACCTTCTACAGGAAGTGCCGGTAGAAAACTTTTCCAAAGTTTGTTAGAAGACAATCGAGGACCAGATTATATGCCACGGCTCTTTGCAGGAGTAAGACAACTGCTGTTCTTTCACCCAGGGCGTTCTCAGTGCCGGCTCCTGGTCTAATGTGCCATGTGGGTGGGTCTCTAGCGGGTTTTGAAAAACGTGGAGGTGATGTGCTCTGAAGCAGTGTGTTGATTGTAATATGAAAAGCGGAGGTATGAAAGGTGAAGGGCGTTACATGAGAGAAAGTAACGTTCCTGTGCCAAAAGGCAGAATTAATGTTGCAAAGTCTCCAGAGCAGCCCTGTCTTCTGAACCCCCCCCCCAGCCTCTCTCTGTTTCTCTCTCACCGTCTCTCTCTCCCTCCTGTTATCAGCCTGGCACACAGCTCAACGTGACGGGCTGCTAATCCATTAGAAGAACCTGCAATTCTCTGGCTCCTGTGTGCAAGAACATGGTTTTGTACACATTTTCCACTGTCATATCCCATTATCCTCAGTCCCCTCGCTGCGGAGTGCAGGATTCCGGCTGATTGCTGCTAATACCCTGTTTTGCACAAAAGAGCAGAAGTGCTGTGGGTCTCACTATGCTACTGGGAAGGGAATCAGGGCTGGCACTAACAATCCCTTATCAAATCTCGCCGTAGAGAAATTTAATTTTACAGCTTGGTGACAGCGAAATTGCTCACTAAAAACTTGTCTTTATCGACGGCAATTTGCATAGGATGAAGATATGATTTTTGCCGGCTCAAATTAAGCAAATGGCGGCACTCAGGAACGGCCGTGGCAGACAGGACGTGTGGCCCACAGATTAAAGCACGACGGCGGGCGAGCAAAAAACGTCACGTCCCAGTCCTCCACCGACACAGACCGGGGGGCAGGGGTGGAGGGAGACAGGGGCGCAGTGAGGGCAGGAAGTCACAGCTGAGAAGCAGGGAGTAGCAGAGGGACGCAGAGGGCTGGGGGCTTGTAATGATATTGATAGCTCTTGAAGTGAAAAGCTACATTTTGTCAGCAGGTTTGGAAGGAGCGAAGCCATCAACAGTAATACAAAAAGAAAAACCTGCGGGCATTTCAGACTGGAGGTGGGAGAGAGAAATCGTGAGGCTATCTCCAACCAGAGCGATGTAGAGTGTACAATGTGGGGAGCAGCAGAGAGAGAGCTGGAGGGGTAGAGTCCTATAACGTCTCTATCAATTACACTTATTCTTGGAGAAACACTGAGGAGTTTTAGAAGCCATGAGCTTTGTGATCAGGATGTGTGTGAGTGTGTGTGTGTGTGTGTGTCTTAGCGTGTTTCTGTGTATCCTGGTGGACTCAGCCCTCAGCCCAGGGCTTGCACAGTTCTCTCCGGGCTGACTTTATTAGTGCTGGCAGGAATATTTCTCGGCTTCTTTTTGCGCTGCACAATACAGCTCCTGGCAGCTTTCTTTTCTTGACTAAACCCGTAGATTTTGTTTTGCTAGGGTGGGGCCACTGTTTAAAGAGAGGCACTGCCACCCAGTAACAGCTCACAAAACAAGAGGAGCTGGCTTTCCGGCAGCCATTATTCATATCCAGAATTTGGTTATGGACTCATGTTTGGTAGGAATACCAGATTAAAATAAAAGACTTTTATTCAGAGGAAAGAAAATGCAAACAATACTAAACCTCCGAGGAGATTCTGATACACAATGATGTGAGCTGGTCCTGTGCTCTCCTTCTGGGCCTGGAATATAGAAGTCCTGTTTGATTATAGCATTTTCACTCTCCTGAATGCAGAAGTGGATGGCGTTGTTGCGTCACAACACTAGGACTCTACCTGTGTCTGTATGGAGTTTGTATGTCCTCCAAGTGCTCCAGTTTCCTCCTACAGTCCAAAGACGTATGAGTGGGTTAAGTAGCTTTTGGGAAAAATTGACCCTGACACATGTACGTGTCTGTGTTTGTGTGTCTACCCTGTGCTGGACTGGTGCCCTGCCTTGCTTCCTTAGGCGTGCTGGGATAGACTCTGGCTCTCCAAGGCCCTAATTTGGATGAAGCAGTTGGAAAATGGATGAATGGCATGCCAGTCTACAGCATAGTGTTGTAGGTTCAGTGGAGATTGTGTGGTGAGGTCACCTGGGTGTCCTAATTGCAGTGAAAGGCACTATATGGGTGAAAGATATAGTGCTGGTTATGTCCCAGACAGCTGAAACAGCTATGGTTTTCCAGGAGTGGAAACGTCATGGGGTGTCAACAGCTATAAAAGCTCTGTTAAAGACTCCACAGCTCAGACACTCAGCCCTCTTCCTCTCCTGTACAGACTGTGGCCGTGTCCGTTTTCTCACACTTGACGTGATTGATTTCGCGGCTCCAGACAGAGAGTGGGAGGAAATGGATGGTGAAGATAGCATCACTGCCTTACCACTCCTCTGCCAAGCTGCCCCCGTCTCCTAACGCATTGTAGATTGTGAAATAAGAAAACTCTTTCACTCCCTTTTTGGTAAAACGGTGTCAGCCATGTGGCCACTGACTGTACTTACGGTCCTGCCACCATCACTGACAACCACAGTAGAGCACAGAAGGTGGCAGAATGACAAACGAGAATGCAGACATGCAGACAAGTGTATTTTTTTATCAAACAGTCCTATTCAGTATATGATGGGGTTTTAATAAGTACTTGTACACCTGGCACAGAGAGATACTTATTATTATTAAACTACTGTATGAAAAAACACATTACATATTTAAAACTCAGCTTACTTCAAACTGTCACTCTAATCTGTTGAAGTAGTGCAGGTGGGTAGCTGCATCAGCATGCGTAGTCTGCAAAGGAACAAGTTGACACCTGAAGAAGTCTTTACAGCCGAAACGTTGTGTTTTCTCTCTTCTCTTTTCAGCATGGAATAAACCTATTACTTGTTCCTTCGCACCTTAACCGTTGTCCTGATCTGTTACTGTCAGTGCCTGCATACCTGTATGTATTTAGGTGGCTTACTTAGAGAAGACACAGAGGATGTTTGTGGCTGCCCAGCTTCCCCGGGCGTGGTAATGACCTCTTGCTATTGTTTCAGAAGACAGAAAACTCTTTGTGGGCATGCTTAACAAGCAGCAGTCAGAGGAAGACGTGCGTCGGCTCTTTGAGTCCTTTGGAAACATTGAAGAGTGCACCATCCTGAGAGGTCCTGACGGAAACAGCAAAGGTAAAGCTCTTTGGTTTCATGAGACACATTCTTGTTCTCGTTCCTGTTCGTGTTCTTGTTCGCATTGTTACCTTGCCAAATGTTCTCGTTCTCGTTCGCAGCTTGGTTCCCATTGTTACTTTGCCAAATGTTCACGTGACACATTCTTGTTCTTGTTCTTGTTCTTGTTCTTGTTCGCAGCTTTGTTCCTATTGTTACATTGCCAAATGTCCATGTGACACGTTCTTGTTCTTGTTCTTGTTCTTGTTCTCAGCTTGGTTCCTGTTGTTACTGTTTTAATTAACTGCTCAGTGAAGCCAAAGTCAGCACAAGTCTGTTAAAAATGTCTTTGACAAATGTCTTTGCTATTACAAGATGATTTTCCCTTCCCTCAATGTAAGTGCAATGAGGTCAGTGAAAGAGAGCAGGAATGTTGCTGGCAGGATGGTCACAATGTAAAGTTGTTGGGATGTCTGGGGTCCCACAATCCAATCAGACCCACCCTACTCCATCTCCAATAAGAGGATTTCAAGATGCAGAGTCTCACCTGAGTTTCCACATAGTAACACCTACTGTATGACTGTTGGTACAGTCATCAGGCACCCCTCAATTAGTAAAACAATGACTCAATGTGACTGCTGCGTCACTTCAGAACTTTCATTACAGGTGAGATAACATGGTTTCTTCAGTTTTGCTCATTCCTAGAAACACAACGGGTCCCTGCAGGTCAACAGGCTTGGAGTGTGAGGGACCACGCTTTAGTTTGCTTTTTGTATTTAAGTGAAGGGCACTCACTGAGCGTCTGTCTCTCTCTTGCAGGCTGTGCCTTTGTGAAGTATTCCTCCCATGCTGAGGCCCAGGCAGCCATCAGCGCCCTGCACGGCAGTCAGACCATGCCAGTGAGTACAGATCCACAGATTTAAGAGTATCAAAAGGAAGCCATCGATCTCGCATTATCATGTTTGAAGCAACATGCTTTATGAACATGGCTGGGTGGTTTGTTTCTGGGTTCCCCAGCTCAATCCTGTGTACAGATGTTTAGGTTCCGATGCATTTGCTCTTTTTAAATTCAGTCTCTGAAATGGGGCATCCTGTTTCCCTGCTGATCCAAAGTGTCCAGTGGGTTGGTTGTCTTCCTCAGAAGATTTCCGAAGCTTGAATTTTTTAATCAGGCCCTGGGGTGACGTGGTAGTTAGCAGTGGTTAGCATTGCACGGTCCAAACACATGCTGGTGGGAGAACTGGCTTCTGGGAAAAGTGTGTGAGTGTGTGCGTGCTTGTCTCTGTGATGGACTGTCCTCCAGTCTAGGGTGTACTCTGCCTTGTGCCCATTACTTGCCAGGATAGGTTCCGGCCTCCCTGCGACCCTGTATTGGATCAAGATATTAGAAAATGGAAGGATGGAGGGAATCATCTATGATCTGTCTTGTCTTAGTTTGTCTGCCTGTTTAAGACCAAGAATTGTCTGCATGCAGAACTGGCATCCAGCCCATGGATTATCCTTGCATTGTTCCATATGTTCCAGGACAGAATTCAGGTACCTATGACCCCGTACACAGGCGGACATTTCACTACATTTCCTAGAATCGTGGTTGCCCTTTAATTAATTAGTTCTCAGTCCACATGCTGAGTTCTTAGTTTGAGAATGAATCCCTTATAAATAACATTGTCAACCAACATTCTGGAAATCCACATTTACCATACCATATACCATATACTGTATTATCCTTTGGTATTAATTTCTAGTGTTGCTTGTTCAAAAAAATGGGTTAATAATGTTAGGTAAATTCTTAGGTACTATTTGTCTTTGCCAAATGTTAGGTTAATTTGTTAGGTACAATTTGTCTTTGTCAAATCCATACCTATTATTCTCTTTTGGTTACCATAGATAATGGTCTCGTCTAACCGTAAATAATGATTTTATAACATTGGACTGGAAGCCTATATGAATCCGTGTTCAATGAGAAACGACAGGACTTCAAACCTGCACTCACTGTACATGGAAAGGAGTTAATTTCAGTATTATGCCTTTGCTATGATCACAATCAGCGTTTAATGCCCGTGCACAGGAAATATGTGATACTGACCAGCTGTGTACTATACAACCTAATGAAGAAATACATTTTCTCACAAATAAGTAACATTTTTCAATTAATCAGACTTTATTATCTATTTTCATCTTAGAAAAGACATGAGGCTGGATTTCCTAGCATATGCATTTCAATTTAAGTCAATTGTGGTTGAAAAAATCCTATGATGTTCCAGTATGCTGACAAGCACAGAGTCATATGGTCCCCTAATCAATGAGGGCTTGGGTGACACCCTGTGAGACTGACAGACATGTTGCAAGACAAAGATGCAGTGATAGATTAACTGACTGACAGGATGGGAGTCAAACAGGCTTTTGGTAAGACTGGCAAACACTATGTTAAACTATCTGATATACCAGCAATGATACTGGATCCGCAGCCATCACACTGGCACCCAGACTGACAGTCTGACACTCTGACTGCTGACACACAGCACGGGACCTGACAATCAGGCTGAAGATCAGCCCTGGGTGACTGTCAGCAGAAGACTCAGCGGCATGGCTGTAGGGGACTGGCAAAGCCTGGAGAGGGTTCAAATAGGCAAATGACTTACCTTAGTCTTTTTATTGAAGTGTAGACAGCTGGCCTGCTGTTTGCCCACAGGGCATTTGAGGACACTAGTTTCCACACACACTCTTGTTCTCTGTCCAACTTTGTATGTCCACGTTGGTCTACCAACTCTCACATCTACATAACCTCCCTGTCTTGGGCCAGGATGGCTCAACCTTGTATGACAGTCCAGCAATGCAGCTCACAGAAGATCCTTGGGATTCAGCATCGCTGGAACAGCTGGGGGTGACAGGGTGTTACAGAGCGGCCATGTCTCAGAGCTGTTTGGCAGTTCGCACTGCTGGTGAGAGAGAAAATAAGTGCAGGCCTTTGCATAAGGTGGTCAGAGTGAGATCTGCATCTGTGCAGTCTTTTCTTTTTCTAGACAGGCAATGAATAAAGGTCTAAACTATAGTCTAGCCACAAAGAGTATTTTCACTGCACTATAGCTGCACTATATACATGTAGCACTATATATTGTAAATATACCATATATATAGAGTAGCGGAACAGTTATATGCAAAAGTTTGGGCACCCCTGGTCAAATTGCATTTTTCATAGAATCTCTAAGTGAAAAGAAGTGAACACAACCTCTTCACAATTACTATTTATTTGCTGAATTTAACCAATTGAAAAAGAAAATAAAGCAGTGAATGTGGCATGTGCAAACGTTTGGGCACCCTGTCAGTCAGTACTTGGGAAGGTTAAAATTCCCCACGGGGTTTGCATGGAAAAGCAGGATAGCTAATGGTGAAAATATAGACTTCGCTGCAGCTTGGGGTTAAGAAGGGCAGAAGCAAGGTGCTGTTCCCCCGTCTTTTAGGGGTTTGACAGTGGAATGAGTGACGGACTGGGCCAGCTGTTTACATCAGGGTTGGTGTGGCCTCAGTGCCCCACAGGTTTAGGTAAGGTTAAAGCGAGTAGGGGCTCAAGGAGGCAATAGGAACAGGGGGTGTGTGTGCGCAGGTCCTCCAATGCCATGCTGCCAGTTTAAGGGTGCCTGTCACACAGGGGTAACCATAACATGAACACAGATTTTCTGGACTGCAACACCTAGAATCTGAGAGCCAGTCCGCTAGATTGACTGTGTCAGCACCTTTGAGGATTTTGAACATTTGGCTATTTGGATCGTGGTCACTGGGCCTCTACTTCGTCAGAGGTCTGTTTCTCTAAGCTGTTTCTTACCCTGGTCAGATATTCATCATTCACATTCATGTGTATTGTCTGTTTGGAGTTCTGTAGCGTTCCAGTTTATGTTGTGTTCGTGCGTGGCCCAGTGGGCAACACAGTGTTGTTTGGCTTGTGCTGTGATTTGTACTGTTTATTTTTCATTTATGAATCTATTAGTTGTTTCTGCTTTGGCAACACTGTCATTCAGGGCTCATGCCAATGAAGCTCTGTGAATTTGATCAGAGATTCCCAAGCCTCACTGGACAAACTGTACTGGGGAGAGTAGAGAGTTTGGGCTATACAGTGCTGATGCATGTATCGGCTGTAGAACTGGTGCGCCAGTGGTGAAATCATTCTCACCCATTTTCATGTTAATTTTTACTTAGTAAGTCCTTTCCATTTCAATTTATTTTTTTTTTACTCGGGTTAGTCAGCTGACCATGCAGTGTGGGGTCGGGCAAGGCTGGGTGGCAGGAGCACATCTGATGCCACACACACACACACACACACACACACACACACACACGCGCGCGGGATGACTGTTCTGAGGCAGCAAGCTGGCACACACAACACACACACACACACACACACACACACACACACACACTCTCTCCCCCCCATGTCTGGACAGCGGATCCCTGCTGCTTCCCCACAGCCACCACCAAATCATGCTCTATCTGAGCAGCGTTCCCTCTCAGCTAGTCGGGAGGGCTCTGGAGCTGGGAGCGCAGCTGTGTTCCGTGGGATGACTGTGAAGCCTAGGAGTGCTCAGACAGAGACTGAATTAATCAAAGGAAAGACAAGCAGGTAAAACAATCTAGAATGTGTGGCCAATAAAAAGTGTGCCCTAGCTGTACTCGAATCCTGTAATGCAAATGTAAAGAGAGGCGCATTCAATTAAAAGAATCTGGTGCATTTCTCGGTGATCTGTGATTACTGCCTCCCTGACAGTGTCTCTCCTTGCTGCTATTAACAGGCAGCAGTGGAGGTGTCTTGCTGCAGGCTGTAAAATCAAGTGTTATCCTCCAGGCAGCTGTTGTACACTTGCCATTCTTCTCATCTCACCATTTTTTTATGTTCGCATTTCTTCACTAGGATTTTTATCGTGGTCGTGCTTCTTTTTTTAACTTCAGCTTTTCATTCCGCTGTGTTGATGCACGTCAGTCTGTTATTCTTTTCCTAGTGCCTTAACTGTTTACACGGCGAATCTTCCGGTGACGCTCCTCCGACAACAGTGGACACAGGGTGCGTGTCTGCGGCTTCCTTTGTCATGTGTCAGGCTGTTGACACAGTAATGGTAGTTCAAAAGTAATGAAAAATGATCAAACCGATGTTGGAAAATGAAGTAGCAGTCTCATTTCAGGCCTGTGCCTTTTAAAACGTACAGAAGTTTTCAAACTCAACCTGCCGAAGGCCTTCACGCTCTCTCCTTGACTGTGGCTGTGTTTAAGACCCTCAGCAAGGTTATCATCCATGAGGGTGCTGCACATTAGTGGTGGTTTAAGTGGATCCATGCTTTATGTAAAGCACTATAAACATGCCGTGAATTCTAGGTGACTGTTTATCTTGCGTCACTTATAGTGTTTTCATTAACATTACCTGCCCAGAATAAGGATTCTTAGGCAACACTACTCTGTCATCTTAATTGTGAGTCCCAGATATCAGGCCATTTTTGCACAATCTGCATTATAATGTATTCCGTGGAAGAGTGTGTATAGATTTTCTTTTATACCTGCAGTAAACACTGACGTGCTGTATAGATCGCAAATGCTGGGTAGAAAATTGGAATGAATAATAAGAAAGATAATACAAGCCATTGCTATTTGTCCCAATTGACTGGAGACACAAAGGTGGCAGAGCTTCAGACTGTAAGGGGGGGGTGGCTGCAGTGAAGCTGGGTGGTGCTTATATACAGTATAAGGTTATAGACCCCCCAGAGTTCATCGGTGGGCCAAATACCATAGGCTCAAGCTGGAGTTAGAGCTGTCCCTGGGAACGTCCAACAATGTACCTCCTGTCCAATTAGCTCTGCGGCTTTATTTTGGTTCTCTTATTATCTGTTACATACAGCTGTCCTGCTCCATGCACAAAATGCAGTGTCTGCTTCAATAATGCTGAGTCTAATAGCATTACTAAAGCCAATACTGACACTAATGCTAATACGAAGTGCTAACACTAATATCAATACTGCAACTTATGCTCATTTGTATTAGTTGTATTTTTATTTTTTCTGTGCGCTTCTTAAGCTGCTTCTCTAAGGGTGTTTGAAAAGCTGTTTCTTTCCTCCTCTCTGCTGCTGCTTGGTTGCCTTTGCTATGCATGCAGAGCTGGGCTGTTTGATCATTTGTTAAGTGGTCAAGTCTGCCAAGTCTCTGCCCAGTTCACCACTGAGAGTAACTTCACCAAATCCCTCTCAATGTTTTCATCTCCTGACCTTCTGTGCCATGCTTGGGCAATTTTAGAAAAATAAATTTCATTAGGGTGCAATTTTTTCTTTCCCTGCCAGATTGTTTATCTTAGAATTTAATTCTCACTCTTAAATTCCCTGTGGCCAAAATAAATATTGGATAACCTTTCACTGATCTGTCCTAATGAAAGCCTACAGCGCCATCTAGTGTGTGGAATGCCCTCCCCCCCTGCCCTTCCCCCATGTGTGAAGGAGAAGAAATGAGAGGAGTTACTGTAGCATAGTGAGCTGGACTCTAGCCCTGGTGCTACTGGACTGAAAAGCCAGAAATGCAGACACAATGTTGTACAGACGGCTGCTCTCTGACGCCTCAGATTGCACAAATTCTGTCATGTGTGCACAGTGTGAATGCAGCAATGTGAAAAATGAAAATGAAAAATCAGCATGCATTCTGGTGCTTTGCATTTAAGATGAATACAAAATAATTAATACCCAATGGGGCAAATTAATCCTTTCCACTATTATATGGTTGCTGACTATATGTAATTATATGTACAGCACATGTGGTTATATACAGTGTATATACATTAAGGTCCAGTTGTTTTTTTTCCTGTTTTATATTTGCAATTCCTGACTGAAACTTCACCCACTGCTCCCTGTGTGCTTGAGATAGAACCATACTGATCTCAGAGGTGGTGTGTAGGAGAGAGCTTATTGACAGGGGGCACAAGGACTCAACCTCCCTCTTTGTCCTACATCTGTGTGCACTCGCCAGAGATCGTGCAGGCAGAGAGGAAGAATGAGGATAGCAGCCTTTCTAGATAATGCACTTCACTCTCCTGTGTTGTGCCAAAGCCTGTGGAAATGCAAACCAAATTACACAGATATGTAGCAGGACTCATCTTCGGAACAGGTTAAGGTTTTTTCCATGCTGAAAGGAAAAGAAAATAGACGCAATGCGTCGGCACAATGTTTTTAGGACTCATTAGAGCTTTTTAATGATGACGTCTCCTCCTGAGAACCTACATTACATTGGACATTCGTTTGGCATAACGGAATTCACTGATGACTGGGAAGTGGCTCTCTGTGGATCACAAGGTGGGGACATTTCAGATTTCCTTAATCAAACCCCAGCAGGTGCAGAGCTGCGCACACACACACATAGCGAAGCAATTCTGCACCTAGGTCTGTACTCATCTACGTCTGCGTGGGGAAAGAAACATCCCCATTTAAACCATTCAGTAGAGCAGGGATACACAAATAGCGACTTTCTTTGTTTTGTCAAAAGCAGAGTGTGGCGCCCCAGTCGCACAGGAGAGTGGTAGGGTTTTGTATGACTGGCTGCTTTGATGAGTGCCCAGCCGGCCTTCCTGGCACAGGGACAGATGCTCGTTAAGGCCGCAGACGTGCACCTCTAATTAAAAAAGGGAGGGGGACAAAGGGGGGCTTGCTTCAAATATCAATCTTGCGGCTCAATGTAATTAAGAGGGCAATTAAAGAGGATAGATGGAGAGCAGGACAGCAGGGCTTGGTGTTCTTCTGCGCAGAACTGGACTACTTGAAATCAGTGCTCTGCAGCCCTCTGGAATAGTGTCCTCCCAGCTGCCGCACGCAGCTCTGTTGTGCTGGTTTTTATCATTATGTAAGGAAGGAAATAATGAGAGTACTCTAGGTCTGTTTATCCACTGTTACCTTTAAACAGGAGAATGAAATATCTTCAGCCTTGTATGGATTCATGCTAAAGAGCCCATAACTATTTAACCTGGAATGACCTATGCAGTTGTGCAGTTGAAGTTGCAGGAATTTGATCTTTTACAAAGTGTAATGCTTCCAAAAGTTTGTTTCACCCTTCAACCCATGGTTGGAATAGTTCCCTTGTTATAGCTTATTCTGATCTGGGATCTGGGATCAATCTTTCTGAGGATTTCAACAGATTGTATCGAATATCTCCAGATTTTTTTTCCTACCACAAGACACTTATCTCTTTTTGATCTGACTGCCCTTTCCCTGTCCTACCCAGTCAAGAAAAGGCTCTACACCACAGTAATGTCTTATTCACGGCCTTGTGCAATATTCCCACAACCCGTTGTGTAAAGAACTACATCCTGTTCTCAGTTTTAATGATGTTAAAAAGTTAACTGTTGTGTTAGAGACCGTAACTCACAAAACAGACAAGGCACATCCATCTATATCTGGTAATCTGGCCTTGTATGTCAAGCAGGACCTGAGGCAAACAGTCAAGGAGAAGGTTGGTACTTGAACCATGGCTACAGTACGTTGGGAAAATTAGATCTCTCCTTTGTTTTGCCGGATGTTCCTACAGGAGCAGGTGGTGGGGGTGATTTAGGCTACATAGTTCTTCTGCTGTCTTGTCTGTGCGGAGAGCTAGAATTCTTTTATTTTTCCAGTTTTCTGCTTTGAAGCAGGTGTGCTGTCTAGCATTACTGTCCCTGCTGGGTTAGAGGCTTTTGTGAAAGGACAATCAGAACAGCCAGATGTGCCAGGCATCCTGTCCTGTACAATGTTCACTAAGCTTAGGCACACAGGTAGCCTGAGGGTTCCCTGCATTCACCTTGAGACACTGTCCAGTCCTAAACTCTTGTGCGTCAGCAGCAGCAGTGTAAGCCCTGCATAGGCTTGATGTCACTCAAATTCGTCTGACACTTGTTGCATTCTGCTCAATTTAACGAGGAAACTGCAACTCGTGGAAATGTATGGAAGGGAAAGCAGATACTGTAGGTGAAAAATCCTGAAATAATACAAGGAGGCTGTGCTGTATACCAGCCACTGCAGCAGAGCAGATCAGTGATTTTGACGGAGAGTGTTTTTTTTTTTAATTGTGAGACCTTAGGCAGGCAGTCCATCGGCACAGCTTACAAGGCGAGATGTAAAAATCTTCGTTGATTGCAGCCCGCCTTTCCTGTTTCTTCACCACGAGCTGACTAATTGCAGCGAAGAGAGGAAGGAAAAGGTGATATGCAAATATCCCCGGGCGAAACGAGGTGGCCTGGCTCCTGCAGCTCGCTCTCTCTCTCCCTCTTGACAAAGCCCTGTAACAGGCAGTAATTAAGTGTGGGTGAGGATCAGAGGGCCTGTGTGGTCTGTGATTGCAGGCAATCAGGGGTGTTTTAATCCTGGTAATAATGATCTGCAGCTCAGCCCGGGAGTGGGGACACATCCAGGAGCCAGGCCGGCTCTCACTGACTCAGTGTCCTGGGGTCAGGGACAGCAGCGCTCTGGGACAGTGGCAGAGCTGGGGCTCTGTTGCACAGCTCAGGTCTCCAGTCCAGTAAGCTTCAGTCAGGTTGTGAAAGTATTTCAGTGATCTATTTAACAACACAGGTTGAATGAAAGCCTTAAGCCTTAAACCCTTTAGGAACCAGATTTAGGGAACAGCGGACATGTACGGTCCTCCTCACCGAGCACTGCCCATGTGTGTGGATCGACAGCTGTGCCCGCTGCACTCCTGCACTCCTGCCTTCCTGCTCAGACACTCGAGCAAATTGTGTGTTGTGTAGAAACACCTCTTTCGTGACAGGAAATTTGTCAAGCTGCTGTACAGTGTGTTGTATTACCATAGTGGTCTGTAGGTAGGTAAAGTACTGTTGAGCAATTACAGGATAGACAAGAATCACACTCTGTAATCAGATCTTAAACAGAAAGTATATTTCGGATAGATCACCTATAAAGGACACAGGAAAGTAAGTGGTGTGTTTTAGATTCAAGGACAACGGTATCTCTTTATAGGGAAAATGAATGAGCCACATTATTGTTCCTTAAAAAAAACAGAATGCAGTCCTGATCAAAGAGAGACAGCGATGGAGGATGGGAGAGGGGAGGTGTGGCCCAGCAGGCGCAGGCAGCCGTGGTGTCTCAGTTTGAGCTCTAGAAGTGATCTTCCCCTCTTCACCAGGGAAGGGTCTGGGTGATGAGAAGAATGGAGGTGCGGGGGTCTGTTGGCCCTGCTGTGCAGCAGGGAGATGTGTGGGGAGCTAGCAGTGCTCTCACAGCATGTGGTGCTGTGTGATTCATATTCACGTCTGCTCCTAGAAATAGTCTTCTCCTTTTGTGACACTTGAGTTCTTAACAAATTAAGACTATTAAGAATTACCACTGTTTCCATACACAGCATTTTAGCAGTGATGGTTTTTGTTTATGAAAAACCTGCTGAGGTAAACTCCTCTAATTTAGAGTGGCTTTGTCTATTCGTTATTGCTGAACTTAAAAATACAGTAACTGACCTCTCTTATAGTGCTGTCAAAGTCTCAGGCTGCTATGTAGATGAGGGAGGATTGCTTTCTACTTCGTGTCCCCCTGTCTGAAGAGTGTCTTGTATGGGAGGGAAGGACAATGAGTTCCTGTGTCTGTGTCCCCCTGTCTGAAGAGTGTCTTGTATAAGAGAGGAGGGAACATTGTGTTCATGTGTCCCAGTCCTCTTGTCTGATGAGTGTCTTGTATGGGAGGGGAAGACACTGAGTTCCTGTGTCTGTGTCCTCCTGTCTGATGAGTGTCTTGTATGGGAGGGGAAGACACTGAGTTCCTGTGTCTGTGTCCTCCTGTCTGATGAGTGTCTTGTATGGGAGGGAAGGACACTGTGATCATGTGTCTGTGTCCCCCTGTCTGATGAGTGTCTTGTATGGGAGGGGAAGACACTGAGTTCCTGTGTCTGTGTCCTCCTGTCTGATAAGTGTCTTGTGTGGGAGAGGAGGACACTGTGATCATGTGTCTGTGTTCTCCTGTCTGATAAGTGTCTTGTATGGGAGGGAAGGACACTGAGTTCCTGTGTCTGTGTCCTCCTGTCTGATGAGTGTCTTGTATGGGAGGGAAGGACACTGAGTTCCTGTGTCTGCGTCCTCCTGTCTGATAAGTGTCTTGTGTGGGAGAGGAGGACACTGTGATCATGTGTCTGTGTTCTCCTGTCTGATGAGTGTCTTGTATGGGAGGGAAGGACACTGAGTTCCTGTGTCTGTGTCCTCCTGTCTGATGAGTGTCTTGTATGGGAGGGAAGGACACTGAGTTCCTGTGTCTGTGTCCTCCTGTCTGATAAGTGTCTTGTGTGGGAGAGGAGGACACTGTGATCATGTGTCTGTGTCCTCCTGTCTGATGAGTGTCTTGTATGGGAGGGAAGGACACTGAGTTCCTGTGTCTGTGTCCTCCTGTCTGATAAGTGTCTTGTGTGGGAGAGGAGGACACTGTGATCATGTGTCTGTGTCCTCCTGTCTGATGAGTGTCTTGTATGGGAGGGAAGGACACTGAGTTCCTGTGTCTGTGTCCTCCTGTCTGATAACTGTCTTGTGTGGGAAGGATTGACACTGTGGCTCTAGGCTTGACAGCAGGCAGGCGTGAAGCTGCAGAGAGCTGCCGAGTGGTCTGGATTAATTACCATTCTCAGGACTCTCTGCATGACTGTCTGACAGCATGTGTGTGTGTTGCAGGGCGCCTCCTCCAGTCTGGTGGTGAAGTTTGCTGACACGGACAAGGAGCGGACTATCCGAAGGATGCAGCAGATGGCGGGGCAGATGGGCATGTTCAACCCCATGGCCATCCAGTTTGGCGCGTATGGAGCCTACGCACAAGCAGTAAGTATAGAGACCGGCTTCTCACTTGACTTCCCTCCTTCTTTCTCTCTGTATTCTTTCACTCGTGTGCTGTTTTACCCTGGTGTCTCTAGGGTCCCACTGCATGTCTGTGTCCCTTTTTAGATATTTCTTGTACTGCCTGTTGTGTTACTGTCTCTCTTGCCCTCTCTCAGTCTCACTCTGGGAATGCTTGCTGGTTTGTGTTTCTCTGTCTCTCAATATTTTGTCCTATTTGACCTGATAAAAGACATTCCATGTCCATGTCCACCTGTTTGTTTTTCCTCTCTTTATCTTTATTATTTCAGCTCACTGTTTTTTTATGTCCATCAGAGCAGTGTGAGGCCCCGTCTGTCTGTCAGAGCAGTCTGAGGGCCTGTCTGTCTGTCAGAGCAGTCTGAGGGCCTGTCTGTCTGTCAGAGCAGTCTGAGGGCCTGTCTGTCTGTCAGAGCAGTATGAGGTCCTGTCTGTCTGTCAGACCTGTATGAGGCCCTGTCTGTCTGTCAGAGCAGTATTAGGCCCTGTCTGTCTGTCAGAGCAGTATGAGGTCCTGTCTGTCTGTCAGAGCAGTATGAGGTCCTGTCTGTCTGTCAGAGCTGTATGAGGCCCTGTCTGTCTGTCAGAGCAGTCTGAGGCCCTGTCTGTCTGTCAGAGCAGTCTGAGGCCCTGTCTGTCTGTCAGAGCAGTCTGAGGCCCTGTCTGTCTGTCAGAGCTGTATGAGGCCCTGTCTGTCTGTCAGAGCAGTCTGAGGCCCTGTCTGTCTGTCAGAGCTGTATTAGGCCCTGTCTGTCTGTCAGAGCAGTATGAGGCCCTGTCTGTCTGTCTGGCTCTGTGTGTCTCCCCAGCTGATGCAGCAGCAGGCAGCTCTAATGGCTTCAGTGACTCAGGGGGGGTACCTCAGCCCCATGGCTGCCTTTGCCGCCGCCCAGATGCAACAGATGGCAACACTCAATGTCAACGGGCTGGCAGCGGCTCCCATGACCCCAACCTCAGGTGAGCTACCCAGGCTGGCGCTCTGGACTCCACTCCCGGGGGAACCAGGGGTACACTGATAGAGGGAGACATGCAGAGCTACACCAGGAACCTCCTTCTTCCACTGGGCTGCTCACAAGTCAGCTGAACTGAAGCAAGAGACGTGGCACAGGGTGCCCTGAGTATAAAACACAAGAGCAGTGAACTACCAGGAAAATGTCGAGGTGGAATGGGAAATTCTCTGTAAACTCATTCCTTCCAGACAGACTGTTATATCCACTCAGCTTTACTCTGAGATGCCATTATTAAGAAATCCATAATCCACCCATATAACACTTTAAAGTGTATTTAAATAAATGACACCTGAAGAAGACTCCACAGCCGAAACGTTTCTTCTTTTTTTCAGCATGGAATAAACCTTTTACTTGTTCCTTTAAATAAATGACACCATTAAGATATATATGCACCAAAACCTCCTACAAAGCTCATTCACTCCTCAGCCGTCTCTCAGCTGTGATCTGAAGCCCCTGCTGTCTCCCCCCCCCCCCCCCCCCCCAGCACTGATCACACTGGGGTAAAAGGGAGACTGGGGGACACGTTCATATTTGGGTGGCTAGTTCTTGTTTTGGGAAAGCGACTGTCTCGCATGGCTCTAATCGGGATTGATGTACAATGGAAAAGACAGCTTCATAATAAACTGTCAAATAAAACATTCAGCGGTTTTTATAAATCACCTTTGTACACCTGACAGGGGAATCCGTTGAGATGCCTGGCGGAATAGCTGATTCTGTAGTGGGATGTACCGTATACTGAATCAGCCGGGTAGTCATGGGAACCCGAATGGATACTCCCGCACCCTTTCATACACCCCTTCTCTCTCTTCTCTCCCTTCTTCTCGTCTTCTGCAACCTCCCACTCTCTTCCTCAATGCCCTCTCTACCTGTTTGCCCCTTCCACCACCCTCCGGCCTCTCGTCCTTCCTCTTCCTCTCCACTAGGTGGCAGCACCCCTCCTGGCATCACGGCCCCAGCAGTGACCAGCATCCCCTCCCCCATCGGAGTCAATGGCTTCACGGGCCTGCCCCCGCCCCAAGCCAATGGCCAGCCCCCCGCTGAGGCCGTCTTCACTAACGGCATCCACCCCTACCCAGGTGAGCAGGGCGGGGTCAGGTGGGCGAGCCGGCCGAAGGGCACCCTGTGTTTATCATATCACTACACCGTCTGGGGAGCTCATGATCACTCTGTGAGAGAAGCTCGTCCTGAGGCACAGGAACCTACTTTCAACCTTCCATCAGTCTCCTTGTGCACTCCCTCCCCCCAGGATCACACAGTGTAAAAAGGTTCAGTATTGTAAAGAGCTGCTCCATTTAACATGTTAAATATATATATTAATTAACTTCCCATATTACAAATGTCCAGAGCAGCAAACTGACTGCCTGTGATTTGCTCTATCTCTTACAAGGAGAGACTCTAACAGAATAAAAGTGTAAATTCCTCACACTTATATAGAACTTTTCTGGACACTCCACTCAAAGCTCTTTACAGGGACTCCCCTCCACCACCACCACCAGTGTGCAGCCCCACCTGGATGATGATCCAGTCCGCTCCCCACACACCAGCTCTCAGTGGGGAGGAGAGCAGAGTGATGAAGCCAGTCCATAGATGGGGATTATTAGGAGGCCGTGATTGGTAAAGGCCAGGGTGAAATTTGGCTAGGATACCAGGGTTAACAACCCTACTCTTTTCGAGAAACGAACTGGGAATTTTAATAACCAAGGAGAAACAGGACCTCGGTTTTACCAGGAGATTTCCCATCCAGGTACTGACCAGGCTCACACCTTCTTCAGTGAACTGCACATTGTGAGTTGCAGGGTGATATACCTCCTTAGTACAGGAAAAGGAGGCACCTCTCACACAAAGGATTGAGAAATAATATACCAAGCCTGGGTGTTGAATCTGATCCCCTAGCTTCTTTCAGGAAATAGCTGGATGATGTCCTCTCACCAGTTAGGTGCTGGAAGCCAAACAAGCTATACAGTCTGAATGGTCTTAAAGCCCTGTCTGTCTGAATAAGAGACTGAGCTCCAATCAAGCAGAAGCTGATATCTAGTAGACTGCTGAAGTATTAACTATAATACTTATCTTGCAGGCCCTCATAGTTATCTGTGTTTCTATACACCTGCAACAGCTGCAGCAGCTGTGAGAATGATTTCCTACACACCTGAAGCAGGACCCTAATAAAGTAGGGAGACTTTAGAGATGACTGTTACTGCAAGTACTTACAGTCCACGTGAATTACATTCCAGCTTGCTTTTTTACTTTGGCTTTTGCAGATGGACAATACTGAATATTGCTCTAGCAGATTCCAAACGCAAGGAAATATGGGAGTGCAATTTTGATATGTAGCTCCTTGAATCCAAATTGCAAAGCCAGAATTTAAATTAAACTTTCAGCATCCGGTGCGATTAATCTGCGTTAAAAAGATGAAAAGATGAAAGCACTCTAGAATATCATGTTTGTGTGTCTTTAGAATAAACAGCAGGACATAGAAGTAGCTGTAACAGCTGCCATCTGCAGCTTTTCCTTCTGTATTAAGCTCAGACGTTTTCAGACCATGCTTTCCCTATTCCTCCCGGACTAATGTGCCAACTCTCCGAATGAAAATTGGGATGGAGTCACTGAGGAGATCTAGGAGTTTTAATCTGTTAACTCAGCCATGATTAACTGCATGTTCTGACTAATAAAGTGGGGATATGCTCCTACTCATGAATGTACTCTTTCAGTGGGATTCCGTGCTAATGGCATGATAATTAGGCAGTAATACAATTTCATTTGCAACCACAAATCTCAAGCTTTTGTCTTAAGCCCCCGGATAAATGAAGTGTTTGCAAAGAGTGACTGGAGCAAGGGCAGTGAAAGCTCTGTAGTGGGTTCATGTATTTTCTATCATTTTTTGTTTAACTCCCCTGGAAGGTCACCCCATGCCCTCTCTCTACTCCAAATTTGAAGGTGTGGATCTAGTCTAGATTATACCACCACAGTGAGTCTTACAGTCTGACATGAGCTCTCTGCTGCCCCAAGGGGCAAACGGTTCTCAGATTCCAGAATAACTCCCCTCACGTCCCACAGCCCCTCAATCACCACTTCCAATGCACAAGAGCGGGATTGTACTTGCCGATTAAAGCTTAATAATTTACATAATATGTATCCATTTGAGAAGTGCTGGCCTCTCGTTCGGGGAAGTTTGCAAACTGTGACAGGAGAAAGTGAGGGGGAGTGTTACATGCCCAAAATCAAAATACCCGGCTTGTTTGACCAGTAGAGAGGCAGTAGAGAGGAGAGCAGTATTCTGCAGGGGGTTACTGGGTCTGTACAGACATTATACTCGCAGTAATGGAGAACAGTGGTGACTGGATGATGAACTGTCCTTATCTGATATAGTGTTAGGGAGAAACATGGCGCGTTCTCTGTCTCCCAACTGAGTGCGCTAGACAAACAGAGAGTCTGCAGCACACGTGGATCAGTGACAACCTCCAAATGAGCCACTGCCCTCTCAACAAAGCCTGGCAGCGACTTATTCATCACCTCGGTTACGATGAAGAGAAAACAGGCTGCTCACTTCTTTATAGAGCCGTTCACTGTGTGAAGACCCTACTGTCCCAACATGCAATGCTGCTAATAAACATAATAACAGAAACTGGCACTTACAGGACACGAAAGGATTGTGGATAGTTATGAATACATAAATATTTAAATTCATATACCATTCTCAAACATAGTGAAACCTGCCTGGAGAAAGACAGTCAGTCAGGAGTCACACTCCATTAAGGCATGCTGGGATGAGCTGTTTGCCCCTCTTTGACTACTGTACTTCTTACGGCTATTTGGATTAAAAACAAATAGGAATGGAAAACTTGAAATCAGACCAGAAAGCAGAGTCATTAGGTCCCCAGGCTGGACCAAAGTTTAGTAGCAATTTAAAACTTAACCTCTTCTTTCCTGTAGTTTACTGTTCGCAGATTCCTCTGGAAAGTGAAAATTGTGGGGGTTATTTCAGGGTGTAATACACGGTTTCCTCATATTGTAATTCCTCATATTGTAATTCTGTCAGCCTCAAGCCTTCTAACAATTTTTGTTTCTATATAAAAATAAAAGAAATAAAGTGCCTACTGTAGGCTTGACCATGTTTTGAGTTACAGTAGTGATGTTACGTTCAAGAGTCTCTGTGAGAAAGTGCTTTTTTATCAGAAGGTAACGGGGGTGAGAATAGGTGTCAGGTCTGTGGTGAGAGACTTAAACATGTTACTGAAGTCCACTATTTAAACACCCTGAGAAGATGCTTAACAAGGTTTTGCACTTGAATAACTAGTAGCAACCGAACCGGCAAGAAAGACTAGGAGGGCTGTTCTCATTTCCAAACCTTCCTATGTTCTCTTACTGTCAGGCAGGAATTGAGGGCACACTGTTAGGGTGTCAATAAATATGTGCATTCATGAATATAGACTTTATATAATTTAAACAGCTGAAAGCCTTTAACCTCTAACAACACTGTGATTTTCCTAGAAAATGTGCTTTAAGTTATCTGAAATTGCTTTAATGATGTTCAATGCTTTGTGAAGTAGTCTTCAGACCTGAACACTCTGCAGCTCAGTAGACAAACACTGAACACCTGAAAGCATCGCAGCCCAGTATCCAAACCTAAAGCTATACAACATAGTGCAGCACAGCACTCTAATGATGACTTATAAAACACAGAGCAGCCTGGCAGTCTAAACCGGAGCTCCTGAACACACTGCTACCCAGTACTCAAACACTGAGCACCCAAACAAATTGTAGTCTCAGCTCTCTAACACCGAGATCCTGAACACACTATAGCCCACAGCCTTAACACTGAGTTCTTGAACACACTGCAACACAGCACATTAACACAAACCTGCCAAAAACACTGCAGCCCAGTCTAACAGGGCTCACTGGCGCTGATCCTGTAACAGGAGGTGGTGTCACCCTCTTAGAGGGCACTGAATTATCCAAGGGCAGTACAATCAGTCTTGTGGCATAGAATAATTCTTTGCTGTCAGAGAAGTGGTGTTGAAGCTGGAGTTGCCTGTTAGAAACTATGATCACAGCACAGGCATAGTGACTCATATTCCAGACACTGACATTTATCAGAAGCTGAGGATTGTGCAGAGAAGGATGAGTTTTGAGTAAGAGAATTTAAGAAGGTGTGGATACATAAGATGATGATACCCCATAAGATTCTAAATAGCACTGAATTCCCCCCAATAGCACGATTTCTAGTCTCTTGGCATAGCAAAATGCTTTCTTGTCTGAGCCGTTGCGCTGCATGGCTGTGAAGCTGGAGCTGCCCATGAACTGTTATAGCCATATCCCAGCAGGCTCAGTGCTGCAGCCATCACACCTGTACTCTCACATTGAAAGCATCGCTTTCTGTACC
Organism: Atractosteus spatula; assembly: GCF_055471065.1. Lineage (NCBI taxonomy): Eukaryota > Metazoa > Chordata > Actinopteri > Semionotiformes > Lepisosteidae > Atractosteus > Atractosteus spatula. The sequence continues at coordinate 7,157,235 of NC_142708.1, read as the reverse complement.
ACACTCGTCCAGTGCTTGCTTTCTCTCTTCTCTGTTTTATTACTTTATTGAAATGTTAAAATATCATGCCTTATGGAAAGTTTTCCAGAAATGGTATCTTAAATGTACAAAAAAAGCGTGAAAAAAGAATCAGGCAAAATGCACCAATATATAAAATATATCAAAATCTACTAGGATGCTGTTTGAACAATTTCATTGTCAAACAAAGACTTTAAATTCTTTTTCGAGGGGTCAAACAAAAAGACCTGCATTAGGGAACAGCAAAGTGTGACTTGTGGTGTACTTTATCAGGAGGTCAAGAACATAAGAGATTGCCTTCATAGTCTTAAACGACAAAAGCATTGTCTTACTCTATGCCCAATTAAACAGGAAGCCAGTGCAGTGACTTCAATATAAGGTTTATGTTTGCCAGATAGAAACCGTGTCAGAACTCCTGCTGCTCAGTTTGTAACAAACTGAACCAAGCAATGTTGCTGAGGTGAAAGAGACATACGGACATGCTGCTCAAAAGTTATCTTAAATAATCCCAATTTCTTTTATTTGAGCTCAAAATTGAATTTCAATACCAACTATAACCATGCTTAGACAATTTGATTTTCTCAGTTTGTGTAGAGGCCCTAGCAACATGAGCTCAGTCTTAATACTGTTCAATTCGCTAATTAGTTTAATCAGCTAGAAAGTTCATAATTACAAAGACAGACACCTGCATTCTTGTAAAGGGGGTACTGCCGATGTACATCTGAGTAACATCTGCATAAAGATGGTCATACAATCTGTAAAGTCAAAATATTTGACCAAGTGGAAGCATCCATATTCATCAGAATTGATCCCAGTATGGAGCCCTGGAGGACACCACATGATTAGACCTGATCCCACCCATAAAGACAATAAGAGCTAAAGCAACTGAGAGTAGTGTAAATCCCCAATTCACTTTCCAGCCAAGCAGGAATATTATAGCAACTCACAGAATCAAAAACAGCATTGTCTGAAGCCATCAAAAGGGCTTTTTGTCCTACAGGAAAGTGCTCCTCATTGAAGTGCATTTAAAACAGAAACGACAGCCTTTTATTGACACCAGAGAACCCCAGTCCAGTTCCTGGAGGGCCAGAGCATCTACACATCCTTTAGCTCTTTATAATACACGAGCGGGCAAAGCTGATACCATTAAGCCGATAATTATCTGACTGACGTGGTTATGAGCTGAGCTGGACTGAAAACCTGTAGACATAACAGTCCTCCAGGACCAGGAATGGAGACCCTTCATTTACACTAAGTCTTGTGGGAGTCTGGAAGAAGATACCCAGGATTCTTCCAAGAAACAGCTTGATGATCAGTTAGCTGCTGGATTCCAACAAAGCCAGACGACTCCCTCTCCCCTCCCTCGCAGCCATTCCTCTCTGCTTCAGTGATCCGGAGCCGAGTCTCTGCACGCTTTCCCACCCTTGTCTCTGCGATTCTGTAACAGGCAAGCACAGACGCCCTCCCCCCCTTCTCCCCATGACCAGCCCAGATAGAAATCTCTAATTTGTGGTCTGGGCTCCCAGAATATGAGCTTTTTTTAATGAGAGAGATCTCTCAGCCTCCCCCGGTGAGCCTGCTGTAATGAATGGAGGTCATTAAGCGAGGCGCGGAAGCTGCCCTAATTGGGACATTTGTCCTCATTGTCAGGCCGGATTGCCCGACCAAGGATCCATCTGCGTCAGCGCGGCCGAGTGTTATAGCGCAGCCTCGCCCCCCATACACAGCCCGGCGCGGCGCTAACTGAGATAACAGCTCAGGATAAATGGGATCTTTTTATCTCTAAAAGGCAAGGACTTTTACAGAGAACAAGGGCCTGCGTGTTCCTAAGAGAAGTGAGAAACAAGGCGGAGAGGAGGGGGGGGGGGGGGGGGGAGAGACCGTAGCACAGAGCAGTGTGATGACATTAGAATGAGCTGCCTCGGCACATACTGTAGACAGGACACCTGCTGTAGGACAGCCGACACAACGTGTTGCAGGCACAGATGCATCTATATGGGTACCCTGCCATTGTGCATCGCGCAGGGCCTGATGCAGACGCTCACAGGGAAGGCTAATATATACTGTATACCAAGATATTGGTAATACTGGGGGAGAAATGGAACTATTCTGCTATATTTGGAGGTGCTGGAAGTAACAGGACTTGACCCTGTAGTAAGTAGCACTCTAGCAGTAGCGTATAATAATGTTGTTGTTAGCACTGTGAAAGTGGACATTGCAGAGTCAGTATAACAGTACAACAGTATGGGTCAAAGTTGTTTAGCAACCTGCAATAGCGGATAGAAAATAGTTTGGGGAACAAGAACGTGCAGTGACAGAAGAGAGCCGGGTGAAACTCTGCTGTTCATATTTTTAAAATTTGAAAGGAAGTGTTGGCTAGGGTTTGTTCACTTGTTACACACAAGATCGCGGGACGGCACACCCATCTGATAGGGGACCATCCCGGCCGCAGACCCTGCCCCCTCAGAGAGGCTTTCTGGCCCGGGGAAAAGCCTCAGAGCCCTGCGGCTGTCCGGAAACACCCGGTCACGCCGCAGGACGTCTCTCTGTGCATCGTGTTGTGTCTACCCACAAGACAGGAGAAAATGTTTTTAAATGTTTAAAAGTTTTGCAGGAGATCATTTTTAGAGAGGAGTCGGAGAAGCCGGAGCCCGCAGTTTCACACAGGAGTTGTTTCGGGATGCAGGGGAGCTGCTTCCTGCCTGCTCTGAGCGAAGGTACTCCGCCAGGTGCAGTAGGGGAGACTGTTGTTGTGATCCCAGTAACCCTGTGTTTGGAAACCTGGGCTCCTCCAATCCATGTCATTACGGGTTTTTGATCTAACCAGTGCTCTAATGACAGACCTGACACAGAATGGCTTAGTTGTCATTGGCTGGAACAAAGAACTGGAATGGAATGGAAGGGCAGAGGGTTCCTGTCCCTGCACTAGTTTGTATTGTTTCCCTATTGCCAACTCTCACTTCCCCAGGCATAGTCCTGTACAGGTACTGACTGCACAGGTCTCTCTCTGCTCACGCGGCCGCCAGCATGATGTTCACAAACCAAACTCTTATGCTCGGGCCTTTCAAATTCTGATATAATGTTCCGCAACAAATATCAAATGGATATTTTGACCAGACCTCCTGTTTTTTCTCATTTCCCTCCTGCGATCAACACCAGCTCAGAGTCTTCATGGCATACCTACAGTCAGAATGGGTGGAGCAGTCAGTCAGTTTCCCTCTAGGATCATTCCTATAGGTAAAGAAGGTTTTGTTGAAAGACACCTACAGGAGGTGACGTCACCTGTGCAACAGTCGCCCTGCCATGCTCAGAACTGCCACCAACCTGCTGTCAAAGCATAAGTTTATCTCTATTATACTGGGCAATAAACTCTGCACATATTTCTCTCACACCATGTTCTGGTACTCACCCGTACTGTCCAAGGTTTCGAAGGAATTTGGAATTTAATACAGATGGCCATAAATAGCTGAGCACCTTTGCCTATTTGCTATTATGCGTCAACCCTCTTATGCTCCAGAAGGCACTGTACAAAGTCTCAGTCATGTCAAGGTGCTGTTTGTGGCAGGTGTCTGCATTAGGCATGCCTCGTTAGTCTTAGCATTCCCATTAGTCAGGAAGGACAAACTAGAGGAACTGAATAAGCTTGTCCCATCTCTCTATAGTGATTCCCTGACCGGAAAATCCTCAAGGGGTGCAAGCAGAGGTAACCTGACAGACTAACCTTGGTGTATTTTAGAGCATGAGGATGATAAACGTGTATGTCCCCAGACAAATCAGTCAAGAGCTGAGGTCCTGGAGAGCCTCAGCTGAGAGGAATTGTTCAGAGAGTTAGGAAAGACAGCCATGATTTTGAAATCCAAGGCCAAAGTGTTTGGATGTTCCATCCTTAAGGCTTCATTTTTGAGAAAAACATCCAGAACTACTACATCTCCCGGAAAGTGACACACTATACAAAAACATACACGGTTTATTAACACCGAGAACTGCACAGTAAATACCTGTACAATGGAAATGGGAGATTGCTGTGGTCTGTATCACTGTGATGTTAGTTTTGCATTCATAGTGGCATGTTTTAGTGTAGCGACGGTCTGTATTGATGTGGCACGCATAACAGTGTTAACACCAGTCTGTATTAGTATGTTACTGCCGTGTATTAGTATGTTAATAGTCTAAACCAGTTTATTCCTAGTGTGTTTTAGTGCAACAGTTTTTTGTAGTCAGTTGTATTGTGCTATTAGACCGTTTTTGGTACTGGTGTGTGTCATTGTAGTGGTGCATTACTGGTACGTTTTGCTGGGAGCTGTTTTTGAACTGGCTGAATGTTGTGAGCCCTACACAGTCCAGCTTCATGGTCTGTATTCGAGCATCACAAATGGACACGTCATGGGAAACTGCATTTGTCTGGTCTGAGAGAGGATGTAGGATTTTTTTTATTATAATTATTATGCTAGACTGTATGTCTGTGTGGTTTAAGGTAGGGGTCCCTAACCCTGCTCCTGAGTACCCCCACACTAGTCTTCATTCCAGCCCAGCTCTTAGGGAAATCTGTTAGGGAAATGTTTCTGCTTCCCCATAAAGATCAGTCAGGAATTCCTCTCAGAAGTTAAAAGAAGTCTTATATCATGCACATGAGAGCGAAACACACAGAGATGCCCGGTGTATTTCTCTCAAAGCAGATAAGCTAGAACAGAACTTTAATATTTTTCTGTTATCTATCACCCTGTGCTGATCAGATAGGCAGCATTGCAGAATCAAGCTCATCTTCTTCTTCCCTATTTGCCAAAGATAACTTCTTTAATACAACTGGTTATTTAGTTTCGTGGCAGGCGATCCTATACAACACAGTGTAGAATTACATAATAGCCCTTGTGTCCAGCATTCCTCCATTCCAGTTTAAACCAGTTGTGTATGTCCACCTCATGAAATACTGCAGCGTCATAAGAAAACATATGTCTTAAGTTTACAAAGCTCCTCTCAACAAATCCATAAATGAACTAACTGGTTGCTTGACTGAAACATTTACAGGTTGTCTTCTTGCAGTGAAAGGGCAACATCCAGCACATTTTGAAACTAAAAACAACGATGGGTTCAAGTTAGCACTATCGATTAAAAGTTCAATTATGGAACTTGAGAGTTCAGCTGGAGTGAAAATAAGCAAGTTTGTGGGTGCCAGTGACCAGAGTTGGGAGCCCCTTTGGTTGAAGGTGTAATCTGAGTCGTGTGCTTTAGTACTCCAGGACACACGTCATTGAACTTGATAACACCTATAGGAGCGTTTTGTTGAAGAGTTTACTGACATCTTTTTTAAAATAAGATCACTGAGTGGCCGCTATACAGGACACAGCTGGGCGACAGGTCAGTGGATATAGCGCAGTGAATAGCCTCTAGGACTACTTAAAGCAAAACCCTGACCTCTTGCTCCTTGCACAGCTGGAAGAGAGAACCCAGACCTTCCTACCACAGTCAGCCTTGTCACAGAGGTGACACAACAAAAGCAGCAAAAGACAAGCAATGCGGAGTTCATTTGAATATTGCCAGGCTCTCCAGCTTTGATTCCTGAAGAACAGCGCTGGGCACTGTGCGTCCAGACTAGGACAAAGCAAAGACCTTGGTCTCTGTTCTGAAATCGATGGCGTGCAGCTCCAGACGGGGTTCAGCTCAGAGCTTTGCTATCTTATTCAGAAACAGTGAGCGGGGGAGCCTCTGCATCCCACCGGCTGCGTTTGTCACCGAGATGAGGGAAAGTTCACACGAGGAGACGAGTCACACCTCAAAGACGTAGGAAAGACAGCGGCCTCGCTTCCTGCTCACTCCTCCGTCCAGACTCAGCCCCCTCTCCCTGTGTCTCTGTCTCCTTGCAGCACAGAGCCCAACAGCAGCCGACCCCCTGCAGCAGGCCTACGCAGGAGTCCAGCAGTACGCAGGTGCGCAGGAGAGTGGGAGACCAGTGTTGGGGTTTCAAAGGGTGGGATGTGTGATCACGGATTCAAATACGCCCAGTGCCACCGTGGGGTTTTGAGATGCTTTATTTATGTCTGCTTTTTTTATTTGATTTGAGTAGTGTTTGTACAGACAGTACCTTGCATACCAGTGTTGCAGTGAGGTGCGTGAGGTGTGACCCTGTGTGTGCCAGTGTTGCAGTGAGGTGCGTGTGTATGTGTGTGTGTGACCTGTGACCCTGTGTGTGCCAGTGTTGCAGTGAGGAGTGTGTGTGTGACCTGTGACCCTGTGTGTGCCAGTGTTGCAGTGAGGTGTGTGTGTGTGTGACCTGTGACCCTGTGTGTGCCAGTGTTGCAGTGAGGAGTGTGTGTGTGACCTGTGACCCTGAGTGTGCCAGTGTTGCAGTGAGGAGTGTGTGTGACCTGTGACCCTGTGTGTGCCAGTGTTGCAGTGAGGAGTGTGTGTGTGACCTGTGACCTTGTGTGTGCCAGTGTTGCAGTGAGGTGTGTGTGTGCGACCTGTGACCCTGTGTGTGCCAGTGTTGCAGTGAGGTGTGTGTGTGTGTGTGTGACCTGTGACCCTGTGTGTGCCAGTGTTGCAGTGAGGTGCGTGCCAGTGTTACAGTGAGGTGTGTGTGTGTGTGACCTGTGACCCTGTGTGTGCCAGTGTTGCAGTGAGGTGTGTGTGTGTGTGTGTGTGTGACCTGTGACCTTGTGTGTGCCAGTGTTACAGTGAGGTGTGTGTGTGTGACCTGTGACCCTGTGTGTGCCAGTGTTGCAGTGAGGAGTGTGTGTGACCTGTGACCTTGTGTGTGCCAGTGTTGCAGTGAGGTGTGTGTGTGCGACCTGTGACCCTGTGTGTGCCAGTGTTGCAGTGAGGTGTGTGTGTGTGTGTGTGTGACCTGTGACCCTGTGTGTGCCAGTGTTGCAGTGAGGTGTGTGTGTGTGTGTGTGTGTGTGTGTGTGTGTGACCTGTGACCTGTGACCTTGTGTGTGCCAGTGTTGCAGTGAGGAGTGTGTGTGACCTGTGACCCTGTGTGTGCCAGTGTTGCAGTGAGGTGCGTGCCAGTGTTACAGTGAGGTGTGTGTGTGTGTGACCTGTGACCCTGTGTGTGCCAGTGTTGCAGTTAGGTGTGTGTGTGTGTGTGTGTGTGTGTGTGTGTGTGTGACCTGTGACCTGTGACCTTGTGTGTGCCAGTGTTGCAGTGAGGAGTGTGTGTGACCTGTGACCCTGTGTGTGCCAGTGTTGCAGTGAGGTGTGTGTGTGTGTGTGTGACCTGTGACCCTGTGTGTGCCAGTGTTGCAGTGAGGTGCGTGCCAGTGTTACAGTGAGGTGTATGTGTGTGTGTGACCTGTGACCCTGTGTGTGCCAGTGTTGCAGTGAGGTGTGTGTGTGTGTGTGTGTGTGTGTGTGTGTGTGTGTGTGTGTGTGTGTGACCTGTGACCTTGTGTGTGCCAGTGTTACAGTGAGGTGTGTGTGTGTGACCTGTGACCCTGTGTGTGCCAGTGTTGCAGTGAGGTGTGTGTGTGTGACCTGTGACTGTGTACCTAGCCGTGATGCAGTGCTGTGTGTCTGTGTCTCAGCAGCCTACCCTGCCGCGTACGGACAGATCAGCCAAGCCTTCCCCCAGCCTCCTCCCCTCATCCCCCAGCAACAGAGAGAAGGTAAGACACAGACATCCCTGCCCTTCTTACTTCTCACCCTGCCATGTTCAAATGTGCAGCTGTGACACAGAACTCATGCAGAATGTGTGCAGTACATTACCAAACACAAGCACAGTGAAGCCACTAGAGAAGTAGTAACTAATACAGTGCAGCCAAAATTCCCTCCCCAAGGGCCACCTATCTCCTTAGATCACCAGGAGCTTCACACCTGTGCAGAAGGATTAAGTTGTATCTAACACTTGTCCTCGGCTCTAGTACAGAGGATGATTAAACTTGTTGGACTGTAAGGAGCTAGTAGCTTACACATGATTCTAGGGCTGATATTTATACCTTCAGTGTGGAAGTTTTTCTGGAGAAATTCAACAATTAAACTATGTTTAGTGCGTGCTGCTTTTCATTTTGATTCAGCAGCGTACAGTACCAACTGCCCTTTATGGCTCTTAAGTTTTAGATACATCTGTCTGGGAGTGTCAAAGAAACCACAGTAAGAAAGAGAGGATCTGTAAGTTATTCAATTCTCAAACAAATTAAGCATTAGTATATATCATGCTGAAAAGGGAAGAGAAAAAACACAGCATGGACTAAACCTATGACTTGTTCCTTTGCAGACTACGCATGCTGATGCAGCTCCCACCTGAACTATTAGTATATATCACCTAGTGTGCTAGATTGTTTTAGATTTTCCCGAGCTATTTTGCCATTGGAGGTTATAGTTTGTCCCACAATACTGGACTAAATCTTTCAGAAGAATAAAGCTTTAAATTGATCAGTGAAAGGAGAGGTCAGGGGGAAGTTTTTCTGTGTTGCAAAGATCAGGTGTTGTTCTGCATAGCCCCCCCATGTGTACTTAGCGGACTAAACTATTAATCCCCTTCCTCTGGCTCCACGTTCCGCCCACAAAGCAGTTAGGGAGTAAAACAGTGACTTACGTAACAGTAAGCAGACAAGGCAAAAGAGTTATTTATTTTAAAGTGAGTGGAATCTCAAGCAGAATAAAAAATAAGATAATGCATTTTAACAATCCTGAGATCTAAGAATATATTGATGGCAGCCTAAATTCTAACGTGACCGGAGACGCCTCTGCACTGAAATCCACGGCTCTTTTTCTGTTCCTGAATTGCGGAGTTTGATGTTGCTTCTCGCAAAAGTCTCCTTTTTCTGCTCAGTTTCTTCTTTCTTCCTTTCTTTTCTCCCTTTCACCTGTTTCTCTCCTTCCCTTTCCCTCTCTCTCTCTTCCTCCTGACCCTGTCGTTTTTCACCCGCTCAAATTCTGAATCATTCCTCATTCTTCCCCCGCCACCTCCCTCCCCTACCCCTCCGTTCCTCCTCTTTCCTGTTCCTCCCTCTCACTCCTTGGCCTCTCCTGCCCTCGATTTCCCTCCTTCCCGGCCCTCTCCGTCTCCATCCTGCACATCTCTGCTTCCCACTCTTCTCCCGGTTGTCCCATTCCCTCTCCCCCCCCCTGCCCCAGGCCCGGAGGGGTGTAACCTGTTTATCTACCACCTCCCTCAGGAGTTCGGGGACAGCGAGCTCATGCAGATGTTCCTGCCTTTCGGTAATGTCATCTCCTCGAAAGTGTTTGTGGATCGGGCGACAAACCAAAGTAAATGCTTTGGTGGGTAAAAAGATAAGACCTGTAAGATTATTTCAGGCTGGGGTTTTTCTTTTTTCTTCTTTCCTGGCATTCTTTTTTTTAAAAATACACCGGCATAAGACACATTCATAGTAAGCGGCTCGAATGAACTCCGAGGTGGTGTATCACAGCAGCATGGCCAAACGTAAAAAGAGGACGACAGAGAAGCTGGAACCAGGTCATTGACTGATTTTGCAGGATTGCTAGCAATTCTGTTTTCAAACCACTAGCTAAAATTCACCTTATTCTGCTGCCTGGTTGCTGAGATATACCCCCTCTAACATAACCAAATGTGTTCCAAATCACTTTCTATGAGGTGTATAGCAGTAAGGAGTGATTGAAGTGTCTTTGCACCTGTAACAGGATCCTAACAGAGTTCACAATGTGCATGAGGCAGAGGCTGACAGTTGTCTTCTTAATGCATCTCTTCTTCCAGTGCTCTCCTGCTGTCCTAATGACCCTGCAGTGAATGGAAAGCAAAACTCACATCCTGCTTCTTTTGTTGCAGTAAATAATGTTTTCAAGATTGCAGAGAGAATTTCTGATGAAGACGGACAGTTTTTAGCAGACAGGTTAACCTATAAGAGCTTGATTTGTCTTCCCTGCCTTTTCTGGGCAAAGGAGCAGCTAGTATTCTCCCTCTGGATGCTCTGTCCTGTTGCTTGTGAAGGTGCTAACACGGGAGCTGTTTTCTCTTTATAATGATGTGATGATCTCATGGACACATCAGAACAGGCATTCTCAGCTCTTGTTCTTAAGGGCAATAGTTAAGTACACAGTAAGTGCACAGGAAAAGCTACAAATGGAAGGAGACCATAAGGCCAATCTTACTTATTTGGCTTCTAGTAGTTAGTATATCTGTGAATCTCATTTAGTCATTTCTTAATTTCAGCTTCCCTACTTATGTCCCCTGGTCCTTGTTTCACTCTTGATCCCAAAGCAGTCAATTAGGTTTCACAGACGCTTTCCGCTCGGTGTCATTTGTCTAATTAAGTGCTGAGGTAGAATAAAAACTAGAAGACACCTTTGAGGACCAGACCTGAGGACCTCTGCTTTATTTGAATCACTGTGCACCGTCAGCTAGGCTGTTTCCTGGAAACAGGGGCTGGGAATGTGTTTCCAAGGGGTCCCTCATGAGCAGAGCTCAGTAAAGTTTTTAGCAGAGCCCCTGTCTGGAGTCTCAGGATGAGCCCCACACCCTGCACTGAATCTGGGAGATGTCTCCTGGTGACTGACTAGTAGGCCTAAAAAGCCCCCCAAAAAAAACAGTGGATTAAGCTCCGGAAAGTTGTCCTCGGGGTTACTTTTCTTGTCACTTAACTCTCCTTATTCAAACTTAACCCGAGAAGCACAGCTGTGCTTTTTAACTAAACTCTGAGCTGCTTCTAAGAAAGAAGCGTGCAAGGACATGATCTCCCAAGTGCTGTTGTAAGAACATAAGAAAAGTAACCAATGAGAGGAGGCCCTTGAGCCCAGTGATTTTGTAATGTCGTAAAAGATGTCTCTTTTCTGTCTCTTAACCTCAAGGATATTGCACAGCTTCTGATTCAGAAGCTGTGCTGCAGTAAATGCAGCTATTTTTCACTGCTGGGGGCAGTACCGTACAGTATATTCCAATCTTGGCTGTGGATTTATGAAGCAGTCTTGGCTCCAACTAATATTACACCCAATGGCAACCAAGCACAACACAAGCCAACTCAACAGACCGACAGTCACTTGTGATCAGATGGCGTGGCTGATGGGAGGAGAGATCTGCCTCGGATTTTCTTGCCTTTGGGGAGCTGAGGATCAGGGAGGGATGCTCTTGACTTCACCTCTGAGACAGATCCTCTTAAGCCTGAGTGTAAACGGCTGTCATCCCAGCACTTAGGTGTTAAGCCTATTCGGCCCAAGAGGTACAATGACAGGCCTGAGAGCATGGGCACCTCTCTGCTAAGCAGGGCTCTGAGGAAGGATAAGCTGTCAGTTCTCTCTTCCCCTCTTAAGCCATATCACCTCAGCCCCAGGCCTGGGCTTTCTCCTCAAAGCCTTCTCAATTAGGAGAGGACCCGTTTCGCTTTCTTGGGGACTCACAGAGGTCGCTGCGCTGAGAAAGCTCCTACTAACTAAGCTGCAGATTAGAAAAAGTGTAAGATTCATGTGCAAACACCTATGAATTTCAAAGGTATTTCAAACTTTTGGAGTACATTTTCCAAACTGTTGTTTTTAAGAATCATTATATGTATTAGAGTCTTCCTATTAGGGTCTGGCTCACTATAAGCCTGTATTGAATTATTAAAAAATGGATGAACATGTATTAATATATTGAGCATCCAAAGACATTTATCACTTCTGCCATGAATGGATGTTTTTTTAAAAAATAACCCACACAAATTCTGGATATGGATTAAATGATTTGGCATTGTTTTGATTAATTGAGAACACATGACTGATACCTGACTGACAGTTGCATGAGCAATAGATCGTATCATTAATGAAAGAGTTTATTGGGCACAAGTGATGAGCTGATTTAACCTATTGAAGCCTGGTGACAGTCAAGAAAGAGAACTGGGATCACCTTTATCTTATCAAGACTTTTGTGCTATCGGGAAGTTGGTGGCTGGAAAGAGTCATCCTAGGTGGATTCACCAGCAGTGGAACCAGGTTTTCTTTAGTGATGAACCCAGATTTTGTGTAAACCACCCAGATGTATGTCTGCAATGCACATGCTTGTCTGGGGTTTGTGAGAGGATTAGGACTGATTCCCACAAGTCACTGGCTATAGCCAGAAGCACACAGTAGCATTTGTCCTAAAGGCTCTGTTTGTATAGCTTCCACCAGTGGTCTCACACACACTATTAACCTGTGACATTTACTGTAGACCTTGTTGATGGCAAATGTGAATGAGCAGATGAATTTGCCCACATCACTAAAAAGTAAGAGTGCAAACTGCAAAAAATATTTATTCTCCCTATGCTGATGATAATATTGAAGAAATCTGCTGAAGATGTTTCTTTGGAGGCTCAGTGTATACAGTCAAGTCGAGATAGTCGAGGCAGCAGAATGCCTGGGTCTGACCTAGAAGCTGAAGGAGCACTAGAGAGACGGGCCAAGAGTAACACGGAGCTTCGTGGCAGAGGAGGAAAAGAATACAGTGGGAAAGAGGGAAAGAAATGGAGAGCTCCGCAGAGGAGGAAGAAATGGGGATCAGACCTGGAGAAAGTGAGTTCAGGATGAAGGGGGTGCATCTGGCAGTAAATGGTGGCAGTCAAAAGGAAGCTGAGAGGGAAAAAGGAAAAAGAAGGAAACTCAAATTCTGTCTTCTATGAAATTTAGACAATTACAAAGACACCTAAAAAAAACATTTCTCCATTCAGTAGATACATATTTCTGAATTTAACACACATGCTCTCAATGGCAGTGTTTCTCCTGCAGTACCAGTACAGTAGGTGCAGCAATATTTCTATCCAGTATTTTAATTTGGCTAATATCTATAAATTTAAAATCATACTATTATAGGTGCACACTAGTAGACTACTGCAGTTTATGCTTGTATTTTACTTATTGTCCTTGGATACAGGAAGACACACTTGTCACTAAACATCTAACAAATCGTAGGAAGGTTCAGAAATGAGAAGAGTATTGTAGTAGCTACCATAAAGGATCTCACCCAGCTGTTGCTTGAAAGATGCCAGGGTACCAACAACATGGTTTGGTTATGTAGTTTGTTCCCTTTCCCTACAACCATCCACCCATTTCCGAATCACTTTATGATGTCGTACAGGGTTGCGGCGAACTAGAGCCTCCGCCAGTGATGGACAAAGGGCAGGACACGCCCTGGGCAGCATGCCAGTCCATTGCAGGGCACAAACAGACACAAACACACACTCACACCAGGGCCTTTCTTTCAGAAGCCAGGTAACCTACCAGCATGTCTTTGGGTGGGAACCAGAGCACCTGGAGGAATCCCATGTGAATACAGGCAGAACATACAATCTTCACACAGACAGCACCCCTGGGTCCCAGTGCTACAAGGCAGCAATACTCACCACTGTGCTGCTGTGCCACAATGCCACTCTGCTCCCACAACCTCTTATGTAAAAAAAGTGCTTCCTGGTCTCCGTCTAAAATGTACTTGTACACAGCTTCTTCTTGAGCCCTCTAATTTTTCTTTTCGATTCTGAAGAAGTTTAATGGGTTGACTGTGGTTTTTATGTTGTATTAGAACTTGCAGGGAATCTGTCAAAACTGTTTGCAGCTCAAATCTAAAATGTAACATCAACAATCCCTGAATGCTAAGTTCATCCTTAGACCCTTATCTGGCATCTAAAGGGTACTACAAAAGTATATTTATACATATTATTGTATAAAATATATAATTATATCTTTATACAAATAACCTTGCTTTATTTTTGTATAGATTACTTTGGTAACTTTATTATTTCTGGACAGCTTTATTGCGGGACAGAAAGCAAGCAGGTAAAAGTAATATATTTACTCAGAAATAAAGGTGAAAATCGTTTGTTACACATAAACAAACCTAATATGCTTGTATCACAGCATCGCTGCTTTTAAATAATACATTGAAAAATAAATACACTGAATTTAAAACAGAAAACACATAGGGCAGATAATCCACCAGCAGTCAGCATGAGGAGAAGACAATGAGAGAGAAGCTTCAAGACTTTATACTTTCTTTTAAGCCAGTCACTCTTTGGAACAGTTAATTCAAACCTCCATGATTAAACTGTGCTGAGCTGTCTTCTGCAGTCTCTCCAGAGAGGCCATTGCTTAACTGGTAACATGAGGGGCTTTATACTGTATCTCTCTGAACTGGAAGCAATTACGCAATTAATTGACAAGCTTTGCACAGCACATGTTTGGAATGAGAGAAGGAGAGCACCGATTAAAATGGGATAATACGTAATATAAATATGATAAGTAATACAGTTGGTAATGCAGTGAAAATCTGTTAGTGATGCCATTAACCCTCATCCTCACAAACAGCGATACTTGACTTTCAGCCTTCCGCATCTGGTGTGACCTTTGGCGACTTGGATTGTGAAACACATCCGCAATAACGTGTGTATCACAAAGACCTGGACTGTCCAGTCCTGCTCCTGTACGGCTGATGTGTCTGTAAAATTTCATTCCAACTCATCTCCCATTTACCATCTCTTCAGGTGCTGCTTCTATAAAGAGAACTGCCCCACCAGGGCTACAATGGGACAGTCCTGTGATCTACAGTGATTTCCAGTCCTTGTCCTAGGAACCCCAGTGTCCACTTGTTTTCATTTCAGCTTAGTTCTTTAATGACAGTACCAGCTGATGCCTTTAATTGATATTCTGTTGTTCACTTTGCATATAGAACATTATGCAGATCATCCTCAACGTGATCATAGGGAGTTTGATTTTTGTCCAATCTAAACAGTTTTTACCAGGTGATTAATTTAGGACAACGATTAACAGAAACAGTTGGAAACGACACTGTACCAAACACCCCCACAATGAGCACAATGCTTTCCCTTTTGAAGACTTCCATTTGCCCTGAGTGAGTGCGGTTCTGAAATCCTGCATTTGGTACAGGATGGATACCTGTTACAAATCCCTTTCAGCTTTCTAAGAGAGAAAGTCAAAGCTAAAAATGCACCTGAGACAGAAAATTGGAATCAGCTATGCTGCAGTTATGGCTGGAACACAATAAAAACTGAAGAAATTTCAGTCTCCCCAAACCGAGATTGAGAACCAATACCCTAGACAGATGTCGACCCAAAACACTGAGGTAATATTCAGATGCTACACCCTGGTCTTCAACCATTTACTCCTGTGACTATGAGGTTTAATAAGACCATTGCATTCTCCTGATTGAAAAGGCAGAGTGCCCTCTTAATCTCAGAGCAGAATCCTGTTATACTGTTTTCCTGTATATATGAGATCAGACTGTAGATCACATGTTATATATTCCAACATAGCTGAACAGCACATCTGCAAAGTAAGAAAGAGCCAAACGTCTTTGGTTCTTATTAAGGCAAGATTGTTTTAATTCACTCATTTTTTAAGTTCTTTAATGTTAACCATCATCTCCTTTGAAAGAAAGCTGAAATTTGCTCTGTGGGTGTGGCTCAGTGTTTTCAAGAACTGGATACAATCATTTCACTCGCTTCTCCAATAGACCTGACTGGTTTTTCCACCCAGAGAGTGAAGCCGAGAGAACGTATAGCAGTGTTTACAGTCTGTGATTAGATTTGTGATGCATTAGTATTTGTTATTGGGATGAGTAAGTAATAGTTCATCTGAAACGTGTTCACTGTTCACTACATGGGCATTCGGCGAAATGGGAGCTGATCTCTTTTTAAAAGATTTAGGAGGAAGGCAGTTTAAATTGTCCCCTAGTGTTTCAGGAGATGAAACTGAAAAGAATTGTAACTTTGTATTGCTGTAGCCTCTCTAATGAAGCCTTTATACTGTGGATGACTGTGGTCCATTAGAAATCAGCTGCATACAACACACAAACTTTGCTCCATCTTTCATTTCATGAGGACTTTAAGCCTGTTAGGGCTACAGTAGCAGGTCTGATTAAATCAGAGAACGGCATCAATAATTGTTCGTGTCACTTTAAGGATTCCTTCTCATGCCAACTTCATGCCTTATTAGAAAAGCAATTTCAATGGTTTTACTCCTCTCCGGTAAAAGGTTCTGGAAAATTTAAATAAAACAGCTTCATAGTTATTTAGCAGCTATTAAACACAAACCTAGTAACTAATGGGAATATTGATTTTCTGGCAACTTTGTTGCATGGCTTGTGAAAGGTTCATGACCTGCACATTCAGATCTGGTGTTGTGATATGGTGGGGCAGTAATTATAAATAAACTTGTATGGCTAATAGTGCATTTTCTTAGAGCTGTTACACGATAGAATCATGCTAACTGTTGGGGATTTAGCAGAAGGTAGTAGTCATAAGAGGGGCAGAGAGATGTGGCAGACAGCTGTGTGGGGATTTAACACAGCAGTCAACCGTAAAGGAAAACCCGAATGAGCAAGCAAACAGCTAAAAAAGCACTAATACTGTAGCTATGTATACTAAAATATGCATTCACTGTTGTTCATCTGTTGGTGCATTTTACTAAATTGTTCGAATAACAGTATTTCTAAGAAATGTGTTTTTGTTTTCAATTTGGAGTCTCATGTCTTTTTTAACGAGGGTGTTGCAGTACAAAGCTCTCGTGTGTCTTGACACAAAAGGTCCTCTGAAATAGTCTTGTCTTGTCTTTGTTCTCTCCCCGACACTCACTCAAAGCACCCCTTTCAAACAACTCTACCTTTGTCTGGGCCGATGCAATTGCAGATTAATGATCGCCCCTATTTAAATAGGTCTGATTATTTTTCCTAATAGAAGTACAAACCACAACTAAAAGTAAACCACATAAACATGAAACAAAGCACTCAGTATTAGATCTCTAGGTATGTGGACAAGCACCTGATCACACTGCAGGGCAGCGCTGCAGAGTGTCTGGGGTGGCCCTCTTGTGTGAAGCGCAAAACAGTGAGTCTGACAAGTGTGGCAGTGTGGTCATTATGACCCCTGCTGGAAAAAAAGCAGAGGTGCATTTGCCACAAGAAGCTGGGCTTGAAGATTCACCCAATATTCACATAACAGGGTTCAGCGAGGTTAATTTGAAAATGTAACTTTCTGCTGTGGACATGCCAAGCAGTGTGTGTTGGGGGATGGGGGTGGCGGATGGAGTAAAAGTGCAGTAGATGCAGTCATTTACATGAGTACTGTATTTTGTGAAGGGTCTCTTATATATTTCATAACATTTGCACGATTGTTTTGTATTTAAATTAAACAACTATTTCAATGGTTGTTTTAGCACAGCGAAAAAAATTGCAGGTGGACAATTTACTCAGCCCTTTTACAAAATGATTAGCACCACACTATTTAAAGTCACAGTAGAAGTCACAAGGAATTAGGCTCTGAAAGTCAAGTGAAACTGCATAATTGCACCATCTATAAATAAGCATAGCATGCTTGGGCAGTAAGTTTTTACAAAAAGCTTCAGTTCATTTTAAATAATCTTTGAAATACCTCAATATAATCTGTTGCCATTATATGCATCAGGCAATTTTTTCCTCTGCCAATACACAGTT
Organism: Atractosteus spatula; assembly: GCF_055471065.1. Taxonomy (NCBI): domain Eukaryota; kingdom Metazoa; phylum Chordata; class Actinopteri; order Semionotiformes; family Lepisosteidae; genus Atractosteus; species Atractosteus spatula. The sequence goes on along the minus strand of NC_142708.1, from coordinate 7,139,852 downwards.
TAAGTGGGGAATTAATAAATGGTTGCTTTTTAATTTGTCAGCATTATATATGAATCAAACTCAATTTTATGAAATTTCAATAGTTCAGACAAACCTCAATTAAGGCAGCGTAGAGGCGTGATTTGAATTGGTACACTTTATTGACTCGACTTGCCTGGCTGAGGAGAGCAACAGCCTGGTGGTAACTGCCCAACCCTCTTGAACTTGAACTTGAAGGGGAGTGAAAATTATATGCAGAACTGGGTAAGCTCAAATCCTGCTACTTCTGTTTAGGTCAGCTAAAGTGGATGAGGTAAGGGCTTGACCTCCTCCCAAAGTGTCATTTAAAACCCCATGAATTAGAACTGAGACTAAACCCATTCACACCCAAAATATCAAATCTGAAAGCCCTACGCATGCCATGCTTGCATTGCGTCATATGCAAACTTAACACAGAGTCTGATAGAAATTTAAGAAGTGTGGAAGACCTAACACAGACCCCTGTGGTATTCCAAAAAGCCTACAATAACTGTAAATACTGCATGTCACTTACACTTCATTTGTACTTAAACATATTCACTTGTTCATAGATGGATATGGAAAATGTAGATCTTTTTTAACTATTTTTTTTAGTCCTATTCCCTAAAAAAGTATTACTTCACAGCTATTGTAATTAAATTCAGCTCCCCATAGCTTCATGCATAATGACTGATTGTTGAACCACTGTAAACGGATGTCTACAAAGCAGAGGAGAGTTAGGCTGTGAGATTGAGTGCAATACTAAAGTCTATGTGTTGAATTCAGAAAACTGGGCATGTAATAAAACACAATAAAATCTACAGACATATTACAATTTTCATACAAAGGTACATTCCTTTTCAAACACTCTTCTGGCTTTGTCCCTGTGAGGTAGTAAGAGGTGGATATGTGAGAAAGCCAACATCTACAGTATGCTCTAAAGTGAGTCCCAGTGGTGTGGCCTTGAGCCAAGATGGCCACCAATTAATTAAAAAATGCAAAATGAGGCACAGCTGGACTGCAAGAGTAATTGGCACTCAGAGGCAGAGAAATTCAACATGAGGGAAAGGAGCTGTCTAGGCTCTGTGGCTAATTCCATGCAGGATAGGCTCGGCACAGAAGTAGCCACTCCTTTGGACTAATTAGGAGACTTATAAAAACGGGAGGAAAAGGGATTCAGTCGGTGTGTCTGCATATAGGTTCTGTCCTGAAATTAGGGAGAGTGAGAGCTCCTGAGGGAGTTCTCATTTGTAATATATTGGGCTGGCTTTTACAGACCTGTGGGACCCAACAAGCAGGCAAATGAATGAGGGATGTTTGAGAAAATATGACTTTGTGTGTATTGCTGAGTGTCACAGGTGCTGGCCAGGTTTCTGTCTGGTAGTTTATTTGCCAGACTCAACAGGGGTGGATTGCCCTGCCGATAAACAAGGGCAGCCAGCTGAACCAGGGCTAAAGGGAGGTGTTAGTGGGGTAGGGCTTGGCAAGGTAGCTGTGTGCCTTCTCCCCACAGCTCAGAGAGAGGAGTCTATGTAGCACAGGTGGAGTTCTAGAACCTAGAAGAGCTAGGATCCCAGTCTGAGAGACAGTGGAGTATGTGTATGAGGTGAGAGAAAACAGTGGGTTATAGAGAGGTGTCCCTGTCCAGCAAGGACAGGTTCTGTAGCAATCAGAAGAGTAACTGGTTGTTACTCTTGTTGAAGGTTGGTTGAAGGTCTGGTGCTTGGTGTAGAGTAGATAGATGAGTCAAGTTGGTTATTTTAGTGGAGATTACAACCTAATTGAATACTCTGTTGCCTGGTTGTTACATAGCACTAATAGGACTGAATACTCCAATATACTCCTGGTGATTAATGAAGATGATTCATTAATTATTATTATTATTATTATTATTAATGAATATGATTAATTAATTCGTACTATTAATTTGTTTGAATAGAACATATGCAGATGTATCTGAAACAAAATCATTCTATTTCGGAAAGATCTGTCGGAATGCTCCTGAGAAAGTTGCGCAGCACACTGTGATTGATCTGTGTGCAGTGCAGTGCAGTCGTCAGGGGTCGTACCGTGCAAGATGACATCACGCTGTGCTCGTATTGTGATGCCAGCCAACCAGCCGCTGAAAGAAACTACTGCTGATGTAAATGCATGTTGATTCCTTCAAAGAAATGTTCTGATGGGTCCATGGGAAATCATATCCAAATGGTTTGCATCCACATCCAATTAAATGTATTTCAATTTAAATGGGCCATTTGGATGTGCTGCAAGCGCTGTTGGTCAAGTGCTTTAGCGAGCTGAAAAGTTCATGCTAAGAAACAGCTGGCTGATTTTCAATGAGCTAACTACTAACTCCTTTTCATTCAGCATGCCCATGCTTTTAGCTACTGTAAGTTAGACTGGAATGTTATAAAGAATTACAGATGAATTGACTTTTTTTCTGTTTATAAATGTTTTCATTTCTATTAGTTTCCAGCAATGTACTAAAACATTATGGTTCTGTTTTAATTGATAGTTTCTTGTGATTTATCCAGCATTAACTGTTTGTGATGCAGTTTATGGTAATTTGTGTACAAATTAACAGGAATGTTTTTATTATACTGTGTACATTTCTGGAACTCATTGGGAACTTCTTAAGGCAATTAACTTCCACAGACATCTAAAAAAGCTGGTTCAGATGTAAACTGTCTTGAAATAAGAATCTTTTGCATAATCATGCTAGAGTTTTAGTCTGTCGAAGACATTAAGGCCTGTCTGATAACTGCAAATCATGATCCAACCTGTAAACACTGTTAGAATTCATGTGACTCTCTCGGTGACATGACCCACTCATTGTGCCACAAGCTAAACTGGCAAATACACGATCTTCAATGAGAGAGGAGCATGATCAAAAGATCTGTCCCATTACTGTGCACTTTAGCCAGGTTTTTTGGAACAGAAATAAACAAATTCTATTATTATTATTATTATTATTATTATTATTATTATTATTATTATTAATGAATATGATTAATTAATTCGTACTATTAATTTGTTTGAATAGAACATATGCAGATGTATCTGAAACAAAATCATTCTATTTCGGAAAGATCTGTCGGAATGCTCCTGAGAAAGTTGCGCAGCACACTGTGATTGATCTGTGTGCAGTGCAGTGCAGTCGTCAGGGGTCGTACCGTGCAAGATGACATCACGCTGTGCTCGTATTGTGATGCCAGCCAACCAGCCGCTGAAAGAAAGCCGCAGAAATCAAGTGTAACGTGTGTGTGTGTGCTCCCTCTCTGCGACGTGTGCTGGGTCTGCCCGCAGGGTTCGTGAGCTTCGACAATCCCGCCAGCGCGCAGGCCGCCATCCAGTCCATGAACGGCTTTCAGATCGGCATGAAGCGGCTCAAGGTGCAGCTGAAGAGACCGAAGGATGCCAACCGCCCCTATTAAAAGGCTCTGCGCGTCACGGCTGCCTGACACCAGAGAGACAGGTAAGAGCCCGCCCAACCGCCAGCTTCACAGGCTCACTTGCCCAGACCCAAGTCCCTTCCTGCCTGCTTGGTACCGAGGTGAGCAAAGGTCCGGTCTTTCTCATGTGTCAATTATACCTTTGTGCCATTCAGTTCAGGACTAAGTTTCCCCCAACCAAGGATTTTCTATGTTTCCAGATCAACAAAAACGCCAGCGATTTGATCACTTCCACAGTCCTAATTAAAGCGAAGAAGAGTCGTGGTTGGAGTAATGGGAGTCGTGGTTTATTGGGGATAACTCACCTAGCTGAGGTGCATGACAACTCATCTGTAAGGGTGGCTCATTGCTCTTTAAAAAGAGCGGAGAGGATTCCTTCAGCGCCATTCTTACAGAATGCGTGTTGTTGTTCCCACACAAGGCAAAAGATGAGATTAAGGGATGGATGTGAAAACTAATCACACTAACAGTTAAGAAAGAAGTGGCTTATTATACATAAGTAGGCGGAAGTGGCTGAGATTAGGGTTTGACCACTTCCTGGACTTTAGTTTTCTACTTGTAGGGTTTGATCTGTGTGCTATGTACGTGCTGAAGAAGACAGATGGACACCTGTGGTGTGGATTGTTTGCAGAAAGTGTACAGGACATTTCGGAGAACTCGAATGCAGGGAAAACCATTGTCAAAAATAACAGCTGGCCTCTGTATGGTAATCTGTTCAGTATGTATGTTGAACCAAAATGCTCATCTTAAATATGTACAGTGTTCATCCTAAAAATATGCTCAGAAAGCTTTCTCGGGACATTTATGGTAATCGGGAAAGAAACGCTAAAGTAAACAAGCTACTTGTTAATATCTAGGTTCAGGATATAGCAGGAAAAGGTACACTTTTGTGTGTTGCTGTTATTCTCCCTGAAAAGGCCTTTCCATATTACATCAGTGATCTTTAAAAGTTTTCATTGAACTGCGCTGTAACTTCTTATGTCCCTACAAAGTCCATATTGCAACATTGTAAAGAGCATATGGAATGATGGGTAAACCACTTTTAGAGGTCTCTGCATGAATAACAGCCTACTGTGTTTCCGTGTCAGCCCTGCAGTGGCAGGATGGTGCGAATTCTGAGCCTGAGCCAAAACTGAGTCTTTGTGTTCCCTAGGAGCTTGCTCTTGTTTTACTCTGCGCTTGGCTGTGAGATGCCATGAAAATGACTAATGAATCTCATGTTGAATAATCTGGTCTCCATGTGTTTCTCATAGACCAGCATGAGGTAGTCCCTTAGTCTACTTTTCTAGTTACACAGTGGTCACGTCTTCCTGGAATGTCTTTTATTTGTGTCTGGAAAATGGTTGTGTGCAGAATACTGTAAAATGTTTTCTATTTTCTGTCTCTTTTCCTCTCTTCCTCAAAAAAAAACCACAATAGTATTAGTTGGCTCATAGTCAGCACAGATAGAGAAGTTGCCCGTCCTATTGTTCCTGTCCTTTTCACCAGCTCTTTTTAGAGTTCTTGTCTGATCAGTTGGGCCATTTTGACTGTGAGATTTAGACTTGGACCACCTGCAAGAGCAAATTTACTTCTAAGCATGTCTGTGAAATGCAGTTATAGCAGGAAAAGTCCGAAGGGTGACAGTGGTTGACTGGAATTCTGAAATACACAGTGTGTCTCAGGAATAAAGCATTGGTTGGTATATAAGTATTTTTCAGGACAACTTGATGTGTGCTATGGCAGAAATCTTTAGGCTGCATGTAAAATGATTCCCCTATTCAGGATAGAAATGCACGTTCATTTCAGCAGAGTAATCCACTCAAAACAGAAGCTCTTAATTCAGGCCACAGGCAATAGGAAAGATTAGCAGCAGATTTAGAGAAAATGTTTGCTGAAGCTGACATTTCAAGGCTAGTGCTCTATGTTTTTTTTTATATTTTTACTTCTATCATGATTTTTCTTTTAATATTAATTAACCAGTGCCTTAAGGTTTCATAAACATGGGATCATTAAACCATTAAAGTACAGCAAATGCAGCAAATTACAATTGGGCACATTCAATAATTAATTTGCAGCTGACAAAAGGAACAAGGACCTTGGGTATCTGGCAGGGGATGCACTTGTGAAATTGTTTTTACTTGAATGCTTTAGTTACAGAACAAAAAGTACTTCTGGAATCAGAAAGGCATTGATTACCAGGGGACTGGAGCCCGTGCTAGACAGAGTAGAACTGTTCTCTTTTCTTCATTGGAATGATAGAGGTTTGTCGTTTAATGGAGTTGTTAAACAGACATTTGGGAGGAGGTCAGATTGTAACCTTGCACTCTTACTCTCTGATGTATAAACTTATGCCTGCTAAAACACATTTCGTTCATCTTTTCTGTCCTTTTGTAGTTTTGTCTCGTCAGAGACAGACACCTCTTGTACTTAGTGTTCCAAGGCCTTACCTTTGTCGCTTCTGCACCTCATCACCTCCTCACGCTCACTGGCCTCTCTAACTTGACAATCCGACAGCCATTCGCTTCCTCCAAGCCAGGATGGGACTCGCTTTTTCGCCTCTTCTCAAACAATCATGTTTCCCACCTTCGCCTCTTCACAGAGAACCGCCATTGCCATTCTGCCAGCACCTTTCCTCTTGCTCTCTCTGTTGATGTTGTCAAGCCTCCTGGGACCTCCGCGACAACTGCAACCACTTCCTCTCCCCTGCTCTCTCTCTTCTCTGCAGGCCCCTCTTGCTCCTCTCGCTCTCTCCCACTTTCTCTCCATTTCTGGTTGAGCGTCCAGCCTGCTGTACCTACGGCCCCATCCTATCTTCATCATTTTCCCCAGTCCCCCTTTATGTTGTCCTCATGAATCCCTGACGCCCACTCTGCTCTGAGGGTGCAGGCTATTGTCACTTGGGTCCAGACTATCGGTCTGAGTCTGGTGAGGTGAGGAGCACACCTGAAGAAGGCTCCCCGGCCGAAACGTTATGTTTTCTTTCTTCTCTTTTCAGCATGGATTTAATTCTATGCAGTGTATTTCAGAATAAAAAACACTTACTTGACCACTTACTTTCCGCTTGTAGCAGAAAACTAGGTTTTCCTTAAAGGCCTCTCATTGTAGTGCAGAGGAGGCTCAGCCTTGTTTAGCTTGTGATGTAATGAAATCAAAGCTACAAGCTACAGTACAGGATGGTAAGATGGTTTCTTTTACCCTCAACTTCTTAGACACCTTAAGTGTTTATTTTTGTAGCTGCTCATGAAACAAAACTTATTGAAGTGAATCTCTTGTTGATGATCCCTACAGGAGAGACTGCAACTTCAAGCCTTTGTCTTCTTAAATGCATTATCAGCCTTGCACAAGAGTCTTTCTGATGACCTACCACATTCACCAAATCCAAATGGTACACCTCAAAATGATCTCAAAACAATTCATATTTCTTGTGATGTATTTGTAAGGAGTATTTTTCTACAAGACAATTGCATTTTTTAAATTTACCAACCATAGTTCATTTTTGACAGTAACCTTAAACCTTAAATGTACTAAATACTTTTGGATACATTACAAATTTTAATAATTTGCTTCCTATTATTTTTGTGGTACAGTTCTGAACTACTGTAAATGACAAATTCACATTCAGAAATCAGAGGTTTATACATTCTTTAAAAGAATCCCTTTTCATGTAATTCAACCTTCAGAATTTTGAGATTTGTTGGTTGTGTTGAGCATTTACACCCAGAGCTCAATCTTGTTGGCACCTCCACCCAGCTCACTCAGACAAATATATTCTGATTGTGTTAGGCTGCCCTCAGAGGTTTTCAGATGCAAATGTATACTGCTTGTTTGCTGCGATGCTGTTTGAACTACTAAGTCCAATGCCCCATCCCTCCAGTGTGTCTATGTAAAGTGGGTCTTTGGAGCAAATGAGCCTCAGTGGTTTGAATAGCATTTTCTCCTTCCTGGCCTTTCTTGTGTTCTTAGGAATGGACTTGTGGGGAGAGAAATGAGCCTTGGTACTGTAAGGTGAATGCCTTTTTCTTGCTCTTAACCCTTACTCACATGTTTTTATAAGAGGGCTCTTTGGAAATGGATGTTCTCAGTGGGCACAATGGCCCTTTCTCTTTTATCACCTTTCTTGTGTCTGTGTAAACGAGCTCTTGGGAAAGTGAATGGGCCACGACAGAGCAAATGACTCTTTCCGCATCCCGGTGTTTCTTTTGTTTCTGCTGCTCATTTTCCTGCTTCCTTGCTTGCTTTATGAAGCATTCCTTTCCCTGAATGTCACTGGGCTTGGCAGGTTTTTAAAAGCCGCACGTCTGACTTTGAGTGCTGTAATACCAATGCAGTTTAGACACCTAGTATGAGACAGAATTGTTTAAGGTGATTCTTATATATTATAGTTGAACATTTTATAGTATATATTACGTTTCTGTATAATATATGTGCCTCTTGTAGTCTCTTCAGCTGTCAAACCCAGAATTAATATTTTTTTAGCCTTGTTAATGGTTCTTACTTTTTTTGAAACATTTGTCCAATACTGAGTCCCTTGCCCAGGCTGTGAGAGTTTTGGACTGATGTATTTGATTTGTAAGCCCAAGAGCGTGTGGTTGGACCATGCTGGCTGTCAGTGATCAGTCAAATGAGAGATATCTCAGATCTTCATCTGAAATTTATCGATTACTGTTTGCTTTAACTTTCAAGTTAGCCCGTCTTCATTTCTCCAAAAAGACACTTACCAGCCAAATGAACGTTTTCAATCAATAAAGGCCAAAAACAGAAAAACACCAGAGAGTGTTGAAATGTTTTTAGGATTGATTAGTCTTGGATCATGGATTGGGACTCCTGTGCTTTGGCGCACAGGAGAGACTTAGTCCCTGTTGTAGCACTGTGGTCTCTTTCGGTGGATACTATGCAATGTCCTTCAAATGCATTGGGACAGAAAAGTCAAAACTAAACATTATGTTTACTACACATTCCACTAATTTGTATCTGTAATTGTGAGATCAGTATGATCTGGTAATGATGCATAGTAAGTCTATATGCATACATTTGATCATATTACAAACAATTTGCACAAATTACAAAATTGTATAAATTACATTTGTGTTCAACCTTGTAATTTAAAATGACCATAAGTACTGAAGATAGCTACTCCATATGTTCTAATGTCATTTTTTTTCTGTAAAGTGATGCTGAGTTGCATCAGTTGCTCAGTTGGAGTTTGCCTTGACAATCTCGGATTTTCCTAATGAACTCCTTGGTTGAGCTAGCTGTAGGGTTTGGATAATTATCATGCTTTACAGTGATGTGTTGCCCAATAAGTATTGAAGCATTTGCGTCTTCACACAACATTTTTCCTGCAAAATGACGAATTCATTATTAGTGGCCAAGCCATTCTTTATAGATAAATGGTGGTCTCTAGAACATCTGCTGTTCCTTTTTTTTTCCCACACCTGTACATTTCCATCACTTTGGTAAAGATAGATCTTAGTCTCACCTGTACCTAAAACTCTCCTGGCTCAACTTTGTACTCCCTTTCAAATTCCGGTGCATGGATGAGGTATTGCATAACGCATTGTCTTGCTCTGTCATGGTAAGAGTTCATTGGTCCATAACCAACACGTACCTCTCATCCCCTTGTATCTAAACAACAGTGTTGTGTGCCTGCACCTCACCTCAAAACAGTCTTGGTCTCTTGGAGTTTTTGCTCACACTGTGTTTGCCTGAGGTTTTCGGTATTTTATCTCTGCAGTGCACTAAAATGCCATTATGGACTGAGCTCACGTAAGGATATGGTAGAGGTATCCAGAGGAATTTATTCATTAACCCACCCCTGCTACTCTTCCGAGGGATGAATGCATCCTTACAAATGTCCATTGTACTGTACATTAACAGTACTTGCAACAGTTTAGTTTCAGCATCATATTGTGAACATTCCTGGTGCCTCTATACCAAGGAATCAATGTTTTTGTTTTGATAGTGTTGACACTACAGAACAGTTTTAACTTGTGCACAGAATTTTAATGTTGTTTGGTGGTATCTATAATGTTAGAGGTTATGATAGGATGATGTTTGATTTTCTGATCTTAAGTATCTATCATGGTCTTCCATGGAATCTGTAATGACTAAGCTGTTACAATCTTCTTCGTGGCTTACAATGCATCGCATAGCCTGTGTTCTTTGGTTTCAATTGCAGCTGAGCTCTTTCTTAATTAAGCTTATTGAGTTCTTTAATTGATCTATTATTTAATTAGTTTCAGCTTCAACTCTTAAATAGTTGGAAAGGGCTAAATATAAGCATGAAACCTTTACCAAAACCCATCTCATTTACAAATATTCTTTAAATGACCAGGAGGAATTTAACCAATGAGTCTATAAATCACTTGATTCTGTACATTATTAATGGAAAGGCAATTACAAATTCCTTAGAAAACTACACAAGAGCAACAATTCTAAACCAGAGATCTGCTTTCTGCAGTTCTTGGAAATAATACAAATAAAGGTGTTTATTTTTAAGTAATCAAGAGCTGAACTGGAATAAAAACTAGAAGGTCATACAAATACTTTATTACAGGATAATGTACACTGTAATAGAAACGTGTATTTCTAATTCTCATATACTATAATATATAGTATAGTAATATGCAGAGAACACAAGTGTATTAAAATATAGAATAATGTATGAGACAAAAAGTAATTAATCATGTTAATGCCACAGCAGAGGGTACACAAGGCTATGGCAAAGGTCACTTACTTTCGTAACTGGAGTTATATGCAGGAAACCTGCAGACACAGCAGCCCCCCAGGACCAGGACTGAACAAACCCTGGCATGAAGACTTCAAAGGCAGTGCTAAGACCATTCAGGTGGTAGGAGAGTACACCACACTAGGACTATAGTTCATTCAAGAGGGCATGAAATGAACTGCTACAGTACATCCCTGTCCTTCTCTGGAGTCAGCAGATATTGAACTGGGTGGGATCCTGTGTTTCCAGGAAAGATGCGCTGTGATGGTAACTGAATCAGCTCATTCTGAGCCCTGAGAGTGACTTGCTGTGCTCGTATACGGCGTATCTGATTCAGGGATATGCAGCTCCGGTTCAGCCAAACTTAATTGGATCAGTTGCTTAATTATGAGGAGTTAGCTTCACGGATCTCTGCTTAATGGTCTTTTAAGGGTGCAGCAGTAGAGTTCCAGACCCATACATACAGTCGTTCTCCAGAAGATGTGGTGAGAAATGGGAGCAAACAGAGGGAGAGTTCTCTTGTTAGTGTTATTACTGTCTTCTAAACTTATTCCAAAAAACTGCTTCTTAGTTTCTGAAGCACGTCTAACGTTGAGTTATGTGTCAATAACTCTGTCCTTTGGCAAGAGTGTCCAGTTTAGGTGCAGATGGCTTTTTAACAGTTCAGTCCCTTGACTTTCGCTGTCTTCTCCCCTCTCTTTCAGGCTTTACGGAGTGGGAACGCATGTTAAAAGAAGACGATTTCATAAACAATTAAAGAATCAACTGAAAAAAACAGACTACAACAATGAAAAGAAATTTTAACAAACAGCAAGCGTACTGTTGGATACAACTTTTCGATACATCAGCCTAGCTACAGCGACCTGGAAGGTGTTTTGTCAGTGTCTTGGACACTACGAGACTGCACAGCCTCTCTGCTCAGTTGGGAAAGTGAATGTCATGTCTGCTTGGATTCCCGAAACCAGAAATTTTCAAACTCAAAGGAAGGGGTGAGTGACCATCACACAGATCCTGGCGGAGAGGGAAACCCTGAAAGACAACCCTGGAAAGGAAGTTTGTTTTTGAGAAAGTTTTTTGTAATCAAGAGGTATTCAGGACAAACACCAAGAGCCGGGCAAATGATCTTTAAAAGGAGTGCCTGTTTGTCACCAGTGGATAGAGTTGCCATGGCGAGCCATAGCAACAGTCTCTAGGGAGTCTTATCTGTCATTCCTTAGCTATTTTAGGGACCAAAGGACCAAACATTTTTATCACAGACTTGTAGCTGTAACATACTGGACATTCATATCTCTTTGCTGTTCATTAAACAGTTTGAAGAGCAATTATATTTAAAAATGTAAAAAAAAATTATATATATATACATATATATATTGCTGATATGCTTTTTAAAAATGGCAAAATCTTTCTCGTTTGATACTAACCAGGGGGCGGAGGCTAGCGAGGCTGGTTTGCGTTTGACGTTTCTCCTCAGTGAGAATTGAAGCCCCGCTGTACCCTGAGAGTGAGGGGGGGGGGTGAGGGTGGGAGGGTTGGGGGGGGGGGGGTTATAGGTTGTAGGTTAGATTGTTAGTGAGTAGATAGAAAAACGCTGGTTTACAATTAATTCTATTCTTGTTTTCTTTCTTTTTCATTTCGGAGAGGGAGGTCTCCTCCCGTTCAAATATCTTTAACATCTGTACAGGATCAGAAGAAAACTGGAATATATATATACATTTAATATACATGTCTGTATGTATGTATAGATAAATGTGTATTTATATATACATACATATGTAAAGTAGAAATATACATGCAAAAAAACTATGTGTGTATGATGTGTATATATAATATATGTATATATCTGTTATACACACAGACAGTATAACTATACTACTTAACCTAATAAGTAGAATTGTATTTTTTGTAGATTTTAGATGGGGTTTCAAATACTATTCTGCCAATCGCTCATGCTCTTACTAAACTGGGAAGAAATGCAATACTGGCAGCTCCTTAACTGCAAGCATTCCACTCTGTATTAAATATGTATACACACATACAGTATATATATATACACACACATATATATATATGCTTGCATATATATCATGTATGTACATATTTACAAACAAAGGAAGTGAGTTCTCAGAAACCAGCTTCAACAAAAAAAAAAGAGTGCAGGCTGTCTGCTTTCTCCAGTGCGACTTGGGGGCCCTCTCTCTCTCTCTCCCTGTCTCCCTGTCTGTCTGTATTTGTCTCTCCCACAGTCAGCCAATATGTCCTGCTTCCTGCAATGTACTGTGTGTGTATATATTTCCTCCGTGCTAAAGCCCATGTAAAAAGTTATTTGGAGGGAATATATATATAATATATGCACATACAGCGAACACTCCTACAAACTGTACAAATCGATAGAAAAGCAAAGCTGAGGAGGCGCTGGCGTGCTGGAGGAAACATTTCCTTTGTCTGCTTTACTGCCGTCACAGAGGTGCTCATCCCTATGCTGCTCTCTGCTCTTTGATCTTTCTCTGCCAGAACAGCATTCATCATTTACAGAGCGCGTATACCCAACCTTCAGTACGTAGGGAGCGTCTAATGAGACATAAACAAGTTGTCTCTGAGACAGGCGTTTGGCATGGTTCTCTAATTTCACCTGGAGGAAGTCTGCAGTGTCATGCTATTTCGTTCAGATAGCTCAATGATCCTGCAGCAAGCCTGGCTAGGTTCCCTATGCATTCTCAAAATGACAGACTATTCTGAAAATTGCCATTCTCGTTGCTTGTTCCTCCATGAAGTCAGCGGTGGCCTAGTTATGATCTGGAAGGCTTTGCAGTGTTCTCACCACTAACACAAATCATGTACAGTGCCTAGAAAAAGTATTCACCTCCACACAATACTATCACATTTGATGGCTTCCAAGTAGTATCCAGAACTTTCTATTCAAATGTGTAATAATCAAGCTGAAGACTTTTAGATGTGAGGAAGGTTGGAGCGAAACCTTGCTCTGCTGAAATGTGATTTTTTCACCCAGTTAATGGATTCTTGTGGTGACTCCAGCAGGTTTTCCTATGGGATTTGCCTATATTTTGCATCATCTATTTTCCCTCAATCCGTTGTTGCTGACTGGTTGATCTGCTGTGTTTTACATTAAACCAAGAAACTCCCCTTAAAACAATAAAACCTTCTGTCAGTGTCTGCAGTACATAGGCATAATGCATACTGTATGTGTCTCATACAAGCTGTAAAGTGAGTCTTTTCCAGAAAGAACTTTGTTCTTGACACTTACCCACTCAGCACAGGAATGTGTAGGAACCAGGATATTGTCGATGTATGAGCAGTGACTCCCATCTCAGACACAGAGGTTGGCATGTCCTTCAGAGTCATTGCTGGCTTTACAGTGGCTTCCCTAAACTCACCTGAGGACTGCTTGCCCAGTTGCTCTCTTTAGAGTGGCTTCCTGATCTAGGTTGTGTCTGGATGGTATGGTGCACATTCCAATTCTTATTGATGGCCTTCGCTGTTCTCACAAACACAAGTTTGTCCTAAGCAGTGCCTCTCTATCACATAACCTTGATACGATTTTCTTGGTCTTCATGGTAGAACTGTTGTATCACTATGTGAGCTGTGGCTTGAAATTCAAGATCTATCTGAGAGAACATACAGGACTGTACAGAGGCTACATATGCTCTGAAGCTAAACCAATCCACTGTGATTAAACAAAGACAGGGATCTTTAGATTCATTTTGAATGCTTTTTTCAAGAGTATTCCCTTGCGCCTCAACTGATTTGAAGGTGGTTGTAGCAAAGCAGCTACATATGCAATAGAGAATTTTCTCATTTTCTTAAAAAATATCATGTATAATACATGATATCAGCTTTATTAGTTTGGAGCAGATTCATACTATGAAGTCCTTTTTGAAAGTTTATTGATTACAAGCTCAAACAGCAGCAAAATATGGAATCTTTGCAGGAGAGTGAATACTTTTGCAAGGCACTGCATATAGAGCTCATCTCCAAAAACCTCATGTAATTCATGTGTATTCAAGGTATTTCCACAAAGATGAGCAGGATGAGACAGACACACCATCCCAGCAACTGGTCAACGTGGAAATACCATGATCTCAGTCAACCTGGTCTGGACTTTCAAGGGATTTTAAATCATGGGGGTGAATTTTGGAAATGGCAACACACATACACACGTGTCCCCCTGACAACCGGAAGCATCCTGTCATGGCTACAGCATTTATCCTCATTGTTCTGGGTAATAATACACAGATTGCACTACCACTGTGTCCTGTAAATTGATACTGGATGTACTTCCCAGGAAAAAAAATAGGCTGGATTTCTTTTTATAAGGAAGTCTAAATACTCTGACTTCAACTTCAAGTCATAGCTAAGTGACTGTGCCATTGCTCTTGAATTGTCTGTACAGTGTGTGCCACAGAAAAAGTCTTTACCTCTGTGTCTTTCATGTCAGTGTCCCTTCATGGGAAGACTCTACTTCAGGAAATGGCTTCCTGGGCACTTTGCACATGTGTGATCCCCTGGTTACAGTATTCCTGCATTTCAGCAGGGTCCTCAATAGGGCTCATTGCAAAGTGTTTGAACTTCAAACCTAACAAAAATACACGTGTGGCCTTTCATGGCTACTGAGTATACCTGAGTACATCAGACAGCAACTGTATTTAAAATATTCGATGACAAACTACACTTCCTGCAGCTCTGTCCCCCCAGAATAGGGAATTGAACAACATATTAACTGGAACCTGACTGTAGCCCTCAATTTGTCCCAGAGGTTTCCGAATGGGACTGACAACGTCCAGCGCTGCTGAGAGGTCGGCCGAGCAGAATGACCTGATGCAGTGTGGAGACGGGCTGATGTCCTTATTCCACTAGCTGGGAAAGAGATGCAGGGTTTTGTACAGTTTGCGTATACTGTATGTGTAATAATGACGGAATGATGTCCTTCGTTTTGGTCTCTCTTGTTCTTCACAGACCACCCATCCTTCACCTGTTCTCTCTCTTTGAGTCTCTTTCCTACCCTCTCTCTCATCTCCATCCTGGGGAGCCCTGTTTCCACTGTGTGCCCTGGTTATTACGAGGCCAGTACACACATTTCTTTTGGAGCACATTTCTGCCTCCTCTGATTATAAAGCGTATCCTCCAGCATGGACTTCACACTTCCACTCTAAAACCAACTTTGCTTTCAAAAGAAATTGCCCCCCAAATTGCTAACTGCTGCTGTGCGATATTGTTTGTGGAGGACAGGGGTACAAGAAAGCAACTCAGATCCTGAGACACATCATCATTACCAGCTCCATAGGTACCCTGCTGGGACCAGCTGCCTCAGTGGGGGCAGGATCTGAGCAAGTCCTGACCCGAGTACTTGCTTCAAAGCAGGCTGCTCCCATGGACTGGCCGTGCTGAGGGAGGGTGTTATATTGAGGCACAGATCTGCTACAGCTGTGGCTTCATGCGCACTCCAGTCTCCAGCATCTGACCCTGGTTTTTGCTACCAAGAACTCCCCAAACTTGGATGGGAAGTATAGAAGAACCGAAAGCTGATTTTTGTATGGATTGTTATATTTGTTCGCTGTGGTACAGGACTCCTCAGTTCTTGTAGATTTAGGCTTGTTAACACTACCTTTCTTTTTGCTGGCACCTACTAGCTCGGATTCTTTCACCCCCCATGCCATACTGCCAAATAAACACTCATGGCTGACTTTCCTCCTGTATGTACTGTCCCACATCTTCTCTTTGCCTTTCCGAAAACTCCAAACTACTGTTGCTCTAGATTCTCGGTTCTTCCTCTGCTCCAGTTCCAGAATGGGGAGCTCCCTCCAGCTGTTCCAGAACTTCTAGCCGCTTCTAGAGTCTTCTTAAGCTTCTTTCAGGGCGAAACAGACAGGCCTGGAATTTTGTTTTTTCATCAGCTCTATGAAGAAACTGCTGCAACTGTTTACATGAATTAAAAAAAAAATACAATTGAAAAACAGAGCAGGTTTTAAAATAATATAACTGTAAATGTTTCTTTGCTCTGTTTTTCTGTAAATATGTTTGCATATTTTATAGGACTTTTACTTGTACCTACAATGACTGGGTAAAAAAAAAGAGAACTTAAAAAAGAAACTAGGTTACAAGGAGTTAGAAGCTTATCTCAGAGGAAGGAGATTTATTCTGAGTGATTGACTTGAGTGCAGTTAGGATACATTGATTAAAAATAGAAGAAAAAAACGCATCACAACCTAAGTTATTTTTTAAAAATATAATTTTTGTAGTTTTTTTTTATTAGAATAGCCGTTTTCTCACGTAAGCAGATACCACCTTCTCTGAACAAAGACACGATTGGTGTGTTATCATGTGGGGAAGAGTGAGCACTTTGGTGGGTACGAACCTGCATGTACAGTACAGCAGAAAAGGCAATTTCTTACATATTTGAATGACACTTTTATCCAAAGCGACTTCCATTTGCACAGGTGGGTATTTTCCTGGGACAATTCACATGAAGGACCTCCCTCAAGGGTACAACAGTAGCATGTCACCTGGAATTTGAACCCACAACCTTCCTTATAAGTCCAGAGCCCTAATCACTGCTCTATACAGCTGCCCTAGCATTGAGGTGCTTCTTAAGAACTGTGAAGCGTGAGGCAGGTGTGGGAGAAAAGTTGTTCCTTGTCTCCCACATTCAGTTAGTCTTCTCCTCACCTGCCCTGAGACCTGTAGCTTCATGGGCTTTATCTGAGCCCAACTCAGAGCAGAATTTCAGGCTCAGCTGGTTCCTTGAGAACTGGCTCCCTTGTGAATAAACAGGGCTTTTCCGTTTTCTTTCATGTATGAATGAAGACTTGAGGATTAGTTTATCCCATCTTCACCCCTACATCCACAGCCAGGTGGTAGGTCTGCCTAACACCTGCAACAGGGCAAACAAGCCTGGATCTACAGACCCAGTTCATGGAGGCCCCGTCCTCAATAGCAGGGGACACTCAGGTCCAAACTGAATTTCTACAGAATTGCTGTGAGCAGGAGACAAAAAAAACAGAAAGCTCAAGAAAAGTGACTCAGCTTTAGGAGAACACTCCCCTCTGTGAGCTGGAAGACCACATCTTTGCACCCCCAGATTCCAGGCAGGTTTGTGCCCACTAAACAAGCTCCATCTGCATTTTATTTCAAATACCTTTTATTTCAGTCACGACAGGTTCTGCAACACTGTTGCTTCCTGCTGCATTTCAGGACTGCAAAATGTTTTCATGGGTAATACTTAAACATAAAAAAATCTGTCTTAAAAAGATCAACTCTAACCCGGATCAGAAACTAGATCAATGCTAATGAGCAAAATTAATGGCTGGTATCGTTTATAAATTCAAAATCACGAATTGAACGTGCTGATCATTCTCCTGAATACTAGGGCTGCAGTCCTGAGGAAGGAAGGACAGTGTTGTAAACAGCACCCCCTGTGTTCACAGCAGGGCTGAACTCGCTCCAACTTCATGCTTGACTGCTTACTCTGTCATTCTGGAAGATTACCTGACTCAAATCCTTGTACTCTTCTGTAATTATTGAATGATGCGTTTCAGCTTAGCCCTAATAAAGCACAGTCTAGGATAAAGCTCTGTCTCTTTTGTTTTGATTGTTATTCTTATGTATTTACTGCTTTTCAAAGCCTTTCATCATGCCCACCTCACCTGATCACCCCCTCTGAATTCTTCCTCCAGTAACCCTCCTGAATGTAGCAGGTTGGGCTTTGATTTCAACATACTGCCTGAAGGAGGTCAAGGCTCATCTCGGACACTCTCTGCCTGGTCCAGATGATGCTTCTGGGCCAGTGAGCCCAAAACAGTCTCTCCCGTCTTCACGTGTGAAGCCCTGAGGTCACTGCTGTGCCTCCTGTGATCATAAGGTGTAAAAATGTAATAAAACACACTACAAAATGGACAAAAGATCAGAGCAACATTACATGTGTGAACAAGAGCCCCGTTATCGATGTGGTACTTCCTCCTGATGGTGCAGCTTACAGTTCATTACTTACAAACTTCCAGCTGAAACAGAGCTGAAGCCCATTAGCACAGCACAGTGCTGCTTAAGTATACTCCCCTACTACACTGCCCCCAGGAATGTGTCCACAAAATAACAACTCTAGCCTGCTGCCGCCAATGCAGGTGTGTCCATTTTAACTGAGCAGGCTTCGCTGCAGCGAGATTGGAACCCCAACATCGAGGGTTTCCTCCGCACCAGCAAAGCCTGTCAGTGTCTCAGCTCCTGTGCGACTGACGGGCTTTGCCGCCGTTCAATATCCATGTGTGACAAAACGTTTGATTCAGTCTTGAGATTCAGCCACTGGTGGTTCCCCCCTGAGCTGCAATGGCTGCTAATAAACATGTCCGTGACGGCTGATCAGTCTCTCACATCAGTGTTGAGGGATTTTGGCCCGTTCCTCCTTACAGAACTCCTTCCACTCTGTGACCGTTGAGGGCTGCCTTGCATGGACAGCTTGCTTCAGGTCCTGCCCGGACATTTCAGGGGGGGGGGTTAGGACTTTGACTATGCCATTGTAAAACACAGAATTTCTTCATCTGCAGCCTTACATTTGTAGATCTGCTTCTATTTGTTCACTCAATTGAGCTCATAAAACTAGGGTTTCACTTACTTTCTCACATCCCCTCTACCTTAATTACTTAATGTTGAACTGATACATTTTGTTTCAAAAGACTTGGAATTGGTTACTATAAACCCTGCTGGGTGTTTGCATAAAGGCTGGGTTTGACTCAGGAAGGCTATCATGGTAAAACTATCTTAATTTAAATATATTTACCTTTGGGGAGCACAAACTTTGCATGCAGGTGGGACCAGTAGCCTCTTTGTGTTTCTGACCTTTCTTATGATCTGCTGTTTTAATACCGCACACGAGTTTTAGATCTTAATTTTTTTAGGCACTGCTATTTTGTGGGAACGACTCATGCAGAATGGAAAGATGGACATAAGAGAAACCAGTTTGGTTTTGTCCAAACAGCGGTTCCAACTTTTGCCTCTGCGTGTACAGGATAGACAAAGGAAGATCTACTTCAGCCCCGGGGGGTTTTACTGAAAGACCCTCTCTGAGCTCACTGCCTCAGTGCTGGAACGAGAGAGAGTGGGGCACTCAAAGCCAGCTTCTCTGTTTTTTAACCAAATTAAATGTGACAGGGAAAGATTTGCACAGGAGAGGTAGAAATTTACAGCAGGCCAGTAAAATAGATGAAATCCTAGGGCATCTTGGACCGTGTTGTGCCCTTAATTAAATAAAAACGAGGACGTGCCTATTATCTTTTTGTATCTTTAAATTTTAAATGCTTTTCAGGTTCACTGATGCATTCCAGAACAAAAGATAACTTGTGTTTCCATTATAGAATTGTTCCACATGATTGTTCTCCAGGCTGGCTGATTGGCACAGAGTATTTCCAGGGGTCTGCACTGAGAACTGGAGAAGCCATTAAGCCACGTTTCAGTGCCGAGGTTTAATGATGTGCAGACATTCTCTGCCTCAGACATCAGAGGGTATTTATTTATGAGCTCATCTAATGAACAATACATTAAAAGGCCTTGTAGCCCATCCGACGTTTGTATAAAAAGAAAAACAAACCCGAGCTGCCTTGTTACTTTGACACATCCCATGGAGCTGGGATTTGCGAGCAGAATATTAAGGGCAAGTTCATTGCAGGTCGCTCTCGTTAACCCTGCGAAGCCCAGGTGGGGTCTGCCAGGCACACCGGTGCAGGAAGGCCACCTCATGCCTACCAACGAGTAATTCAAAGCAACCCTGATGTTCTGCATAGCCGCACACAAAATAACACTTACGGTATAAATATCTTAATGATCATATAGGTGTCTCAATGCGCATACAAGTGAATATAGTTTGATACATATACATAGACCGTCTTTTGGATGAGACGTTAAATCGAGGTCCTGACTCACAGTGGTCATTAACGATCCCCGAGGATTTCTCGAGAAGAGTAGGAGTTATCCTGTGTCGGAGCTAAATTTCCCCCCCTCGGCCTTTACTTACGACACCGTATGGTATATAGCGGTTTGGTAAATGACATGACATATACATAGATACATATGCAGTATGATCATATAATTGCTGGTCAGCATTTCAAGGCAAATTTATGATATGGCCAAGTTATAGCATCTCAGGCATTAACAAAAGGAACTTTGAGCTGGGAGATACTGTGCTCAAGCTCAGGCTCATACACACATGAAGGATTACAAACCAAGGACACATACACTAATCATAATCTGAATCTTGGAACAAGCTACTCACCAAGAGCTCCACCTCAACGTGCCCTTGCAGAATTATTACTGAGCTTTGCAAGATTGGGTTTAACCTGTTCAGCCTATACCTAGTGTCCAGAGGGTCCTCCTTCTGGTCCAGGCAAAATCCCGCACTTACGTGTCCATGTAACTTGGTTCCTATTACTTGTGTGGTACACAGGCTTCAGTATGAACATCCGAGTTTGGAAATCAAAAACACTGTGGAAATGCAGGAGCCATGTTCTTGAATACAGGCAAGGGTACAGGAATGAGAACACCACATTCAGAAAAACTCAGCACTTTCCGACATCTGTCTTGCTTGTTGGAAAGTCCCATTGACATCACATGGACTTCCAACAAATAAATGTTACTAAAGAATACATTGATTGTCTAAAAATAATTTAGTAACTATTTAAAACTCCTTAGCTTCAAGCACATTATAGCAGAAGACATTTGTAAATGCAGAAGTGGCCCATATTTCCTTTAACAAAAAAATTAAGGACTGTGCAGGGATGAAATTAACACTGGATACGAATCATTTACATTTGCAAACAAAATAGTGTCCCTACAACTTTCATATGGAATATCAGTACTAGGCTGATCAATCCTTTCATTTTTAACCATTCTCTTTGGAATTGCAGTTGTGTGCACTGCTAAGAAGTTTTTCCTAGATTCAGGTCTTCCTATGAAGCTGCAATTAATGGTACAAAATAGATCAGTGCTGGTATGTGCTGCCAAAAACCAGATAATCGTGCAGTAATGACTCCAAATTGTCCAGCGATCCTCCCACCCTGCCAGCACACACAACAGAAAAGCGCCGTTCTCCCATTACCTCGGAAAACAGTCGAAAGGTTGACATTTCCTTGACATTTTTAATGTGCCCGTCGCTGGTCATTAATCATCCTATTTTACATTTTGTGGAAAATGTCAATAGGATTTCTTCACAATAAAGACAAAAGATAAAAACATCATGACAGACTCTCGTGCCACTCAGATAAAGGATCTCTTGACATATACATTGTTACGTTTCTGCCATGAGACCGTTCAATACACTAAATACACTAAATACACAAATACAGGACACTGTATTTGACACAGGCATCAGCCAAAAATATATAAAGCCACCCCAACCCCCGTGATCATAAATTAACACACATTAATAAAATGAAACGCTACACGGTATCTCAGGCAGTGTAGATTACTTCAGGGTCTCTGCTCATAAATCTCAAGAAACATCCTCAGCTGAAGTGCCAAGATCATCGCGTCCCAACAGGTGACACACAGACCGCCACACGCCACAAAGAGAGGAGACTGTTTTGTTAGATGAAAGTTGTTCTGGTCCGTTTGCAGGCTCCGAACCGCTGGGCCGGAGCACCACGGCTGCTGTCACGATTTGGAGACGAGGAACTTGCCGGCTGAGCTTTGCGGGGTCTTTCATCTGCGGGGTTTTTCATCGTTGATGATCAAAATGTGAATCCAGCGTGGTATCCCCACTTCCCTGCCAAGGGGGCCGGACGAGAGTGGGATCGCTTGCCAAGCAGCGGTGCCCAGACCGACGAGGGTGGGGAACGGACAGGAATTTCCAGTGCCTACTTCAAGGCAAACTTGACTGGGATAGTTAAGCGACTTGCAGAGTCTGACGGAAAGGTTTTCTCTCAGCAGAGTGAAACTACATCAGCCAGAAAAAAAATTTCTTCGTATCCTCTTACACATATAACAGAGGGCCATGTTTTATCACCTTTGCCATTTCCCCCTCAATATGAGTGAAATGAAAATGCAGGGAACTCCTATTAATCTGCAAGTCCACAGATGATGGGCCCTAGTAGGATTGTTTACTGGGGGTGACAGAAAAGGGGTGGGGAATTTCCTTGAACAGACACAGTAAGTAAACTAGAGGGGTGCTGTCAGTCAAGCACACTTCAGATTAATGTTGGGAAAGTTAAAGAACTGGCTACTTGTGACAGTAATGTGTGAGATTTTTAACATCTCTCCCTTGGTAATCAGGATGCAGAGGTTGCTCAGTGTTTCAAATACTTAGGAACAGTAACAGATGAACATTTAAACTTTGCAGAGAATAACACTGATTTTGTGAGAAGGCTAGTCAGCATCTATTTTTGATCAGGAAGCTGAACGGGTTTGGAAAGAGTCAAAACGTTTTAAGGAGGGTTTATAAAATAGCAGGTTAGGGTTTGTAGATAGCATCCTTAGTTTTGATATCATGGAATGGTGGTATGGTATCTGTGGTATGGAAGCCTTAGTATTAAGGACAACAGGAAATCGGCCAGAATTAAGACTGCTAGTAAAATAATTGGTTGACCATAGAAACAGCTTATATTTAAATATACGGACAATATATCAAACATATAAACCATGCTTAAATTTAAAAAATCTTTTCATAAGAAAGCTCAGCTTATCGTTGATGATCCCTTCCACCCTCTTCATTCCTATTTCCAACTGCAACCTTCAGGCAGGTGTTTTACAATGCTTGGGGCCAAGAGAAATCACCTAAATTTCTTAGGTTTCCAATCCCTGGTCTGACCAGGCCCAGCTTAGTTTCTGATTTTGGATAAGATCAGGCTAGAAGGTAGAACTTCCTAAGGGAGAAAAATCGACACCTTTTTTAAAAAAAGCAAAGATATATTGTGCGCACGATGAATTATTAGAGTTGATATTCTCTTTTTCCTCTTTCTAACTGCTTGAGTGAATTGAGGGTCATGGGGGAGCCAGAGCCTAGTCCAGCACGCAACAGACACACAGCATACTGCAAGTCACCAAAGGGACAGTAATTATCTGTGTACAAAAGCCATCTGGTCATGACTCACTGTTCTCAGAGTGCCAGGGATACAGCAATTCAGGAAGACCTCTATAAGGCCCCGTGAATTAAGCACAAAGACTGCATTGTCCCAGGACTCTTGAAAGATCAGTTTATTCAAATTTCAAACAGTACAAAGACTTCAGCTTATTTTGTATTAATGCTGATGGGGGAAAAAACATGCTATAAGCAAATTTCTTAATAAATATTTGACATATAAATGCAGGTTAAGACAGTGATTTGCACTTGAAAAAACATTTGACTTCAGAAAAATCATGTTTAAAAAAAACAACATGATTTGATCACATCATTTTTTTAAATAAAAACAGAGTGATGCAAGATTAAATCTCAATGATAAAATTAAATTCAAAACTAAACCACAAAAATGGCTCGTTTATACGCTACAATTATTTTGACCAGCTTCAGCTGGAAACAGATGAGTGGATACAGTTCTGATTCTTTATTGTCCTGGAAAATACCAAATTACTGTATACGATGAGGTTAATATTACCTGCTGCAGAGCCCCTTGTAGCACAGTCACAGACAAGACACAGTCATTTATTATCACACATCCACGAGAATGTGGTGCACTATTGGTGCATTACACTGCAGGCGATAGAGGTCTACTCCAGAGATCCACGCTAGAAAGCCTACAGTAGGTGACTAAAAGAAAATATTTACAGCTGGATTAAACATGTATCAAATCCTTTCCAGGCGATGGCCATTATGAAGTGCTATCTTTGACACTGCAGATCTCTACAAAAACATTTCTGGAGCTGAGGTATATGTACAGATTTAGTGCATCCAGTCACTGTGAACATGAATGCATTGGGGCATGACAGCAGTAAAGCTTTTCTACAGTGCTATATGCATCACATCTTGTACAGAAACCCACTATAATATCACCAATATAAACGAGAAACGTTTCTTCAAATAAGAGTGAAATATTCACTGAGTTCTGCTTACACAGCCTTATCTAGGGAGACTTGTCTTCAGAGAGGGGGGGACCTCTGCACAGAATCAGTCTTTTACTGTATGTTGATATATAAAGGAACTTGCTGCAAACTGCTCAGAAAGAACTTGTCATCCAGGGGAGGTACTCTGAACAGCATTAGCTCCAGAGTACTCGTCAATGGAGTAGTTCCTGTAGTATATGGTTTGTTGCATGCAATAAAGACTGACTCTGCAGTGTTCACCGGTAATGGCAGTCAAAAGTCCAGCTGCAGGGAATTTTTATTTCGGGGAACAAACTATGATCCATCTATGACTTCAGTGATGTCCGTTAGCAGGTTGTTTCCTTAGGGAACTTGCGAGATCTTGAAAGCATCATGTTGTCGTGTCTGGTTCGTTCTACACGAGCAGAAGGGACTGTCTCTGGGTACTGCCGGCTTATGGTCATCAGGTCAGCAGATGAAGAAGATCTCCTCCAGAATCTGGCTCTCCTGCAGCTCCTCATCATGGGCCACTGGTGCAGGAGAGAGGTCCCATGGAGAGAGTGGAGGTCTGGGGCTGAGGAGGTATGGGCGTACTTGCGGGGTGGTGTGCGGTCTCTGTTGGACAGCATGTCTGAGCTGACCAGGTTTGGAAACCGGACTCAGAGCACCCAGGAGCTCAATAAGAGATGAGTCAATGCTTTAGAAAAACAAAACAAAAGAGAATCAGTTTGCTGCCCAGCTTTCATGCTTGGAAGACAATCTGTGAGATTCCCAGTATCAAGCTCTTCATAAACACATCACTGCAGAGACATGCAAGGTAATCAGCATCTTTTGCTGCTTGTTAACTGAGGATACTGTTGCTTAGATTGTGCTCTACATCCTTGATCTCTTTGTCAGGGGAAGCAGCTGGTCATTAAATCCAGGTGACTTCATGCTAGTCTGTATTTTGATATCTATCATTTTGATAGATGACCAACAAATAGATTTAATGTAAAGATATTAAAACAGCATAAATTTAGTAAGGTGCAATGGATGTGCTCTGTCCAATTCCCGCAGGCTTTCAGAAATTAAATTAGAAAGCATGCAGGGTGAGTTCAGGCAAGGCAGGGCTGCCCTGACCTGTATTTGCATACAGAAACAGAGAATGGAAACACAACAGAAAGAGGAAACCGTAAATGTGATGGCAGGCGAGACAGCTTTCTGAGCATTAATACAGAGAGATCAGTATGCGTGCAATCTTCTCCAAACCTTCAATATTTCAAGGAAGGAGAAAATCCACATAGTGTAACAGTCTGCCTAATGACTTTGAAGACTTAAGTTCCAAGGGCAGCCCTGCTCTTTAAGGACAGCAACTGCTTGCTATTTGCCAACACATTTTTCCATTTTGCAAGAGCAGAAAAATAAATCCATAAACTACTTTTCACATAC
Organism: Atractosteus spatula; assembly: GCF_055471065.1. Lineage (NCBI taxonomy): Eukaryota > Metazoa > Chordata > Actinopteri > Semionotiformes > Lepisosteidae > Atractosteus > Atractosteus spatula. The sequence continues at coordinate 7,114,256 of NC_142708.1, read as the reverse complement.
TATGTAAAATTCTAGAAAGTCTTGAATTCCATATTTAATTTGTTTAAAAAAATTGAAGTTATTGGTATTGAAGTTTATAAGACTAAAAAGGCTTAGTTCTTTTCACTTCTCTCACTGTAGGACATGTCTTTGAGCAATTATTTTTTGTACAAATCTGGCCTGCCTGATGACAATATTTTCAATGAGGTCTTACAACTGCATTGTACAGTTTTAACATAATGTCCCTTAACTAAGTTCTATGCTTTTAAGGAACAAGTAATAGGTTTATTCCATGCTGAAAAAAAAGAAGAGAGAAAACACAACGTTTCGGCCGTGGAGCCTCCACGGCCGAAACGTTGTTTTCTCTCTTCTTTTTTTCAGCATGGAATAAACCTATTACTTGTTCCTTTGCAGCCTATGCATGCTGACGCAGCTACCCACCTGAACTTCTATGCTTTTAGTTACATATCCTCCTAACAATGTTTGCCTATTTATTGCTTTCCAACATTGTCAAGAGGTTGTGTAGGCTGGATTAAACACCATCAGAACTGACCCGTTCGGTTGAATTTATACACTGCTGGGATTGGCTGCTTTTATTGCATTTACTAGTACCCCTTATTTTGGCATCCTGTGCAAGCTTGACTAGTTCAATAACACCAGAATCAAAATCATGATTCTGGCACTGGACAAATTCGGAATAGCAATGGTCCTAATATAGGTACCTAATATAGGTAAGATGTAGTGCATCATAAAGAACTTTGGGCAGAAATAAAGAAGGATTTAAGCAGTACACACATGCTAAAATAATTCTCTATTCATTTAAAAGAGCATAAATCTGTCTCTCTTTGGAACAGGTGAGAGGGACTACAGAACTGTCCTTTAAACCCAAAACAAGGACTCATAATAACCTGTAATAATAAATTATATTAATTTCTGGAGATCACTGACTAATCAAATTGCACATGGTTTGGTCATATATACTTACCAGATCCAAGATGGTTAAACTAATGTCACAAATTATTGTAATAATAACTTTTCATATTTTAAAAAACTGGAAACGTAAATTAACTTATCCATATAGCACTGCAAACTTTTTGAAAGTACAGAGGGACGTTTTCAAGTTCGGTACCAGACAACAGAGCTCCATCACCATGAAGAGCACACAAGCTTACTGTAAATAGGCCTGTTGAGTCAGGAACGCACTGGCAACAGAGTGGACATGCAGACTTAAAGACTCACACAGAAGAAGCTAGGTAAAGAGTTTCAGTATCAGTACTCAGTTTACAATAAAAGCTCTTGAACTAGGTCACATTCCTAAAAAAAGACAAGTAGCTTTCCAAGAGGGGAAGAATTCAGAGCTTTGCCTTCAGCAGTCAATTGTGGCTCAACATGTTGGTATGAATCAAGCAGCTTTCATTACAGCAGGTGGTTGTTTTCCAATACAAGAAGTTTTAATAAAATGATTCAACAGAAGATGGTCCCATTTATCTACTTGCCTTGCTTCTTCTGAGATTTCTTATGCACGTGTTATTATATTAGACATCACATCATGTGTGTAAGTTCAGCAACTATAAATTGTGAACCACAAAAACTACTTTAAAAAGCAAAACTAAAAACGGGTATCTTCCAGAATGAACACCTGGCATCCTCGTGCCACCGAAAATCCAAAAGATACTCAAGGTGCTAATGTAAGCAAGTTACTGTAGTACGCAAGGCATCGAGAGACAAGCAGCACCGTCAGAGGGGAGAAACGCAGAAAACTGGGGTCTCTAAGTTAATCTGTCTTATTCATTTGCTCTCCTTGCGCCTGTCAATATCTGTTAGGGGCTTTCATTCTGTGTTTGAGGCCCTGGTGAGGCTGCGCTGAAATGTGAGAATTTGCATTTTCATTTGTTGATTTATTTAGCGGACAGCCTCTCAAACAGCAATCCATCACCGGGTGACACGTTGAATATGAATAATGTATTTTATACCGCCGGTTACAATCTATAATAAGCAAGGGTGGTGGTGTGGTGGGAGTAGTGGGGGGGGGGGAGAAGGACTGCGTCAGAATGTTAATGGCCTCGCAGTGTAATATTTATCGAAAGGCTCGCCGGGCTTTATTGCTTTTTCAAGGTTCAACAGCAGTGGCCGTGGAACATTAATATCACTTAGGCCCCATCTCAATTCCACATCTCTCATATGTTCGGAATGAGCGCTCGGGCTGATGACAGGGGAGGGGCCAGACGGAGGCACTGGGGCGAGAAAGCTCCGAGACGGATGGCCACATGAGCTGTCAGCCCCCATTGAGAAAGGCAAGCAAAGCACACCCAGCACTGATATTGAATCCAGAGCAACGCAACTGGATGCAGACCCACGTTGTTGTGGAACGCATCTCTTGCCCCTTGGGTCTCTTAAACCTAGGACGATCACCTTGGAACAGGCACAAGCCACAGATTACTGCCTCCGATGCCCATGACTGCCACTAGTGTAATACTTGGTGTTTGGCATTTGTGTGAAACAGGAAGCAAGTCTTAGCCTCTGCCAGAAAACACTTGAACTCTGTGTAATTGCCCCACTGGATAAAATCTCAGCTTCATAGGACTGCTTTTCAAAAAGGCTGCAGTGAGAAGGAGTGGCCGCGTGAGCTAATCTCTTCTGTTTCACAGGTGACTTACAGACATGAATCTCTTAGCTGAAAGAAAAAAAAAATTCAGAAGCTTTGTTAAGTATTGGTGCTTACAGTCAAACAAATATACAGTTCACCCATCACTCAGCCTAACAGATGCTGATCAAATGACAAAATGTCAAAGAAAAATATGGCACACTACTTCCAGGCTCAGTCTAAATCTATAACCTCATGGCTACAGGAGACAATCTTGATCCCCAGCTGTTTATGAAGCATTTTAATGCTGCTCATGCTACAATCTGCTTCCTGCCTTCAGCTAGATACGTTAGTAATGAGAATCTTATTACAAACTACTTAACTTCACATCAATCATTAACCCCCATCTCCTGCTATCTCATCACCTGTGCTCACTATATTAAGGTGTGAGAGAGATTATTGAACGAGACTGCTTGTCAGTAACTACAGTCCCCTGTTGGCAGAAAATAAATATGCATAGAACAGAAGAACGAATCTTGCAAACGAGAAGAGACCATTTGGCCTTTATAGTTTGTTTGGTTTCTAGTAGCAAAGTGCACTGCTTGTAGTAGTAGAACAAAGTGTTCTGCGCTTAGTCTGATCATGTTTACATGATACAGTGCGTAAGTCACCACCCCCTTTCAAAATGTTCACCTTTTGTTTCCCTAAAGCCCAAAAAGAAGAAGAATTAGACTCTTTCCAGTTTAATTTACAAACTGTACCTTGCAACATCCAAGTGCAAAAAGAAAGCTTAATTTCTGAAAAAAAAGTAGAATAACTGGGTTGGATAAGAGAACACCCCCCTGAGTTAATACTTGGTGGAAGCACCTTTTGCTTGAATTACAGCCTTGAGTCTGTTTGGATACCTCTCTACCAACTTTGCACACCTAGAGGGAGGAATACTTGCCCATTCCTCCTTACAGAATTGTTCAAGCTCAGTCAAGCTGCGTGGTGACCGTTGATGGACTGCTCTTTTCAAGCCATTCCAAAGATTTTCGATGGGATTGAGGTCGGGGCTCTGACTAGGCCACTCAAGGACATTTGCCTTCTTGTCCTTCAGCCACTGTACGGTTGCTTTGGCGGTGTGCTTTGAGTCACTGCCATGTTGAAAGGTGAACCATCTTCCCATTTTCAACTTTCTGGCTGAGGGCTGCAGGTTTTCTTCAAGAATTTGCTTGTATTTTGCACCATCCATCTTCCCTTCTACAACTCCACAACAGGATGCTGCCACCACAATGCTTTACAGTAGGAATGGTGTTCTGTGGATGGTAAGATGTATTGGGTTTTCGCCAGACGTACCGTTTTGCATTCCGGCCAAGAAGTTCGATTTTGGTCTCATCTGACCACAGCAGTTTTGCCACTTGGCCACAGAATCTTTAGGGTGCTTTTTAGCAAAACATTAACGAGACTTGATGTGGCTTTTTTCTTGCCACCCTCCCATACAGGCACAATGACCAGTCTTTGCATAAAGACCTGTAGCTCTTGGCAGCCTCTCTGGTCAGTCTCCTTCTTGCTCGGTCATCCAGTATGAAGGGTTGTCCTGATCTAGGGAAGTTCTGAGTGGTGCCATACGCCTTCCACTTCCTATTGATGGTCTTGGCTGTGCTCCATGGGATACGTAAAGCCTTTGATCTCTTTTTATACCCATCTCCTGACTTGTGCCTTTCCACAACTTTATCTCAAAGTTCTTTTAAAGGCACCTTTCCACCCATAGTGGATTATTTGCTTTGAAAAGCACTTCCAAGCAGTTGAATCCTCTAGAAACAGCTGCTTTGATTCTGAACTAATCAAAATCACCACAGTTGATCACAGGTGGGAGCCAATTAGTTTGTTGCGTGATCTGTAAGGTGATTGGTTACACCTGAGCAGGTTTACAAATGCAGTTGTAAGGGGGGTGTTCACTTATCCAAATAAGGTATTTTACTGTTGTAGTATTAATTTTCAGAATGTTTTAGAATTTTATTTTCACTTGGCTAATGTGGATTACTGTGTGTAAATAAAAATGGAACAAGCCTAATTCAATTTGTTTTAATTTTCAGAGTGTCATACAACAAAAGGTACAAATTTTGAAAGGGGATTGTGACTTTCTATACCCACTATAACGTAGTGCCTTCCCCACTACATTACTTTTTTGATAGTTTATTTTCATTTGTTACACAGGTTTTATTCAAACCTCTGAAACACACAAAAATCAGATTACATAAAGACTTTACAGCATCATCATCATCATCTGTACTTCACAGAGAAGAAAACTCACAGTAAACAAAGTTTTCTCTTTCAGTTTTCTCAACCATTAATGATTGATGTCACACTTGAATGGTCTGCTCATTAAAAACCAAAATGGTAATATAAAAATCCTATAAGAGTAAATATATACCCCGCATGTCAATTTCAATCTAATCAATACCTCCAGCCAACAGACCTTAGAGCTCCGAGATATAAACAGCCCCTATTAAAACCAATGAAGTGGAAAGGTCTCTAATTATAAGCAGCCCGTTCCATGGAAAGCGTTTTTAGGAGAGATTTAAAATGTTAAAAAGATGCATCTGCACTCCTGTTGAAGAAAGTGCTATCTATTTAGTCACATAGAGAGAATGTCTGAAGTTCCTTTAAATGTTTTAATCAAGCACTGCTCAACTTCAACCACGAGAAAGCACAACAGAAGCCTTATAAACCCCTCGATTCCAGCCAAGACTCCAGCCTCGAGCTGACCTAGTACCTATGACCGAACAGGTGGCCAGCCGACTGTAAAGACTGAAAAACAGTGTGCTCAGCCGCATCCCAGTCACTCAACCAAGCCTGGTGCTTTCTCGGACATAAAGAGGAATTTATAACATTTCCTCTGAGTTTAGGTATGCTAACAGAAGTGTTGAAAGTGGTGAATTAAAAAACGGGAAAGATTTAAAAGCACTTAATTCACCTGAAATTTACCAGAATCAAGATGCAAAGGGCAAACTCGCTTCAATGCATACAGCACAGCAAAATCCGAAGAAATAATCTCCCCTGGTAAAAAAAAACCCGACTAATGTTACTTTATAAACATACTGATTTACACAGGAACCCTCCAATATAGCCCTTTCTTAAGGAAGAAGCCAGTATTAAAGAAACAGTCCCTAGGTGACCATCGTAAAACATGTTACAAATAAGACTAAAGAATCAACAGATAAAATAGCTTTAAAAAGCAAATGTGCAGCAAATGCCTGTACATCTGAAACTTCTGTACACTAAATTCTGTGGACTTCATTTGCATTCACTGTCTAAATGAGAAAACCCCAGCTCCCAGTTATAGGGCGCGCCACTCGGCTCTACTGGGAGACTGAAACAAAGTGTGCCGAGCAGGACCATCTGCTTGTTTGTGCATTAGCATTTTTGAAATAGGTGTACCTTATCTTAGTCACAGGAAAAAGATTTTATAACTCCAGAATACTTTTATGGATAATCACATTGGGGACTTGCTTTCTTCACTGCAATTCAAATCGAATATCTGTTCCCCATCGACACATGAATTAAAGATCGGCACTCCCTCCTACTTTTCCACTTTTTCTTCTGACTGTATACTTGAAGTCAGTAAAGGGAAGAGAAATGTGATGGTAGATTTGAAATATCTAATGGGAAACATAAGGATATGCTAAAAGATTTCAGTTCCACTATCCCCCGAAGATGCGAGGTGTGTGTTTAAATTAAGAATGTTCATATTGGGGTGATGGAGTACCACAGGGATCTGTACTAGGTCCACCATTCTTCCTATATTGATAATGATCTAGATTATGGTATATTTAGTAGACTAGCCAAGTCTGCAGAATCAAAATTTTGTAGAGTCCACCCCAATGGATGTCAGCGAGTGTGACACAGACATGTACAGCAACATGTTAACTGTTGTGCAAAACTGACAAATCAATGGGCAGGGCTAAATGTCATCGTCCGAGCAGGATGTTTCATCACACGTAGTGACTGATAGCAAATGACTGCAAGGTGCTACACTGACATTGTCAAATCATCGGACATCTCACTGCGTGTTCTTCCCGCAGACCAATCCTGATATAATGACATTCCAGTAGAACACGCGTCCTCAAGCTGCATGTATAACAGTTTTCTTGCGCAATAAAGGGCTTACAGACCACTGAACAGGTACATGCACGTCCACATCATCAACAAGAGGAATGGGACATAACCCCACAGAGCTCTGCAACCGGGTGCAAAGCATGTATTCCAGAAGTATAGCTTGTAGGACATCCCTCAGTGGAGCCACGCGCAAATAGCCTGTGACTTTTAAAGTAGGCCTCTTGTTTATCTACTCTGTCATGTGCATAAGCATAACAAAAATGCCTGTGATGCCCATAAATTAATGTTAGTAGACCACCTACATAAAGGATGGTCTTTTTCCTAATAACTGTGAATTTTTTGCAGTTTTTAGTAGTTTATTTTGTGGCTCACTATATATAAACAAATAAATGTATACAAATGTTTAGATAATCCAAGATCCACTGCTGTAAAATTGAAGAATCAGTCACACATCCAAACACTGAAAAATAAAACAGCACACAGAGGACTTAAAAATGCACTTCCTTACATACAGTGGAGTGGACTGTAAATCATCTGGAAAGATTTTTCACACAATCTAAACAGGAAAAGATGCTCATAGCAATGGTAGTTCAGTCATCACTTAGAAACAAAGTTGGAGTAGTATTGCGGAATTCGTGAGCCAAACTTGAACTTAAGACTGTACTTGATTGTAGTTGTACTATTTGATAATCGTCGTACTATTTTACACTGTTTGCTGTTTTGTGTACCTTTGCATAGTTTTTAACAGATATGGGTAGTGTCGCACTGGTACCATATTGTTGTTTACACTGTTATTGTATTACTGTCTAGTTTTGTCTGCTGTTCTATACTGTATATATGCTGCACCTGAGAGACTAATGAGAAACACTTTTCATTAAACTATGCACCTGTGTAAGTATAATGACAAAGGTGAATTTAATTTAACTGAAATTGAAATCTGTCCTTCAAACCATTCAATTTAGAAAGACATCCCTGAAATAGGACGCAAATCTTTTAAAATATGTTAATTCCCACGAGATTGCTTTTCTGATAACTATTTTTTTTTCAATTTCATGTTCAATGCTATGGGAAAATGAATTAAATCAAACTTCTACCTAATTTACTAATTTTCATTGAAATGATGAATACTGCAAATGACAAGCAGCTCAATACAGGTGCTGTATGTTACATACGTCTACCGTCATACAATTAGAACAAATGTTTTATTGTTATAATACTGTATTATTGGTTTCTAAAAGAACAACACATTTTGGTTAGCAATATAAATAATTCTATTAATACGCACAACTCACATTTACCATAGTGTGGTGACATTGCACACACAACCATACAAAGTGCAGTAAGACACAAGGAACATGTGTCAAATGTCAGTAGATTTTATCTTTCAACTGATGTTTTAAGAAGATTTGTTTGAATGATTTAATGACTTAGCATAAAATATTTTAAAGGCTCAATACACGATTGACATTTAGAATAAGTCTGAATGGAAAATAAATCATTGTAATTCCGAGTCTCAGGATTGTTCATTTTTTGAGCAACGGACTATTTTTTTTTTTAACTACACCGATACTACGGACCACACGCTATTCTTTCTGGAAGTAACATTCCTCCTGGTGCGCTTCCATTTTCAGTGTGGTAAGCACTACCCACAAGCAGCAGAACCGAGTGCCAGGTCTGCTGCAGAATGTATAAAAAGAAACATCAAGGAAGCAGAACAGAAACACTGCCACTCTGAAGGCTAAGTCAAATTAAATTGCATTTGGGAAAAAAAAACAGAAAACAGATGTAAAAAACTACCACTGTTGCTTTTGCATTCGGTCAGAGATTCACTGCAAGTATGAACGACAAACTGTTGTTTCTGCAATACAGCAACAAATTAGGGAGCTACTCAATTAACCAAAATGATGTCTGCTTCAGTTTTATCCTTCTGTATCACCACCCACCTCAGCCTACCGCAGGGCAGGTAATTCAAGACAAAAGGGAATTCAGTTTCATGGAAACAGTTCTTTCCCTCGTTTTCTTGATGTTTCTGTTCAGGTAACATTTTTCTGTTTCAGTTGAGAAATACTTCATGTAACAGTTATACAGTATATACAGATCAGTAACCCAGACATCACATCAATATGTATTTATCATACAAGAACACAAAATAAAGCAGGTAAGCATTCTTAAAGGGAAACCTTTAGACACGCTCCATTGATTTCAGCAAATCAGATTCCAGATAAATAATGCAATACAGGCTGAAAATGGTAACTAAAATAAAATATTTATCATGCACAGAATAACTTTTACTGGTGCTTGATATTCATGCAACAATAGTATGGCATTTTCAGAAGATCCTTTTTTTTGTCACAATGGCTTGTACTTCTGTGGCATCTTGTAAGTATGAACGTTTTTGTTTGAATTTTTAGAGGTTTTTAAAGCAACAAGCAGTAACCAGGATTTCAAAAAGGACAAAGTTTTGTATTTAAAGTATAACACTGAAAATAATACCAATCGTGAAGACAAATGCTCAGACACTGTGCCTGGAAAAAAGTAATTGTTTCATAATGGAAATATTAAGAAATGTATGCTTTTAGAAGTTCTGCATAGGTAATAACATTTATATATTAACTATTAATTATCTATTAACCTCACAGCAAAGTAATGTAATTTCCATATACACTCTGATTTTTATATTTCACAAATTTACTCTAAGTACATTCAAACCCCTCACATTTTAAATCAAATGAAACACTTTCACAAAATGTTCTTTTCTGCAAGATATTTTAAATGTTAAAATATTTCATATTGAAGCATAAAACATGAAAAATACACTAAATTAAAACATGCTGTCAGATTAATTACCTTTTTACTTAAAGGGAAAATTTAATTAACTTTTTTCACACAGTTCACATGGTTTTACTGATTCATCCTCCTTTTTTCATTATTTCAATAGAAATTCACATTCCCATGTCATTAATAAAGAACTAAATTCAATTAAAACTACTGCTGGATTCTGCCACCTAAGCTAATGGAACTCAGCTTGCCTACAGTGAGATATACAAGAAAATCTTATTAAATAAAACTTAGAAGATATTTGCATATTTAAATCCAACACCTTGTAGGCTACAGGTTTTTTTGTTGTTGTTAAAGCATTTCTTTTTTGTTTAAAACGTTGAATTTAACCATGGAATCATCCTTACTCAAAACCTTGAGAATAGTCACCTAGACCCTTCTTACAGTATTTCAAAAAGAGGTCCCACATAGTCAAAATGAATTTGCGCTGCAGCAATGGACTACATTCAAGCAAGTCATGGAAGCAGCTGTTTCCAATATATAACAAGTGAACACAATACACAGTCTAAGTGTGGAAGCCTACATAGTGATTAAACTGCTAATAAACACTGGGGCAGCAAAGCAATGAATCTCAGTGAATATCATTCTTGCAAAACTGTTTAACTGTCTCCATTATAAGGTAATACAGTCCTGCTATTGTAAGATTATCATGTAATAATCATCTCTTTTTACACGAAAGAAGTGCAATTCCACAACAACAATGTGGAAAAAGAACAAATGCAAGGTACTGCATTATCACGATATTAAAACCATTTTTGCATGGTTAAAACGAACTGACCTGAATCGACCTTCTTTTAGAAAGAAGGCGAGTCTTTAATTTTATAAAACCATTAATAGCAAAAGATAAAGCAGACTGTTGGAGAAGGAATACAATAGCTTACTATTTATTTGCTTTGCAGATTTTCATTCATTAAAAAAAAGAAAAGGCCGAAACCCCCACAGCAAAGAGCTTAGAACAGAAAAGGGATCCTCCCTCTAGAACCCTTCAACAAGGGCCAAAAATCAGAAGCAGTGTCTTGCAAGATAACTGCAACACACTGTGAAAGAAAAGACAAAGACAGTCTTAGATAGCTTTCTCTTCCCAGGAAAGCTTAAAACTGAAAATTTAAGCATGAAAAACTCTCAGCACTGAAAGACTTAACAAAAAGCAGCAGCTTCAGTTCATCTCGTACAGCTGTGATGATAATACACTTTTTTCTATTACAGGAATAATATAAAGTAAAAGAACCAAAACAACCTTCACCTCACGCATTACTCATAGTTAATTCAACAAGTGTTTGGCACACAGCAAGTACTCAGCAATTCTCTGGCAGCCCGTTTTGTCAGAACCAAATACTGCACATGCATTGAGAGTCTGCAATAACACTGACTTCACACAGCAAGCACATAAACACTGTTCATTAACTGAAACATAGGCAGGTCGTTCACAGACCCCACTAGTACCCCTGAGGCAGAAAGGGGAATGCAATCACACTTCGCTAAGCGAGACTCAAAAAGGGAAAGATCTTGGAATGTCATTACATACGTGCTGAACATCAGGCTAAACAGGAGGCATTACTTGTACAGCCTGTACTATTCACAAAGAGACTGACAGCACCTTAAGATCCAGTATGATACCCCTTCTGCCAGCAACTCCTTCATTAGGTCACACAACATTTCACCACCTTCCTTTTTAGGAGCATACTTTACAGGTTTTCTACAATCACCTTAATCATGCTGGGTGCCTGAATTAAATTATTTTGTATTCCGAGACCACTGACCAATGCAGTCAGAACTCAACAGGAGACATATTCTCTTTTTGGGGACCATTATGTTACTGATTTGCGCTGACTTCTAAAAATACAATAAAGGAACCATACAGCCATGGACTCTTCTGGGACCTCAATTTTAACCTGCAGATAGCCACAGCCCTAATTTTAAAATGATTCCGATTTCTCCTTTAATTTTGCATTTCAGTGCAGAAAACTCATGAGGGAAAATACCAAAATTCTCCTGATATAACAGCGCATATTTTTATTTTTTATACTGAACACTGTATTTCGGTAATTCTAAGGACCAAAACAGACTATACATCCACTTAGTAAATGCAGGAATACATTAATTTACTGTTGATGGCCTCAAGTACTTGCTAGGAAAGTGCAGACTAATATCTCCATGACACAATGGCAGCTCATGGAGCTGGTTTGGAAAGGTGCAAGTCTTATCCCCCCCTTTTCAATAGTATAGAAATCATGCCCGATGGAGAACACTGCAGAGAGAACAGTAAAGATACCGACACTAAGGAGGTACAGAAAGGTATGCTGTACCATATGCAGAAATGTACAAAGCCTCAGATGAAACTTACAGCCTTTGTGCATTCTATAATTCTACTTCCAGCAAATACTGAACCTAAGAGCTATACTGTGACCTGTATTTAACCATTTTAATATATTTTCTGTTAAATGAGTAAGATTTTTGTCATCCAATACATTACACATAGACATAAGCTAACTGTGCTGTAATATTATTTATGAAATTTTCAAATTTTCAATGTTTTGCTGTACTATTTGTTATTGAAGTCTTCAAGAATTAGGTAAAAGGCTATGAATGTTAAGATGAGAACAAAACCAATCCTCTTAAGCACAGCAATAATGGAGACCTGCGTGGATGGTAGCCCCTTCCTTTTCTCTCGTTCTCAAAATAAATAATAAAGGCTTTGGCAATGAGACTTGTTTTTCCAAAGCACTTAAATAGCAGTCAATTATTATTAGATCAGAAGCTGAAGCCTGATCATTCCCTCTAAACTGTCATTTCGTACTGTAGTCCACCCTTTCCTGATCAAATTCACAGTAAAACTCCAGCGCAGCATTTAACTGCCCTTTTCTTGCCTCAGACAGCTATGCTTTGAGAAGTCAGCTCTGTTTAATCCTAATAGGACTGATAGTTTGCCCTTGCTTGAAATTCCAAGAAATGTACATAAATTGGGAATTTAGCATTTGATAGTCTGATTTTTTCCTTATGAAGATCAACACCCACAGTCTGAATTGCACTGCAAAAGTAACACACCTCAATCAGCACCTAAAGGTCAAAATATTTCCACAAAACTTACTTAAAAGCTCAGAAATTCAACTCCCATCTAAGTACACAACAGTCACATTCCAGAGCGCCATTCACATTATTACACTCAAGACTTGTCTATGGGATCTTCAGCTCATGACTTTTGCAGTAACGTGCAACCTACAACACATTTATCATCATTTGATTTTTTGGTGTAATCTTGCACCACAGAAAAGATCATTTTTGCAAAAGGCTCATAACAGTTTAGATCTGCAGACAGTAAACCTGTTTGTTACAGAACTCCCTTCGGGACAGGGAAAGAAAGGCTTTGCTTCTTATTTGGCAACAGTACACCCTTCATTAAATACTCTTCAATGCATCACTCAACAACCTGTCTTGTGTGGTTAAGGCATCTGGTGAATTGAGAAAGACAATGAATGTGATGTGATTAGCGAACTATATACAATCAAATTGAAGCTTACAACATGGTCTTTGCAGAGCACATTTATAGAACTTTTAAGTCCAAAAGAACAATGTGTTGTTGCAAAAAGATGTTCGCTTCTTCAGTAGAGTACTGTGCTAAAGTACTGAAAGTACAAAAATAATTTTAGCCATAAAGAAGGGAGCACATGATAGTAAGGTACTATGCAATTAAAAATGAATTAATTTTCTTTCAAAGCAAAACATCATGAAAGCAAGCAAGCCATTAGAATTTATTAACAATACATCATCTATGTCAGGGGCAGCTTTTCCAGGTGGTTAAGTATTACTGATCATTTAACCTCCCTCAAATTTTTGCAGCAAGAACACTGTGGAAGATGCAGAACACACACAGAGTCACAGATTTGCTTGACAAGATGTGTATTTCAAAGGAATCTTGAAATTTGAAGATGCACTTTCCATATTCTTTGCTGTTACTACAGAAAAAACATCAAACATCAAAAATGTTCATATGGAATCTGAGAGTTTGAAAAGGGATGTCCTGCTATGTTTGTGATTTCTATTTTCTCTGCTGAATAGCCTTGCTCTTTTGAAGCAAAGAAAGGTCTTGATCTTACTGATGAAGATGCCTTTTAGTTACAAAATGCAAGGCTCCAGTGCTGAGATGGTGGTGTAGAGAGTTTGGGATTGCTGGACCTAGTACACTGACGTAGTTCAAGTAGGGAGCTGCGTCAGCATGCGCAGGCTGCTAAGGAACAAGTAAAGGTTTATTGCCAGCTGAAAAGAGAAGAAAAACAATGTTTCGGCTGCGGAGCGTTTCAGCATGGAATTAACCTTTAGTTGTTCCATAGTACATTGACTATTTTCAAAATATTCTGAATTTTGCAGTCTAATTTTAACAAAGTTTGGATCATCACACCTATATGAATCAGGGCCTTCCACCACACACAATACAGACACCACTACAAATGTGCTGTTTTCATGGCTATGCAGGCAAGACACTGCATGACACTTGACACCAACTAAAGCGATCTTTATTCAGACATCGGCATCTGTGTTCAGTTCTAAATGTAGCCTCTTAACCTCCTCTCTAACCTCTTTCTTTAGCCACCAGCAACCCAACTGGCCAGATGAGCTAAACGGCTTTTTTACACATCTCTTTTCTAACTCTCTTTATATTTTTTCATATGAAATCTGTCTGAAAAGTAAATTCTGCACGCACTACAACAGTTCTTTTTTTTTTAAGACGGTTGTACTTTCTGAAAGAAAAGTAATTTAATCACTCCACAGCACAGGAGAGCGCTGCTTCTCTTTGCCTTTGTGTTGCTGTTCAAGGTAAGCCATGGGGTGTGCGGGGGGGGGATTCTTCACGCTCATCTACAAACCAAAAGCACAAAACAGAAACGGCTTCTTGTTGGAGAACTTGTTGCAGTTTAATGAAAATTCTCCAGAGCAGCACATTACAATACAACAGACTACCTCAGGGGCTTCTGTCTCACAAACACGGCATTATACAAACTTCTCGGTGTAAAAATAATCCTTTAATGAATAAATCATGAAGTGTTTGGAGGGAACCAAAGCAAAGTGTAAGGAGCAGCCTCTTGCCTGTGCCGGTATGTAAATACTACCATTATAAGTGTACTACTCTAACCCCTGTGACAGCACCGTGTACGCCAAAAGAAAAACTCAGCAATGAATGCATTCTGAAAAGAAATGCAACACTAGTTAAAGCACTCTTATTCACAGCACTGACTCCTGGGGATCAAAAGGGGAACTTCAAGCCCTTCCCCCGATCCATATACCTGAAGAAAATAATCCTGGAAGGCTGTGATGTAATACAGTTCCTGACAGTTCCTGAGTTTCAACAGATTTGTTTTTAATTTATCAACAGCTTAAATCCAGGATAGAAAGAAGAGTTGTCCAGCTAAGCCCATATTGTAGGAACATGTTCTTGCTAAGAGTGAACAGCAGGCTGATCCCAGCACATGCCTGGGACTCCCCAGATACATGTCTTCCTTCGCCAGGGGCCTGTATCAATATGCTAGCTGTCTGCCCATATGTCATTCTCTTACCCATTGAAATCATCCACCACTACTGCTAAGCACTCTCTGACAAAGCGGTGTAAAGTAGTACTGATGGACCAATGGAAAGCACTCTTCCCTTAGGGCCAGAATTTCCACAAAGAAATGCCCTTGTACGATGATCACGGACACTGTGCTGGAGGAGACGCTAGGGTTAAACGATCGTCCATAACCTTGGGGCTCTTCACTCTCACTCCGTTATCTGGGAAATGCTGTGTAAATTCCGCCCTGGGTTTGCACAGAATGACCTTTTTAAAGGTCCACCTTAATACAGCTGGTGAAGCAACATCTCACTTCATCTGATCTGCTGTACAGTACACCTGCAGTGCGACCGCCTCCAGTGTAGTGTATCCCCTTCTGTAAGTGTACAGAGCCAGGTAAATCAGCAGAATTTATCTAAAATAAGTAGCACTAGATCGATCTATCACTGGAAGGGCAGGAAGGGGAAAACTATACACACTAAATCGTGCCATGTGTAAAAGAGACACTTACCTCTGTACCCCTCTGTTTGTGCGGCGGCCAGACGTGGTTTGTTCGGTCCTGGAACAAAAGCAAAATCAAAAAGAAGTTAAAAGAAGCATGGGGAAATAAAATAGAAATAAATGCATGTTAAGTATCTGATGTGATTTGACATCAGAATACAGACAGTGTAAAAACCAACCAAATAGCTTCAAACCTGTACAAGGAGAAATGAAACTGCTTGCCAGGTGTTTTCAATTACGGTTTCTACATTTATAAACATGTTTATTTTTTTTCCCCGTTGAGAGAGAAACGTGCACTGTTAAGACTGTTCGCGCGTCGCAGCTGAAAGCCAGTAGGCAGTGGGATGGGCAGTTGTTCAGCGTACGTCACCTCATGCATAGGAACGCACTCTGCTGTCCACGCACTAGTTCAAACAAGCGTTAATGGGAAATATTTAAAAAAAAGTGAAAGAAGAGGATGTTTCAAGATATCAAGAATCTATTGAGGAGAACCTAAAATTAAGTGTTTAACAGCACACGGTATTTCTTTAATTTGGGCATGTAAATGGTATAAAATACTTAAGTCCTTTAATAACTATAAAACAGAATCTGATTGGCTAAACCTTTAGTTATGGAGACTAGGGCATCATAAAAGGTACATGATCCCTCTAGATCAGAAGTTACCAAACTGTGGTAGTAACAGACACAAGACACTCCAGGGTGGTCTGTGGAAGAGGTTTGATTTTTTTTTTTTAAAAAGCTGTTGTATTTCATATTTATCAAAGGGATTTAAATCTAGAAACTACCCATCTTCCTTGGCATGAATAAATTTTGTGGCCACATTACATACTGTGAACCAAAACGAACATATAAAACTTCACAATTAATTAATTCTGCTTATGGTTATTCAAAATAGATTTGTGACACAATGCAGGCACATTTAAAAAGAGATTAAGGCACGTTCAAAATTATAATCATGAGGAAGATACCGGCACACTGAATCAGGACTCTCAACGTGTCAGTAACATTACACTGTCCACAAACACCGTGAGCTTCAGTGATAAAAGAAGCAATAGTGTCAAAGGGAGTAAGGAATTGTCACAAGGAATCATACAAGGAACTATGATCTAACCTATACTGATTTGGGATGGACATCGTCAGTGGAGGAAGAAAATCTCAGGGCTAAGCGTGTGTATGTTATGAGAGAATGAAGCCTGCAAATTTGATGCAACATCAAGAAACAAGACATGTAGCGTTCAAATAAACACTATCTGAGCTGAAGCGAGGGAAATTACTTTAGTGACCAGTGCGAGAGCCACTGCTAATGCACATGGAGCTTCTTACTGTGCTAGCCTTTAAATTGCAAAAGCAAGTCAGCTACACACAATTGGTGAAGAACAATCTTTCCATAGGTATAAACCTCTTGTCAAATATGTGAGGCAAGAATCACAATACTGCAAGAAATGGCACCTCCTTCCAACAATACCTGCAGAACTAATGATATAGAGAAAAATGTCCAAAGCACTCTGGTAGAACATGCAAAAATGAGTATTTTGTACTGAAAATGAATGAAACTATAGATGTTGCTGACAAGATTAACATCACGGTGAAAATGCTACAATTATTTGAAATGAAAATGACATGTCTGCTTTCCCCACAATGGAAAATTTTATGTCTGAAAACAGACTGGCTCTTGACGGCAATGTTAAGGAAAACATCGTTAACCACCTTGTGTCATTCAGAGCGCAGTTCTTGATTATTTTCCACCAGAGGCTAAAACGAACAGCTGGATCAGAAACCCTGTGGGTGTTGATGTCAGTGCGCGCCCGCTGACAGTTTCAGCATGCGCAAGGAAGAATTGTGACTGGAACTATCATGCGACGAAACACTGGGATTTTAAAAGACGTTCTTTATTGGACTTTTGGATACAAAGATGAGTACTAAGAACTTTTGACATCAGGAGACATGACAAAAGCTGCACACGAATTTCTGCTTGCTTCTACAGCAAAGAAAAACTGCTATATAGAGGACGAATTCAGACACTGTAATAAATGTCATACCTCTGATAATAAGAGCTGCAAAACAACTATCAGTTATTAGTAAAACATTATATGATCTCATGCAAAATTAAAGATAATTTAGTGATCTACTTAAGGATACTATAAAGTGTATAAAAAAATACAAAAGGCTCCTCTCAATCACAATCTAAATTCGCAACACGAAAAAAGTGCTTTAATGATGCTTTCGGAAAATGTTTAAGAAAACGCAGAGTAAAAGCATGAACACTAAAAGAGCAATGAGTGAAATCTAAGGTACAAAATGTCTTTGAAATACACATTAACGCAGTTGCCCCCCTACCATGCTGTTCTGAGCTGCCTGCAGTTTAATTTCTGGGCGACTCAAAAATACAGGCAGAACTCTAATGACAGAAGAACAGACGAACGTAGCTCTCATCAAATGATCGATCAGTTAAATCGCTTCACTGGCTCTAAAATGTTTTAAGTCACTCTGAGTGTCTCATTTTAATGTCCTCTACTAAGGCTTTTTTGAAATAAAAATCGTCCTCTTTAGATCTAACAAACCTGAAAAGGTGATATAATGTGATGAGAATTCCAAAGATTATAGAAAAGTACCTGCCCCCTCACTGACAAAAACAGGCTCCAGATGTGCTTTTATTAACTAGACCTTCAAGATCTCAAGGTCAAGCCCTTGTTCTCTCTAGACTGGAAAACTGCAGCTCTCTCCCAGCTTAAGAAACGTGCTCTCTGCAGTTCACTCAGGATTCACTCCTCCTCGCTTCCCTCTAATAATAATAATGATTGCTTACACTTGCTTTACAATTGCTTACACTTATATAGCTCTTTTTCTTCTTTACAGGAAATGGGGACTCCCCTCCACCACCACCAGTGTGTAGCTCCACCTGGATGATGCGACAGCAACCACAGTGCGCCAGAACTCTCACCACACATCAGCTCTCAGTGGGGAGGAGAACATAGTGATGAGGCCAGTTCAGAGACGGGGATGTCCCCATCACTATACTGGGGCATTAGGACCCACACAGACCGCGGGGTGAGCACCCCCTGCTGGCCCCACTAACACCTCTTCCAGCAGCACCCTCAGTTTTTCCCAGGAGGTCTCCCCTCCAGGTACTGACCAGGCTCACACGGAGCTTCAGTGGGCTGCCAGGGTGATATGGGTGCTGGCTATGGCAAATGGCTCGAGCACATTTCTGCACCCTTCACTTCCTATTTCTGCCCAGACCCACCTTAAGACTCAACTCTGTTCCATCCTATCTCCAGTCCCTGCCTTCTCCACTATACATCCCTCGCCTGCTTTATCTCTTCATTATTAGACATCTGTCTGCTCCCTCGTACCCCTGTGGTGGAACCAGACTGGAAACAACAGGGCTGCACTATGTCTGAGGAACCAGCGGAATTTCAGCCTGTAACCTCAGAGACTACCTTCAGATTGCATGATGTTTCACTGCAACATAGGTACACTGATAACTGCAGAATGTACTGTTAAAGCCTTTTTAGTCATTTTCTACCTTTGTTGTGGTCTTTGTGATATAACTGTACTAAATTATTTTTTTTCTGTTTTTACTTAATAGTCCTTTTATATTTAACTATTTGAAGACACCTTGGAGAAGTCTATTGTAATACAATTGATCACACAAGTAATGGATTTAAGAAAGGCAAATCTAAAATGGATGGATTGTCCAAAACAGCTTATGATCTGGTATAAGTTTTAGAACAAACAGAGCAAAAGCAAAACTTACTGAAAAGCCTAGCCAGCACAGCCTGACAGAAAGGAAAAGACGGATTTTGCACTGATGTGCAAGATGTGAAGGCCGGTTTATAACAAGAGATTTTCAGATCTCAGATTTTATAACAGATTTTTTTTTGGACTACTTGCATGACCGAGCATTGCAATATTGGAACAAGCCAAAACAAAAAAAACAAAACCTCAATAAGTAAAAAGAACAATTTTCCATCAGAAAGGACACCTTAATATCTAAAGTTTGCTTTTATGTCAATCACCGCCTTTCTCTCAACAGTAACACACCAGACCTCCTCTTGTATAGGCTGCGACCCACCAGCAATGCAGGTAAAAGTGCATTTAAGCCTTTGGTCCTGCAGCATATTGAAGCAGCCGGATAAATTTCGGTGCTGCAAGTGGAGAAAGTTGCATCTCAATAACAGAAAATCATTTTTAACCGAGAGCAATAGCAAGGGACCTGGTGTGTAGGAGTCACTGTAAGAGATGTTTACCAGGGGTTTGGTTGCGCAGGGAAGAGGGCAGTGGGCATAGGGGCTGCCTTGCTGTGGTCCAGGCCTGGAGACGTAGAAGCATCCCTCCTAGACAAAGCTGGGGCCCCTATCGCAAAAAACGGCAAAATAACTGGGTTAGTATGGGTGAGGCTACCCAACTAGCTACACACAATTATTCTTGGAAGACTCTCATAACATGTTACTCAATTAAGGTACAGAGCATTTAAACATCAAAGTTAAACTGCGGGCGAGATGAAATTGTGAATAGGCTCTGCTCGTCGCAGCTTCCAGTGTCACCAAAAGAGAGCTCATGAGCTTCAGCAAATCACTGTGCTGCTACCCTTAACAAGTCTTGCCCTAAATGTATTTTATTGCCTTCAGCTTTACACCTTTAACCAACTTAAACCCACAGCCTTTACATCTGTCTCCAACAAAGTTATTCTGTAATCAAGAGCCCAAAGATAAGGGCAAGCTTTAAGCGGACAGTAACCTAACAAAATGTATTTCATATAGCTTCACAGAGTACAAGGAGAATAAGAATCCAGAAGGATGTGAGGATGAAAACTAAGTAAGACTCAGGGTAGCTCCTAGTTGTGTGCGAGTACAGTAATCGCTGTGCAGAGTCTCGTCACCTCTAGAGCGGCCCAGACCGTCCTTCGCTGGGGCTGCAGGCTGCTCCTCCCACAACCTGCTCCGCCCAGCCTGCACTGCATCATTCACCTTCTGCACAGCAGGGGGAGCTCTTCCCTGCTCCTCAGCCAGCAGGGCACCGGGGAGGAGCACAGCCTCAGGTGGAGTCTGCCTGGGGAACAGAGTTCAGCCACGTTACTTTATTGCCTTCATGCAAACTGAGTTTACATTGAAATTAAAATTTTGCAAGGAAAGAAACATCACATTAACAGAGAATTTTTTTTTGGCAAAAAGAATATTCAAAGTATAACTGCAAATGTTTGATCTCTGCATTGGGAGATGGAACGGTATTTAAAGATTTTAGCTTTCTGCAGAGTTATAATCTAGCACTCGATGCCACTGATAAGCATGTGCAAGCGGAGTGGTCTCCTGGTACAGAGGCTGTGCTCTGGCTACAAAGTGAGCCACGCAGAGAAGAACAGTGCTGCATCTTCCTGAAGTTTCAGTGACTTTGGAAGATCTCACTGGGAAATGTGACACTTTATAAAGAACGCTTGGCACCAGGAGACTCAGGGAAACAATCACCTGCCATTGCAACTCTTTCCCTGATTTCCTAGGCCTGAAATGAAGATTGGTATTCCTTTCAAACAAATACAGCGGAACAGCAAACCCCGGGAGAACTGAATTATTCAAGGCTTCCATCTGACTAGATCTTAAGGGAAGGGAAATTTAAGCACCTTTAATTTCTCCTAATTATGCCAGATTTGCACATTAATTGCTGCTGATCATTAAGCAACATTAACCACAGACAGGCTGTCACCCTCGTGATTTCAGTCTTTGCTGTTTCTTTAACCCAATACATTTCCTTAGGAAAAAAAAGCAAAAACTTGTTTTATACAACCAAGAAAGATGGCAGCCAAGAGGCCAGTGACCCCAACTTGTGTACCAAGCCGTCTTTAAACTCCCCTTAGTCATTTAAATTCTGCTGAAATTAAAATTGAAACCAAATGAGTATGAAACCACAAAGCTAACTGGTACCATTAAGATTAGGCACACAGTTTACATTATATCTAAGAGAATCAAATATCAAATATCACTCTCCAGGCTGGCACAATAACTTATTGGCTTCACCTACTGTTTGTACCACTGCAGAAGTGAACCTGGTGATTCAGGCTCAAGTCTCAACTTACTCTACTCAAAGTATCTACTGAGGCAGATCCATGCACATTTAGATGCCTTCAAAACAAGAAAAAGTATGCCCTTACCTGGGTCTCTCAGTGGAGGCGGTGTCTGTTGCACAACCCTGCTCCCCTGTCTGAGTCAGTAAGGCCCCACTGATGGTGTCCTCCAGCTCAGCCACTGCAGCATCCTGAAACCTGAGCACAGAGCGTCACTACAGCACATATAGCACAATCCTTCCACCACCGAGACCGAGCATTAATCCCAGAGAGCTGGCCACGTTCCCCTTTGGGTTCACACAAGCCGGCTTGCCTAAACTCCCCCCTTCACTCCACTCAACCAGTCATGGTTTCTCCCTTCTGTACCTGGTCTGCTGTGTAGTGGGGCAGCTGTAGCAGAACATGGGTGCTGATCTTCAGTGGCAGAGGAAGTGGGCTTGCTTTGAGAGCCCTTGTGATAAAAGGTACTATTATGAACTAATTTAAGAAATTAAAGTACGCGACAATTAAATAACTCAAAGAGGGTTGGTATAAGTTATCACACACTGAGAATTTCTATCCCTCTATCACGTGCACATCCTTTCTTTTGCTTACATAACTATATCACTTTATATAATACATCTCAACAAGGCAAACTAGACATAAGTAACTATGATTAAGTCTATTAGTACAATAATAATTAAGCAGTATCTAGTCCATCTAGTTTACCAATCAAATATTACTGACATATCATCGAGATGTTTCTCATCGTTATTTATTAATTTCACACATCCATAAAGCTAATAGGCAACTTTTTGTACTACAAAAAACAGATAACTAATATTTACTTACATTTATATAGCAAAAAATGATGCACCAGCAGCACCACACAACAGATCAACAATAGATCAGGTGGAGGAGTGAGAAAGGTCAGACTGTGCCCACCCCAAGGGGATACTGGCCAAAACGCCACAGCACGACCCCCTACTCTTTCTAAAAGTGCCGTGGACCTTTAACTACCAAGCAGTAAATAGTTGAACATCTCATTCCAAGGACCACAGCACAGTGTCCCTGTTCATCACAATGGTCCAGAGGAAAGAGAGACAGCTAGGGGTTAACCACACACAGCAACAGCCTGGGCTTACATGAAGGTCTCCTATCCCAGGACTGGCCAAGCAGGAGTCCTGGATTTAAAAAGTTCACATCACTGTTTTCAAGGCCTAGAATGCCAGGTATCCAAGTACACTCTGCCCTCCCATTCCACAACTTTCAATTACCTGGAGGGAGTTACAGCCAAAGCTATCAAATTTGTATTCATATAAATTCAGCATAACAGTGGCACATTCAATATAATTCACACTGAATTGATACTCGAGCAATCTTACTCACGCTGCCAAAGTAGAACATGCCCCCCGAAATGTCACGCAAGCCGCACCAGCTGGCCATATGATCAGCGCATGTGGGCTTAGCCTTACAATCCAAGGAGTCAAATATTGCAGTTTCCAATTCAAGTCAATCTGTGCCTGCCAGCCCGCTCAAATTTCCAGTCAACCCAAGTCAATTAAAAATAGCCTTCCTTGGCCCATCCGTGACTGAGCCACTCATATACAGGCGCTCTTTTTTTCAGATTGCCTATAAACCAAGTGGGATTTTATATGTTTCGCTGCTGCAAACGAATTTCAGTGAACAAACACTGCATCCTTTTCAGATTGTAAACATGGCAGCAAAACACATAAGTGAACCGAGGCAAAAAAACATTCATCATATGCATCGAGTTGTACCGATATTATAAGAGACAAAACTGACTGGAAATCAGATTAAAAAGTGAACAAATTATGTTCATTTCAGGAATATGGGCATAATCCTGATGAGCAAGAGAATCCTGCCTTTCAAATCATTTTAAATGATTTAAATTTTAAATAGATCAATTATATCCAACACTAAAAATACAAAAATAACCAGCAGCAACTGACTTCTTCAATGTTTTGAGTTTTACACTGAATACTTAAAAGACACTTTTTCGAAGTACCACATCTGTCATTTTTCCGCAATAAATGAAAACTTCCCTAGCCCTAAGAAAATGCCTGTATCACCCCCTGACCTTGTCTGGATAACGTCTCATCATTTTTGCAGCTAGCCAGTCTCTTTAGATTTCCTCTTTCATAATGTTTCCTAACCACCCTCCTGGTGCCGATGATTTCTCACTCCACTAGCTACCCGCAGAGCTGAAGCCATCTCCTGACCAGAGTACTAGAATCACGTCACAGACTCAAGCCCCAGCCGGAGAACTTTGTGGGTCCAAGAAGAAAGCCGCACATCAGCGAGCAACACAGTGACTCCAGAAGTTACAAAACTTCCTCAGAATGGCAGCTTTAGGACTTTCAAGCTGGCAAACTACATCGCAGACATTTTATCAGCAGTAAAGTACATCTAATTGAGCACAAATAGTCAAAGTGGATTTATTTAACATGAATATGCCAAAGAAATCATTCATATGTATTCCTTTGAATGTTTCCAAAAACTTACACAAAGGTGCCCCAGGAATATCGCATGGAAAAAGTTCTACCTTACCTACTCCAGGCCTCAATCCACCCACAGCTCTTCACTAAGACTAAGCAGGGATTGTTTAGAGAAAGATTTAAATCAAAGTTAACCTTGTAAAAAATATTTTAGTTTGTGTTCTTACTCTCTTCTTTCCCCCCACAGGATAGACGCTTTAATTGAAATTGCTAGAGTATTAATTTGAAATGGACAGCCTGAACATTAACGAAGTGTGGACAACCAGGTTACAGTACGGTGGTCTAGGAAAACAACACAGTAACTGTGCAAATGCTTACTCTACGAAAACCTTTTTTTCTCTGCACCCTATTCGCGTGATGAAGTGGAAATCTCAGTTTTCCCCCACCTCCTGTAGTCCAGGCGGGACTGCTGGAGCTGTCTGTGCTGGAGGAGCAGCTTCTCCTCCTGCTGGGCGAGGAGTATCTGCAGCTTCTCCCTCTCCACCTCCAGCTCCATCTTCTGCAGCAGCAGCTTCTGCCGTCTCCTGTCCCAGGGGCTCTCGCCGGGGCCCGTAGCGTGGCGGTCCAGAGCTCTCTCCTGGCCCCCCACTTCCTTCTCCACCCTGCAGCGGTGAGAGCAGGGCCCCAGGCGTGGCTCGGTCAACCCCAAGCCTCTGGGGGCGCCATCGGTGCAGTTCTGATCCCGAACGGGACGCCCTGGCCGAGGCATGCTGCCCCCCGTCTGCGGCCCCCAAGCCTGTCCTGGGGGCTCCTCCGCTGACCCACTCCCTTCCTGGCCCCGTGATGAAAATGGAAGGCAAAGGGCATCGCCTTGCCTCCCACTGGCGCTTGACCGGTGCTGGTCAGCGACAGAGGAGGCCCCCAGGGTATTCGTCCCCTCCGCTCCCCTGCAAGCCGCCCCCCACCCTGGAGGGCGCAAACCAAGATAGGACCCATCCAGAGCCACACCGGGAGCAGGAGGAGTGTGACGCTCATCACAGGGGGGCTGAAAATCCAGAAGAGAAAACCAAATTGACATGGATAGTCATCAGAAGACCTTTGCAGACAAACTCGGATACAGATTAACCACCTTTTCCTAAGATTGATATTGAAATACCCAGAACAACTTCGAACAAAAAAATCAGAATGAAAACCTTGCTCTTGGTGTACAGAGGATAAAGCACCTGTTTCATGAGATACGATTCACGAGATTTCACAAGTCTACTGGGAAACCCCTTACTGATATTATAAGAGACAAAATACAAAAAACGATATTCGGATCGCATCAAAAGAAAGTTTAAAACCTACCAGACAAAATGGAATCCATGTCATTCACAAGGATATTTGAAAATGGAACTTAATGTTTTTAAAGTGTTTTCAAAACAGGATTAAAGGAAGGCTGGCTCCCACTGCTCACAAGTTCACTGGGTTGTGGGAGTCTGCAACAAGCTGCCCAGCCGTATTGTTGAAGCCAATACTCTGGTTTCTTCCCCAAACGGCTGGTTGAGATCCCTGGATCAATTAACTACTCACAGCGCACATGTGTTTAACAGCTAACTGCGTAATGCTTCGAAACTGCATGCACCTCTGCACTCTGCACTTTTTACTCGGCTGTCACGTATCTATTGCCCTGTGTGTTTATCGTTCCGTACTACCCATTGTATGTTGTTGTGCTATGTTGTGCGTGATGGTTATTTTTGTATGATGTCTATTGTACCGTTCAATTCCAGAGAGACCGGCGTGAATATGAATCCCAATGTGCATGAACGTATGGCACATAAACTCTTATCCTATCCTACCAAATTGTAAAGATGGGCCGATTGGCGTCCTCTGGCTCGTATATTCACAGGGCTCATTAAAAAGGGTTGTCACGATAATGTACAACTTACTGAACAAGAACACTGCTTTCCTGCTTCGTCATCTTTGTCTGAGGGGCGCTACAGAAAAAAAAAATTGTACTTACGGCACTGTAACGCACCGACTGCCACTGAACCAGCCAGTTTACTAAAGCATCAGCAGGAGGTTGGCTATCCATGCCCCATTCCTTCAAACAACGTGAACTGTGAAGTGCCGCTGCCCCACTGTTGTGCCGCCCATAGAATTGAAGGCAAGCATGTACGACTGGCCTAAGAGAGCCTCATACAGGACACTAGGCTTGTTTGGTTCACCCCTGACATAAAACATCAGGTTAGCGCCGTCAGTCACTGTGGAGCCCTAGCAGGCAGAAATGAATTTCCGGCCTTCACTTAATAGCAAATTTCATTCCACAGCTGAATAATAATTTTAAAAACGCCATCCTCCAGAGGAAAAAGCTGCCCTCATTTAGAGGGCTACCTACACACATTGCGACTGGGAGTAAAATTACAGACAGGCAGTAGTGACGGCATGTCAACTGCTCCATCTGAAGTGTCCTGGGGACTAATAAGACAAATGAGTGGCTGTTATCCTGCATGCTAAAGTGTTTAAACAACCCTGGGAGGGCAAGCTGGCTTCCTGACTCTGCACGCCGGCATATCCCTGCGTCTTCTGTTCCTGCCGCTGGGTTGACAGGTTTGCACTCCCCCTGTCTGGGAAGTGGCTTGTGAAGAGCAGCCTGGGGATAACGCCGGATTTTAATGAGCTGCTGTGAGGCACAAAAGAAGAGCGTTTCGGCTCCCCTGTTTGGTTCACAGCCAAGTAAATAAGGGGAGGGTGCACCGATATCTGCCGCGCGAGCTCGCCTTCACCCGTGCAGCTGGAAGAGACAACTACAGTACGGCGGAGGGCAGGCATGAGGCGAACAGCCGAGGGAGCGCTGCTGGGAACAGGAAATGCATTCTAAAGGGTTTCACGGTTCTCCCCACTCTGTTCTTTAAACTGGCTTCGATAAAGTTCCATCACCCATTTGCACATATTTATCCAAGTCAGTGTATGCGCATGCCTTGGTGTGATCAATCACCTAACCTTTATTTTAGGATGCTTAGATGCTGCTCGAAAACATCTTACAGCACAGTTTACTGATGCATTTTAAGTTACTCAAGTGGCTTGAGGAGAAGGTCTGTTAGGTGCACTGGCTTGCTGGCAAGAGGCAGCCTGGCAAAAAAAAAAATCAGCACGCAGCATATCACATATCACAACCCAGAGCAATCAGGTACATGTACAGAATGTGTTGGTGAACTGGGGTTATAAAAATTAGAAGGAGGCTGCAATCACTTCTGGCATTTTCAGTCCTATAGTGACAAAAGGTTTGTAGATCAAAGGGTTTGTCTCCTCATTTGCTGTTTCGCTGCATGAGACGGAGAGAGTGCAATTCATACAGAACTACAGCTTATTTGATCTACTGCAGCAAAGTTTTGGTGTCAGATTTGTCACCGGGAAGATAAGAAGGTTAGATCATGAGAGGGTTCACTGCAGAGTACAGGAGTAAGAGAGAGAACTAGGCACTGTGACCTAGAAAACGAGAAACTTGGAGGTGGTTCTGAGAGGAGTGTTGTTACAGTTTTTACATCTCTGACCTAACAGGCAGTTAGTCAGTAACTGACAGAATAGAGTTTCTTGTTACGCTAGCCCAGGGCCAGCCCATGGCCACAACTTAGGCTGCCATATTTCCAAACCTTACTGACTCCTGATATTTAAGGCACCTAGTGCGTACATACTAGCAACTGAAAAGCAACATTCAATTTCTGAAACCTGTTTATCACAAATATAAACAGCTTAAGTAATACAGAATATTGAATGATCAAGAGACGAAGTGAGGATGCAATATATTCATTCCTGAAACAGTCTGTATAGTTCACATACTATCACCTCTTAAAATCAGATCAAAAATGACTTTAACAAGGCTCAAAGTCAACTTGATCAAGTAGGTAGCTACGACAACATGCGTAGGCTACAAAGGAACAAGTAAAAGCTGAAAAGAAAAGAGACACAACCTTTCGGCTGTGGAGTCTTCTTCAGGTGTGAGGGAGAGAGAAAAACCTGCAGTTGACAAAGCAAGGGAGAACTAAAGACAGGAGTTGAGAGGAGGCAGGAGACGGAGAGAAGCAGCATCGGCACTCAGGTGGTGTGAAGTCGTGAGGTGAAGAGAGGTAGAAAGGATTAGAATGAAATGAGTCTGTCGGGGGAAGATGTGCTCCTAGTTTCAGGATAATTTTGGTTTCAGATGTCTTTCTGCAAATGGAGTTCTGAAACCGCTCAGTGAGGACGCAGACAGAGAGATCAGTATGATCATGGCCGTTAGAAGATCCTCACAGCCCTGACACGTTCCCTGAAACAGTCTCCCTGTATCCTTGCTGTTTTACCAGTGTAGATAGCTGGGCATTTTCTGCAAGATCACCCTGTAAGATGGGGAAGTTGTCGTTAATGGTCCTGGGGATAGAAAGGGCGTTAGGGTGGCGGGGAAGCACCAATGGAATGCAGTTGTGAGTCCGGGAGTTTCTAATTGGGTTGATGATCCGAGGGCTATTTTTGGCTATTCAAAGTCAATTTAGGTATGCTCACCACTCTTTTTTACTATTTTTTCCCTTAAAATGTCTGATTCACACAAGCATCATTTAAAATGGACACAAAGCTGTTATATCAGTCAGATGAGCTCAAATGCTTTTTAATAAGGCATGTTTTTAATTTCAGGTTCAGAAAAACAACAAAAAACAACCTGCCTCCTTAAGAAAATTTGAATACATTAAAACCTGAGCCCATTTTACACTCTGCTAAAGAAATTTTACTACTGATCCTGCATTACACTGTCTAAATACTGTCTAACAATATCTGAATGTCAAAGAGTTTTTGCAAACATTCAGATTTCTGATTGTACAATGCAAATAAAGCTGCACACAGGAATATTAATTTAATAAATATGACTAATTACTGATCGTGTTTGCCATGAAGCACAGTGGCTAAGTGGCTCTACATGTGAAATAAACTCTCTTTCTATGAGAAATGGATAAAGGCAGTGATGGGGTATCCAGAGTCTTTCGACCAGTAAAGGTGATCACCCCAGTGCAAACTGAGCTCTGTGATTACAGGTATTAACCCGGTCATTAGGTGACGCAACCAGGATTCGACAGGCAGTGGTCCACAAGTGTCCGAGAGCCGCCGAAAGGAAGATGAGTTGCCCAGGGGTCTCTCGGCTCGCAGTGACAGTGGCCCCTACGGGTAGGCAATGCAATCTGTTGGGGACACACCCCTCCTCCAATCAGCTCTGAACCTCCAGGACAGGGCTATACTGCCTGTGATGTCTTCAAAGGCGGGCCAAGACTTGAAAAAGTCACCTATTCCAAATAGTGGGCAAACAAAAAAGAACTGGGAATTCTAAATAAATAAAAAATAGCTGTCAAGGTATTTTTTGTGTGTCAAGTTGGGTACTAAAAAGAACACCTACAATTTTGGATAACCTGTTAGAAACAGGATTAATAATGCTCATAGCTTTAGCATTTTTATGTCCACCAGTAGCAAACATTCAAGGCCAAAATTCCACTCTTAATTTAGCTTCTCCCTCCCCCCAACACCCAGTAAAATGCACAGGACAGGGACAGATACATACAGACAGCCCGGGCAGATTGAGAGATTGATGCACCTCACACAAGAATGTGCTGCATTTAAATTTCTAATGTTATCAAGCTGTGCTACTAATGTGAGTTCGGAGACACGGCCAGGCAGTTAATCACTGCAGCTCAAAGCAATCAAGACAGGACAGCGTCTGGTCAGTGGAGAGACGCAGGAAATTAAAAGCAAAGCAACAAGCACAGCTGCACGTCCAGCAAGTCTACAAGACAAGCGACCCTCAGAAAAATGACACTTCCCTTCATCTCAAAGTCAAAGTAGAAGCTGTATACATTTTATGGCCTCAATTTGTCATTACTGATCATTAAAAATACCGCACTGATGCACTACACTATGGATGTCTCAGAGATTCTCCCTTCGCAAGAATTATATAGTTTGAACACCGCTTTGCCATTACTATTGAGGTACATCACAAAACAGATAAGAAGAAAATGTGCACTAACCTTGACTTTGCACACTTAACCAGCTGTCGACGTTAAAGCCCATAAATAAAATCAAACAACTTCTAGTCCAATCTAATTTAAGTTCGTAAAGAAAACAAATTTCTGCTGCTTTCCCGAGAAGTAAATTTGGCAAATATGCCAACTACGTAAATGAGTCCCAAAGCCTGAAAAATAATGCAATGGTGCTAATGAATTGTTTCCAGGCTTGGTCATTTAAAATGGCACAAACATAACTCTACTCAAGCATGGAAATGCCATCAATGCCTGCTATTTAATTAGGTTTAATCATTACTGTTCTAGACAGGACAGCTATCTTGATGGGTCAATTCCAGATGAAAACTAGACGGAAGGTCTCAAGTTTACCCTAAAATCCTAGGTATGACAGTTTCTCTCAGTGCCTGGTGAGGCATTCAATTGAATAATTAGTTTGGGAATTAATCACTGATAATCTCATTGTGACAGAAAGGAATGTAATGGAAAAAGAACTGTATCAAAAATCTAAAGGCCAAAAGATAAATCGGATGTTTTCAGACACACCAGTCTGTGTATAGTGACAATAAGCAACTTGTTCTAATTATCACAGCCTCTTGGGAATTTTTAACACAGAGGGCAAAACATCAAATAAAAACGATAAGAATACACAGGGGAAAAAAAAAGTATCAAGAAAACGAAACAATATTCTTGGAGAACGTTCCACTTTAGGAAAGTTACAGGAAGACCAAAGAGAAACAGAGATCTAACCTGTGGAGAAGACCGTGGCAAGGACGCGGGACAGCTGGCCTGCTGGTGGGACTGCGAGTGGCTGAGCTGGGAGAGAGAGCGGTGGAGTTTCTCCTGCTGCTGGGACAGGTACTGCTGATAGAGGGCAAGAAGCTCCTGACATTCCCTGTACTGCTGTTGCAGGCGTGAGGAGGAGTTAAGGAAAAGGACAACCAGTGCTAGTGGCTCAAGAGGCAATGGAAATATCTTGTTTAACCCATGCTTCTGATTTTGAACTTACGAAAGTTACCGACACAATCCAGTCTCTCAATTTCATATGACTCCCTCAACTGCTGATAGCTTTCCTTTTTCATTTAAAATCTCAAGTTCTCAAAGGCACACTGGTGCATTCTGTTAAGCAGACTGACTGGTGACAGTTTCACCCCTTTGGTATTCCTCACAGTCGAGAACGTCTTTCACAATCATCTCTACTGCAGGTTTAGAAGAAGACCCAGAAGGTCAATCCAGGAATAGCCAAATAGTCTTTCGGGCCTGTGTTCCCAAGTAGAAAAGGTCATCTTGGAGTAATGATCTGGTCCCTAACACAATGTTTCTGATGTTACCATTTAACCTTCTGTTGCTGTTGTTCTATGGTTTTGAGGTTGTTGAGATGCTCACAG
This sequence comes from Atractosteus spatula, assembly GCF_055471065.1. Classification (NCBI taxonomy): domain Eukaryota; kingdom Metazoa; phylum Chordata; class Actinopteri; order Semionotiformes; family Lepisosteidae; genus Atractosteus; species Atractosteus spatula. The sequence continues at coordinate 7,082,816 of NC_142708.1, read as the reverse complement.
CAGGATCCATCCTCCACTGGAGCTGGATCTAGCCAATAGCCTTCCATGAGCTGGTGTCGACATAGTATAACACAGCTGGACATCCACACAGCTGGCAGCTCAAAGACGTTCATTATTGGTACACATTGATTTTGGTTTGAGATATGATGTCACAATCTTCAGACACCACTTTCCTCAGGGGCCCAAAGGCTGCATGTGCATATTTGAGAACATACTAAAACTCTTTCTTGATGCCAGCTATTACTGAGATATGACTTCTAAGGTAAAAGAAATGTTCAACACTCTCTAGAGCCTATCAATCAATTGCCATAGTTTGGAACTGTTCATTGAGAACTTGATGGAGGACCTCAGTTGTTTATGCATTACACAGTAAAGACCACAACGATTCCATATAGATCTGGATCTTAGTAAGCATACGCTACAGCCTCATCAGCATACTGGTTTCAATGACTAAGGTCCGAGTGTCCTTTGTTCTGGATAGGAGTCAGCCAAGATTAAACACTTTACTTTCCATTCTGTAACTCAGCTCCACTCCGGCTTCATTATTTAGTGAGACTGTGCCTATTGTAACTAGCACTTGTTATTTAAGAGTATTTTCAGTTCACTACTAAAGCAATCAGATACAATTCAGCGCCAGTTTTAAGTTATTTTGAAATACAGCATTAAACCACACTATTACACTGAAGGAGATCTTTAGAATGCTGACATTCCCAGGTGTTTTTTCTTCTTTCTCACCATGTTGCTTTATAGATAAAACACTTCATAAGCAATACATATAGATTTGGCATTATCGCTGCAGGGCACATTCCACATCAGCCTCCTGTAATATGAATAATTATTTTAAAACTGTAAGGAGGAACACTGCCTTCAAATCCATATCAGCATGTATCCATCAGACAAGCACCCTTTGTTTCACAAATCTGACAGAGCTCACTCTTGCTGGGATTTGGCTGTTCAAGGACATCTCAATTAGATACTAGCTACCATGCAGAGAGATACTTCATCATTAGAAGAGGGTAAAAGAAAAGGGGAAAGCAAGTAATCAACATTTCAATCAAGAGAAGACTGTGGGTGTCTCATTCTCCGTGGGCTGGAAGACAGGTAGATTCCAGAAGCACGCTTCTGACAGTTTTTCTTTGAAATTTAAAACACAGATATTGCAAACAAATCTCTCCTTCTTTGATACTCTTTCAATAATATTAGTTACAAATGCAGTGGTCTCTGCAGTAGAGTTAACACACTACAGTCTTGTTTTTTTTGGGGGGGTGACAAAAATCTTCCTAAAGCGCTTCAGTCCTTGCAAGGTTAAAGGTGCTACATCAAAAAGAAGAATCCAGGCAAGCAAATGAATTCAATTACATAAGCAATGGACAGCATGAAGCTCACAAGAGCCCATACGGCCAGAGCTGTAGATCATTGCTTGAGAGGACATTCAATTTAAGTTTTCGAAATTCTGCAGGGAATGCAGTTAAAAAGGAAGACCCTAGAAGAAAGTCCTAGTTAACAGAACTGATTACTCAAAGATTTTAAAAACTATTCAGCAGCACCCCATGTATCTGAACAATTACACACCAAAGTGCAACAGGATCAGACCACAAACAGAGAACCACTGCTGGCAAAGCTCACAATGAACATGGAGAAACACTGTGCACAAATGAAGGGTTTTCGGGCTCTCCCCGGCTGCTGCTCTGTGGGGTATGCTAACATTGGCCTAGCAGCAAGCCTCTGCTCCACTTACCTGTCAGTCAGCACCGACTGCCATGGACGCCAACTGACAGGAGACCGAGATCACCTGGAGGCATTTGCCATCTCGCCTCTCGGAGTGAATTGGGAAAACTGAGGGACTGCTCAGCCTCTTCTCTGGACTCTGTTATAGAGCCTGAACTCTGAGTCTCTATTCTCCTGTGCGTTGCTTTGAATTCCTGATCTCGCTTTGTTACATCATTGTTAGGTTATTACATCCCCCTGTGTTCGAACCTGATAGCTTGATTCCTGAACCTCCAGAGCTAAGAGCTACAACTTTATGCCTGCCTGACCATCCCTCTCAGTTGCCCCCCCCAGTGCTTTCACTTGTCTCCATCTCACTAGTGTCTCTGCAGGTCTCCTGCTCACCTGCACTCTCTGCTTTGTGTGCTCCACCACCATCATGCCTGCAGCTTTGAACTTATGCCTGCGTGACGCTCCACACTGCAGCCTGCCTGAAGTTCCCCTGGGTTTCATTCGCCTTTTGTCCTGCAAGTGGGTTCTCCCATACAACTCCCAGACAACTGCTAGTGCCACTGTTAGAGTATAACGGAGTCTGTGCAGTCCTTAAACATCCCTGAGTCACCCGGACAGGAGAGATGGTACTTGCCTCCAGGTGATTTAGGTCTCCTGTCAGCTGGTGTCCATGGCAACTGGTGTTGAGTGACAGGTGGCAGGAGCAGAGTCTAGGCCAATGCTAGCTCACCCCACAGAGCAGCAGCCAGGGTAAGCCTGACAGCAATCAAGACAAAGCTTCTTTAAAATATTTGTTCTCTCCTGAAAGAGCATCTGCATTCTCCTGTTAATGCATTTCTTGCTCCATTTCCTATAATGTGTTCTGCTTTAGTCACTGTTGTTGTTTCCCCTAACATTGTTATCTGTTGTATTAACTATGCAAGCAAATACAGCTTGTGTTTAGAATTCTCAACATCTACAGGCTGGGAAGTGTAAAAGGAAAGGAAATTAGTCATGCAGAAGGCTTTATTCCACATTAGTCAAGGCCTGTGTTCAGGACTGTAAAGAACTGTTTTTTGTGTGCGAGGCAGTTCTTTATATGGAGGGCACTTAGCATATCTAAGGAAAAGAAAAATGTACACTAGAATCACAAAAACAACTAATAACGTAGGCAAAACATTAATAACTTCAAACCAAAATGCAGATACAACCTTCCCCAAGGTCTGCGAATTTCACAGCTTCACATGATCACTTGCAGCACAGCACAAAAAGGATTTAATCCCACGCTGAACCTGGATATTATTAATGGTGAAGCATCTTGATCCCAGAATAACTGGTGTTAAAACCTGGATTGATTCCAAGCAGAAAATGCGTGCTGAAGAACCATCTTCAAATGTGCTGCTTCAAGAATAAAGTATAATCTGTTATTTACAGTAATACATAGGATAGTGATTAATCCAGGTTGCCACAAATTCACCTTAAAACTAATTTCATATATAACGAGATTATAGAAAACTTAACTAGCAGGAACCACTGCCATTTATTAACAGCAGGAGAGAGAACATCTTATAAAATGAGCATCAAAATAAATATCTATTTCTTCATGGATTGAAGACGTATGTGGACTTTGAATATTGATCAAAGGTTTTTGGTATACCATTGATTAATTGATCATTCATGACCAACCTTGATACACTCAAGCACCTTTACTGCATTAGCACTCAATCACCCAGAGAGTGAAAGAGTTGAATGAACACAGACTATAAGGTGGATTTAATCTGTCAAATTTGGTGAACAACAAAAACACAAGAAACTAATCGTCCCATTCCTCAAGGGAACAACACCTTTGCCATTCGTTAGCGTAAGGTCTAATCTACAATAAGACCATTTTTCAAGTGCTCTTATGCTTACTTGTTTCTTGATATGACGGTTAAGTGGTGGATGTTTTTCTCACCAGACATGAGCCATATGGATGAAATGTGTGGCATTTCACTCTTGGAGACCAGTGAACAGTCACGTTTCTCCACGCTCTAAAGTAGGAATGGGAAAGGATCTTCCACCTGGTGGCATGTACAGCTTGACTTGCTACAAGCCTGTGACCTTCTTAGTAAACCACTTGTTAATCAAACATTTATCTTCAAAGGGATTATCAGCATAATGAACTTACTTATGTCATGCCTTTTAAACAAAATGGTGAGCCACCTTCAACAAAAACAATTTTTTCCTGATTAACTTTGTGAACTCATTACATGAGTGATAAGTGTCTTTTGATACTCGGTATAGAATTCCTGTTCCCAGAGCACATTTCCTTCATATGTTTTTTTGTCATTTTTTGTCTCAGTTTATATGATAATAGTGCTTTATTTGAAAAGGTGAAAATGAGCCCATATTCTAAAGGTAGTAAGGGGACATCTGGAAGAAAAAACAAGTTTTTGGTCAAAGTGCTGCTTCTGTTACTTTGCCAGGACTCTCAGCTAGACTCAGGCACCCCACAAAACCTATCCAGGAATAAAAAATGAAACGAGACAACTGACTGCCTGCAGAGAATTAAAAAGATAATACTACTGCAGTGATAAACCTACACATCCTCATTCTTTGTTCTTTCTATCATCTATTCCTTTAGAACCATATTCACTTTGATCCACATCCCCAGTTTTTCCTGAACTGCCACAAAATCACTAAAAGCATACCACTCAGGCCATACAAAAGTACATATCTAAAATCCCCTTAGCATTGAGGCCAGGTTTCAACATGCTGGACAACAAACTGTTTCCTTTTGACAGAGTGTCACATATCTTCAATGAAAGCCAAACAAGATTCTCTTGAACTCTAAAAATCAAACTATGCATTCAACATTTTCAGACTTAATTATCAACTACTTCAGAACAGAGAAAAAAAGTGAAGCTTTTGATGGGGAAAAGTTCACCAAGTGAATATTATACCAAAGTGTAAATGATTATCTTGGCAAACTGCAACCACATCCGTTTGTGTTTGTTTAGCCTTGCCAGCTTTAGTAGTGTTCTTGACACGAGTATAAATTTGTATGAAAAGCAGGAGTGAGAAAGTTTAAGCAGCAGCTCAGGATGAAAATCAAATTCCTCTCAGGGTTGGTGTTCTTTGTTCAGTTGTCTCGCCAGGAACAAATTAAACACTTCCGGTCACAAAAGATGTGACTACTGACTGAAATAACACTGTGGAAGTCTGACAATAGAAGTTATCGTTAAGACAAAGAAAGAACTGCACTATGTAAGAGCAAATATGGAACAATTTAAGCATATACAAGCTTGGTCTTTCCACGTTTTACAGCAAACATCTTCATTTACTATGGAAGTGCATTGCTGCCACCAAGAGAGAAAGAAATTAGCCCCTTTCTCCCGTAATTACGAGACAGCAATGATTACTTCAGTGTATTTACTGTACAACCTGTTACACTGTGCACTGAACACATCAATAAGTTACCCTGAACTTGGCTGGCACTTTTGGTATAATGATCATGTCAATTTCCAGCGCTGCAGAATTTGTACAGATTTACTTTCCACTGGGGTTTGGTCATAATGAAATCTTGCATTTTTTAGCAAATATGAACATAATCATTAAAAGCATGAGGACCAGTTTTGTGGGATTTAGAGAACAAAGCAATGATGGTTCCGTTATGAACGGTTATACGTGCAACCATATAATACACAGCAATATAGCGATATAGGTATTATATGACAATTGTGCCATCACATGATCACAAAGTACGCAAGAATTACTCTTGTAATTACGAGGTAAGTGCAAGGATTTTTCTTCCTTGGTGGCAGCAACGCGCTTCCATAATTTAGCAATGCTCTGTGAGGAGTTTTGTTTTCTTACGTCTGACTATTAAGCCGTCATGCACACTTGGATGGATAAACAATGATTCTGTATCCTTACAAAATAAAACTGCCTATCAACGGAATGAGAAAAGATAGCTGTGCAGATCCAAACTTTGCCCGATCTTAAGAGAAGGGCCTTATGTCCAATGCATACAAAAACAAATCTGCGTTTTGAAACCCTCTACTACATGAATGTCATGTTCCTCTTATTCGTACTTTAGAGAAGATTTAGAGATTTGGCATCTTGTTTTTCCCCAAGCATAAAAAAGCCTTAAACTTCCTCAGTTACTGCAGAGAAGAGGAATATATATACTGTAGTAAATTTGTAGCAAATTATGGCTTTATAATCCTGCATCTTAAAATTTCTCTGTGGAAAATGGGAAGGAAAGACACAGACTAGTAATTAATTCCGATTATATTTTGTGCTTTTGAGAAGGTGGGCACTGCAAAATTACCTTGAACCCATACTATGCACAGTGTCACCTGCTCTATTAACATCAACCATCTGATCTGTATAGTTTGACAGTTCAAAGCCATTCAAACTTTTAAACTTTTTTCCCCCCTGTATTAATGCTTGAAATTTTAAGCACACCGCATTGAGACCTGCATCTTCGGTTTGGCAGTCCTAGTGTAAATCACCTTAATTTAATTTGGTCTATTAAATTGTATTGCCTCGTTGCACACCAACACTACACCAATACTTACACTGCCTTAATTACTCTTGACCTGTATTATATTGAATTTCAAACTGGCACAGCAGAAAGGCTGGGGATGGTGCACACCATTAAGAAATGACAAGAAGAACTGATTGATTGATAGAAAATTGCAAAGTCACACAATCATCCCCTGGTTGGTTCAGAACATAAAAGGATCAGGCCACTGCCATTAGCATGTTTTGTAAACACCCCATTTGATTTGAAAGCACCATTTCATCAGCGTCCTTTTCATTTTGTGTGAGGAGGCTGCTTTCACTACGTTCTGCCGTCACAGAGGGAAAGGCTGTACTTCCATTAGTGGCGCTTTGAGATTTCAGAACCGCCAGCCAAAAACTAGCAGTCTCTGAAAGAGTTTTTAAGCATGCCTGATATGATACAGTGCAAGATTAGGAAAACAACTGGAAACATATATTTTCAAGTCTATGTTTTTTTGTAACCAAGAAATACCTTTGGACACAAATCCATGAAACTGTTTAATACTTTTTCTGCATTTTGTATCCCGTAACTCAAGAATCCCTTACTACTTTCATTTTGAATGCCATTATAATCTAAGCACAAACCAGAAACAAAGCAGGCAGTTGAATTGAGTGTTAGCACTTTAGAGATTACCTACATCTTATAGGCTTGGATTTCTCTGCACGTTTCAAAAAGTACTTGTATTCTGCCACAGAGAATGTGAAATCTCCCTGTAACAGCCAATATCACAGAGCAAAAGCCAGTGGAAAAAAAGAAAACACTAGTAAACACTGCCATCTATATGTTGCAATACATCAGTGCAGCTCAAATACCATGAAATGTACTGTGCTAGCATTTTGTATAGTACCTTTCACAAAAAACGCAAGTGTATAAAAGTAAATTTTAAGACCGCATTTGAAAGAGCTAACTGAATTGCAAGTCCCTGACATATGTTTTATGCTGGAACAACAGAAAAGGAAAGCATCCCTGTGTTGACAGCCTCAGTTCGGAACTGAAAAAGTCTCGAGTCCACACAGCACAAATAACATGCATGTGTATAGAAATTAACAGCTCAACAATGAAATCAGGAGACAAACTGTTCAAGGCTTTACATGTCAGCAGTACTATTTTGAAGTTTATTCTGAAATTCACAGGAAGCCACGGGGTAAGAACTTAATATAAATCAAACAGAGAAGACGAAAGGCATACATTAGCATTCCTGCAGGAAAGCAAAAACATACACCCTCTCAACATGTAAACACCAGCTTCAAAAGCATAGTTCGATCAAAGAGGACGCCAAGATTCTCTGTTACTTCAACTGACTCCAGGACAATAATTAGTCAACCTAAAGTTGAGACACTGCGTTACTGATTTGGGGAGCCAGTCTGCACAATTTTGGTTAAGTGAGAGCTCAGAGATTATATGAGAGAAGTTCTGTTGCATCCATTTTTCAACATCAGTGTGCAGTGTAAGCAGTGCGGCACAATAGTTGCTTGACTAACGTTAGATTTCATATTAACTACTTTGTCCTCATTTGAATATATACAAAAAATCAGAACCAAAGGCAACTTAGTTAATAAAAAGAATAACCAAAAACATTCTCACAGGATGCCACATATGACCAACTTTGTAGTTCTATTTCAGTTGGATAAGATTTAAAACACAATAAAGCAGTTCCAAACAACCCTCATGATCCTATTTAGCAAGACCTTAGATGGGCACTCCTGGTACTGGAGGCCTAGGTGTTGGCAGGTTTTCATTCAAACTTAGCTCCTTAAAAAGCTGAATGAGCCCAATAGTGGCTTAATTAGACTAATACTGCAGCCTCTCCCAAGCTCTTTAGGCACTGGTACTTTAAAGAGATCTAAAAAACCTGCTGAGACTTGCTGTTCTGAACCAGCCCTCCAGGACCAGCACTGGACAGCCCTGAACAAGACAGTATGATAGACAGCATCAAAAGCAGCACTGAGGTCCATCTGAACAGACATAAAAACAAACTCAGCAGTCATTAGCAGATCATCAGTAATCCTAACAAGAGCCGTTTCTGTTCTATTCATCGATCTGAACCCAGACTGGAGAGGCTCATACAGATTATCTGCAGCTAAGTGAGTTTGTAACAATAACAATTTCCTATTCTAGAGCCTTTGCCAAAAAATGTAAGTTAGTTACTGGCTGAAAATGACTAATTGGGCCGGAATCTGTGTACTGATTTTTTAGCAGAGATAACTACAAGCTTAAGGGCCGAAGGACCAATTCCAGCTCTTAATGATTAAGTGGTGATGAGTGTAACAAGACAGAAAACTGAAAAAAGTGAGCACAAGAAGGCAGTGGGACTAGAATCATGTACTTTAGTGATCACTTCACATAAATGATGAGGAGATTCTTCAAGAAAAGCAAGGTGAGGTGCACCAAGCATGAGAATACATACTCACAAGTGCAATCACAAGATACTATCCAACTCAGGGTGTTATTTAATTTTAGAAGAAATGCTAATTAGACAATACTCTTCTGGAGTACTGTTCTCAAGAGATGTTGAATCCATTCTTCAATTTGCTCCCCAAGAATGATGACCTTGTATATTAATATGATTGTCAATGTTGCTTGAAAATAAATGAAAAATGAGACCAGCATCCCTCCATCTACATATCTATTGATGTCAATAGATTTCATGACATGCAAATGAAACTTTTATAGTTTAGCTCTGACATAAAGATAAAACCCATGGTTAAACTTTAAAGAAAACATATCCTCAAACCTAGCTGGCTGAGCTTGCTACAAACAATGGCAGGCCCAGCCAAAATGTGCCTTCTACAAAAAAAGGCACATGTATTCTACCAAAATACTGGTATTTTAAAGATAGATACAGGTTTGGAGGGACAGAATGTATGAAATGTGCAAATAATACAAATACACTTTGTTGTATATCCATGAACTGCTTTTGTTATTGCTTCATATTTAGGTAACATGTCCAGTTTTAAAATTGTGTTTTCAGAATGTATTCATTCATTTTCACCCAGGGTGGAGAGCATTTTCTTTCAGCTTTGACCCCTCATTCTCTAAAGGTCCTCTACACTGCTCTTCACCTGAGGAAAGAGGAGATCTTCAATTGGATTGGAGTAATTCTGATATCAATAGATCTGAATAGATCTTGGTCGTGTTTGTGCAGTATACACATGCATGTAAAGTAAAGGCAAAATAATTCAGGAGAGCACAGGGTAGCATTGAGATATAGCGCAGAGGACTCAACATTACTAAATCCTTTAAATCATATCCGCAAATACCAGGAATGTCAAAAAAGCTCCAAACTCAAATTTCAGAAAACAGGATTCAGCCTGACATGTATAGAAGCACCATTACCAGAGAAAGGTTAGACAAGAGCTATACAACCATGCATTCAAATGATTTAAAACCTGATACAGGAAAGACAAGCTGCTGTATGACTATCAACCCATCCCTTCTACCAGATGTATGCAATTGCTTTAAACAGTACCCAAGAGAAACAAACTGATCTAGCAACAGGTGCCGTTTTGATGTCCAGTCTCAGTTAAATCAAAAGTCAAGACCTTTCTAGATACTAAATTCGTTCAATACCAACATCTTTTCAGTCAGGCAGCAAGTATTAAATAATGCTTCATTAGCAGTGTTTCCAGTGTCTGGATTACTTCATGATGTAGCGTTAAAAAGACAGAGTAAGCAGTTTTAAATCAATACCAGGGTGTCTAGGTAAACCCAAACACCTATCAGAAAGAAAGTGATGTTATCATTTAATTTTGTTTTGCAATTAAAGCTACAGCAAAAGCGCCTCTGCAGATGTCTATGCCTAAACAGTAAGTCTCACTTACAAATAGCTTCTAGTTATTTTAATTTAGAATGAGACAGTTCAGCAGAGACATTGCTGGAGAAGTATACAAATCACAATTAAAAGGGTAGCCTGCCATCAGAAAGTACACCATCACTGGCCCATCCAGTAGCACTGCATGCTAGAATAGCAAAAACTAGAGCTATAACATTAACAAGCCCCTTAGCCCTGCAAGCCAAAGAAGCAACATCAGGCCCAGTTTTATACTGGAAAATATAGGATGAGGTCAATTCCATTTTTTCTATTCCAATTACCTCTTCAAAACCAGTTCCGAGATGGAATTCTTTATTTTACATTCACTGAATTGAAATCAGAAACGGGCTTGAGGAAAGAATTGGAATTGAAAGACTGAAATCGGTTCAGTTTATTTGTCATATGCACAAGTGCAATGAAATGCTTATAAGATTAAATGCTTATCAGACCCCAACCCTTACACAGTGTAAAAGGATATTCTCTCTTTCCTGAATGATGAGTTGGTTCTGCCCCTCCAGCTGCTGGATCTTCTTCTCAAAGGTCTGCTGCTCCACTCTCAGTCTCTCCACAGTCTCATCCTTCTCCTCACTCACCCTGCAGAACAGCCAGGCAGAGCACAGGGCTGTACACAAACATTCACTGAACTAAAATACACACACAGGACACAATTTACTAAGCTTTTAATCCTTGATTTATTATGCATTGACACTTACGCTTATTTGGAACCGAGTACCCTATAAGATCAGGGCAATAGATACCAACATGAAACTGTCCCCACATGTGCCAGCAGCCATATCAGCCTGCAACTCACAACTGGCAGCCCACTGAAGGTAAGTAGGTGTGAGCCTGGTCAGTACCTGGATGGGACACATCCTGGAAAAAACTTAGGTTGCTGCTGGAAGAGGTGTTAGTGGGGCCAGCAGGAGGCGCTCACCCTGCGGTCCATGTGGGTCCTAATGTCCCAGTATAGTGATGGGGATACTATACTGCTATACTGGGGATACTATACTACTATACTGAAAAGGCGCAATCCTTCGGATGAGACGTTAAATCGAGGTCCTGACTCTATGTGGTCATTAAAAATCCCAGGGCGTTTCTCAAAAAGAGTAGGGGTGTTACCCCAGTCTCCTGGCCAATTTCCTCCTGGCCTTTACCTATCATGGCCTCCTAATAATCCCCATCTATGAATTGGTTTCATCACTCTCTTCTCCTCCCCACTGAGAGCTGGTGTGTGGGGAGCATACTGGTGCACTACGGCTTTGAGTGGAGTGCCCAGAAGAGCACAGTATAAGTGTAAGGAATTATTATGATGTGCTGACCTCAGTTCCTTTCTGTTAATACTGTGGTTGACAGTAAAGTACCTGGCCAGCTCCTGGATGAGGTTGGCAATGCGCCGTTTGTCCTCAGGACAAAGGTCTTTGAGGGAGGCACTCCTGCCCTCCACTGCATCACGCACCCCCTGCAGGAGAGGAATGACATCACAGTGGAAAATCACAGCCTTAAAAAACTGTCAAGAGAACTGAGATTCAATGCGTCATATACCCTTAATATCTGTTGAGTGGGGGAGATGTGCCATGTGCTCTTTTTTTCTTCTCAAACACCACACCATTGATAAAAAGATGCCAATATCCGTTAAAGCCGCATTATAATTATCACTCTTAATCTCATAAAAAATACATCTGACCAGGAGACTGAATCGGTGCTTAAGCCTCCATGTAGGGTGAAAATGAGGGCACATGAGTGAATACCTGTTGTCCAGCCAGGCTCGGAGTCAACCCCCATATAGTCTGCGTCTGGGCCGTGCCAGCGGTCAGGGGACGCTCCAGTGGCTTCTGGGATTGAGGGGTATCCTGGGATTGCCTGGAAGCCGCTTTCCGCTTCCCCAGCCTCTCCTCACTGCTACCCGCTTTCGGCTTCATCCCCATCCGCATGTTCGCTTGGCTCGTCAGGCCTGCGGGGACCAGGAGCACAGACGCACATCGTGACCTGCCGGAGAGTGATCTCGCCGCGAGGTAGCCGAGCTGTACTAGCTGTGGTTGAGAACTAATGGTCAGATTTTTTTAGGATATTCTAAACAGATTTGAGGTAGGAGCTGTGGCAGCATGCAAGTGATGATGGCAAATCCCTGAATCCCTAGAGGGCAACAAAAGCCAGAGTGTGAGTCTCCCCTCAAGAATTCCATGTTTGTCACCTTGCCTATATTTTCAACAGGGTGTTTTCAAAACACTACTATTACTAAAATCACTACTTTGAAGGATAAGGGTAACCCGTGCAGCTAAGAGCGAGAGATGGCAGAATATCAGCTGTTCACACTAACGTCAACTTCTATACCCTGTGTTCTCACAAAGACACACGGGGAATTCTTTTAAAAAACTCAAGGACTTCAGAAAAAACAGTTCTCCAAGTACATACTGGAACAACAACAAACAGACGACAGGCACTGTGGAGCGGTTCCATAGGATCTGGGGTCCCTTTCTTGAATGCTGTGAAAGAGACTAAGCTTTGTACACATCACTACTTGTTTTACACTTCCAATTATTTCAGGGTTACTTATATCACAGCTTTTGTCTCTTTTCTTAGCTCAAGAAAACTGTGAAGAGGCATGAGCCAGTTGAAGCTCGTCATCTGACTGTTGGTTTTATTTTCAAAATGTCTTAACAATACTTAAAAGAAGACCGCAGATGGCTCTATCACAGCTTCATTAAGGATGTCCCCATTAAACCCAGGGCTCAGTCATGAACCCCAGGAGCCTGACTCATGGACTGCGAGAGGAGCTTTGGGGTGTAGCAAGAGAAGGCCCCGAATGAAAATCTCAGATTTGCATTGAACACTCACACCTGCCACCTTTCCACATGCTCTGTCTTGAGTTCTCCTTACCCACACCTGTGCTCTACAATCCTGCTCTTTTTCTCCTTCATTCCTGAAGGAAGCTCCAGTCAACCTATTTTTACTTTCCATTCACCAATGTAGGATAAATCACTTCTTGATATTTTAGTAGCTCATCGTGTAGTTATGGTGCAGATTATAATTCTGGAATTTTCTGTATTCCTAAAATAAAGTCAATCACACTTGGCACCTACAGAAACAATGCAATGAATGTTTTTGTACAAACTGCTCACTTTCACAGACGATCTGAAATGCCACAGAATTAATTAGTAGTCTTAGGATATTAATTACAGTTCCAATAATGTGCGGATTGCTGTATGACACAAGATCATTTTCTGGACGTGCTGGATACCAATTATTCAGCAGCCTTAAATTCAGTGATTTACAAAAAGATGTTTCAGAGTAAAATAATAAAAAGTAACACTACCCTCTAGTGGCTAAAGGCAAAGAGACCGATTCCTAATGCCCAAAGCCAAAGGCATCTCAATTTAAATCAGATACGAGATACAGAAATACAATCACCCAATCTAATGTTTCAGAAGGAAATCCAAAACAGCTGTATTGTTAAAAAAAACGTGATGCTAATTAAAACCACTTTCACAGAGAAATGTAAACGTTCATTTGCAACTACCTGGGACAAACACAATGGGCTGATCTTCGTCTGATGCTGTGGGTTATGGGATTAAAGAATTTTTTTTTAAAAACTTAAAAAAGCGTTCAGATATCATTACACACAGGACAAGGCGCTAAAACAAAGAAAATTGGAACAATTGTAAAAACGGCCGTGGACACCGACACTTGCCGTAATGGGGATGTTTTGAAACCCCACTCGTTTTTAATTCACTAAACATCCAGAACAATAACCAAAAGCCTGGAACAAGTGTTCACATATCGGTATAAATTACGCATTATGAATGAGGCAAGGATGTCGTCTACATTAAAGATCAATGTGCACCTCGGTTTGGTTTTGCTCGTGTTGAGGTGCATAAACGCGATAAAATAAGACGACGTCACTAAAATATACACGGGCCAATGCTAAAATATTTTAATATTATTCCACAAGGATTCGATAGCTAGCTACCCCTTCCTGTAAAATACACCCCCTTAACTTAAAACGACTGTTTAGAAATATATTCTTGTTCTTCGCTTTACCATTAACTGCTTAAATGTGACAATTAACGGGGTACGCTGGCACATTTTGACCCAAGTCCTAGACTGACTCTCCTGACAAAGGCGACAATTCTAATCAGTTTTAACTGAAAAAGAAACTCTTACTGAAAATCGTATGTAACTTAATACAGTTACTGTACATACTGAGGCAATCCAAAGTTACAAGTAATATTGCACTTAGTAACAGCTATTGTCATAAACCAGGACAAAACTCCGCTAACTGCAAATAGACTTGGCACACCCTTCAAGCATAACAGATAAAAATAAACGGCACTTTAGTTTTTGTTTCATAAGGATACTGTCTTTAGTCCAATAAATTCCAGGTACAGATGACTCTCCACCAGCAACATCCGCCATATTGAAACAACCGCCACTCCCAGCGAGCCAAGCGCAGCTGAGCTCCTGTTGGTCCCGCCTCCTTCGCGGATGTTTATTGGCTGTTCCCTACATTGGTGGGATTTCAGCGAATAGAAAGAGTGTCAATCTTCAGGGGTGAGTCACTTGCATTATGGGATTTGTCGTTTTTAGCTTACGCGGCTCCCGTTCACTCTGCTAAGAATAGTTCGTTGGTTTTCCCCTTGATTTACTGCGAGGACCGTGGTTTAGCCGGAATAGGACTACATTTCCCAGAAAACACCTAGCCTGTTGTATATCCTGGAAACGAGAACACCGGAATAGATATCTCGTGAATGTGATCCCAGATAATAAACACTGAAGCTGATAGGCATTTGTGGTTTAAGTATGGATGAAGTGATGAACGGGAGTGAGGTGAAGGAATTTGTAGAAAGGCTGACCCTGGGCATTACACGTGTGTTGGGTGAGCAGCGAACAAGGCCCGTTGCTGTGGTAACTGTGTGGTTGAGCGCAAGAGCTGTTGTTGCTCAAGCATTTCTTCGTCAAGTCCCATGTTTTGTATTGATAATTTAAATTGGAATAGAATGTGTATATAGCATATACTCAGATCCATTCAAATACTTAGAAGACACGTTAGACCGTTATGTCAGCTTTTGCTCTTGTATCATAGTTGTAGTTGCAATAAAACGAACATATTACAGTTCGTTTAAATACGGGGCGATTACAGTGTTGCATGCACTTTTCGCTCAGCCTATGACTCTTACTAATCCATGTGATTATCATTCAAAGATATAAAAGACATCTCCTAGGTCACTGTTTTAAATATGCACAGCATCTCCACCGTCTTGTTGTCATATCTTTGCATGTCTATACGTTATTGCAGAAAGTTTCCCCGGAGTGACAGACGTGAGGTTCGTAGAGAGGGGACCAGCGGAGCGCCACACACTGCGGTCCTGGGAGCAGGTGGGTGTAGGGCAGTTGGCCTCAAAGCCATGGGCTGACCAAGCCCTGCAGGGTCGTCCTGTAAAGGGTCAGACTGGGACTCCAAGCGGCAGGAGCAATGATGACGTCTTTGAGCCAGTTCGTGTGTGTCTCTGTGCTGTTGCTCAGTCTGGGCCGGGCTGTGTGTCTGTGCTGTTGCTCAGTCTGGGCCGGGCTGTGTGTTTCAGAGAAACAGCTGTGTCCTGCCAGAGGACCTAAAAGATTTCTACCTCACCATGGATGGCTTCCAACTCTCTTGGAGCTCCAAGCTGGATAGTAAGTCAACAGTTGTGTTTATTAATTTCACTTTCTTTTTGTTTTCATTTTACAGTTAACGTGTTCTTTTTCCAGTGCAGCAGAGCGGTGAAGCGGTTAGCACTAATGCCCTGCAGTGCTAACCACTGCCTGAGCTGAATTCCTGGGCTGCTATCTCCATGGAGTTTGTATTGGGTTTCCTCCACAGTCCAAAAACATACAGGTAGTTTAAAAGTCATCTGGGAAAATTGGCCCTGTGAGTGTCTGCTCTGTGATGCACTGGTGTCACAGCCTGGTATTCCACCTTGTATCCATTTCTTGCAGGAATAGATTCCTGCTTAGGTACGACCCTGTGCAAAGTGGGTAGAAAATAGATGGACGAATGTTCTTCTGTCAATCTGCTGTTACTGTAGCATTATACAATTAGCCTTTTTTCATCTCCTTTTTACTTTTCCCCTTTTTTCCTCTAAAAATATAACAATGAGCAAGGACCAGGTAAAAATCATTTGTGCTATATTTAAATTAAAATTAAATACTCCTTTTTCACTCTAGGAAAGAACTTAATAATTTTAGGATTCAGGCTTTAAAACGTACCGTGATCTTTTTTATCCATAACGTATGCCGTCCCTCAGTGCTTTAGCTTGCCAATGTGTGTGTTCACCAGGTGAGCCAGTTCCACTGGGCTCTATGGTAATAAACAGCGTCCTGAAGTTGCAGCCCTTGTGCCAGTCCACAGTGTATTCCTTACCCAGCTCCCCCACACTGGCAGACCTGGACTACGAGGATGATGGACAAGGTAATGCAGTACATAATAGTAATAAATCATCCTTGAATTTATACAGTATAACAGATTTCTTCAGTTTTTATATACTGAAGTGCAGAGCTGCTCTGGTGACGTGCAGATAACATTCTGAGCTGGAACGGCTAGACTCTGCCAGTCTGAATAGGAATTCAGCATCGCTCTCTTACAGCAGCGTAATGTCTCGTCTCGCCAAATGCGCTTTGTCCTCTGTTGACACACTAGGGCAGTGGTTCTCAAACTGTGGTACGCGTACCGGGAGTGGTATGCGGAGTGCCGCTAGGTGGTACGCCAAATGACCCTGGAACTGTGTTGTGTGCACTGAAAAATCGGGACGGGTTTTCATATTTTGTATTTTAATACGTGTCGAATACGCAGCCTACGTACTACGATACAGTGCGCGCTAATACTTCAGTGGACACAAGAGATACTCTGTAATTCTATACCACTCTATAGGAATGAGTGCTACGGACGCAAGTGACCAATTGTATTTAAAAAAGCTACTGTATCTCCAGCAAATAGGGAGGAAGGAGAATGTGCGTGATTTTGGAACACTGCCAACGTTGTAAACACAGGAATGCATAGAAATACGTGCTACGAACGCTGGTAAGCTTGTGAGCACAGGAAAGCGTGATAGATAACAGAAAAAATATTTAAGAACTGTTCTAAGTTAATTTGAGAAAAATACACCGAGCGTCTCTGTGTTTCGCTCCCATGCGCATGAAATTAAAACTTTAAATATATACGGAAATAAAAACGGAAACGCGGAAAAATGCAAGCTTGCGGATTGCTGAAGCAGGTGAGCCCCACACTATTTGTGAAGAACTTTGTTTTCCGTTGGCAAAAGAGCTGACACGTACTGTATAATGTGTGGAGAAAAAGCTGCTAAACAGCTCGACCTGCTGCCCCCCCGAAAGACACAGTCATTCATAGAATTATTGAAATGAAGGATGATATCAAAAGTATGCTGATAGAGCGCGTTAAGATGAGCAGATATTTTTCACTGCAATTAGATGAGTCTGTAGTCGATTTGGCCAATTTGCTCATTTACGTTAGATACGGGTTTGAGGGCATGTCCCATGAGGACTTTCTGTTCTGTGAGCCGCTACCCACAGGAACTACAGGAGAGCACATATTTCAGCTTCTGGATGAATTTATCGAAGAGAATGGCATCGACTGGATAAAATGTGTTGGACTTTGTACAGACGGTGCTAGAGTGATGACAAGCCGACATAACGGTGTAGTTGCTTGAATTAGAGAGGTTGCTCCAGAAATGAATGGATGCATTGCAACATCCACCGCGAGACCTTTGCCGTCAAGAAAATGCCTGACGATTTAAAATGTTAGACTCTGTTGAGACTCAAGGCTCGAAAAAGTAATTCACATCTGCTTTGCTCGACTAAACAGTCTCACCCCTCTCACTGAAATGGTGCATTTTTATTAGTTGTTGTTACTGTTTTTTTTTCTGTAAAACACTTTGAGAAGCCACCTTTAAAGGCACTATATCAAATAAAGTTTATTGTTATAATAATATTTATTATATGTATGTGTGAGTGTGTGTGCACGCGCGCTCATGTTGGTCATTGAGAATTTCTGGGGTTCCTATGAGATGATGACTTGTAGGTGGTACTTGGATGCTTTGGTTGGATCAGGGGTGGTACTTGGTCCAAAAAGTTTGAGAACCACTGCACTAGGGCATTGAAATGCAGTTTCTGGAGCAGGGTAAAGAGTTTTTTTAAGGTCCCTCATTAAAGTGCTCAGGCCCAGTTTTGTGTAGCTTAACGAGTACAAAGCACTTCTTTATATAAAGGGGTGTGGGGAAAAAAATCACAGCCAGCTGAAGCCAGTACCCTGGTTTCCTTCAGGGAGCACCTGCCTGAGAGCATGGAATCTATTCACTTCCGAATGGGCTGAGGGGGCCAAACGGGCTCCACTCGCTTGTCACCGTCTTTATGTTCTTGTTCTGCAGAGTGCCAGCCAGCGAAACCCCATTTTGACTCCCGAAGCCGCATGTTTGAGCTGGACCCCTGCAACGGGAGCGGCCGAGTCTGTCTCGTGTACAGAAACGCCAAACCAGGTAGGGCACTTGTGGTGCTTTACTCAGGTTTGTGTATTCACTTAACGATTTCATGTTCGGTGCGGATGTAGATTTGAGCGTCATTGAGGCCATGTGATCTTAAAAGCCGACCCAGTGGAAACATGTTGCTGAAAAGATCATTCTTACAAAGAAGGTAATTCTACCTATTTACATATACAATTTCCAAAAACAAATAAAATTCATTGTGTCCAAGCAGTTTGGGCTAATCTAATTACTCCACTGTTCTAGTGATCAGACTCACCCTAGTTCCAGTGTCCTGACCTTGATCAGAAGACCCCAAATTCATCATCCTCTCTTTACCAGTGTTGGGTCAGAATAAAGAAATAGCACTATTAAATCAGAATGCATGCAGTGTATGCAAGGAATTTCAGATGCCAATAACGATCAAAATTAATTAATCAATCTTCCAGCACACGAGTCGATGGATGTTAATGTGTCTCTCAGACTACGTTTTGTAATACAAAGGAGTGAAATTGTCTAGGAATTGACTCCACCCCACAGAAGTCACTTCCTAGTGTTCACATGGACTTGCTATATGTCATGCGAAGATGTTTATTTTCCCACACGGTTCTTTGTGGACTACTTCTTTAGTATCCATTAGGCAAAAAAAATGGCTGAACGATGCTACCAATACAATTTTAAAGTCTTTTTTTAAGCCTTGCATTTTCTCGGGCGTTATCCCCTTTTTTCATCTTTGCCAGTGCGCCTTGGGTACGCGCTCTTCTCTTCACCCTCTCTGTGACCTCGCTCCTCTCATCTGCTCTTTTTCCTGCCCCCCCCCTCCCTGCCCAACAGGAGCTGTGGCTGAGCACTGTGAAGTGTGGTTCCTGGACCGTGCTCTGTACTGGCACCACCTCGCTGCCTCCTTCACTGCCTACTACAGACTGATGATCACCCACCTGGGGCTGCCCGAGTGGCAGTACAGATTCACGCCGTACGGGCCCAGCCCTCAGGCCAAGGTAAAATATCTTGCCGCACCACTATCATGGTATTCCCAAGAAAAGGCATGAATTATGGGTTATTTACGATTTCCTTGCCTTTTGGTGTTAACACGGAATCAAAAACCTATTTTTTCAAAGCCTTGAAATCTGTGCAGGGTGGCATAGCGTCTCAGTAGCGTTTTTGTGCCTCACCGAGCCAGAGCCCAGGGTCCAACTCCAGGTCTGGGGTGCCTGAAGCAGCCACAGCAAAAGGGCTTGGTCGCCATCAACGTCTCACGAGGCGGCCCGACTTTTATACTTTTACCATTGTCTTCCTCGTTAAGAAGAGTCTTTGATAATAAAAACAGATTAGGAATCCCGTTTTTTTTAGGAATCCTATTCTGTCCAAAGTAAAACTGTCCAATTTAGCCACTTTAATTACTGTTTTTTGACAGATGGTTTGCTATGTTTTAGGACTCATAGCAAATAAAAATAATGAATTTTATTTAATCCCGGAAAAGGAAAATGTGGAAAAACCCAGACGTGTCTATTGTATGTATAGTTATGTTATAGCCTAGCAGTGCTTGCCTGTTACATACACCACCAACCTATCTGAAACATGTCTGATTAAAAATGATCCAGCTCCTAAAAATGACTCATAGCACAAAGCAAAGATTTATTGACATTTAAGGGGAGCGATGGGTTTTACTAGGGTGAATTAATATTCATCAAATCTTTTCTTCTGCTGGTGATGAGAATCACCCATGTTCCAAATGAACACGCAGGATATGAAATCCAGTTGATGGTGGAATGAAAAGCCTGTTTCACACAGTACTAAAAATCACTGTATTAACTTTCAGAATTATTACAAAGACTGTTGACATTTAGCACTGGATTCATTCATATATTTATATCTTGCTACTCCAGAAACGATCTGTTTTCTCAGAAATTGTGCGCTTGTTTTACAGCACATCAGATGTTCCTGTAAATTTTCATACTCTGACATCCTTTTCTTTTATTGTGCTTCAATCATTTGTCAGTAGAGGGAACTTCAGCATTTTTGTTTGAATTAAGCTAATACTAAGGAAAGGATGTAACTCTCACCTCATTACTGCGTTCAGTTTTCTTCTGAAACAACAAATAGTGATATATACAGTACATATGAAGCCAAGAAACAAACCAGCTGTGTCCTCTTCAAAGATCTGAAGCATATACAGTATAAGCCTTTAACACAACTCAATATTAGACGTTTTTAAAAAGGAATTTAATGTAAACACCAGTTAGAAATAAGAACATCTTTATTCAGTTTAGTGCATGAATGTTGTTTGTGATTAATTTTCATTCATTTGACTGCCTTCAGAGCAGCAGAGCCAACACTGAATTGGCATATAACTACAGAGCCCATTGAAATTAAATTGGCCTGTCGAAGAGTTGCAGAACACAACAAGAAGCTGGAGAGCACCAAAAGGTTCCTTATTTTTAAAAATGTGGGGCACTGCTTTCATGGTGACCTCTGTATATTGCTATTAACAATAATAGTATTTGTACAGTCGATTTTTAAACTTGTTTGTTGTAACATTTGTGCTTTCAGATATAATCTATATGCTCTCTCCCACCCCACCCCAGGTTCTACACCTCTGCTATAGACAATGGTGTGACCATGATAGCCGTGATATATGACCTTTGCTAATTGCACCTGATCTTCAGTACAAGATCACTGTACCTGCACCTGCACTGCACCTGCTGTTTTTTTTTTTCAGTTTCTCAGAAAATGTCCTGATTTCATGTGTCTGTCCCCCTACAGCAGTGGGCTTGCCTGTATCGGCCCCTCATCTCTCACGGCAACCCTCTCACTGATCAGGGCGAGCCCCTCCTCAACAAACTGGACCCCAACAGGGCCTTCAGGGGCAAAACCAAACAGCCCCTGCCCAAGAAGAAGCCCCCTGCCCAGGCTGGAGGGGGTACTCAGAAGACTTCAACAGGCACAGGCAGTGTTAGGCATGCTGCAGCCAGAAAGTGATGTTGAGACTCTGTTGCCCACTGCATGAATACTGCCCAGCTCTGCCCTTGCACAGCTGTCCTGGTGAAAGAGCCCTTACAGAACTACTGCTGTGGAAATTACCCTCTCATCCCCTGCTGTCCTTGGGATGCTTGCTTTCACGGGGCGTGATGCAGCACTGTAGTCTCTGCATTTATACACCCTGATCAGAGGCAGTTCAACTCAGTCTGTCAATGCTGCATGTCGAGGGAGCCAGCCTGGAACACTGAAGTTGCAGTGCCAGCATTTGTAGCACAGCGCTTTTCCCTGTCCATATGGTTGGTTATAATTTGTGTATTTTTTGTTTACATATATATTTATTAAAGCTGCATCCCTAGCAGTCCCTAACCATGCTTTACTCAAGTTGAAGACCACAATTGCTTTGTCAGGAATTGAAACAGCTTATGGAGATATTAGATCTAAGCTTCTGAGAGGTGATGAGACCTTGTCCTTCTGCCACCCAAGGATATGAGCTTTAACTCAATTCAAGTGTGGCCTGACTACTGGAGTGATGGAATTTGCTAGGCCAGTCCGCCTTCCAGACCTGATTCCATCATGAAGCCTGTGTCACTCTTTGCAGTGATGCAATCACCTGTGTTTAAGGAGGAGTACAGTAGATCTCTGTCACAGCTGTTGTTCCTCAGAATTTTCCACTGCTGTGTGTGGTGCAGATCACAGCTCCAGTCACAGTGTTATATATTGGCACCACCACAGAAACCCACTACCCACTGTTCACAGAGCTGATGTACAGACAAAGACAACATTACTTAGATTATTAGGTACATTTATTCACAAAACTATAGAGGCAAGTCCTGTAACCATATTTATTTTTGACAGATAATGCAAAATCTAATAAAAATATGAGAGCTAATTAAAGAAAATAGATTTGAAGTCTTGAAAAAAGTTTCCACGTTTACGTTTCATCAGCCAGACTCTTATCTTCTGCAGTTCTAGGAAAAGGATGACCTTGGTTGTGATGAGGACATAAAAGAGTGAGTTTTTTTGCCATGTGCACATGTACCTTGGGATTCTTATCCACACTGTTCCTTCAGGACATGCACAGTACAACAGACAACACCACACAATGTGCACAGTATATTACACCACAGTACATAATAAATAATGACAGTCACAGCCAACAACATGCAATGGATAGTACAGAACAATAAACACACAGAGCAATAAATGCGTGGCAGCCAAGTAAAACAAAGTGCTGGATTCTGAGGCGTTGCGCTGTTAGCTGTTAATGATTCCCTCTGCCATAGGGTAGACCTAGTGGTCCATGCTTTAACGCTACGGTACCACATAGGGGGGAGAACAGTTTGTGGACGGCATGGTTGGGATCCTGAATAATGGCTCTGGTTTTATTGCAACAGTGGACGGTGTGGATCTTGATGATTGATGGCAAGTCTGATCCTGTAATCCTCTGTGCTGTTGCCAGTACCCTTTGTAGAGGGTCATTGTCTCGTATGGTAGTTTTGCCATACCATACAGTGATCCCACCAGTTAGAACACTTTCTGTGGTGCTGCAGTAACAGTTCACGAGGAGCTGCTTCCCCATCCTGCAGCTCCACTTTCTTTAGGCACCACAGAAAGAGCAGGCGCTGTTGTGCCTTTTTCAGACTGGCCTCCGTGCAGTAACACCAAGCCAAGCTGGTGGAGATCTGCACTCTGTGGAATCTGAAACAGCTGACAGTTTTCACTTCCGTACCGCTGACTGGGGTTGAAGTCCCTCTGGGTCTCCTGAAGTCCACAATGAGTTCTTTTGTCTCGTTGACATTCAGGGCTAGATTGTTGTCATGGTACCACCTTGCCAGATGTTCCACCTCACCCCTCTATGTGCAATCGTTGTTATTGCTGATCAGCCCAATAACAGTGGTGTCATCTGCAAACATAATAATGGGGTTCCTGCTGTAAGTGGCAGTACAGTCGTAGGTGGGACAGCAGCCTTGGGGAGCTCCAGTGGTTAGGGTCACTGTAGAGGTGATATGTTTGCCAATTGTCACCACCTGTGGTCTGCCTGTCAGGAAATCCAGTATCCAGTTGCAGATAGAGTTGCATAAGCCCAGATTCCTGAGTTTCGGGACCAGTTTGGCGGGAAACAATTTGTTGTCGAGCTATAATCTATAAATGAAATCATAACATTGGTGCACTGCCTGTCTAAATGTTTGGGGGTGGTATGTAGTTCAGTTCTGTGTATTGTCATATGCACAAGTGCAATGAAATGCGTATTTGCATGTATGCTCCCATACAAAAAATACAAAGAGAAAGAGGGTGTTGAAGAAATAGCATTATATTATATACAGTATTACAACACTGGGCTTTCCAGGCACTGAAGTGAGCGCCACTAGGCAGTAGTTGTTGAAACATGTTACCTTGGTCTTCTTGGGCAGTGGCACCATTGTGGTTTTCTTGAAGCACTGTGGGTTATCACTCTCATAAATTCTCTACACACCTCACGTTCAGAGAGCAGAAACATAAAGGCGTCTGGTTCACCGAGAGCCCTGATAACGGGTTCGGTGTTCTAAGCCTCAAAGCAGGAGTCAGAAGCTGCTCGCTTCACCTTATAAGAGTTCATTTAGTCATTCAGGCCGTAGCAAAAACAAAAATAAGGGGCCGAGATGGCCGGGGGAAGGAGTGGAGAACGCCTACTAGTTACGGGTAGGTTCACACCCAAGGTGATTCAGCCTCATGAAATCACAAAGTGAAAAGAGGCTGATCTTCAGGACTGATTGGGAAATTTTGTGGTCTCCTTTGACCACATGAAATCTAGCCAGTGTTCGCAGTATCACTTTAATGCTTTCTTGCAATGCTCCATGCTGGATAAGGAGTGTTTGGTTTTTTATCTGGGAATGGCTTCATTTTTGCCACCCTGCACTACAGGACAGGTGGATCTGAAAGACATTTCCTCCCATCTTAGCTTCTGAGCCCTGTAGCTCTTTCTGCATCACCCTTGGACTCACAGTTGTGTTCCTCCCCAGTTTCCTCCTTGTCTGGCTGCTCAGTTTGAAGAGTGTCGAAGAGAACTCTTCACTCGGGTTAGGTGTGGTCCAGCAGAGTCCTATATTCATGTGCATGGAGAGGATGCAATCATACCGATCGGAGAGCAGCCTCTCAAACAGATCTGTCAATGCAGTGAGTTTTATACAGCAAATCCACTCAGGCTAGCTCATTCTAAATTTCCATATTAGGAGCTGTTTTCTCACTACAAACACTTCTTTGTAATTGACCACTTTATTCTTAAGAAGCAGTTTTACCTTGTATACAGACAAAAGGAAATAAATGAAAGGTGTGAAATTGAGCTAGGCATTCTGCAGTTTCTAGCATTAGCATCAAGATGTCAAATCAGAAGATCACTTTATTGGCCATATACAATTTCTTGCATTAGGAATTTGTCTTTTCACGGACCCCAGCTTGCTCTCCATGAGACACACAGACAGGGAGAGAAGCTTGGTGTCAGAGCACAGGGTCAGCTGTTTATATGGCACCCCTGGAGCAGTTGGGGTGAAGAGCCTTGTTCAGGGGCCCACCAGTATAGGATTTTTCTGCCAGCCACAGGATTTGAACCAGCATCCTTCCAGCCACAGCTGTAGAGCCAGCCACAGTGCCACCACTCTGCTCCTAGATAATGTGCTTGTAATTGTCCTTTCATACTGTTGCAAGGTAAAAAGGCATATTAGCAAAGCCAGTCACTATCTTATACACTTATAAAAGGTAAATGCTCAAATTCTTCCTCAAGAGCCACACCCAAGCAGTGTCAGGGCAGTATGATACACCTCCAACTCTCAGTATATCAGGGATATTGTTGTCTTTGAAAGGCTTGTATACCCTTCTCCTGGTCTGTACCTTTTTAAAGCTCTATCCCTGAGCTGGTTTGAAAACTCTGTAATCTTTATGGTTGGACCTTTGCTTGACATTTACCACCCAACTGAGGGGTCTCAAAGAGACAGGTGCATTGCTCCTAATAAAACTAGGTCCCACTGTTACTGCACACAGAGGTCATTCGGCTAATTGTGTGGCTTGACAGAGTAATCCCAACCTCTCAGGGTTTGATATAGTGAATACAATTGTAATAAACATACTTTAGATTTTGTTTTTTTCTCTTCACTTTCTGCTGACATTTCCTTTCACCCATGAAAGTGTTCAGTGTGTGCAGTCAAGTTTTTCTCTTGAGAAAATGTGTATACATCATCGGTAATTAAACGAAAGAGGTCCTCATTCCAACTCTTCCAAAAAAGCAGACGTGCCGACTACATAATTGTCCCATTCGTGATTCAGCTGGTAAACATAAGGTTACTGCTTTCATTTCCAAGCGGCAAGTGTCGCTGCCCGCTGAGCGGCGGAGAAGCGCTTGTGTGAGCTGACGCACCTTCTGCGGGAGACGCGGAAAATGCCAGCGATGAAGAAGAGTATTTAAGTAATACACATGTGTTGTGATTTGTGGGCAGGAGGAGATTTTATAAAGTTTTTTAAAAAAACGCACAATGTAAATCCAGCTGGTGAGAAGTTTCGAGGAGACCTGGGCTTCCCCCCTCCCGTTGCATCGGAATTCACAGACAACCGCTCAGAAAATAAAACTTAAAGCGCCCGGATCAACGTGCTCTTCAGTCTAAGAAAGAGTAACATACTGGTAAATCCGATTTACTCCAGAAGGACACTCAGGTAACAAGTAGGAGTTTCATACCCGCTATGATGACGGAAGAGACAATTCCAAGTCAGAAACGCGAATGATACTCTCCTGTCTTTAAGACCCAGTGCAGGGACAGATGTTCGCATATAACCTTGGATGTTGGACTTAACCGCCTGGAGTCCAACCTGAATGGGCTTGTAGGAGTTCAACAACCTTGCGTGAAGTTTTCTACTCATCGTGTGACTGTCCCGGACAGAGCAAGTCTCGGGCAATGGCATGGTCCTGGACGGATATTTTTCAGCATCCGCTCTGGGCGCTCTCCACCGTCATCCTGGGGCTGGTGGTGCGGGCTCAGAGGAAGGGGTCGTGGGACCCCCGAGCCTGCAAAGTGGACTTGAACGGGAAAACGGCTATAGTCACGGGCGCCAACACGGGTGAGTCGTCTGGCAGCAAAGCTTTAATCAGTCTTACACCGCAATGAAAAATTTGGAGTTACAATATAGATATGATAGGAGCATGACCAGTTTCCTTAAAGCGTTCAGTAGTGTTTGTGGAAAAGAAATAAGAACCTAAACTGTTAATACAGATTCTTGGTGTAAAGTATCCAAGCCTGTCATTTAGCCATATTTACAACATTTACCATATTTAATTAAAAAATTAGAGACTTGATCACAATCATACTGGGTAAACTACAGTATGCGTGAGCAGTTAATAAAAACTGTTATAATAAAAATAAATAAATACAAAATATAATAAAAACTGCGTTAAAAAACCCTCTTGATTTCCCTTTAAACTCTCAAGCTAAAGGACCGCATATTCAGCGAAAATGTAAACTGTACTGGAGTGAAGCACAGATGTTTAAGACATTAAAATTTTACACACGCTGCAGTAAGTAGAACCTTCATTTTATTGTGGAAAGATAAGAATGACAACTTTTCGATCAGGACTTTGAATTCACAAACCCAGTGCTTAGATTAAGCCCTGTTTATTGGATCCTCCAACAAACGTGTTATTAATTAACCGCTAGATCAATATTCTCAAAGCATATAAAGCCACTAACAGTCAGTTTAATTTTTAATTTTTTAATACTTTCATTATAAAACAAGTGTAGTTATTAACTATGGTTATAAACTATGGTTAATGGAGAACAGTAAAAATTATATTTATTAAGAAACGGAAGACAATTCAAAATATCCATACATGTTCTGATCGCTATATCCAATACAGAGTTGCTTCAAAATATCCATTGTAGACAATTACAGAAATAGATCTTAAAAACACACAATTCCAAAATCTAAGTATTATACAAAAAGTATTCCTTGCAATCAGAAAATGTTACAGAAACAACAGAATCAGAATATATTAATGACCATACATTAAAAATCTTATAATGTAACAATTGCTTATGCAAACATACCTGTAAACTATAACACGTTTTTATTGTAAAATAATTCACATATCCTTTAAATGTTATTGAATTACTCAGTCAGGGACTTAGGTTTCAAGGTTTAAAGGTAACAAATCCAAATAGCTTTGGATATAATAGAAATCCCTAAATCTAAAACTTTACACATAGTAGCAAAAGCTACTAATGTGATCTAACTTGGCCATGCCTGTTCTGCTAAATTGTGATATTGAGATCTAGATCTTTGTGTTCCTAATTAAAATTGGTGTGGTGCTGACAATGCTAAAAGGCCTGCAGAAAATTCAGACTGCAGCTGGTTAAACCTGTTTGCCCCTTAATTCCAGACTTGGGAGGTTTAATCATTGGGACAATGTAATTTAAACACATATTTTTAACCTTGTGTGATATCAATTGCTATATGAACAACTATTACCATGGGTCTTTGCTGCTCTTTGTTATTATTGAATTGAAATATAGGAGCCTTTCAAAAAATACAAGAAGTCAATATTTTTTAAACTAAGACAATTTATCTTCTTTTTGATATACTGTGTATATTTTTATGTGGCTAATATCAGTGTCGTAAGGTAGTACTGTACACCAGTACATTGGTGCATGTTTATAGTGGCTCATGTGGTAGACTTGGAGTTAAGAAAGCATGGTTCTTAATTCTTATGAGGTCTGAAGCCAGTTTGATGAGAGGTACACATGACTGAAATCTAACCATTCATTTTCTGACAACGCCCTGGCCGGGACAAAATAATTGAGATGTTCATTACAACTAATATCCATTCTGGCTAACTGCCACATTGCTTTGCTGCAATATTTCATTCCAGGGGCTTTCATTGGTCCATCATGATTTTTTACATTAAAATATATTTCTGTGTTACGCTGGCTTCTTTTCCTAGCCTAAGCGCGATTGCAGGAACGTAGGGATTGAAGAGGATACGTTTTTGCAGCAATGCTTTGTTGCAGCACGTGCTGATCAGATGTTGCAGGGCAACAGCAAATTCTCCTCTGGCCTGTGGGAAGCCTAAACAGCTCCTGGACACTTAATCTGTTTCTGTGGGGCATATAACTCTTAGAATAGAGAAATCTTCAAGTTCATATACAGGAGCTTACAGGTTTCCTGCAGCTAGAGCTGTATGGGTGATAGGTACTCCTACTCTGTTTTCTCCCCCCATCTATTAGTCAGAGCCTATCCTGGAGAGCAACAGGCGCAAGGCAGGATACACCCTGGAGGGGACACCAGTCCACAACAGGGCACACACAGACACAAGCAAATACACACTCACACCAGGGCCAGGTTTCCCAGGAGACAATGAGCTTACCAGTATGTTTTTAGACTGTGGGAGGAAACCAAGAGGAAACCCATGCAAACTCCACACAGATTGCACCCCAGGAATTGAACCCAGGGCCGCAGCACTGCAAGCCAGCAATGCTAGCCTCTTGCGCCATCCGTTTAGACCATACCTTGGTTTACAATCTCCCATCAGAAAAGACTTCGTAGCAATCTTCTTTGTCGGGGTTTCTGAGAGCTCTTGTATAAATCATTGGTTTGAAAACAGAACCCAGGAAGTGGGTCAGCACCAAGTCAGGTCGTTTCCATCAGTTGTCAGATTGTTCTCCTTGAGCTTTCCTGCACACCGGAAAACAAGTCGTTCAATGGCCTGCTGTACTTTGAGCAGACGCGGTGGGCTGGTGATGGTCATTTGTACAAAAGTACAAAAGTGTAGAGTTCAGTATCTCAGGTGTCATGGAACTCCACTCCTGTCGCTTGGTCTCCCATTTTTTCTCCAGCTCCCTGTTCTCCTCCCGTCTCGTCTCTTTCAGCTCAACTGGGGCAAAACGTGTCTGTGTTCTGCCAAAATAACAAATAAAGCAAAGCTGTGCATAGTGTAATCAATATTTAATATTTATTATGCTGCTAATAAAGGATACACTGAAATGGATAAAACATCTTAACCAGTATTTACCAAGCTAGGCAATATTTGCTCAACTCATCTACAGCACATGAGGGCATGGTTATTAAATTCATCTCTCCAGCATTAATAACTTCAAACGAGAAGGCAGATTTAATGACTAGTTGTGGTCGTGTTCATCTGCCGGCTCGCCAGTCACTTCGGTCCCCGCGTCTCTCCCTCTGGCTCGCCCAGGGATCGGGAAGTTCATCGCCCTGGACCTGGCACGGCGCGGAGCCCGCGTGATCCTGGCCTGCCGCAGCGCGGAGAGGGGCCAGAGGGCCCTGGAGGAGATCCGAGCCCGCTCCGGCAACGCCAACGTGCACCTGCGCCTGCTGGACACCAGCTCCCTGCGGTCTGTCCGCGAGTTCGCCCGCCGCGTCCTGCAGGAAGAGAAACAGCTCCACATCCTGGTCAACAACGCTGGGGCCTCCGGTCAGTCAGAAGGGACTGGGGCAGACGGGGGGGGGCAGCTCGGTCTCTTCTGAAATCCCGCTACGGCACGATGAGCCCGGGATGAGAACTCACAGTGTTCACAGTGTTTCGGATTCCCCTGCCCCTCTAGGGAGGCACAAAGTCACATTGCAGTCCAGCAAAATCTGGAAATGCTTTTATTTCTTACAATTCCTGGAATTACAGGGACTCTGAACACAGTCATTCCCAAACTTTCCCAAGCAGTTTTTTTTACCTCAGAACTTCCTTGTAAGTTACCAGAAATGTCATGTTTATTCAGAGGGAGACTCTTGCACTTGTATGTAAGATTAATATACACAGTACATCCAGTTATGCAATTGTACTGCTGACACGGTTTAAATTTCCCCTTCCAGTTGTTCTGAAATGTGCTGTAATCTCTCTGTAAACAACCCACACAAAAGGTCTGTCTGGCTTCCTCCGCATTCACAGAGCTTAACAACGTTTTGATTTAACCCTGTTGCATATTGAACCTTACACTCCCCATGATCTGTGTAAGACAGCTGCTGCTTGATGATCATGATGTCATGACTGAACCAAAGGAAATTTCTAAACGCATTTCAAGAGTCCTTTGGGAAAAATGTGGCTGCACAGCTGCATTTATCCAATATAACCTTCTTTCACAAGACAAAGCAACCGAAATCGAAAATCCTAAAGTCACGTTAAATCGAGGGCACTCAAAAGTTCGCGTGCTCATCTCTTTCTCTGGTAAACTCAATATTTCAGACAACCCTCATTTTTATTCATTTCGTTTTTGCTGAATTTCCGAGGACTGTCTAGGTGCAGGTGACCAGTTATTACTGAATCCAGGATGCTGAGCAGTGTATCCTGTAGTCTAGGGCTCTGTTATTATTTGTTGGTGCTGTTGTGTCCACAGTTGTGGTTTGTCATTGTTATTCCGAACCGCCTTTTCATGTTTTACCAGCATCTTAAACTCAGTATGTTTCGGACAGTTTATTTTTTAATATGTGCACATTTTCAAAAGTCGTTTTTCCTAATATAGAATTGCAAACACATTGCTGTTTTTGTCTTGTTCTTGGCTTGCTATAGAAGTCCCCAAAGCAGTTTTGGTCAGATGGTTTCACTGGTCTGACAGCAGGCAGTTGCCTAACTATAAATGTATGTAATAGATTGGGCATTGACTGAGAGTCTGATATGTCAGACAAGCCCACAACTGGGTACAGCTAAGCCGAGTGTTTATCTGCCCAGAGAGCTCCCAGAGTGTAGCTGGCGTATAAGCCTGGGCCTTTTCAGAGAAGTCTGAACTATTAGAGTGTCAGTGCTGCTCTCTCTCCGCACTGCAGGGCTGCCCAGAGGGATCACAGAGGATGGCCTGGAGGTCTCCTTTGCCACCAATCACCTGGGGCCCTTCCTGCTGACCAACCTGCTGCTAGGTGAGTTCTGAGACCAATCACATGGCATCACATCAGGGGTCAGGGGTCACTTGGTCCTAGTTTATCAATACTGATTGGCATCATTAGCGACGTCGTCCTGGATCATGATGACTGAGCCAGTTCCAGAGATGGGCGTGCATCCCCAAGCCAGACCACGCTTCACAGATGAGCATCTTCAGGTCCGGGAACAATTCGTCTTGGTCATGTCTTTATGCTTCCGAGCAGATTCTGAATGCGGGCGGCCCATCCACACAGGCAAACTAGACGGTCACCTACGGCACCAGGCTGAAGGGTTGCCGAATCTGAGAGGCGGAAAAAAAAATGATTTTAAAAAAATAAATAAAAATGTAAAAAAGGAAGATGTCATTATTTCAATTTGCGTGTGAATGCAAAGGTAATATGGACTATAATTAGTTTCTGAGAATTCACTAATACGTTGAGTACACTAGGAAGGAACAGTCTTGGAGCACTTTGTTACTCCACTCCAGGGGGAGGGGAAGCACTGTGTCTTTTCACGTTGCCACCTGTGTTTTTGCCACAGAGTGGAGATGTCAAGCGCTCATTTAGGCTCCATGTCACAGGTAGCTAATTTGGTTCTTGGTGACAAAGAATAAAGAAATGACGTCTTTCAACATTATAAATTCAGAATGTAAGTACTTGGTATCCTGCATGATTTCCACAACTTGCAAAAGAAACCAGTGAAACAGAAAGGAGAGTTGTGTATCAGACCGGAGTCTGCACTGAGGCTGCAGATTTGCGTAGTTGATTTCAGGCTTTTTCAAGACTGCATTAGGAAAATTCCGCTCCTGAAGAAGTATTTCTGATGTTTCATAAAGTAAAAGCTTTCCAAACATTATTAGATCTCCCCATGTGCACTGTCCTCCTTGGCTGTTTCTGACAATTTGATAGCCCAATTCCATACAAAAATGACATGGGAGTCAGGATTCCAGGCTTCAGAGTTTTATTGAGCAAACACCAAGCGGTAACTTGAATGAAAGTAAAAAGATACAGAATAAAACGAAATTACTAACATTTCTATACAGAATACATTAATAGAACTCTATAGTTTGCTATGTATAATCAAAGAGATTAACTACACTACTGTATAGTTCTGTAAATTAGTAATAATAAAGTTATCCATACAACATTACACAATTAAATGATAAACACATTGTCACTCACAGGCAAGGCAGTGCTCTGGCAGGCGGTAACTGTGTGGATGGCAGCAGACTGGCACGTTTGCAGGTGTCTGCTAGCAGTGTGCTCACCAATAACACTGCTTCCTGTTTAGAGGGTTGAAGTGCATGGATCACCGCAGAGTTAATGGTGCCAATCGTACATTAAACACAAATGACCAGCGCAGGGATCCAAATTAAAGCAATAACACTGGAGACTTCTGTCACAAAGCTAACAGCTACCGGACCAGTGAAACAGACTGGATGGCTCATTTCATTTGCAGTCTTTCTTATTTTCTTATAACATTTCTTCTCCCTCTTTCTGTCGCCCCCCTCTTTTCTCTCTGCTTTTCTCCCCCTCCCCAAACTTCATCATTTCTTGACCTTCCGACTCCCCTTCTCACCCTCTGCTGTCTCTCTGTCCCCCCCCGCAGACTTGATGAAGAGCTCCGCCCCCGCCCGCATCGTCAATGTGTCCTCAGCCAATCACTGGCGAGGGAAGGTGGACTTCTCTCACTACCGGGGGGAGAACCTGACGTACCACATGGACAGCGTGTACAACCACACCAAGCTGCACAACATCCTCTGCACCAACGAGCTGGCCCACAGGCTGCAGGGCACAGGCGCGTACCTCTGGGTGGCAGGAACGGCAAGGCGGGGGGGGTCCCTGAGACCCGTGTGTCTTGTGTGTTCTGTGCAGCGTCCCTCAGGTCCACTCTCTTAGACACAGCGGCTGATATAAACCCTGTGCAGTGTCCCTAAGAGCTGTGTGTCTTGTGTGTTCTGTGCAGCGTCCCTCAGGTCCACTGTCTTAGACACAGCGGCTGATATAAACCCTGTGCAGTGTCCCCAAGAGCTGTGTGTCTTGTGTGTTCTGTGCAGCGTCCCTCAGGTCCACTCTCTTAGACACAGCAGCTGATATGAACCCTGTGCAGTGTCCCTAAGAGCTGTGTGTCTTGTGTGTTCAGTGCAGTGTCCTTCAGGTACGCTGTCTTAGTCACAAAGGGTGACATTAACTCTGTGCTATCCTCCGCAGGCATGACTGCAAACTCTCTGCACCCCGGTGTTGTGATGACAGAGGTGATGAGACACTATAACTTGGTGGTCCGGCTGATCTTCAATCTCATCGGCTTTTTCTTCTTTAAGGTAATTATGATGCGGAAGACAACCCTTGATCTTCAACCAGCAATACTTCCGTTTCTACGATACTCTTGTGTCTCTCCTTGACCTCGTCAGCCCAGAAGAAGATGAGGAAAGAAACCCCATTCATCCCCAGCCGGGGGTATCGGCAGCTCAGCACAGTTCAGCAGTTTCACGTTTGCTGGGGAGCACCAAACAGACCTACTGTATGATGTGACCCTCAGCTTCAGTCTCAGTCTCATGGCTGTCTCAGCCAGCCCTGAGCAAACCTCACCTCATCCACTCACACTCTCTCATTACTAGTTTGGTCAAAACAGCAGCTGACTATGACTTAAGCTGGACTCCTGTGTTGTAACTTTGTCCTCCCACACCACCATCACAACCCAGAGCCAACCCTAGTGCTGTCATGTTTCACAGCCTGCCTTATTAGACAGCCTAACACTAAACCCAACACTAGGCCAACAGTCACATTGGTCATTTTAGTATTCTTCAATAAGAAAACCAGAGGAGATGGCAAACTAGGGTCACTTTAACAGAGGTCTTTTCTGTGAAATTAATAACCCCAAAAGACTAACCAAGGCAAACACATCCAGACAGTCCAAAGGGGGAAACCGGGGCGCAGTCCACAGTCCAGGAACTGGGGGATCCATCCGAGACAAGCAAGGTTAAAAACCGGAATGGGATCCGGAGCAAGAACAGGGATTAAAAACCAGGGTAACGAGGCCAGGCGCTCTGAGACCCAGACTCGGATGTTCAGGAGGCCGTGATGAAGCCGATGCCATCAGGTCTCTCCTGGACCCGCTGGTAGGCGGGCTTCCAGGCGTCCATCTCCCAATGCTGAGCAAGGAATAGTGGGAGCGCCAGGCTTAAATAATGACGGACAAACAGGGGGCAGGAGCACGTAATGAATTAAAATACAAAAGGGTCGGAGCGCCCTTAAGAAGAGGGATGACGATCGTGACAATAACTACTGAGAATACCGTTAAGGCTGGAAAGCACAGTCACTCAAAGTGGTTAAATCTACACCCATTTCATTCAAGGGTCTGCTTCCCTACAAGGCCTTGCATGAGTGAATCAGAAAAACAAAACGTACAAGCTATAGGGGGTGGCCATTTTGGCTTAACAACTTTGTGAAATATCATAGAATATCAAGAACCAATTGTACCAAAATCTCAATGTAACCTGGACGACTCTGCTCCAAATATAAAAGAGCTTAAGCTGTCCTGTGAATGTCTTGAGTTCTCATGAAGAGGAGACTAATCTGTAAGACAGAGTTCTGCTCGCTGCTGCCTGCACAGCCTAGACTCTGGGTTCACAAAATCTTATCAGGAGCAAATAAACGTAAAGGGATTTAGACAATTATTAACTCACCCTGTTTCAAAAGCTGCTGTAGTTCATTAAGAGAAATGTAAAGGACTTGACGTGAGCTTTGCTCCGATTCTATTCTTTTGAAAATAAGCTTCTGAGCTCTGTAGAAGCAAATGTCAAAATTAATACAAAACAACAACTGAAAGCATTACTTTCCAGTAAATTATACTTCCCAAATCCTCTGGAGAGCCACTCCTTCCACAGACACACAGGCTCTTGTCCCGATGCAACACCACATCATCATCAGATCATTTAGAAAAGGACTCAAGGGGCTCTGTGGCATGACCAAGGTGGAAGGAACCAGAGCAGCCAGAGAGAACCCAAATGAACGAGGGGGGAGAACACGCAAACTCCACACAGAATGCACCCAGGCGCCAAGAATTGTAAAGCAGCAGAGTGAACTGCCTTAACGCCCAGAAAGTGTTCAAAGGAATAGAGATTGGAGTGTCGGGATATCGTGAATGAGTGCCGGTGGACTGAGGTGTCTGAGGGTGAGGACTGAGCCAGGCTGCTGTGGCGCCGTGCCGCCCGGCTCGCCTGGCCTGGCCCGCTCTCCCAGCTCTCTCCCTCTCCCCTCCGCAGTCCTCCGAGGAGGGCGCCGTCAGCTCCATCTACTGCGCCGTGTCCGAGGACGTGGAGGGCGTTACCGGGAAATACTTCGACAGCGACTGCTCGCTCACGCAGCCCGCGCCGCTGGCCCGCGACCCCGCCCTGGCCCGCAAGGACTGGGAGGTGTGCGAGAGGCTGACCGGGCTCTCCAGCCAGCGGGTCCGCAGCTCGCTCTGACGCCGCCCGTGGAAACCTGGTGCCGAACAAAGCTTTTTCTGGGTGTTTGGTTTGTAGCATCTTGTTACAATTAATTTCATAGCTGCAATTAACATGTGGCCGGCGTTATGGAACAATCTAAGACGCCGTGCCGTTGAAGCCAGCATCGTTAGTCTGCATGAGATCCTCAGATCGAACAGCACCTCCTCTGATCTGGGATCTGTCTGATGGTCTTGTTCTGGTCTGGTTTGTGCAATAAAACAGGCTCGGCCGCTTGAAACTTAACCCAAACAAAAATGCTTGTATTCTGTTTTATTTTCTTGCCTCACTGGCTTCCTGTAAATTTCACAATAACACAATTAAAAACCAGCTGCTGACCTTTAAGGGCAGTGAGCTGTTAATTCCGTTTAAATTAATTTCTTATGCTCTATAGTCTCTGCCTTCTTTACTGGTTCAGTGCCTAGTACAAGGCTCTGGCATGAGCTTACCCAAGATCTAGCCTGCATCAGATCTTACAAGTCGATCGGCACTTTGTGTTATTTCTGCTTCATTTACTGTTTCAGTGTTCCGTGTAGCTTCATACACGTATCAGGACTCGCTGCACTGATCAGGTTACAGAAGTGCCCTCCCCTAGACAATGCCACATTCTGTGGCAGCGGCAGAGTTTGCCCCCATCTAGGTGTCCGCTCTGTGCCCGCGCTCGAACCCCAGCACGGGTGGAGCGGAGCTACATCTGGGACAACAATCCGTCTCTTTGGTTTAGCCATTTTATTGTACAAGTGTCACGAATGACCCGCTGTACAAACAGGAGGATGAACCCTGTGCGGCACCTTAGGCGCTCAAGAGGCAGGAAAGTAGCTTCCAAAATAAACAAGGGGTAGACGAGAGACGTGGTCAAAGGCAAGCTCCATGGTCCCTATAGTGAGGAGACAGGAGACGGTTCAGAAAAACAAAGGCGAGGTAGGAGCTCCGAAGAATGAGCAATACCAGGCGAAGAGCAGAGGGTTCTGAAGGGTTTAAGTATTGTGCGAGGAGGAAGGTGCGCTGATTGATGGAGTGTCGCGGTTGGCTGATTGGCAGGAGCGGTGTGGTTTGGCGGAAGTGCTCGGGGCCGGAGTGTAATTAGTGCGAGTGTGCTTCCATGTGAGAACGCGGTGGGATGAGGGCGTGACAACAGGACCTTGAGAGGATTTGCCATGAACGGTTCTATATAAAATATTGTTATTATCAGTAAAGATCTGATCTTTCTGATTCCACTCTCTATCCCCTCCTCGGGAAATGATCTGCTCTTTTCCCCGTTTCTGCTAGTGAGTGCCGTGTTGCCCATTCCCAAGGTGTGCCTCTAGTATGATGAATGATGTGTGCTATTAGAACATACAGTGATCACACTTTAAAGGCTACAAACAATAATTCAACCATCATGCTTACCTGATTACCAGTTACTTAGTGGTCATAGAATCCCACTACCTAGTGTTTATTTGAATGCCACCAGTGGGTCAGCATTCATAACTCACCAATTGGCTATCCCTTGCCACTGAAGATGACGGTCTTCCATTCACCCAAAGGTTCATACTTTGCCCTCTCAATGTTGACTCTACATGGTCTCTTTGAGAAACACTCCCTTTTTTAAAACTTCACACACTGACAACCCTGCATGCAGTGTGTAAAGAAATTCTCTCAGTCTCAAATATTGCATACCTGTTAAGCAATGACAGTAGTGGATACAAACATTCCTGAATGTATCCTGAATGTAAGATCTGGTTAGTGGATAGAAAACAGAGTACAGGTCAGGAGTAAAAGCTCAGATTTGGGTGAGGTAATTAGGGGAGTATCACAGGAATATGTACCAGGAATACCATTCTTCCTATTTTATATCAATGATCTAGATTCTGGTGCCGTTTATAAACAAGTCAAATTTACACATTATATCAAAACAGGAGGATCTGTAAAAACTCCATATTAATTTTAAAAAGTTAAAAATTCAAGACTGGAAGAACACCTGGCAGGTGACATGTAATGTAGGCAGGTGTGGAGTGATACATTCAGGTAGCAAAATCTTAGTTTAAATATTATGCAAAGCAAAAAAACTTGAATATCATGTAAAAGGTAACAATTTCTGAAACAGAATCAGGTGCTACAAAATACAGATTTTCCCATTTCAGTTAATGCGTTGCAATAACACACAAAAGAACATTATTTCATTGTTCTCCAGCACAGTAAGGTAATAGAGCAATAAACCAGGAAACTTCAGAAAGACAAATATCGCACAGGGAAAACATATATGCATTCACATATATGAAGAGGATACTTTCTTATATAAGGATCAAAATCAAGTTAAACATTTCTTAAATCAAGGATGTTATATAAAACAATTATATGATGCACTTTATATATAATGCTGTGTACAATTTTGGACACTGCATTCCTGAAAAGAGATGTCTGCTCTGGAATCAGCTCAGAAAAGAGCAAACAGATGTGTTCCTCAAGCAATAAGGCTGAAAAGGATGTCCTCCACCGACAGGCTAAATGAACTGAAACTGAAGAGGTGACCTGATCCAGGTATTCAAAACCCTCAAAAACGCTGACCAGTAAACCTACACATCTCCTCACAAGACAGAGGATCCATTCTGAGCGGATGCTGAAGTGTACAGAAACATCTTCACTGATGATGGAGAAGAAAACTCTCCCATTCTCACTGGGCGTGTCTCCCCAGCGCCGCACGACAATAACCCAACACAAGGAGCTCATCAGGTGAACAGCAGAACACCTGCCCGGGTCAGTTTCCTGAAGTCAGGACACACGGGATTAGGCAAGAACTCGAAAGTGCTCAGATAATTACACTGTTACGACCCCAGGTGTCTAGGGGTAAAGGGGTGTAACATTTAGGTTGGGTTTGG
The DNA here is from genome assembly GCF_055471065.1 of Atractosteus spatula. NCBI lineage: Eukaryota > Metazoa > Chordata > Actinopteri > Semionotiformes > Lepisosteidae > Atractosteus > Atractosteus spatula. The sequence continues at coordinate 7,044,054 of NC_142708.1, read as the reverse complement.
ATGCAGGTGGGTTTCTGGTGAGGGACTTAGTGACTGCTACGTAAACAGGACACCTATAACACAGAGGGGAAAGGAACTTGAGCGCTGCCAAGGGAAAGAAAAGAAACAACATGGAGCTGACTAATAAAGTGAGGGGAAGCTGACCGAACTACAAAACAAAACCCGAAACACTCGGTCTTCGGCTTCTTCTAACGCCCTGGCTAACTTTCACTAAGTACTGAAGAAAGATATAAGATATGAAAAGGGGGTTAACTGATTTCTTTCTGCACAAAGACTTCTTGTGACACAAGACATCCCATGCTTAGGCACCTCTGAGTTATGGCAGGGATGGGAGTTGACTGATAAGAAATTCCAAGTGCAAGATAAAGACCCCCCTAACTAAGTGTAGCGGCAAGGTTTGCTGCTCCCTTGCCAGTCCCTCTCTCCCTCATCTCAGTGGTGCTGGATACAGAGAGGCCATTCCATTTGGTTCACATGTAAGGTGTTTTTCTAGCCGATAGTGTCCTGATAAGGAACAACTCCCAAAGCTGAGATTCTCCAGCAACCCTAATAAATGGTCATCTCTGGCACCTCACTGTCTGGGAGATTGCAAGAGGGAGTCATCCAAAGTTGTTTACAACTTTAAGGTCAGAGTGCATTGTTACTCATCATCAGCCAATCAGGAACTGGTAGGGCAGGGTAACCCCACGTGGGTCTCGGATACCCATGGAACTTTCAACCAATGAACGACCGGAGTTCCTCCAGGTAAAACAGGCAGCACAGGGCTCCCTCAGGGCTCCTCCCGAACACTCTCCGACTCAGTTCAGACAACCACGTAACGGCCAGTGTGTCCGAGTGCCCCACACAGTGCCACACAGAACGGAGGTCACCAGCGCGTGACCAAAGGATCCACCCGAGGTTAGCCCACAGGAGATCTGAATCCACACAGATTGGATGAGTATTCAACATTCTGCATTACCGCTCGGGAATTCAATTGTTACCTCAACGCCAGTTGATATCAATTTAATTCCTATGAGTGATGCACTTGCTTTTGAGTATCTAGTGTAGAAGTTGTAATCCAAGGTCATTTACGAAACGGTCTAAATGAATGGTATACCGAATGCATGTCCCTCTTGGTTTGTAACTCTTCGTGATTGAATATATACCTTTTGTACTCTGCTAACCCTCACGATAAGATCTGTTATGTTTATATGCACATTTTACGTATTAATAAATGTATTGTCGTGTATTAGTATCCGTGTGTGCGTTGCTGAGTATCCCGCTGGGTCGGTCTTCTAATAGCCATTGAAGAATCATTTTGTGATTTAATGCAACAATTAATAATTGTCCCAGTAAATGCACAAACCCCTACAGTTATTGGTGCCTCGTGAGAGGATGCCTACATAAGGCAAGATAAAACCGACCGTTACAAGTGTTCAAGGTCTTGGGAATGTCCAAACGCAGGTGGCCCCCCATTAGCATGGTAACAATTTGCATCAGAAGCCGCTGAAATTTGCTATAAAAACTGGAAGTTTTGTACCTGTATTTCGAACAATACTTCGGTCTTATTGTTCCTTGCATGCAATAAACCCAGTTGTTTAAACTTCATCTTGGGTTCTAGAACTTATTTGTCTGTTACTACACTACCCAAAACCATACAAGACAAAAGGCACTCACCCATCCTAAACTAGTGTTTCTAATACAAAGATCAACTACATGTGCACAATGTACCCAGCAACCTTAACTAACCCGTTACACAAATGTTAACACAAACACACAGTGAGCTACGAATACAAATAAGGGAAAATGAGAGCAGACACAAGGAATAGAAAAGAGCACAGATGTTGATATAACGCTTGGGCAGGGTAATGGCGAAATAAAGGATAAACACAAACGAAAATATAAACACGGACACGCATGGGGATGTAACATACACAAAAAATTACATAAGCGCACTGGTGTGCAGATTTAAGGTTGATATCACCTCAAGGGGACATGTAACCAAATACTGACTTTGACACTCTGGAATTTAAAGTGTATGTGTCCAAAGCACTTGAAATTACCTGAAGTCTTGTTCGAATAAAATCGACTTTATGCATTATGAGGTGTGGAATTATCTTATGTCCTCATTGTTTGTATCAGTCGTATGCTCACTAATACAAATGTATTGACTGAAAAGTGCAAAAATGATTGCTGTCCAAATGCTTTGGGGGGCTTCTGTATGTTTTCAAATCTTGTTCCATGGGTCTTTCGAGAAATTCTATAGCATAATCCTCAGATCGACTAGCTAGCTGCTTCAACTCCTCATTTGCAAACGTTTTCATATTTGTATTTAGGGTTCCAAATCTCAGTATGATGATGTTATTTCACAGTGACGTGGTCCAGATGTTCCGAATCATCAATGAAATACCTAGAAAGTAATTCAGAAAGACACATTTTTGATTCTGGCTAAATCATTCAGTGCTTTGAATCTTCACACAATCTCACATCCTTCCAGCCTTTGTGCTGGTCAGATTTCATTTAGTTCTACTTGCATTTCCACAGCATATGTTTGTAATACGAGCACACAAGAATACATAATCTCCCAGAGATGGTTTTCATAATCAAAAACAGAATATACCACCCATTTAGCATTTCCCGATTTCCTGTAATTGCATGTTTAGGAATTCTTATGAAATCTTCCATCTACAGAAAAACATCTCTCTTCTCAACTTAGTGTATTTTTCAAACGTCTCTAGCTTGCTAAACCAGTTGCACCCTACAGTTTTTTTTTCTAGGTGAAAAGTCCTGCAGTGAGGTTTCTGGTTTTTCAATGTACTGCAGGTCCAAAGCTTTATTTTGTATAAGCCGTCTTTAAACACATACAGTAGGTTGCATAGACACAATCTCTATTTGTATAAAGCTGTGCTTTCTCTGACAATGGTCTTAGATGGTCTATGCTGTAATCCTATACGTAAACTTGTACCTCTAATCAGTTTTTATACATGACAGAAAACAAAGTGAATGAAAGACAGAAGACTGGAGAAACCTCATTTGGTCAGTTTGTGTTTACTATTGTGAATTCTTCAGTATCAGACAAGCCATAAATCATTATCTATCCATCATTCTTAAACCACTTCATATAATATTCCACCCATTTTATATATATACTGTATAGAAAATATAAGTATAAGAAATTATTATTATTATTCTAAAAAATAATAATATTTTACACCTTAGTCTTTTAAAATAATACAACTAGCTAGTATGATAACATACAAAAATGTCTCTAACACTCATTCTTACAAATTTAAAAAATCTACACTTTGACGAAATTCAGCAGGACCATTCTCTTATTGGCTCTGCTTGATCAGGAGGAGGTTTAGCGGCAGGAAATTAATAATCATCAATTCCTGCCACCGATAAGAGTGACAACCCAAAGCCCTTTATGGAAGATTCCAGGAAACTCCAGCTTCCTCCCACAGTCCAAGCACAGACAGCTGGGGTACGTTGAGGTGACTTGGCGACTCTGATCTGTCCTCCGGCTGCTGGGGTGTGTGTGCCCTGCGAGGACTGGCACCTCCCCCAGGAAATCCCCTGCCCACCGTCTGCCAGGCTGGGCTCTGGCTTACCGCTGGACTGAGGGGTAACTGCAAACGGATGCAGATGCATGATCTCTAAATAACTTCATTAAAACGTCAAAGCTTAATAATGAAAAGATCGCTCCAGGAAATCGACACCGGTCCTTTCAAAGGCGGCCTACTCATCCTGATCCCTTAGAGGACACCAGTCCTGGACACTCTGGGGCAGAGAGGAGAGCCGCCTGCTGCTCCATCAGACGACGTGTAAACAATTTAGAACCCCTTCAGGAATATATACTGTACACCAGAACAGTGCATGACTATAACATCATAGAGAAGTGAGCCATGAAATAAAGAAGTTAAAAATGGTCTCCCATCCTGCCTCCTGCCGTCTCTTTTCCAGTGTGGGAATGGTAGCTGCGACCTGCTTTCCGGAGTCCCCTCCTCCCCCACGCCAGCGGGCCTAGCTCTGTCCACCCTCCGTGTCCCTCAGATCCCAGCTGTCCTCATTTCCAGCGGACGGCCAGCTCGCAGCGCCTCCTGCTGGCCAGCCTCTGTAAGTGCTTGAAGTCCGCACAGCTGACCCTCCAGCAGCCGCTGAGGTCCAGCACATGCAACTGCGGCGCCTCCGAGACCAGGCGCCGCGCGGTTTCCACGGAGACGTGACAGTGGGCGAGGCTCAGCTCCCGGAGATGAGGGAGCGGGGCAGAGCCGGCGGCGCCCGGGCGCTGAGCCAGGACTTTCCGGAAGGCCCCGTCCACACAGCACGGGAGGCTGATCAGGAGGGCCTTCTCCAGGAGCGGGGAGCCACACAGCAAGCCCTCCAGCGCCCCCCGCAGGAGCCCGGGCGCCAGCGCAGGCTGTCTCTGGGGCTGGGCTGGGAGGAAGCTGGAGCGAAGAAAGAGCAGACGTCAGGGCAACCTTCACAGCCGCAGAGGTTCAACAGCGTACAAGTACCGAAGAAATCCTTCGACACCAGTGCTCTCCACATCCGCGGTCGGCGAGAAGATCTTACTAAGCAAGCCTCCGCGTTTCATATTAATACTAAAGAGGAGAATGAACTCTGGGCTGGGCTACACTCAGTGAAAGAGAAGACACAGGGCAGTCTGGGCCTTCAGGGATGTTAAGTGTAGAGGGAGGTGAAAACCGATGTCTTACTTGAGAGTGAGTGAGCGCAGATGAGGGAAATGGGGCATGTTCTGGGGCAGTGGTGAAGGAGGCTGCTCTTCGTCTTCGTCCTCCTGTTCCTGTTCCTCCTCCTCCTCCTCTTCCTCCTCGCCCAGCTGCTCGGGGCTGGGGGGCTGGGGGTGCAGCTGGAGTGCCCTCAGCGAGGGGCAGCAGTGCAGGAGCCGTGTGAGAGAGGTGGCACTGTCCAGCCAGAGCCCGCTGAGGGACAGCGAGACCAGGCGGGGCCCGGCCGTGCCCAGGGCGGGCAGCAGCTCCGCCAGCGAGCCGGGGAACTGCACGCTGAGCTCGGCCAGCCTGTCCCACAGGCCTAACCTCCTGTCCAGGCAGGCTGCGTCCTCGCAGCTCAGGGACAGAGCCCGGATCTCCGGGCACAGGCGCCCCAGGGACCCCAGATCCCTGCACGTCACCCCGTGAACCTCCTTCAGCCTCAGGGTCATGCACCGGCCGCCCTCTCCTGTGCCCCCGGACCCCTGCCCTCCAACTCTTACCTCTGACCCTCGCTCCATCAGACTAGAGCCACATCCCTCCCCCTGTCCTTCTTCCACACCTTCCGTCTCTCGGCTGAGACACTCCTCTGTCTCCTCTTTGCCGTCAGCCACTTCCTCTTCATTTGCCCTTGAAGAACTCCCTCCTCCTCCTCCGTCTCTCCTCCCTGCCCCCTCCGCCCCCAGCCTCATGCCCAGCGCCCCCTGCAGGGTGGGGAACCCGTGCGAGACGGCGAAGGTGTCGTGCCCCTCGAAGCCCCCCCGCTCCAGGAGGACGCAGGCCTCGGCCGCCCCCTCGTGGCCGAGCCGCTCCAGCCAGGGCAGGGCCAGCAGGAGGAAGGCGGCACTGCCCACGCTCTCCCTCTCGCCCGCCCCCAGCCTGATGTCCGTGGCTAGGAGGCTGCGCAGTGGATGGTGTGTGTAGCGCCTCCTGCTGGGCAGGTAGGCCAGGTGCAGCAGGGCCCAGGGGGGCAGACCGCTGCAGCAGGACACGTCCAAGTGCTGCAACACCGGGCAGCCCTCTGCCACGGCCGCCACGACGTCCCCGTCGCACTGGCACCCCGACAGGACCAGGCTGCGCAGGTGGCGGAGACTGCCGGCCAGCTGCGCCAGCACGGCGGGAGGCACGCGCTGGCAGCCGGACAGGTCCAGGGCCAGCAGCTCCTGGGGCAGGAAAGCAAAGAGCCTAAACAAGAGCCAAAGCCAATTTCTAAGATAAGATAAGATACGATCACTTGATTGGCCATATACAATTTCGTGCATTAGGACTTTGTCTTTGCGCAGACCCCAGCTTGCTCTCCATGAGACGCACAGACAGGGAGAGAAGCTGGGGGTCAGGGCGCAGGGTCAGCCATTTATACAGCACCCCTGGGGCAGCTGGGGTTAAGGGCCTTGCTCAGGGGCCCAACGGAGTAGGATTCCTCTGCCGGCCGTGGGATTTGAACCGGCAACCTTCCAAGCCACAGTGGCACCGCTCCGCCCCTAAAAGCTCACAGCACCTGGTATTCCCAGGCGGTCTCCCATCCAAGTACTGACTAGGCCCGCCCCTGCTGAGCTTCCGAGATCAGACTAAATCGGGTGCTCAGGGTGGTGTGGCCATAAGCGACCACCTTATATCCTGTTTTGTTTTTCCTACCACCACAGTCTTGGGCTAAACACTCTTGCGGCAGGTACAGAGAGATGCCAGTCCTCAGCGGTGGACAAAATCTCAGTTTCATTCCTCATCCAGCAGCAGAGGCTCCCACAGCGGAAAAGCACATGAACTCAGCTTGGGAATTTCTGCACAGGAAGGGAAAAAGTACCTCCTGCTGGTTCACTAACGTCTGCCAGCAGAATCTTTCTGCCCGAATCACGGAGTCTCTGGTATCGCAGCGTGGGGGGGGGGGGGCGAGACTGACCTGGCAGCGCAGTGCAATGAGCTGGCACAAGGGGGCAGTCACCAGGCCGCTGCAGGGCCGCAGGCAGAGCCGCCGCAGCTGCGGCACCAGGAGGAGGTGGAGCGCGGCTCGGGACGCTCGGTGAAAGGCGCACACCACCGCCAGGAGCTCCTCCACCAGCTCCCCCGCTGAAAACACACAGGTCGGGAGTGAGAGAGGGAGGGGGTGTCAATGTGTCACGCATGCGCGAATGAGGCAGCGGGACGCCGCAGGAGAGGGAGGGAGTGTTCGTCAAGACATTACGGGAACACAAGTTCGCAACGAGAGAGAACGAGCTGAGCAGCAGGACGTAGGGAGAGTGAGGAAGAGGGCACAGAGAAGCAGGAAAGGACAGGAACGCTGCCGAGCAGTCAGACCGCGTGGGAGAAACACGGCCAGAGATGGACAGGCAGAGACCCTGAGCCGGACAGTCACCCCCCCCACTGCCAGATACAGAGCCGACAGCGTGATCGGGGAAAGACAGGGCAGGCAGGAGAAGCTGGCCGCAGGCTGTCGGAGGGGGCAGGAGGCGCTCACGCAGCAGGCTGAAGGGGCCCATGACGTAGCGGAAGCTGTAGCTGTCCATGTAGTTCTCGGCGTAGTCTCTGGCCCACAGCTCTCTCATGTTGTCCGCCAGGCTGACGAGGCACAGCCTGACCAGGGTGCGCACCTGCCCTCTGCTCCGGCCTTTCTCGGCCTTCTCCCTCTTCCACTGAGGCCCACGGAACAGTGGCATCTCCAGCCAGCAGGCGGCGCTGTGACACACAAACACACTGACTGTCAATTACCGGGGGCAGACCCCCCTCGCCCCGGTAACACTCGCGGTCCGGGGTTCGTCTGTCTCACCTCTATGATAATACTAGATGAAGGCTTCCTTGGTATAAGTTAATTTACAGCTCTTTTAATTTTAGAAAACACCTTCCTCTCTCCATCATCTGTTGAAGCTCTCTGTACCGTGCTACAAATGTGAGCTTCAGTCAAACTGAACCCTGAACTACCCACGCCCACGTGTCTGAGGGGCATCTCCAGTTGTACGCTTTGCCACCCCCTGTTCTGTCATTTATGTCGCTGCTGACTGCGTTTAAAAATTAAGATTTGTTTCGTGTTCACGGAGTAGAGATTTCTGCGGTTTCTTACCACACCCCACGTACAGTAAGCCCAGAAAAAGCACACACGAGCCTGGTAACTAGTCAGTATCCAGGCAGGAGGTATAGGTGGTCCCTAATGTTCCTCAAACCAGTTATTACATCTGATACAATGTCGGAGAGTGTCGAGGGAAGCAGTCTAAATCTCTAACCCAGCAATACGTGTTAACCCCATGAGTGTTAATTATGAATTCAACAGAACGCCTCCTGTAATAAAACTTACATTCGTATCGCGTTTGAATTCTTTCGTTTCACGTCACAGGTCCGTTTTAAGACACAGAGAGCATGAGGGGCGAGACAAGACCTTGTTTACACACCTTTACAAGGGGATCTTGTCTGTGGAGAGTCTCGGGCACACTAGGTCTCTTGCTGTCTCCAAACGTAAGTGATCGCGTCTCACTTCCTCGCCGATCCGACCGGCGAACACAAAACTCTTCCGGGCACGCCTTCTTAAACCTGTATAAGTTGTCAAGGTTTTATGACATTTTAACCGTGCCACTATATGCTGACGGGAGCTCCGGAAGAGGGGTTTAAGAAAACACGGGCGATGACAGCGATGGCGAAACTATGTAAAAAGTCACGTCCCGTAGAGAAGTCAGTCCGCGCTCCTCCTCCGGTCCAGCAAGACTGTTCCGCATCCCACATGTCCTCCAGGAAAAGATGCACACTAAACGGGAGAAAAGCGAGAAAGCAACCGCACCTTTTTGATCTGAACTCAGTGCAGTACCGCCGCGTCGTTTTTTTTTCTGTTTTTTTTTTGGTGTTTGTTCTAAGTATTTATTTCAATACCCGCTGGCTGCTACACGTTGAAATTCAAACTCGATGATTTGCCAGTGGTGACCACAATACAGTTTCCAGGAGCATTGAACGGCATGTTCTGTTCTTATCCAGCTTTCTTGCGCATTTTTTCCCAAAACTGAATTTCATTTATTTGACTTTGGAACAGCGCGAACAGCGCGACCATATAAATACCCTTGTGTGTCTGACTAGTAAATTGCTCTCTGCTCTATCGCTGCTGTTAGGATTCATTTTGTAGTGACCACTCTAATAAGCTTTTATTGATCCACATGAAATCAGAGGGGAACTCTGTGGCTGACGAGCTGGCCAACAGGCGTAGACCAATGTTTTAACACCGAAGACAAAAGAGAGAAGGAAAGTCGCGATAACAGTGAGAAGTGCAAAGAGTCGAGCAGGACGGATTTAATCACACAACCGGAAACACCCTCCGTTACCAAGGGGATAGTTTCTGTTTGCTCTGTACACATTATTCCAGGGATTGGCTGCTGTTGTTTGAAGTGTCGTGGGTCAAAGTGCCTTTCAATGACAGATCTCAAATCGGGGTCTTCTGCAGGGTTAGGGTTAGGTATGGTTCCATTATGAGCAGTCAAATGAGAGTACACTCATTCTTTTCTGAATGACATATACTGGACAGTGGGTTTTCTGAACGTCATTCACAAAACTTTTCACTTCGTTCAAATGGCAGTCGCCTGAAATTCACCCCAGCATCGTCAGCATTCTTAGCAATTATCCGGCTAATTAAATATTTAGACCAGCTTCGTAACTGAGACCATGAGGGTAACAAAATCTGGAAGACACTACATTCATCAGGAACTGAGTCTGAGGCCCCTGGGTTAGAGGGCAGTAATACTTGTTGGACTGTTGACTATAGTTCCAAAAAACTGAATATATTTGTTCTTTGAGCAAAGTATAACGCACTTTTAAGACAAGAAGGTAGAGTGATGTTACCGGATAGGGGACAGGATGGAATTTTTTAAACTTACACCGAAAGATATGAGTTCATGAATCAGTGCTTACAGCCCTGTGCGAGTAAACATGTAGTGCTGTAATACTGCAGCTGTTCACTGCTGCTCCTAACAGACAGACACTGTAAACAGCTGAGCTGCTACTGCTCTGTGCACAGGTGTCTTTCCTGTTGTGATATCAATTCACTAACTGGGACAGTTTTATACATTTGCTCTCAAATCTTGAAAGAGATTAATGGTATTACACCTGGCATCAAGTTCAAGTTTATTGTCATTCTGCTCATACACAGGTGTATGGTATAACGAAATGCTATTTAGCTAGCTCAGTCAGCAAGGGATTGTGGGAGTGTGGACCAAGCTACCCAGCCATGTGGTTGAAGCCGATGCCCTGGCTTCTTTCTGGAAACAACTGACTGAGACCCTTGGATCAATTACCTACCACCAAGTGAATGGTGAACAGCGCCTCTCATTTTTAATCTGTTTTATGTCCTAATGCTCTTAACCCTGTGCACAATTTTACTCCCATTCAAATACCCTGTATCAACCTGTGCAAATTTCACAACTTCCCTGATTCTCGTCTGCCGCCTGAAAAGTAACTGAGTGGACCTCCTCAGAAGAGAAATGGCTGCCCCGTGTCTGTTCATGCTTAAATCGATCACCTGGTGGGAGCTGTTCAGAGCAGACTCTTAATGAACGAGTAAACCGAACAGAGAAGAAAGAAAACACAACGTTTCGGCCGGGAAGCCTTCTTCGGGTGTGAGCAAGGTGATTTAGTAAGAGAGGGCCCAGGGCCAGGCCCAGGGAGGAAGAGAAGGAATGATGAAGAGATCTAGAAAAAGATTTGGAGGAGGGCATAGTGGGTTGCAGCAGGTTTAGGTTGAAGTAGTTCAGGTGGGTCCCTGCGTCAGCGGGTATAGGCTGCAAAGGAACAGGTAGAGGGTTTATTCCCCGCTGAAAAGAAAAGAAAGAAAAGCCCAACGTTTCGGCCGTGGAGCCTTCCTCAGGTGTAGGCAGGGCTGCATAGCTGCAGTACTTCAGAGCCGGAAGAGTTCTTGTTTTCCTGCCCCTTGACATCTTAAGAGACAGATAAGACTTTATTGATCCCGAAGGGAAATTGATGTGTTACAGCAGCCCAAAACGAGCAAAAATAACAGACATCAGGATAGGCAAAAAATTAGAATACGTACAGTAATACAAAATAAATATAAAATAAAATAAATAAATAAAAATGACCAAATTTAACTCATTAATTGCTTAATTGGAGGCGCTGGAGCCTCTCTTTGTCCTTAAGAAGTTGGGTTTGAGGGTCTCTCTAAACTGCGGGACAGTGGCCTGTGAGGACAGGGGTGGGTGCCCCCAGCCAGCAGGCCAGGTGTTTACCCAATTTAACAGAACATGCAGTGATTGCATTCGTCTAGAAAGCCGTGGGATCGCGAGGAACAATCAAGCCACACAAAGGCTCATCAGATCAGATCTTATCCTGTTTCCTAGGCATGAAGTGATCAGACAGCACACGGCTCACCCCCCCCCTGGATAAACACTAGTGCGTCACAGCTCCTGCTCCCAGGCAGGGGGAGCAACCGGGGCAGAGTTCGTCACGCGAGCGGTGACAGCTGTGTGTGCAGCAGGGACTCACTCCCGCAAGCCGTCAGCCACAAGTCCAGACTCACGCCCACACACACCGGGGACAAGTGTCCTGGACGTCCAGTCACCTACCAGCACGGCTTTGGACAGTGGAAGGAAACCGGAGCACCTGGAGGAAACCCCACACGGACACGAGGAGAACATATGAACTCCAGACAGACAGCACCCCAGGGTGGGCATTGAGCCCCTGTGCTGAGAGCTAGCAATTACTTTATTATTATTATTATTATTATTATTATTATTATTATTATTATAGGCAGTAGGCAGTCTACAAACACACCAATCAGCACACGAATTGGAGCTGCAGGGAAACACGTTTTGTGCATCTGTATGCTTTGCTGTGTGTGTGACTTTCAGTTGTCTTTCAGAATTAAGACTGCAGAAAGAGACCGGCGTCCTGGTGGCATTTCAACCAGGTGCGTGGTTTTTTTTTTTACAGTGTTTGCATATATTCAGTTTTTAAGCATAGGATCTGTCCAAAATCTCGCTCTTCAGTCAGGGCGAGGGGATGTGACGGTAACTGCACAGCAGGTGGCGCCATGGAAATCCATCTCTCCGCCCCCTTCCCCCCGCTCTCGTTCTCGCGATACTTCGAAGAGCCAGGGGGCGGGCTCGGGCACGAAAGCGAGGTGGGGCGGCGCGCAGAGCACCTTGGGAAGGAGAAGAGGCAGCACGAGAGGACGGAGCTGTGCCGAGGGAACAGCAATGGTAAGGTTGCACGTGTGGTGAGGAAAATAACTCCAGTGCGCAGACCGAGTCGGCAGGTGCTTTTTTAGTGAGGGAATAAAGTTGGGGGTATTGCTTGTGCGAAGGAACTGAGGGAAAATACGTTTTCTGGCTCTTTAGACGTAGCCGGCGGAGGTGCGGGTCACACGCAGTCTGGAACAGTGGCCCCAATCAGGGCGTTGCTGTTGCAAAGTAATACTCGGTAGCGTTGTAATAAGTAGTATGAAATAGCTGTCTCTGTGGAAAGTTACATAGGGATGAAAAAAATCTATATTTTTGATCAGATTTCTGCCGATCTTCGGTTAGTTGCATGCTAGCTCACAGCTGCTCATGGCTGCAGCTAAGGCCTCAGGAACAGAAAACGATATTTGACGGGGGTAACGGGCCGGGGAAGTCGCGGTGTTGGGACAGAGCCGCAGTTTAGACCCCTGTCCCGCGCGCGCACGCGCGCTCTGGAGCTCGTGCTCGGAGAGCTGGCGCCGGCCCACGTGTCGCCCTCTCGCCCGGTGGTGGTGGTGGCGGTGGGGGGGGGGGGTTGCGGCTGCTGCTGCTGCTGCAAGCCAGGACCATCCTGGGCCCTTCAGTGCTGGAGAAGGACGTGGGGTACGCAACACGAGGCGCTGTTGCGGGGGGGGGACCTCTGGCCCGTCGCCACGTGGTGGGGGGGGAGCGGGGCGCGCACGTGGCGACGCGGACCCGAGCGGTTTCCTCTGATGCGCCTCCAGGGGCGAGTTTCAGGCTACAGTTCGTAAATGAATGAACCGCGGAGTGTTCGTGGCGTCTCTCGGCGGTGTACGATCCTGACAGTCGGGAGTTCAGGCCGGTTGGAGTCTCCCCCCCTCTTTCCCGGGGTCTGAGGGCGGGAAGCGCGCCGTGATGTCGGACCCACGTGGTTCCGGCGGGGGTCGGGAGCCCGGCACTAGTGTATGTGCTGCACTCCCATTACAGAACAGGAAAGTTTACGCTGTTTTTTTACATTGAGAAATCTCACTGTTAGACTAAAAGCACAGTGCCCTCTGGCGACCGCGGTGCTACTGGGAAATTACAGAAGGGGAACAAGTAAAGGGTTATTTGCTGCTGAAAAGAGAAGTGACGTTTCGGCTGTGGCGCCTTCTTTGGTGGCTCCGCGGTGAATCGTTCTTCTCTTTTCAGAAGGGAATAAATGACCCCTTGCCTTGTTCTTCTGCAGCCTGCGCGTGCTGGCACGGCTCCCTACTTCAGTGACAAAATAGTCTTCCTTTCTGCAGTACCTCTGGTATCACGAGGAAGGGGGTGAGTCCCGTTAACACGCAGCACGAACACGCATTTGTAGTTTTTTTGTTCTTATGTTAATCAGCAATTCTTCCGCACTTTTTGTCCCGGTCTCTTTTGATGTGGACTCTTTTGATGTGGATCGTGTGTCTTTGCTGTGTAGTACACCAAGGTGTCGGTTAGTGCCGATAGTTTGTGTTGGAGGACTCTCCCTGAGATCAGTTACCATGAATCACAGCTGAACCCTGCGGCTTGTCGAGGCCTCTGTGTGCCCCCCTGTACAGATAGGCAGCGTCTGTCGTTGCCCTTACAGTGCTTTTCACCTCCGAGCTCTTCACACGGACAGGTATAGCAGAGACGGGGGCTTCTAAAGGCACGTTGCTGCGTGGTGTATTGTGGAGCGGGCTGGTCTTGTACTTCGTTATTTCCGCGGTGCGTCTGAATATAGAGGGGGGGGGGTGATTCACGCTGAGGTCCACGGCCCAGCTGGGAGATGCGCTGGCGGGTCAGAAGGGGGCGCCAGACCCACTTGTTCCAGCGAGTGTAGGGAGACGTCGGGAGCTCGGATGGAGCCGGGCTGTGGTTTTGAGCCGGGGCACCGGTGCTGCTGCTGCTGCTGCTGCTGCTGGCCTGTTGCGTGTGGCCTCACCCCCGGCCCTCTCTCCGCAGGTGCTGCTACACGTGCTGTTCGAGCATGCGGCGGGGTACGCGCTGTTCGCCGTCAAGGAGGTGGAGGAGATTGGCATGCTGCTGCCCCAGGTGAGACCCTGCCCTTTGACCCCCCCAGAATGACACTTCATAACACTTCTTGTGTTGGGAAGCAAATGGTTGTAGCGCAAGGGGTGGGTGAGGGTGTTTGTCCTCCTCATGTAGCCTGAGACTGTTGTTATCCATGGGTTAGAGACCACTGCAGTGCAGCTCTGTGCTGTAGTCAGACACATACCCTTGTTCTGTGCAGAAAATGTTGCTTGTGGTTTTTACCATAACTGCTTAGTGCATGACTCATGGGGGGGGGGGGGGGGGGCAGAGGTGTTGGGTAGAATTTCAGATTTATAGAGCACTTAAAGTAGAAGGGTAATGTTTGCGGTAAATTTTAACATCCCTGGTGTTCTAAAGTATTCGGCGCCAGGCTTTCAATGTTCGCAATCAAGGATCCAGCAGCTGAGAGCCCCCTGTATCATCGTGCCGAGTTCCCAGGGTTTGTGTGACTTGCGGTTTAAATCCCGAGACGTTTGCACGTGTGTCTTCTGTCACCAGGTGGAGGAGAGTGTGCTGAATCTGGGGAAATTCAGCACTGTGGTGAAGCTGGCGGCTTTCTCGCCTTTCAAGTCAGCCCAGGCGGCACTGGAGAACATCAACGCCATCTCTGAGGGTGAGGCGGGGAGAGCAGTGTGAGAGTGATCAGGGAGACGTGGGCCTTTAGGGGAACTTGAAGGCGGGGGGCAGGGCGGGGGCGAGTCCGTGCCCAGATGTGGTGATGTTTCTGTAATCTGTCAATCCACTGATGACCACGTGATGTCAAAACTACAAAGCTGAACATATGGGCTGTTTTTTTTTTTTAATGTTGGACCCCCGTTTCCTCACTGTGCCTCTTCTGTGTGTGTGTGTGTGCGCGCACGCGCGCATGCCTGGTCTATCCAGAAGCTAGTTTTCTCACTGTACCCCCTGTTCCTGCGCAGGCGTGGTGCACGCTGACCTGAAGCTGCTGCTGGAGACCAGCCTGCCTGCTGCTGGCAAGAAGAAGAAGGTTGTCCTGGGGGTGGCAGATGCCAAGATCGGGGCAGCGCTGCAGGAGGAGCTGGGGCTGTCCTGCCAGGCCGGGGGGGTTGTGGCCGAGATCCTCAGAGGTGAGATTTCCTGGACAGTCTTATCTTTGTACAGCCTCACAGGAGTAGATGCGGCATTTAAAAGCTTGGTGCTTGGTCTTTAGTGCTCCAGTACAGCGTAGCCTGTGCTGTAGAACGTAGACTGCCTGATTTGTGGTGATGTTCCAATCACACTGATCCCACTGATGCCTTCATACTGAAAAACTGAACATTCGGGCAGTGCTGTGTTGGATAAGACCCCTTTCCTCCTGTGCACATCAGCCCTTCTCCTTGCTGCTCTTTCTTTGCTCATGGCTCCCCGGCCGCTGTTTCTGGCTCTTGTGCCTCCAGGGGTCCGGCTGCACTTCCACGCCCTGGTCAAGGGTCTGACCGCTCAGTCCGCCTCCAAGGCTCAGCTGGGCCTGGGCCACAGCTACTCGCGGGCAAAGGTCAAGTTCAACGTCAACAAGGCCGACAACATGATCATCCAGTCCATCGCCCTGCTGGACCAGCTGGACAAGGACATCAACACCTTCGCCATGCGCGTCAGGTCGGTGTCCTCCTCCTCCCTGGGCAGAGGAGCCAGTGATACAAGGAAGGGGTTGTTTCTGATTTTCACAGAGGCCTTTCCCTGTTTGGGGGAATGTTGAAGTAGGTTGGGCTGTAACTGGGCCACGGTCTCTGATTTCTTTCTCGCTTCTCGGGTTGACGCTATTTGTCCGGGTTTAAATCGTTGAGATGTCCGATTCGTGCAGATGCAGGGGGAGGCGGGGTTGGAATGGCCGGGCGTGTGCTCGTGCGCTGGTCTCAACTCTGCCGCCCAATGCCCTCCCAGTGCTTACCACAGCCAGTGTCCCTCCAGCACTGTCTGTATAGGAAGAGGAGGAAAAGCGAGACTCCCGTGCCCCCCCCCACACGGAGCAGGACTCTTCCTGGCCTCTCCTGGGGGGGGAGGGGTACAGCTCCTTCCTGAGGAGGCCTGGCCTTCGCGGTCCAGGCCTGCAGGACTTGTTTCACACGGGGGGGGTGGGGGGCGTGCTCCTTTCTGGGTTCAGCTGCATTTTTCAGTCTCGGATTGTTGTGAGCCTGTTGCAGGATCTCGCATGAGTGCTATTTTTTTTGCGTCGTTCGGCGGTGCTATGCTAAGTGTATCAATACATTTTTGAAGCAGCTGAGAGACCTGTGAAGGAGATTAATTGGTAATGACTTTAATATTATGGACCAAATAATGTAGAGAAACGCATGCCCCCCTTTGCACCTTGAGGACAGGAGATTACTGCGCTAGTTTTTGTACCCAAAAATGTTTATTTTTTGTCCTGACTCCCTTTTGAATTGTGCAGGGAGTGGTACGGTTATCACTTTCCGGAGCTGATCAAGATTGTGACTGACAACTCCACGTACTGCCGCCTGGCCCGGCTCATCGGCAACAGGAAGGAGCTGAGCGAGGAGAGCCTGGAGGCGCTGGAGGAGGTGGTGATGGACAGCGCCAAGGCCCAGGCTATCCTGGAGGCCTCGAGGAGTTCCATGGGTCAGTACCCAGAGTACCTTGGGGCAGCGCTGAACACACTTCATGCGGTCTGTG
Organism: Atractosteus spatula; assembly: GCF_055471065.1. NCBI lineage: Eukaryota > Metazoa > Chordata > Actinopteri > Semionotiformes > Lepisosteidae > Atractosteus > Atractosteus spatula. The sequence continues at coordinate 7,027,511 of NC_142708.1, read as the reverse complement.
TACATGCTGCTCTCGCAGGAGGAGGACATAAGGGATGTTATTTCCTGAAATCTGTCAATCCACTGATTTTCTCCGTGAATGACAGACATGATTCTGATGTGTCCTTACTCTTACCGCATACCTTCTTGATTCTCAGTGAGGCAAGTCTGTTGTGAGCTTATCTTTCAGGGTTGACGGACCCGCTTTCAGGTTCAGTAATGATCATCTCCCCTGAAATATTTCCTGGAGGCTTGTTTTGTGGTTGAATCCTTTCTGTAATTCACATAGATTACCAGGCCTGCTGTGTTCTGTCCTGCTGTTGGGTGCTGAGCTCTTGTTTCACTTTTCTCAGGGATGGACATTTCCCCCATCGACCTCATCAACATCGAGAGCTTCTCCAACCGGGTCATCTCGCTGGCCGAGTACAGGAAGGGGCTGCAGGAGTACCTTCGCTCCAAGATGAGCCAGGTTGCCCCTAACTTGGCGGCGCTCATCGGCGATGTGGTGCGTCACTCTTCCCGGGCGACTCTCCCGATACTGTCCTCTCTGGTGCTCCAGCTGTGGTTGCAAATGGGTACTATACTACCTGTGCAGTTACACGTGAACTAACAGCACTTGGTTTACTCATACTTATCTCACATGAGGATGGGTTTTCCCTTTCAATGCACTGGAATTGATCACTGCTTTGTGTACTGCTGCATGGCCCAGTAGTTGCACTTTCTCTGCATTCCAGAAGTCAGTCTGAATCCTGACTTGCGAGTCCCTTGTTCTGAGCTGTGGCAGTGGGAACTGCTGGAGCACCATTCCTGACGGGTCAGGCCCCATGCGGGTGTTGGCTTTTCTTCTAGTACAAGCCCTTTCCTGCATGTGATTCTCAAGGCATGGGCCTCTCTTTTGGATTAATAGTATTTTGTCACAGTTGTTTCCGTGGCCAGGCTGACACAGGTGTCACAGACCTGTTTTAGCTGTTATGCATTCCCTGTCTGAGGGCACACGTGATGTGATACTTGAAATCTGTCAATCCACTGACTCGCTGTGATGACGGACCAAGGATGCTGATGTACCCTTCTCACAGAGTGCTAGTCCTTTTTCTTTAACCCGGTCTGCTTGCCCACTTCAGCTCTCTCATTAGAGGTCGAAGGTCTCTTTGCTAATTGGAGTTGAGTTTAGTTCAGGAGGAAACCAATATCTCTCATTGATCCGCATGTTTTAGGGAAGAGTTTGTTGTAGAACAAAATTTGCGATGCAGGGCACAGCACTTAAATTGTATTTGTGATGAAAGCCCCAGAAATCACAGGAAGCATACAACGCTCTAAATGAAAGCTTTAAAACACTTGATGTCCCCCAACCTGCCAGCAGCCATATCGCCCTGCAACTCACAACTGGCAGCCCACTGAAGCTCAGCAGGTGTGAGCCTGGTCAGTACCTACTGGGGAAAAACTAAGGCTGCTGCTGGAAGAGGTGTTAGTGGGGCCAGCAGGGGGCGCTCACCCTTTGGTCTGTGGGGGATCCTAATGCCCCAGTATAGTGACGGGGACAGAGTACTGTAAAAAGACGCTGTCCTTCGGATAAGACATAAAACTGAGGTCCTGACTGTGGTCATTAAAAATCCCAGGGTGTTTCTCAAAAAGAATAGGGGTGTAACCCCGGCATCCTGGCCAAGTTTCCCATTGGCCCTTACCGATCATGGCCTCCTAATAATCCCCCTTTCTGAACTGGCCTCATCACTCTGTTCTCCTCCCTACCGATAGCTGATGTGTGGGGAGTGTACTAGCGCACTATGGCTGCTGTTGCATCATCCAGGTGGGGCTGCACACTGGTGGTGGTGGTGGTGGAGGAGAGTCCCCATTACCTGTAAAGAGCTTTGAGTGGAGTGTCCAGAAAAGCGCTATATAAGAGTGGTGAATTATTCTCATTATTGTCCTTCTGCATTTCTCAGTCTTCTCCACTGTCCTTTCCTCTGGCAGGTGGGCGCTCGTCTGATCTCTCACGCGGGCAGCTTGACCAACCTGGCGAAGTACCCGGCCTCCACAGTGCAGATCCTGGGCGCGGAGAAGGCCTTGTTCAGGTACCGCCAGGGCGTGGCTGTGGTGATGGCAGGCCTCTGGGGCCGTGTGGAGTGACGGGTCGCCAGCGAGCCTGGCGCCCGCGTGATCGTCCCACGCCCCGCCTTCTGAGCAGCCACCGGGCGCTGTGTGAGAGAGGAGCATGATGGGTACCGAGAGTGAGACAGGCCAAGCTGGGGTGCCACGGACGAGTGGGGCTGAAGGCTAATCTGAAAGAGTGAGGTTACTGTAGACTGGAGAGTGAGACAGTAACACACACACCTGAGGGAGAGGAGGCAGCGCACACACACCTGAGGGAGAGTGAGACACTAACACACGCACCTGAGGGAGAGAAGGCAGCGCACACACTGGGAGAGTGAGACAGTAACACAAGCACCTGAGGGAGAGAAGCCAGCGCATGCAGTGGGAGAGTGAGACACTAACACACACGCACTGGGAAAGCAGGAAGTTAAACTATAATAAGGCAGCCCTGATGAACACGTTACACTGTGATGCTTGAGTCCCTGTGAAAAAGAGTGTTATGTGGGCTCCTGAGTAAGGTGCCTCTCCGGCGCTCCTCCATGAGAGTGTAAAGGTATTGCCCAGGGGCAGGTGTGCTCAGAGGGCCCTGTGCTCTTTTGCCTCCAGAGCCCTGAAGACTCGGGGAAACACGCCGAAGTACGGCCTCATATTCCACTCCACGTTCATCGGCCGCGCTGCAGCCAAGAACAAGGGGCGCATCTCCCGCTACCTGGCCAACAAGTGCACAATCGCCTCCCGCATCGACTGCTTCTCCGGTGAGTGGGGGGTGCGTGTGGGCGGAGCACACCGACGCGGCTTGGTCCAATTGAATTTCAAAATTTAAATGGAAAGGCATCTTCTCGTGACGGGCATTTAAAATAAAGGTTCGGGTTAATTGGAAGTACTTGTCAGTGCAGGTGTATTGAGAATAAGTGGAGGCAGCATGTCCAGTGTTTCCTTATATTCAAGGAGCAGTGTTTAATTGTAGTCGCAGCTTCTCCCCCAGATCTCCATACTGCAAGCGCTAGGTTTATTCCTGCGGTAGAACCGAACCATCTCTAGTGTCTTAAAAGGTCAGTTTGCTTCACTGGAATGTACAGGTATCACCCAAATCAAGAAGCAGCTCCCGTTTGTGTACTAGTTGAGCACCTTGAGTTGAGTTCCCTCTTCCATTCAAAGCCTGTTTTGTGCTGAAGGCAGGCATGTCATTAAAGACAATAGGGCTCTGCAGACTTTAGCAATGATGCTCAATTTTTCGTCAGCAGTATCCCACCTCTGGTGGATGTTGACAGTCTTTACACTGAGCAAAGTCTGTGCACGGATGGGCCCGCCCTCGCCAGGAGGCTGGCGTCCATCCCAGCTGCTGCGTGTGGCTTTCTGTCCGCTGCTTCTTCCCTGCTGCGCTTTTGCGTTCTGGGATCGTTACTGACCTCGTTTGTGTGTGCCTGCCAGAGGTTCCCACCAGCGTGTTCGGGGACAAGCTGCGTGACCAGGTGGAGGAGCGGCTGTCGTTCTACGAGACTGGAGACGCCCCGCGCAAGAACCTGGATGTCATGAAGGAGGCCGTGAAGGAGGTACGGGGGAGCTGGAGGCCCTTTTAAATCACTTACACCCCAGGAACGTCTAAGCCAGGAGCTGCGCATGCTTGGTCGTCACACTGGGGCAAAGTTCTGACTGAGATCAGTATATCGGCTCAGAGCTCAAAGTGGTGCCTTGGGCTCACGTGCCCAGAGAGGGGAGCCTGCAGTGCTGTGGGTGATGACTCGCCTACCCCGACAGACACATGGGGGTAAAAACTGATTTAATGAGCCTGACACAGCAGGGCTTCCCCTGGGCTGAGCTGCATGAGAGGCACAGGCGTGAGGAGGAGCAGCAGGCGAGGGAAGGTCAGCTGTGTTCTTCACAGAGTGATGAAGCCCATGCAAGATCCTCCAGTTGTACCATGTCCTGACCTTGGCAGATCTTGGCCGCTCTTCAAGATGGTTGTGCATGTTCAGCAGCTGGGGAAATGACATTGCTCTGGCACTTGTCTCTTAGTCAGGTGCTCCAGACATCAAGTTGGCAGGAATAAAGGGGGGTGCCGTTTTCTGCAGGAGTCCCTTTTGTGGAAGGCCAGGAGTTGAAAAGTAGGGGTGTTGATCGTGGTGGGCAGACAGAATCAAGGCTATGAAGACTGTAACTGGTCTGAATTGCCCTGCCTTAGTTTCACTACACATGCTTTTCGTCCCTGTTTGACTTACCCATCCCTGATGTCCCTGACCCTCTCCTCCCCGTTCGTTGCAGGCGACGGAGGTGGCTGCCGAGATCAAGCGAAAGCTGGAGAAGAAGGAGAGGAAGCGCAAGAAGAGGGAGAAGAGGAAGCTGGAGGCTCTGGCTGCTGCAGCAGATGAGGAAGTTGAGGAGGAAACGAAGGCGAAGAAGGCCAAGACTAATGGAGAGGTGAGAGCTCTGGTGGTACTGCTGTGTTTTCTGCAGAGGTCAAGTGCTCCTGGATGCTTTGACGTCCTGAAACCTCTTGTTCCCTGAAGTGTTGTCAACTAGGACATGTTGGGTATCATCCAGTGTCTGTGGGTTAGTGATAAAACTCTAAATTAAAGCACCATTGCTTCGTTAGAGCCTAAGGAACACGAAGCTCTGACCTTTCATTGCGAACTCTTTAAATTTAGGCCACAGTGGGCCTCTCTGATCACCTGCTGGAGGTCTTTAAAGACTTCCTGACCCCCCACTCCCACCTTGCTGTACAGCTCTGGTTTGCAACATTAGGTGTAGATCTGCATTGGATGTGATTAAAAAGCAAACCTTACTGTTCTCACTTTTGAGCTGTAGTATAACCAGTTGATTTGCACTATGGAATGAGTAGCTCATTACACACTAGGGTGTTGGCTTTCAGGATTCTGCAGTGGGACAGGTAAGGGATGTTTGGTATTAAGGTCTTTACTGGGGCCTGGTTACTTGAACCACAGTGTCCCCTACAGTGACCTCACTGTGGGGATAAAAGCAGGTAATGCAATGAGTCTGATCCAGCAGGAGCCCAGGGTCCTTTCACTGAAGTCAGGTGGTGTGAAGGGTTTAACCCTTTGTGCGTTAGCTCGCTGGGGTTGTCTCTACACAGTGTCTGGAGATTAATTTTCTGCGAAGTTGTAAAACCCAGCTAACGCTTCACTTCATTGTGTTCCTGGGCTCGGGGCTCTGTATGACAGGCACAGCTTGAGGCTTGAGTGTAGTTTCCAGTGTAATGACACTGCCCTCCTCTCCCCAGGAGAATGGGGAGCCCGAGACGGTGGTGGTGAAGAAGAAGAAGCAGAAGCAGCTGGTGGAAGAGGAGCCGTCGGAGAATGGGGCAGAGGAGGACGTGGCTCCTGCCAAGAAGAAAAAGAAGAAGAGGAAGAGTGAGGCTCTGGAGGAGGAAGAGGAGGTGCAGGAGGTGGTTGAGCCCGAGACTCCACAGACAGACAAGAAGAAGAAGAGAAAGAAAAAGAGCAAAGCCGAGGAGGATGAATGATATCGGCCATGTGCCGTCCTCGGAGACTTGACATTTCTCGGCTCGTAGTACTGTACAGTATTTTTTATATCAATTCTCTAGGTCTCGCTTGCTTCTAAGATCCTTGGTTTTGAGTCGGGGCAGAAAAGACCTGGCGAGTCTGAAGCAGTCCTCATCCACATGCCTTAAGAAGCTGTTTTTAAGATTGTTCCGGGGAGAAGTGGCTGGATTCCCAGGCTTTTCTTCAGAAGCGTTCCTGGCAAGTGACTCCTGTCTTAAACAGAGGAGCTGGGTAAAGTTGCTGAATTACAAACTTCAAAATGTTGATCTTTGAATATGAACCTGTTTGTGTCTGTCAGTTACTATATTTCTGTCAGCTGGACCTTTCGTTACTGTAAGAAGGGAAAAAATATTTCAAACCCGTCTGCTGGCTGTTGGCTTGGTGACACTGCTTAAGGTGTTGTTCCTCCTTCAGTGGAGAAGGGGGGTGGTCAGCTCTGAGCGGCTCATCCCTCCTCAGGTCTTGACTGCCTGAAGTAAATGAGGTCTGAGGTTTCTGCTGTAGGTCGCTGGGTCTGAAGGACGCGCCAGCGGTCCTGCAGCTGTGAGTCGGACCGTCCTGGACTCGTGGGCCACCGCGGGCAGTGTGCAGGGAAGACGCCGGCCACAGGGCTCTCCTTCAGTCACCTGCTCCGAGGCCTGGGATGTGTGGAGTTATCCGGGATTCAATTTTTTTTTTTTGCCTCCAGCCTGTGGGCCTGGTTTGACAAGTACGTGTGCGGCAGTGCTTGATCAGATCTTTGCCTTGGAGCAGTGGTCTCGAACAGTGAGACTGTAGAGTTCCTCGTCCTTCGGGTCTCTGCGGTCCTGCATCAGTACAGAGCTCCGCTGCTCGGATCATGCATGGGTGGTTAAACTTGTGGAGTTGATTGAGCAGTTAAAGAATAGCTTCAAGTAATTATTAAGTATTAACAAATACTTTTCAATTAATTGATTGACAGCTAGCAAAAGACAGAAGACTGAGCAGTTCTGTAGGCTGCTGAGTTGCAGGTATGATAGCTTCTGAAGAATTGTTACCAGAGTAAAGCAGTGTGTGTGTGATGTACATGACATGGAGTGGCAGCGGTAATTCGAAGTACCTAAAACGCATTGGGGTGATTTGGGTTTTTGAGGGCACTATGGCTCCTCTCCTCCTGTGTGTGGGGTGGCCATACGAGCCAGCTGTCTCCCGTCCCCTGAGACCCCCAGATGTTACATCTGGGTCCAGCCCGTCCCGCACCTTCTTCAGGCAGCTCCCAGAGCTTTACTGGTTCTGGTTCAGAAGTCTTTTTAACAGAAGGCTTTGCTGGTAAAGGTCTGTATTTAATGGAATACGAACAGTTAATTTTCCTGCCATTACATAATGATGGGTGTTTTTTTCCTGCAGCAGCAGGTTTAAAGGTGTTTGCAGTTGGTAATGTTATGAAGATTAATTGCCACCATGAATTGTAGAAAATTGATAATTGTCTAATGGAGTACCGTTAATCGTTCTTCACAAAGTGTCGGAAGTGTCTTTTGTGAATGAATTGAATTTCGTGCTTTTTAGCGTTTTAGATCTCCCTCATACTCTTCGCGAGATTGGCCTAACAACAAAAATAGAAAATACTTGTTTTTTATGTACTGCATGCACATGTTAAAATTCTGGCTCGGACTTGCTTAGGTTTGTCAGCAAAGAGATCACATGTTGTATGAACAGCTGAAGCAGGTGCCCAGCTGCCAGGAGTGTCTGACATGAACAGGCGCAGACGAGCTCAGCTCAGCTCATCTCTTCCAGCAGCAGGAGATTGCAGGCTGCTGGTTTCTTCTGTATTTGGAAGTAGGACGGGTGCTGAAGTGGTACAGACAAGGGAAGAAATGTCCCTGCCACATCATGTACGGTTTTTCATAATAAACTTTTATCACACAAATCCCGTCTGTGTGTCGTCTGTCCATAGAAGCTAGTCTGCAGGATTGGAGCTGATGCAGGGCTAGCTACAAATGGAAGTACCTTCATAGACTATGTGAAGATGCTTCAATTTCACAATTCATATTTCATGCCCATGTACAGGTGCCTTGTCTTAACTGCAGTTAAGTTTGAGACCGGTCTACGGCTCTTGTAACTAATGGCTTGCGTCTTAAGTCGAACAGGTGACTGTCATTCTTTTAAAAATCTGCCTTTTACGGTTTCCCATTTTGGTTAATTTTATTTAATACCTTGAGGCATGCAATTATCTGGTTCCAGTACCGTGAAGACTGATGCACAGACATGGTTATTATTCTGTGTTCCAGGACTTAAAGCTGGTTCTGCTGTTCTGTCATATTTAAGCAGAGAGCCGGGGTGGGGAGGCAGTTGGTCATCTTAGAAATGATTTGTACAAACGTAGTTATTAATGAAGTGAACATGTGCTAAAGTTTTAAGGTGTTATTTTAGCCAGAACTAGTGCATTGGTAATCACGTACTGATCTGTACACTAAACTAGTAGCGTCTTCAGATGCTGGGTTAGAGGCGGTGGGTCTTAGTTCTCGCCCTCAAGGATCTCCTTCTTCCTAATATTCATTCCAGCCAAGGTTGAGGTCAGTTTTCAGGATGTCATTTCTCCTTAAATCTATTTTGGCTCTTAAAGGGATTGCAATGTCATTTTTATATTTTGGGGTTAGAATCGGCATTGTTGAGTGCATTTCAAACTGCAATGAAGGTAAAATGCACAGTAACTTGTTAAACCTACAATTTGCATCACAGATTAAATTTGCAGGTAGGTACAGTGCCATATTCTGCAATTTGGAATGAGGCCAACAAAACGTCTGGTGACCTGACTGAATACATCATTTTTAATCCAATAGAAATATCGCTCACAATTTTGAGAGCTTTGGAGACTAATACGAATACCTTAAGTCTGCAATGCAGGTCATGGAACACTTCTGCAGTGAAATGTGTACTGCACAACCTGTACTAATTCACTTGCACATCACATGACATTGGTCGTTAGTGACGAGAGCAGAAAGGGCCGTGTCATGTCATTATTCGTGGGAACTTGCCCTCTCGCCCATAGTGAGACCAGAGGAGTGCAACGATGGGGCGTCTTGTTCTTGCTTCATGCTTTGTAAAATATTTCTATTGCGTCATGAATTTATTTTGGTAGGGAGATTTAATGACCATTCTGAGAAACCTGGACTGCAGTTTCCCTTTAGGTTTTGTAGAGTACCAAGCCTCTATCACTGGGTTTCAGAGCTCCCTTCATGCAGATGTTATCCGCTTTGGATCAGGAACTCTGCAGAAATGAAAACACTCATCTTGGGAGAGTTCGATAGTCTCATTCCTGCCTCCATCTGTGGTCCAAAGAATGGGCCTTTGGACCATTCTAGACAAGAATGGGCTGAGTCAGGTTGTTCAGAGACAACAGTAACTCCTTAGGCTCAGGGTTCAGTATGAAGCGAGATAGGAGTTTTCTGAAGCTCTTGGACATGGTATTGTGTATTATCAGCCAGTGTTTGGAGGACAACCCAGCAGCATGCTGTAGGTTTGAAGTCCCAACACTGCATTACCAGGCAGGAAACAGCCATATTTACATCAATTAGGGAAAAAAAAAAGGTCTCCATGCTGATCACTCATTCATATTTTAGCAATCTTAATTTTGCTCAAAATTTTATTTCAACAGCTAGGAGTAATATGGTCCTGCTCTTTTCTTTTTTTTTTTTTAAAACCAATTTGGAAAGTCGGCATTTTCCCACCTATTCTTTAGTTCTCGGCGTGGAGCGGCATACCCAATTTCTACCGCACTGTGGAGGTCAATAAAAAGGGTGACTGCTAAATGAACATTCTAATGTCAGGCCGGAACCACATTCCCCGTCACGCAGGTGCTCTAGCTCTGTAACGGAGATCACGACTACTGCAACTGAGTTCATGAATAGGTCACTTCCTGTAATTAAGCCCTGAGCTGGGGAAGATTCCAAACGCTTTGCTTCTTAACCCAGTTTGTAAAGGCACCTGCTAGCTGCTTACAGACCCACCAAACCAACAGTGTTCCTAATACGCTAACTTTGATGTATACTACTTTTAATCTCGTCTAAAGAGGGTTTATAATTTGCGTGAAGCGGATGAATGGAATAAGGCGATACTTGCAAGCAGTGAGCTCTCGACACGTGGATTGAGCCAAAAGATAAAGGATGGTTATACTTTAAAAAACAAATCAATCCCTCCAAAACAAGTCTGAAAATGGGTAAATGGAAAAAAAATAAAAATCGAGTGCTTTAGGGACTAGTGTCCAAGACTCAAAAATAATATTCTGAGCGACAGGTGCATCTGGAAAAAAGACACTGAAATTGAAGACACGAGAATTTTGCAAATGAGCAAAAAAATGAAAATGAAAAGTGTTACAAGACACTTGAAGCACAACAGTAAAAGAACTGTAATCCTGGGAGTAATGACTTGATAAAATAAGAGGATTAATAGTACAAACTGCCAAAGAAACACAATCAATATATCAAGCCTTTTACAATAGATATTAGTCTCAGGTTATAAGAAACTGGAAAAGTACTGGGTGAATATGTATGATACTGAGATCTGCAGGGGTTAAATCAGCTTAAAACTACATTGTCAGGGCCATACATAAGGAAAGAAATTATTTAGCCCCCTCTAACGAGAATTTTAGCTCTCTAGGAACAGTATCCAAATGTTGGGGAATTGCAAATGGAATATCGATTAATAAGGCAGGAAAGTTGAACCAGAGACTCAGTTTTACTGTTCAAGTTATATGAATGAAAAGAGCTAGAACTAACCAGATGAATGCTTAAACAAAGGCATTCTAAGAACCAGTGAACAAAGATGTAGAAAGGTAAGAGAATTCATCTCTCTAAGCCGATATGGGATGTTAATAGATTCCACATACACATTCTGAACTGCTCAGAACTTTATTTGATGGGTGACAGGTTTAAAATAAAACATATGTTTTGGGTCATGGAGGAGGAAGGCAACAAAATCAGGGTTCTCCGTTGAAAAATATTCAAGAAGAAGAGTCTGAAAGGCCAGGAGACAAGGAGGCAGGTACAGGACATACTCCTCAATTCTAAGTAAACAAGACTCAGCCGATCTGAGGAGCGGACACTCAAAAACCAATAATAGGGACACCACTGGAAAATGACAGAACAAAAAAAACCACACACGGGCATCTCTCAAATTACAAGAAAAATAAATTCACCTTGAAGGCCTTAAAATCCATAAGAACCTCGAGAGCAGAAAAAATACCGCAGGCAGAAGAGCCTCGTGCCAGGAACTCTCTCGGCCCGTCAGAGGATCTGTCAGGTGCAGGAACTGGGGAGACTGCAAACTGATAAACCAGAAAAAAAGGTTCCACATCTACCCCGAGAGGAAAACTGTACTTTCACAAGCTGCAAACTGGGCAAAACAAACCCAAGTTACAAAAAAGGGGGCTCGCATTTTGAATAACACCATGAATTCTTCAGTTCAAAGAGTTTCAGGCATGGGATACTTACGTAAAAAAACATTTCAGGTGTGCCTTGTGGTATTTCTGTTTTTATTTTGCTCCTTCCCCCCATTTAATATATAAGTTAGGTCCATTATTTTTTTCCTTATGTATTTTTATATACCCTACAATTTGCAAAAAAAAGACAAAAAACATCCTTCAAAAATGAAGAGACCACATATCAGGTTCTACCATTACATATATATATAAATACATACATAAATATTTTACATACAATGACAGCAAAAGAAAAAGTGAAGGAGAGCCACGATGGTGTTGGCATTTCACATCTAAACTCTGTCTTCATCTCCCACTGACGAGAGTGTGGTGATGACGTCTCTGACCAGTCATAGTTTTATGGGGCTGGGGGGGGGGGGGGGGGGGGTTACAGAAGGATGACCCCAGCCTCAGTTGCCCCAGTAAGTGGAGCTGCCGTAGCTGGATTTGTTGGTTTGGCTCTTCTGCTGCAAGCTGTTGGACTGGCTGCGCTGGGTGGTCCCGGCCTGCAGGGGGCGATAAGCGCGTGAGAGAATGCACGGGCGACGAGCAGCTGCCGATGCTGAGCCCAACTCCATCCCATCTCCGCACCCCCGCCTCTCCCCCACCCAGACCTACCACTGCAAGAAACTCGCCAGAAACTGCTGCACCTCGCGAGATGATCGCCATTTCAAACAAAACAAAACGAGCGCTAGTCTCCACAGCCATCATCAACCTAATTCCTGTACCCTTGCTCCGACCTGGTCCGGTCACTATAATGCCACCTCTATGCATTCTATCATCTCTTCTGTGCCCATTCCTACACTACAATCCCTCACTCCTCCTTGGCGTTACCTGTAGACCCCCTATCCCCACACTGCCGGACGCGCACAGCCGGCCGGGGGAGCTGCGGAGAGCTTACCTGGCTGTCCTGCTGCAGGTGGTGGTGCAGCAGCTGGGAGTGAGGCTGCTGGTGGGCGGGCAGGATGTGAAGGAAAGGCGCCGGAGCATACCCTGGGGTCGCCCCGGGGTTCAGGGGGCCCGCGCCGCCCAGCGCGGAGGGTAGGCTGAAGGGGGGCGGGGTGCCTGCATGGAAACCCTGCTTATCAAAGGACTGGAGGGGGAGAGACGAGACAGACGGGAGGTTGAGCACCCCAAGCCAGACCCGGGGTCACAGGATCCCGCAGAGGGCTGTGGTGAAAGGCTCACGACAGGAGTGCCGGGAGCTGGAATATGGCAACACTTTAAAAAGAGAGGGGGGAGGCACCTTGGCACCTTCTTTGTGCTGCACAGGGCCTATAACAAAGTCGGACTTTTAGTTTTTTGTGGCACCTGTTGCTATGGACCACGAACATCAAGAATTTGGTTTTAACAGATCGTCGAGCTGCCATCTTGAAGCAAGATGGCACCAAGATAAAAATGTACAACTGTGAATTCCAATCCTGTCTGCAAAGCTATTTGTGTTACACCGCAGTTCGGGCCTAGGACTTAATTCACACGCGACTCAGTTTCGTGCGTAATATAAAATTGGGGAGCTGTGTAGCGAATGATCACATCTGTTGATTGTCCTGACCATTTTCCTCAGTGATACACGTTCTATATGTTTAACTGGAGAGAGCTCAGATCAGGAACAGGGAAAGTGTGTGTGCAGCAGGAGTGATGATGTGCCCCAAGAATGCAAATTCGAGCTACATAAAGAGAGCAGGGCTGGTCAGCAAATGACTCCTGGCAAATAACTGAAGACATTATCTAACTTTTGCCTACACCAGCATGCACATTTTATTCTTAAGCACTTTACAACCCGCTACTACTGCATTCTCCCATTATTAAGCTAAATAAAGAGTAACCGCAATCGAAACCATTTCAGAAATGATCGATGCACCTCCCTGGACACTTGAGGGGTCAGATGTGTGTCCAGGGGACAGCCACACTCACCTGCGTCTTGTTGTAAACAGAGCCGCTGATGTCTGGCACTCCAGCGTTATTGGATGCTACTGAGACACCTGAAAACAAACCGGTAATCCGACAATCAGAACCGCTCATACAAATCATTACATTTTACTGACAAGCACCTCTTTTGAAATACACTTTAACTGCAAACCCATTTCGTTAGGTTCAAAACTAAACATTCTACAAGGGATTTGAGACAATTGTGGACATCTTGACGTGAGGGCTAAGGAACTTTATATTCTTTAATGTCATGAGATCATGATAAAAAAAATGTACCTGAATACAAATACAGTAGCATGGTGATCGAAAAGATTCAAAACATAAAAAACTTTCTGCACATCCAAATCACCACGTGGCTGTAAAGTGTTGAAAAGAATATAAACCAGATTAACTTCACTTTAACCACAAATCTCATTACTGGCAAACACGGACAACGTGGGTTATTAGTTCAGCCTCTCTTCGCATCTCGACAATGTACTGTCAAGAGGGAAGGAGAGAGAGCAACGAAGCTCCACCCAAGGCTTCGTCGCTCTCCACCCACGGGCTACGACTGAGAACTCATAAAGGTCCAATGCCTCTGATTCAACTTCAAAAACCTCTTAATGTCTGCTGGTGGGCTGAAATCTGGAAAAGCAGCCCTGACAGATGTTCACTTTCAACTGAGGGTGGCTGGCTGGGAGTGCACTGAGGAGAGAATAAGACCTTTCAGGGTGTGGAAGAAAAGGAAACCGCGAGCTAAGCGAAGCAGGTCTCAGAGGATGTGTGCGTTGCACTCCTCCCCCCCCAGGCCACTGCAAGAGGTGGCAGGCAGTAGCAAACCTGGCTGCATGACACACAAGTAATAGTCATCGCCTGCACTGATCTAGAACTTCTTATCCCCAAGGATCCCACTGCACTCTACACATAGGATCGAACCCACGTCTTCCACCACTGCACCCGAGTGAAGCGCTGCAGCCATTACTGGCCAGCGGCTCCACTGCCACCGCAGATCAGATGGACAGTTTTGCTTTTACCACCTGAATAAAGGAGGGTCGTTAGGAAAGCTAGATTGTGCAAACCCAGAGAGGTATTCAAACATGACACCAGGGTCAACTTCCTTACTCTTCCAAAAGATGCCGAGGGATTTTGGAATGACCAAGTAGGCAGGACCTCGGTTTAACATCTCCAAAAGGCAGTGGGCAGCACCTCCATAACTGCTCAAGCTAAGGGACAGTGCTGTCAATACCCAAACCCGACACTGGAGAACACTGGGCCTGGGAAATTCTGGTCTAGGGAAGAGCGCCACCTCCTGGTCCCACAGCACTGCTTGCGGTAGCAGCAGTACCCAGGTTTTGCCTGGAGGTTTCCAATCCCAGAACTGACCAGGCCCAGCCCTGCTCCGCATGTACGACCTGACAAGATCAGGCTACAAGCTGGAACCGCTGTAGTTCTCCAAATCACAGGTGGGGAGAGCATGAGAAACTGAGTCCCGTTTAAGTGTAGGGAAAAAAAAATACAGATTTTAAATTTAAGACGTCTGGAGGACATGAGTGGCATGGCAGCCCCAGTGCTGTGGCAGCAGCAGGGCAGGGTGGCCGCTGGCCCTCACCTTTGCCCGGCCCAGTGGCAGCAGATTTGGCTTGTGCTTGTGATGAGCCACTGTAGCCACCTTTACTGTACTCCCCTCCTGCCGTCCCCTGTGTCAGATCATCGTAACCTGAGAGGGAGAGCGTGAGGGTGGGGAAGAGTGAGAGACAGGAGAGCACGTGAGACCGGGAAAGGGAAAGGGTGAGTGCCAAAAAAAAGAAAAACAGCAACCGTGCAAAAGAGAGAAATCCATAACTGACAGTGCATTTCCCCATTCAGTTTAGAGGCGGATCAGCTCGATTGCCGTCTGTGATGTGTCTTTCCTGACCGTTTCCTGAAGAACCTGAAACAAGTAACTATGACTCTGGCCAGCCTATGAGCCATATGGCACCTGCATTAAGAGATCTGGCAAAATTATTTCTTACAGCGTTAAATCAACGCTGACTCTTTGGGGTCCTAAAGGTGATCTGCAACCAGGTTCTGCACAGGAGCTCAATCGCTGAGTTGCTGAGAAACTGCCAGCACTGCCTGAGACGAAGCAGGCTTCGCTAAGGTAAAATCGCTGCTGGTTCAATTGGGGTTGTTCGCCATGAGGCTTGGAGGGATCTCCAAGCCCAGATACCATTTTAGACAGCACTCCTTAGAACCTTGCACTGGAGACCAGGATGTGCGGGTGTTACCTGAGCCGTAGCCGTGCTGACTGTAGCCGCTGGGCTGCTGGAAAGGGGTGGAGGGAGTGCTCAGCCCCACGCCATGCTGCTTGGCAGAGGCAGGGGGCACGAACATGGTGGGGCCGTACTGGAAGGCGCCGGGCACGCCGGGCACCCCCGGGTAGTAGGGCAGACCAGTGTAGCTGTACCCGGGCGGCAGCGCGGGGTTGAGGAAGGCCTGCTGCCCGCTATGGTGCGTCTGCTGGGCCTGGCTCTGGGGCTGCGGAGGCTGCGTGGCCAGGCTGGTGGCCGGCGCTGGCGAGGTCGAGTCCCCCCTGCCGAACTTCGTCACTTCACCTGCGGAGAGACGGGGAGGGAGCTGCAGTCTGAGGCCTGGGGTGACACATCCTCTCCCAGTAAGAAGAGACACAGGTAACACCTCGATCTGAGCAGCGTGATGAGAGGGAAGTCAAGAGACTTCAGTAAAAACCTCTATTGTTCGGGACACATTTAAAGGGTCTGGATTCTGTTGCCAGTCTCCCCCTTTCTCTCTGTGGCCCCCACCAGTCTTTTTACTAGGCCTGGGAGAGGAGGAAGGAGAGGAGTTTGGAGAAAATAAGGGCTGAGATGAGGGTGGGGGCAGAATGTAGTGAACAAGAGCCAGGAAGACAAGCGCAGAGCAAGATGGAAAGCTGGAGCAAGTGCTTAAGGTGAAGAAGGTAAGAGGCTCAACGGGACAACACGTAACAAACGAGGAAAGTGGGAGAAGGGAAGTGTGGAGATAAGGAAGGGGAAAATGTGTGAACATGGAAAGAGCACGTGAGAACAGGAAAGCACTCAGGAGAGGAAGAGACGGAGAATAGGACCAGTAGAGTGGAGTGACCTAGCTGGGAAAAGCTTGAGAATATCCAAGAGTGAGAGGCAAGGAAATGGCCACTGATATCGGATAATGCAGTAACTGTACACGTAAGATTATCCGCCAGTCTGGATGCTTCTTAAGCATCTCTACACCCAGCAGCTGCATAGGGCCCTTCAGAAATGTAAGTGCTGTGGTGCTGTCAGCTCTCTGTCTTGTGCTCGGTGCTGTCAGGAGCACAGCGCCGCTGTCAGTGCTGCGCGTGGGAGGCTCTGTGAAGCCAGCTCAGCGCGGAGTACCTGAGTAAGGGTTATTGGCTAGGCTCCCATCTCTCCCTGCTAGTGTTGGTGTGGGGCCTGGGAATGTGATTCCGTAGTAATCCTGCAGGGAAGAGGGAGAGAGAGAGACTGAAGGAGGTGGGCTAGGGAAAAAGACAAAATCGATACAGCACAACAAACTATTTTAGGCTAACCTTAAAACCATCTAACATCTCCCAGGCAAGATATTAACGAACCTCGTTAGTGAGTTCCAAGCAGTGCCTTCTTTGAAGGCACTGAAAGCTCAATGTCTGTGCATGTCTGTCTGTCAGCACAGAATGTGTATGGAACAGAGATGTACAGTACACGACAGCGGAGAGGTGTCAAACAGTAAAGGCGCAGGCTGAGCTGTGAGTCTGGGCCTGGGCACTGGCCAGCTGTGACCCGATTTCCTAAGCAGTGGTGCACAACTGAGCACAGCCACAGGGCCCGCACCCATGAGCTGAGCTGTGCGAAAAACACAACTGGAGATTCCAAACCAGGTAGGTGCAAAAATAACTGGTGATTCAAATCGTTTTCAGGTACGTGCCAGTGCATTCAGTTGGGCAAATGAATTTGGAAAACAAGGTGCAACTACTATTTCTCTTGGAGGTACATCAGTCTGTTGAGGCAAAAAAAAAGCTGCTAGAGTTTTCCCCCCCAACACGGCCCATTCCAGTGGCCTGCATGCTGAATTTGCACAGAAACAAGTCTAGATGATGAGGATAAAAAGAGTAGTCTTACCATGGGCAGCCTGGACTGCAGCATCTGTAAGTCCTCATACCCATAGATCTGCTTTAAGACACAACACACAAGCACAGCTATTGGTCACAACTGGCCAGCACCATCCACTCACGTCCACATCGTGTTCCACTGGGGGCGTGCTGTGCTGGGACACTTTCCGACACCGTGCGCTTCGGGACTGGAGGCTCTGTAGCCGGCACTACACAGCCAAGGAGTCAATCCTACTATAATGCCATAGCTGCGTTCCTTAAGTTATGTGAATCCTGCATTATGGGAACTCTGCATCCCAAGCATTTTAAGATGCTTTGGGGGTGAACTGCTGTATAAATGAAATTAATTAATGATTTTGTTCTAAAGGGAAGAATCTGCAATATATTTGCTACTAATGACAGCAATAAAATTACATTAAAATTAATTACATTTAAGGTGAGAGCAATGAGAAATCTATTTTGCAACGAAAACTGAAACATCTTTTTAACTGTAATGATGCACAGCCTCTTCATATTAAAATGAGCAAACACCAAACAGCACTGTCAAATTTCCCACTGTGCATCCACTACCATTGTGGAGCTCCATTTCGCCACCGTAACGGTGAACGGACGAGCGTCTGCATCAGACCCTGCAAGGCAAAACTAACTCAGTACTATGGCTAGAGACATCACAGAAATGTGTTCGCTTTAAGAAGGCGGGGCTCTGCAGAGTTACTTCACTGCACAGCCGAGCAGTGAAAGAGCAGATGTTCTACTATAATACAGCAGAGTACCCTTACCGGGTAGGCAGGCAGAAGACCCCCAGGACCCACAATGTACTGGTTGGGCAGCAACGGAGGGACCCCCTGAGGCAGATTTGGGGGAGCCTTCCCTGCAGGAGAGGACGCAGTCTTTAACACTACACATCAATCACAATGCTCCTCGTGTGACAACCCCCCACTGCACTCCACGAACTAACAGCACAATCCTTGCATTGCGATTCATCTATACAGTTTTCTGTGAGCATGTTATAGAAAACATATCCCTGTTCTGGAAACAATCCAGAGAAGATTGTCTGGGCTTAAGAGAATGTTTTCCGCCGACAGGAGAAAAAAGCTGAACATTTTTGGTCTTGGTCAGAGAAGATTATTAGGGGACCTGATCCAAGTATCCCACGCTCTGAAAGGCAAGAGTCAGTTGTAAATGAAAAGTGAAACATGAACCACAGGGGACAAGCGAAAACGAAATGGAAGTACATTTAAAACTGAGAACAGAAGGAAATTCTTTGCCCAAATAGTTTCTGAAGTATGGGACAAGCTACCCAGACTTGTACTGCTGAAGCCTGTACTCTGGATTCTTTCAAGAAACAGCTGGAGGAGAATCTTGGATCAGTAAGCAACCAACTTCTAAATGGGCCAGATTTGTCAATGATCTCCTCTCGTCTGTAACTGTTCTTATGTTATCTGAAAATACACCTGGTTTTCCTCATAGATACAGCATGAGGTACAGAATACTTTCCTAGTCACGCCAACATGAGAGAAAAATAACAATGAGCTAGGCTAATAAGAAACTGAGTAAAACAATCAGTGCTCTTTGTGGCAGAGGGCTACTGTACCTATAGAAGAAATTCTAAGAAACACTCATCTACCATCAATCATGATACTGTAACAATTGCTTTAATGCAAAATCAAATCTACTGCTGGTTCCAATATTTATTTGAACACCACTGTGTGAATGTTTTACACCTAGAATGAGAAAGCACACAATATTTACAGAGCCCTCCACTGGTATTCATAAACCTGATCAAAAAGGAACAAAAACATTGCATAACACAACAAGTTACAGACTGAATAATGCAACTCGCTCAAAACACATCTATGAATGTTATACTGCAACTGCAATTCAAAGTCCACTTCCATTCAAATTTTGAAGTATTCCTATAAATAAAAACAATAATCTACAATAACGTTCTGTCGTCTGAGAGGGCAATGGGAGCCTCCAGGACGAGAGAGAGGCCTGTTCCCCTGGGAGAGAGAGCAGAAGGAAATGCACAGAAGGCATTCAACAGCAGTACTGCACACTATCACCCTGAACACGGGAGCCTCTGTTCGTGAGTGCCTCAACCTGCCCTTGCACTCCACAGGGCTCCCCGCTCAGTCTGGCCACTCTTTCAGACCGCGCGGCCAGGGAGAGGCTGGAGAGGTGCGGCGCAGCGCGAGAGAGACCGTGGGCCTCGGGTCCTACCGGAGGAGGAGGAGAGAAGAGGAGCGGTGCGGGAGACGGAGGGGACGGACACCCCGTTCCCGGCCAGCCCCAGGGCCCCCGAGGCGTGGAGGCTGCTGGACACGCTGGCCGCCCCGCTGCTGGGGGGGGCGGCGGCGGCGGCCACGGGCGCGGAGAAGGCAGAGGTAGAGGCCGGAGGCAGGGAGCTCACGCTGTCACCACTGGTGTACTGGCAAACACAGCGACACACACGAGGTCAGAGCAGACTTCCCCCGCGGCGGGTAAACCACACACAACAACAAACCGCTGGAAAGCATTCACGCACAGATGCAAGAACTCAAAACTACCGGTGCAGAGGACGTGTTAAACGTGTAGGAATTACACCTCCTCAGCAGAGACGGCAACTATGTGAAACGCAGAAATCCCCAGCAGAATGGTGACGTTAAAAGGAGAATGAGAACGCGTCCGGTTCGCAGAGCAGTGCAGCGCGGGCACGGGCGCGCCGGTCCCAGCAGGACAGATACTCACCGTGAGAGACGAGCTGGACGGCAGCCCCGAGGACGAGGAGTGGCTGCCGCTCGGATGACTACTGGGCAGGGAGCTGAGGGGCGGAGAGAGAGAGAGAAAGGAGAGGCATGAGGAGGGAAAAGGGAGTGAATTGGGGGTTGAAACAGGGGTGGGAAGTGACACAATGGTCGTAAGAGCCAAAAAAGAATAAGGAGAGGGGGGGGAACAGGGAAAACGAGGAAGGAAGGTGGGATAGAGAAAAGAGAAACAAACTTAGGAGACAATGTCCTTAGGACTCTGACAGGGACTCACCGCAAATCACTCCCCCAGTATCCGATTTTCCCCAAAACATGAGGATACCTTTATTGCTATGTGACTGTTTCAGCTTTATACACTGTGACCTTAGGAAGAGTCTGCCGGACTGAAACAACACACTGCCTGGTTTGTGACCTGCATGTCTGTTATTTGTGGACGCGTTTTCTTTTTGAGGATGATGTCATAAATGTCATTTTTTTGTCATTTGGTATTGTAAAATTTTAATCCAGGAGGGGACTAAACAATTTGGACTAGAACAGTCTTGTGCCTTTTGGACTGGGCCATCTTTTTTATCTTTTGCACTGAATCGGAAAACCACCTAGGAAGGGACTTGGAACTGTCTACCCCAGGAATCACAATTTAAAAAAACATCTTAACCATCGTGTCAGTGTCCTACTTGCTCTCATCTGTGTGATGGAGTTCACCCACACCCACCAATGCCACCTCCTCTTTCAGCTCGAGAGCTCAACATCAAGAACCAGGAATGCCTTCCTATGCAGAGGCTACAATGACCATTAGACATGTTTAATTATTAAAGCCCAAGCATCTTTGAGTTTAAGCATGTTTTAAAAGGACAGACATGAGTGTGACAGAATATTCTGTGCTGTGTAAACGAGGTGACGTAACCCCTCACATGGACAGGAGATGTCTTTCCTTCCACTTATCTGACCTCCAGATTGCCTACTCCACCAGATAATTTAATTAATTTGGCCCATTTAAAAAAATGATGCACTCAACCAGAAATTAGTTTAGAAATTTCCATTTCACTCTAGGTTAAGGTTGCTCATTATGCCAAAAACAGCAACACAAACCCACACAGAACAGGATACGTAATCGCTAAGAGGAAACAGTGAGCTGAAGATGGGCAGTGCTCCTAAGGGACAGTGGCTGTGCGACCTGTGGGAGACTCAGGCTATCTGTGCTCAACACCCTGCTTTCTGGTATGTGCTTGTGGGCATCACCCTCTGCCCCAGGACCACCAGACCAGGGAAGGTCGGTGTTAGTTTTTCTGTGGGGTGGAAGAAAAGCTTAAGTGTTGAAGGTGTGTGGTGGCAGAGTGCTGTGGAGGGAGAGAGAACAGAATAAAGGGGGTGCAGCCCTGCTGAGCTGTGCAACAACAGTGCTGTTACTACAAAGATGGCAGGGGCAGGCATGCCAGCTAAACCTTGGCAGCATCGCAGCATTCCGTGTAGTGAGAGACAGAGCGCCAGACAAGTCAGGTTGAGGAAAATTTGTGCCAGTCTGTGCTGCAAGGAACTGTGCAGACAGACGGAGGGGGCGTACTTGCTAAGCTGGGGTAACGAGGCGGACGGCAGCTCAGGTGCGAGGCTGGGGAGTGCGGAGCTGTGCTGGGGGGCAGAGGGGGGCAGTAGAGATGACGCGGGGGAGGCGACGCTGCTGGGCAGAGAGCCCACGCTGGGCAGGGACGGCGACTCTGGCTTGGGGGTGGAGGAGGCAGATGTAGCTGGAAAAGAAGGAACAAAGGAGAACAGTGCCAAACAGTGTCAGACAGAAACGCACCCACTGGCGAGGCCGGACCCATAAAACACAGAGATAATCCTGCACTTGATTTGGTAAAAAAATCAAGTCGCTTTCTCAGGGAGCACGTCGCACACCCCTCAGGTTTAACCAAAAGCTTATACACCTGTTCCCTCGTTGAAATGTTTTTGCACCAGCTGGTATTGGCGCCAACCGCAGGTAAAGCTACAGTGATGGATACGCACGGATAAAACTGGAGAGGTTTAATGTCACTTACTGTCCAGCCCCGTCGGCGTTCGCACTCCGTTGAAGCCGTTCTGCAATTACAGCACAACACTCATCAGTTATCGGCCAGACAGTCAACAGTGCAACGTCTTGTAGTACAAATTCACCCCCTCCAGTCAGAAAGCAACTGCTGGAAATCATGGTCCTGAATATCTCTTCTGGGTTCTTATAGCTGTGGGTAAAAAGCCAGTAAGAAAAGTGGCTTCTCCTGGACTTACCAACAAAGAGCTGTTGGATTGAGTTAATAAATGAAATGTGTATTTTTTCCATTATAACATCTTCACTTGAATTAAAGATGAACAGACTTGTCAAACATTGGTGTAGACGGGTCAAGTACATTAAAGTCTGAATAGGTCGAGAAACAGAATAACCTCTCTCCCTCTTCATAATTATAAAAACCTATGCATCTTCCTTATTCTGAAGGTATACAGTTTGGTTAGAAGTGAGTAAAATAATTGTAAAATATTGTAAAAGGGAACAGATAAGAACAGACCAAATTCTAAGGTAGGATGCATATTTGAAGATTTGCACTGTAAAAGGACAGCTGTGCGAAGTCAGTTGCACTTCACTTAGTTTTATCTGTCCTCGCAAACGAAACACGAAGACGCGGGAGAGGAGGAGACCCGGGGGATCTCAAGGGGGCAGCGGCTCCAGGCCACACGACGGGCCTCGCTCCGAGGCCGGACGGCCGGCGCAGCGCCGGGACTCACCGTCACTGGGGCTGGCACTGGCTCCTTCCCTGGGGAGGCGGCCAGCGGGCTGGGGAAGGCGATCCGGCTGTGCTGGGGTGCGCTCTGCTCGAAGGAGCCCCCCCCTGAGGTGGCCGGCGGGGGAGCAGGGCTGTGGGGGGGCAGCGAAGACAGACTAGAGGAGGTGACGATGGGGGTGGTGTACGTGGAGTCGGCGGTGGCCAGGGACATTGACAGGGAGCCGCTCAGAGGCTCGCTGCAACAGCAAACACACACAACGCCCTGACATTAGCGCCTCTCTGTTACTGCTGACTGAACCACCACAACCTGGGGAGAATGATCACTCTGCCCCCGTAATTATCAGCAAGCAATACTACCCGCCACTACCATATCTCAGAAGCCCCAGAAGAAACTAACTGTATTCTCAGAAACAGCACTGAAGAGTGCACAAAGGCGTGATCACAAAACGGGCTGGGCCTGCTGGCATCGCAGATCTTAAGATGAGTTTCAAACTGTACTGGGGGTCATTGCTGCCCACATCTTCTCCACGTTTACTGAAAACCGATCATTCTCCACGGCTATGTCTTCCATTTTCCAAAGCACTGAAGGCATAAAAAAGGGTTCAAGCCCCCTGAACCTTCTTGAAACATTTAACTATTTTTACTTTCTGTGGAAAGGGCCTGAAGGCTGGGTCAGCGTGCACTGGCAGCACAGGAACAAGTAAAGGTTAATTCTACTCCTAGAAACAGGAAGGTGGCTGAGACCTAAAGAAGGCTCAACAGCCAAACCACTGTTTTTCTTCCTTCTGATTTGCACGGTGGTATTAACCTTTACTTGTTCCTATTTAGGTTACTGAAAAGATCCCAAGTGTCCCTTATCTAGGGCACAAGCACAGAGCAGGCAGTCTATGCGGTGCTTCCTTAAGGAATTCTATTAAAAATACATTTTTCATCAGCCCTCAACAGTCATCGCGTACAGCTTACTGAACTGCTGTCACAGTTAAGGTTAGTGGCACCATCAGACTGTGAAAAGTGAAGCAGTCTCACACCCTCAGGACTAATGCACATACAAGGGGTTGAGTGGATGGCAGGCATGGCAAAGCCCAGTCTTGTAAAGTATGAGCCTACTGATAATGAAACATGCATTTTACACCACAAGAAAGCAGGACTATTTATTAATTGGGATAATGAAATTTTGTAAGACAGCTGACTTTTCCCTGTGTCCCAGGGAATAAGGACACAGTGAGGACACTGATCACGAGTCCGAGAGGCCTCACCTCATGGTCTTGGAGTACAGACTGTTCTGCGGTTGTGCTGCCAGCTCGCTGTTGTTGCTCTCCGTCGACCCGAACTCCTGCAGAGTGGGTTCTGACCCAAACTCCAGCGCTCCAAACTGCACATTCAGCCCTGTCATGTCTGTAGATCCCGGCATCTCCACAGCAGAAGAGGGAATCTAAACCAGTGAAGGGTGAAACAAGAAAAATACACCCATGTCATTTCTACCTGTTTTAAAGTACACCATAATAGATTATTTAACCACAATACAGAGACTTCCTGTATTAAAACAAACACTCCCAGAAAGTATAAGTCAAAATGTTCCACAGTGTTTCCACATCTTTAGTGCAAATACAAATATATTAGTGTCTGATCTACACATTAGTGACTTTGTTCTTGACAGATTTTCACAGCTGGACAGTTCCGAGAACAGGCTGCTCATTTTATCACAGCTGTAAGGAAGCTTTCCTAAATGTTTAAGAGAAACATATGCGACTCTTTCATGTCTGTCAAAACTGGTTGTGCTTCTCCGACGAAGCTGAACTGGGCACACAGCCTCCTGCGAGCTCAGCAGGATAAAAAAAAACTACCGGAATCTGTACAGAGGGCTTTTTCACACCACTTCAGTGACGCCAATCTCGCATTCATGTAACATCATAACCTCTGCGGACTTCTTAATTCTTCTTTTAGCATTAACCCTACTTAAGACCCATCTTTAGAATTTTTCCAAGCTGCATCTAATAATTAAGGTTAAGATTTGGCTTTAAACAAATCTCGCCACATATAATCTCAAATTTTGAATCGCTAATTTTATTATTAAGAGTGTATTCAAAGAGTGATTGTCAAGCTTGTCAAAACAATACACCCAGCTGCTCCAGGATTGATCACTAGGTTCGCATTTCAAAACTAGGACAACATTTTACTTTTGTTTCCAGTTTGCACCACAATAAGACTAATAATACTGGCACAATACTGTAACTGGTAACATCTTTTAACTCAAATACATCAATAAAACACTCAAACTCAAAATTCATGTCACTGAGTTCTGAGAAAGCCTTGTGTATCTTTTCAGGCTCTACTTTGAAACGATAAAATTGCAGCTCTTAGAGACAGCACTATCTTCAACAGCATCTGTGCTATTTTAGCAGACTACAGTACAATTGCTGTCACAAACCGCAGCAACAGGACAAACGGCCTTACAGAGGTAAGTGGAGCCCTTAGAAATGCTTGTGAATGCCACATTAAGTGGTCAGCGGACTGACAGACTGCGAGGAATACAGGCTCTCACTGTATATTACCATACCTTGGAAGTAGGAGGTATCCTGCGTTTCTGTGGTTTGATCTGTTTGTGCTGAGTGGCGCAGCTCTGCGAGTCTGTGGAACCCAGTGGGAGGGACAGCAGTTTGGCAGCAGAGTCAGGGGGCGACGGGTCACGCGGTTTGGGGTGAGAGGGGGCTAAGGAGTCCAGGCCGGGGGGGGGCGGGGGCAGCACGGGGGGGCTGGGCTGACGGGCGAGGGGCAGGGCTGGCTGGGCCTGCTGACGCTGGCTCAGCTGGCTCAGCACCAGAGAGGGCTCCGGCTGCGTCTTGAAGTCTGCTGGAGGAGATCAAACACGAGAGCTCTGCTGCATTAAAAACGACTGGCTTTCTGATGAGAGAACTGTGACACTGCAGGAGGAAAAACGTGCAAGTCAGCAACAGGTTAAGCAGACACGAAAAAGGCCGATATGTAAACTAGACAAAATCACTGCTTTTGGGGAAGTATTCTGCATCCAGTACATGAACGAGGGCTTCACACAGAACAAAAAAAAGCACAGGATAACACAGGGAAGAGGAAAACCCGTGTAAGTTCTGAACTCTGCAGGCATGAACAATAGTTGTGTGCCAGAGCCCCTGAAATCACTGCGAGTTTGTTACAGCATCGTGGTAAGCTGCTGCAGATTTCAAGATGTCTGTGAAGCTAGTGGGCCTGACAATGGGGTATTGTGATTATGTGGGCTGTGTGCCCGAGGAAGACACACTGGTTTCACCTATGTGCTTGCAGGCATCATCCATCATTGTGCTCCAGGGCCTGCAGGCTGAGAGTTGGCCGTCACAGGCTACTGTACTGTGTGGAGAGACAGCTCCACCCTGCGCTGTCAGGAGTGATCCTGCCATACTCACTGAACTGCGAGAGAGCTGTAGTGTTCTGTGACCCCAGGGGCTTGATGTCCCAGGAGGAGGTGGAGACACTGGGGCCTCCGGGAGCCCCGGTGATGCCCCCCATGCCACTGCTGCCACTGCTGCCCCCTCCTCCAGCCTGCTGGGGGGGGAGCTGCCCCCGGCTGGGAGCCTTCAGCTGCTCCAGGATCTGCGCTCCTGCCGGGGAGACCAGCTTGGAGCCTCCCAGCTCCCCAAACCCTGAGCCCAGGACTGAAGACTGCTGGCAGGAGGAGGGAGGAGGTGGAGAAGACGAAGTCATCGGGAAGAGCGCAAAAGGGAAAATGAGACAAACAGAAAAACAAACAAAATTGGAAAATGTTAGAGGGACCGCAGACTTCAACTGAAACACACTGTAGCGCCCCTGTAAAATTCTGAACTTCATTTTCATTACTAACCCCAATGTCTTTCTCACTGAACACAACAGGAGAGGTTTTTTTTTTTATAACAGGACAGATATCGTCCCTCACCCCCCCTTTCTAAAATGAGAACAGATCACCTTAGAAAAATGCATAAATTACTATAATACAGTAAACTGTAGGAAAAAGAGGAAATAGAAGGGCTAGGAAAAAATGAGACCACAGATTGAGACGTAAACTACTATAAACGACAGCCGCACAGCTTGTCAACAGGAAGACGGCCGAGTGGGGGAACTACAGGTCTCACGGTGAACTGGTACTTCACAGTACCGAGCAGCAGAAGGCCACTCAAGAGCTGGGCTCTGCAGCTCCCCTCTGTCAGTGTCTGTCCGACGGCGGGCGTCTCTCACCAGGCTGTGCTGAGGGTAGCTGCTGGCCGTGGCGGAGCTGCTGGTGCCGGTGGGCAGCGGGGCGGAGTGGTGAGAGTTGGTGAACACCAGGCTCTGCCCTAGGTTCTGCGGAGATGATGGCTCCAAGCAGTTCAACTCTGCCGTCCCAGACACCGGCTTCTGAAGCAATGCCGCCAGATCAATGCTGGAAGACAAAACACAGGTCAGGATAATGCCGGGTTTACATTGTAACACATCTCTTGTATACCTTAAAAACAATCAGAGGCTGTCCATAACACATGACACATCTGCTGTCACCAAACAAGGCCACATAACTCAGGAAATAATTCCAATACAAGACTAGCTAAGTTATCTAAGATTAGCATGCCCAACAGGTATGGTTTAACAGGATCTGAATCATGCTTTAGATATCCTTTATAATCAGCCTAATACCCCCACACTAACAGTACACTGAGGTCAAGAGGAGATGGCACTCTCCCTGTTTCTCTGCTAGAGTGCCGGTGACTAACTCTGACCCTGGACAGAGCCCGTGTTACAGGGGGCTTCAGGTTCTACAGGTCTTAAATAAACAGCTGGGTGACGGAAGGGCAAACTGGGAACTTTGTCCAATTAGATTAGCAGGAGACCTGAAAGTCTCAGTGGCTTTGATTGTCTTCCGGTCACGTTACGATAGAGGAGTGTCTCCTGGCATGGGGGGCACAGGACAGGAGAGGCTCTCACAGGGCAGTAATTGTTAATGAGCCTGGATCATTAACAATTAATTAATGGATCACTAAGCGAATTACAGATTCGGCTAAGGTGGCTTTAAAAACCGCAGTCCGCAGGGGTTGGATTCAAAACTCCTGACCCATGGAACAGGGACACAACAGTGAGGGGGGAAAAAACAATCTTCTAGCCTTAAAAAAGCAGCACATCTTTTTTTACAGTTTAATGACAAGTGCAACTACACTGTCAGGATTACATCAGTCTTAAGGGAGCAAATATGACAAACTGAAGTGCTTGGAAATAAAATACATTAATCAGAAAACAGACTTCTGTCACCGCTGTGCGATATATTTATACCAAAAAACACACATGCTGAGAGGCAGAGGCTTACAGTCCATCCTTCAGGACAGACTACAGGCTTGAAAGCTCTCAATTCGTCACAAGGACAGCAACTGTTAGTTCGCAGTTGTGGCTAAATCCAAAGCACTGGAGCATCTGCAGTCTTCCTGCCTTCATTTAATTTAAAACCCTTTCCCATTTTCCCACACCTGTGCTTCAGGGTACAAATGAGAGTCCCTGATAGTCGGAGCTCTGTTGTGAAGCCCTCGTGGCAATAAATATAAATGTAACAGTTTTTAATTTGTTGTACACTTCCATAGTCGGCCAAAAGAGCGTTTGGTTTGACCAGGGGCTGCAGTCAGGGTGACTGGCGAGGGCTGCAGAGCGAAAGCCTTACCTCTGCCCAGGTGCGACGTGGTTCTCCGAGGCGGGGGCAGAGGAGGAGGCGGTGAAGACTTTGGTCTCGGACAGCTGCAGCATGAAACAACACGACATCGTCACAACACGCTCTCCCACAGCCAGCAGTTCAGCACACCGAAGAAGAAATGCCCCAAGGAAAATGCTCCATTCAGGAACACGGGCAGCAACAACAAGAAATCCTAGGTAATCCTAGGTTATAATTATTTGGCTTATGCTTTTATTTAAAGTGATTAACGTGCCTGTTACACGCCTTTGAAACCAAGAGCTTCTTCTGCAGCAGAAGACCCTATCCCATGTGGCGGAGTTTGTCACTGGTATGATGTGGGCTTTGAGCCCGCAGGTGACCGGGACCGAATCCCAGCTTGTGTTAACTTTTAAGTGCCACAGAGCCCTGTTACATGTTTATACTGTAGCGTAGTTAACTAGAGCGCTAAGCAGGCAACTCCTTGATCGAGGGTGTGACAGCGGTGCCGCTACTAAGATGTGCACCTACCACCTCCCAGTTAGAAGCCCAGAGCCAAAACCTGTGTGGCACACCGCTGTCCTTAATGATCTATGTCTGTATAGATTTCTCTAGGTATTCCAGGTAGGCTTCCTCACTCCTACATGCTACCTTAAAGTGTCCCGTTCTCTGGGTGCCATCCAGGCCAAGAACAGTCATGTGCTCTTAGTCCCGTCTTGCATAATATGCTTGAACTGGCTCTAGACTAATATAATCAAGGGAACAGCGTACACAAAAAGGTCTTCCCAGCAGAAGTATGCACAGGCAATGCAAGACCTGGTGTTATACCAAGCCAGTCATTTCCATTGAGGTTCTGCAGATACTTACAGCCTGCTGTACAACAGGGCTCTGGGACACGGAGAGGAACTCAAGAGAGCTCAGATTAAGATTAAGATTTTTAAAAATTCTGCCAAAATTTAATTTTGCCTGAATCTGGTCTAAGAAAACGCAAAATATCGGTCAAGTTTAAAAGTATGCAATTGCTACGTCTGCTGTGATGCTTCCCTCAGCTCAATGCACCTTTTTCATAGAAGTTTCCAACCTGTCTATAACCAACAAACCCTCCCACGCAGAGCAGCCAATATGAACAGAAATGCTTGATCAAAGAGCACAAAGACAATGCACCGCTTATATGCATCCCCTGCAAATATAATACGAGGCACCTGTTCAAAGGCTATTATTTGCAATTAGCTCACTGGCATAAAAACAATATGCATTAACAACACAAATGAAAACAACAAGTGAATGTCTGAATGTCTTATCAACTAATGCAAGTGACAGGAAAATCCAAACAGGCAGAAATATAAAGGGGAATAGAGAAATGGGTCTGTTATTTTTTTCAGTACTGAATTTTGGCTTTTTCCCTGTCTCAGTGACTTACATCTTCATTCCAGTCATCCGCAGCCCAGTCGTCCATGGAGTTTCTCCAGGCTCCTGGGGGAAGACGGAGAGAGACAGAAGCTGAAACGGGAGAGAGGAGACAGAGAATGACCACAATCAAGAGAAGAAGTACTGATAATGATAATGTGATAATGTTTCTTTATTAGCCCTATACATTTTCTTGCATTAGGAATTCATCTTTTCATATACCCCATCTTTTCTCCATGAGACACAGACACACAGACAGGGAGAGAAGCTTGGGGTCAGAGCACAGGGTCAGCCATTGTACGGCACCCCTGGAGCAGTTAGGGTTAAGGGCCTTGCTCAGGGGCCCAACGGAGTAGGATTCCTCTGACGGCCGCGGGATTTGAACCGGCAACCTTCCAGTCACAGGCGCAGATCCTTAGCCACAGAGCCACCGCTCCGCCCTTGTTCATCTGTACTGATGAACAGAAGAGAATAATACAGTATCAAGTACTATCACTCTCGCAAAATACATGATGTTTATTTTAAAACCTATAGTGCTAGTAGTATACTAACCCTATGTTCACATTAAATCTTTTGTAAAGACTGTATAAACCATGAGTCATTTTTTTAATACAAAGTTCATCTTTCTCTCTACGGCAACAAGCCCAAAATGCACCATTCACTGGTAATGAGCCACAGACGTGACACCAGGTGTGCAGGCAGGTGCATCACTGCCTCCGTTCCCCCTCGCTGGATTTTCTAAGCACTTTCATCTCTTGCTTCAGCTGAAATAAAATCCTTCTGTAAAGATGCCCAATCACAGTGCAGGCTGAGTCCTGTGGCCCAGTTGTCACTGGCTTGACCTTGGTTATTTTGATTATATGGCATAGTGACGCAGGGTGGACATTATGTTGGCCTGGGTACATTTTTCTGTCACAACAGTATTTCCTGTGACTATTTCCAGCCAGAGCCAAACCTCCCATCAGGAGCTGTGGAGCTCAGCACCATTACAAAGCATGAACGGCCACCTCTGCAGACGCTCTTTCACCCTGGGCAGCACAGGAGTCTTCTCTGCCAAGTGGGGCAGAAACATAAAAACGAGCAATTCCATTTTCATCTTTCACTAGCATCTTCGCTCTGCGATGTGTGCCTCCTGTACCCCCTGGGGGCTGAGGATGTCTATGTGAAATAAAGGAAATGGCTTCCCTCTATGCCTTTCTATTCCAGACTGCCACTGCTTGGAATAGGGACTTGAACGTTAAAAATCAAGAAATTTCTTCAGACAATATTTGGGCTAAAAGTTATAATCACAAAAAAATCCCATTAAATCTGACCCCTTGCAAACAATT
Source organism: Atractosteus spatula (assembly GCF_055471065.1). Taxonomy (NCBI): domain Eukaryota; kingdom Metazoa; phylum Chordata; class Actinopteri; order Semionotiformes; family Lepisosteidae; genus Atractosteus; species Atractosteus spatula. The sequence goes on along the minus strand of NC_142708.1, from coordinate 6,996,580 downwards.
TCCTATAAAGCTAGTGTCCGCCTAGTTATTTTTATGCTCTGTACAAAGGGGCATAATATGCATCTTTAAGGTTTTGGGAGTGTCCAGGGGAAACTTAGATTTTTCCGCTATGCAAAATAAGGATATTCCCTGCTCTCAGCTTGTACTCTTGCTACATGGTGATTGCAGTCTTGCTCTCTAGATAAGGCTGGGGGGTCTGAATGCAGCTAGTACAGTCTGGAAGCCTCCACATATCCTGGCTTAACAGGATCCTGGCCCGTCTGGGGATCCCACATTGCAAGCTGGCAACGGATGGATGGGATCCGAGGTGCCAGGATGGGCGACCAAGGAGGCTTGGAGAGCAGTCATCACCTTGTCGGACAGCGCATTTATCACAACTGCCCGACTCTTCCTCAGGGGTCCTTTGTTTGGCAGTATGCTTTGCCGCGTTCAGTCTTTGAAGGTTTAAAGTTATTAATATAAGGGTTCACAGAAAATAGCAGATCCGTTTTTTTTTAATGAAAGAAAAGATGCTCGAGCACAGGCCTCACCTGTACCGTCATCGGCATCGTTGCCGCCAGACTCCCACCCCTCCGTCTTCGATCCCCCTGTCCCGCTGCCCGAGGACTCCGAGTAGTCTGCAGGGTTAAAGGTCCTACCGAAGGGAAGGCAGAGTGAAACAGAGAAAATGGAAAAAGCGGAGAAATAGGGCCAGAAGAAGGCACAAAGAAACACACTGAGAGAGCGGCACAGAGAGGCACGGACACAGGGAAGCACAATAGCCCAACACAGAAAGCAGCAGACGCAGACGCTGACAGCAGAGAGGATGAATATCCCACCAAAAAGAAACTGACTAGGAAGAACGGTCTTTGCATGAGCAGAAATAAAAGTCCAGGTTTCTGGACTGGCATGTCTGCATCACTTCTATCCCCGGTTAAGTGTTTTCACACAGCGCAGTGGAGGTGATGGCCTCTAAAACGTAATCTGCCCATTCCAGGATACACAACGCCACACAAGCAGGAAGAATAAGAGCAAGAAAGAAGAGGCAGACAAGCTCACACCACTGTACTCACCCCATGCCCTGCGCAGAAAACCTGCTGCCCCCCGCAGCTCTACCCCGTCCTCGGCCCCCAGTCCCTGATGGCAAAAAACACCAACAGCAGATCAACACCCCATCGCCCTGGGTTTCCAGAGGGGTCCCGCAGCCCAGGGTCCAGGCTCCCCAAAGTGCAAGTGGTCTTCTGGATGCTTGATGGTCTGCATTTCCATATGTCAGTGCCAACGTACAGCCACACCTACTGTATCTGTGGACTGTTGGAATTTAAACAGGAATCCGCTTGCAGATTAAGTGGCTGTGGAGGCTCTCGAACATCGAACGTACTTTTTTCACACTTCTGTGTGTCCAAGGCAATGCCAGGTGTGTCCAGGAGAGGGAGCAGAGCACAAGTCTAAAGTGAAACTCCATCTTTCTTTGCCACTGTTCATCTTGATAAACGTAAGAACAGAGATTACAAAGGAGAGGAGGCCATTCAGCCCATCTGATCTGTTTCATAGGTAGTAGCTCATTGATCCAAGCAATCTCCCCGAGATTTCATTTCTTGACAAGAGCAGCGCGTGCTGCTCCACTCCATGTGAGCTGCCCTTGTCGCGTCGATGGTCACAATGTCCCACAGAGCCCACCCTCGAGGCTGTCTGGGTAGACGTTGGCTGCAAACAGGTGTGTTGAGACAGCGGGGTGACCTACACAGACAGCTGGCACTGCTTCCGGCTGCAGTCCCTTACCTAGTAGAGTCCCTTGCACCTCTCCAGAAGGACAGACACCACAACGGAAAACAAACAGGCCTGTCCGTGGCCCACACTGCACATTGCCAAAGCCTAAGATCAAGTCAGAGTGCAGGACATTCTATACATAAATCACATTACAGAGCTATAGACGATAAAACATCAGGGCACATCCATGAGCACAGCAGCTGTGCGCAGTGTGCATTTTTCCGTGCCATCAACTGGGAAAAGTTGCTTAAATACAGCCTCAGCATCATTAAGTTGCATTCCATGAAAAGTCTCTTCTCTAACCTCATGTTTAAGATTTTTTTGTATTTTGAACATCACAGTATGTGTTTTTTTTTTAAACTGCTTTAGTGGCCCTACCACTGCCCTACCTTACCACATGCGCACACAAGCAACACACATTTTAGTGTTACAATTCTCATGGTTATAGAACTATAAATATGGCAATTTGAACATTTTTGTAGCTCAAATTATCTGAAGCAAATGCGACACACAGATGTAGACTGGTTTGTTAATTTCCCTTCCTGGGCAAAGATACGGAGAGGAGGATTCGGAAAAAACCTGGGCTCAATCAATGCTTCCCATCCATGCAGCTTAACATGAGGAAAACAGGGGTGATTATATCCAGGTGAAAACGGTCTAAGCTCGTACTCTGCTACTTGAGACTAATGGGCAACAGGCAATTCCCTTCCCTAAAGCTAAAAAAATGTCTTTACATCAAAACATCCCTCACTCCATTTTTACAGGTAGGTTTCTAGCGCAGCTCCGGGGAATGAAGTGAGTCACATGCTATTGGTCAAACCGAGAAAAATTCACGTTGGAACCAAAAACCTTCACGTATCTGCCTGCTCACACACTTCAGACACAGAGACAGCCTCCGCTGCGAAGCGCCGATCCGACCCCGCCCACACTCCCGCACTCTCGCCAGCGGATTGAGGGAGACCCGGCCTGCTGGCCCTGTGCCCACACAGCCCAGGAGCAGCTGCCTGACATGCAGCATTCCACGGATTCTAAGAGGGTTCCCGGTAATTGGTGCCAGCCAGAAATAGAACATTCCCCAGCGCCCCTGCCCCAGCCCCCCGCCCCCAACTGCTGTGGCCCCCGCGAGCGAGCGTCCAGTTCGGGGCAGGAGGAGCAGGCGGAGACAGCTGTGAGTGTCCAAGGGAGACGGGAGTTGGGGGGGACCCCAGTTGCTGGGCCGAGCCCCCCAACACCAGGCTGGCCAATAGGCCCCTTACGCAGAGTAACAAACCCTTCTCCACCCCTGGTCTTTCTGCTGCCACTTCTGCCACAAGGTTACTCCTTCCCGGTGGTTTCTGCCATACCGATCGATTGCCATTTCTCCGAAACGTCTGATATTCTCATCTCAAACTGCGGGCATCATGAAAGAGACAGACCGGCAGTGCTGCTCTCCAGGTCTCTAAAGCCAGGAAGACATGATTGAGGACATCATCACACCCCTCTAGCCACTTGACAAGTCGCCTGAGACTGAGCCACTGTAGATTTTAAGCTTGCACTTGTTTCAGGATTTTACTTTGCTTTCTGTAAAGCAAACAAACATCTTCGTATGAAAAGCAATAAACCGATTAGTGCATATATACTGTGCACAGAGTGTACTGGAGCTACTGTATATGCACACCTGATAATCTGACGCTTATTAAATTCACTGTTTAATATCAGACAGACTGCTGGACAATACAGTTACAAAGGAAACCTCTCTCTCAAACCCTTAACTGCTGTCATTCATCAACATCTTTATCCACAACTCTTGAGGCGCAAGGCACAGAAAAGCCAAGTTAACTGTCAAGTAGGTTTCAATTCATGCACCACTTTATGCCACTAACATTTCAAACTCTAAGTCACATTCGATACCAGATATGAGGATATGATTTTACCTCAGTCTCAAAACTGCATTGCCATTCTGATGGCTCATTCTGAGAAAGCCAATACAGAAACCACAGGGATAGATTCAGCCGTTGCTAATGAAACACTGGGCGTTGTTTCCAATGGCTCTCAGTCTGTGGTTTCTGCTCCGTTTTCAGAAAGCTAGAGAGCAACCTTACGTGCATTTGTGCTATACATATCTGTATGTCCATAAGTGCATGCCTGTATAATGGCTACTGTATTTATACATCTGTTGGTCTATGTTAACCTTCAACAAATTGACCCGTTTATCAATTACCACATCCTTTCTCTGCAATCTACACCTGCTTGTTAGCTACCTCACCTGCATACAAGCCAGGGCCACAAACATGATACCCAGTAGTTCTTCACCTCCCGTTCTGAAGTCAGTTTTAATAACTTCCAAGAGCCTTTTTCACCCGCCACTGTCCTTTCAAGTTCCTCCCAAAGCGTTTCAATCTGTTTTGGTTCAAAAAGCACTGTGTACACTGCATGTGTGTTTTAAAGCCTGTTCCTTTTTCTGATTTAGGTCATTTCGGAGTACTCTGACTTTCAGACTAAGGGCCTATGTCATCATGCAAGCTGCCTTCCTGAATTCACTAGCTAGTTCTGAAGAACGGAAAGAAGGCTGGGCTCCTAAAAATGACACTGCTGTTTCTACCACCTGGACCTTGTCTGGTAAAATGTTCAACGGGCTTGAATAAAGATACTGGTTTCACCCGTCCCTTGACCTTAACTCCTCTGAAATGAAACAGGACAAGTCTGACAGGAGATGTACATCCACAGTACGAACAGTACAGAAGAACACAAGCAAGGTTACGAGAAGAGGCCGCCCACCCCATCAAGCCTGCAGGTACAGTAACTGACCCCCTGGATTTCAGCCTAGCCTACTCTTCAAAAATGCCTGGATATCAGCTTCAGCAACATGGCTGGGCAGCTGCCTACAATCATTTGCAGTTTTAAGACCGGCAGATGGCTTTCGCTTGTGTACTCTGGTGCCTTCCTCCATTCATTCTGAAGATATCCACTGGGTTGACTTTCTCAATGCCTTTTGAGCATTGTACATTCTTGAATCAGATCTTACAGTCTGCTTCTTTCAATACTGAAAAGGTTCAATTCTTTCACCCTAGAACTCTGGTGGCTCGCTGTGGGAATTATTCCAGAGGAGCAACATCACCTTTTGTAACATGGTGAACAAGATCTTACTATGTGCATTGTACGATCTAAACAACTTTTAAATGCTACAGTTTTAACTATTTATTGTACCCTCTGCATTTTTATTGCTTCCCTGCACTGTCTAGATATACATGATGCATGAACATGAACACCTAAGACTATGTCTTTTTTTAAGTAACTTCTTCAAGCTGAAACCTCAGCACTTTAAAGTTAATTCGGCATTGACTTCCTCTGGACTACACGATGACGTCAGAGGACCTTCACTGGCTAGCTGCCTCCCGGTGTTCACAAAGTGGTGCTTGAACGGTGCTCTTACAAGCGAACCGTGGAGAGGCCATCGAAGAGAGCGGTGCTTACCCCTGCCTCTGCCCCTCCGGCCTCGGTCCGAGCTTCGTTCCCCGGGAATCAGATCCACTCCGTTCTCCTCTGTTCGAACTGTAGCAAGCACACAGGGTACTGTCAGAATTGTGCACCGAGACAGACAGATACAGTACGTCACAGCAATAATGCAGCAACAGACTCTACCGCTGCTCTCTTGATGTAATAGCAGAACCCCACACACATTCAACTGATACCATACCATGCTCCTCCTCTGCAGACAATAACATACCATGCAATTAAATACTGACAATCATGTATCTGCTACACACAGGGTACTGTCAGAATTGTGCACCGAGACAGACAGGTACACTATATCATTACAATAGCACAGCAACAGACACCACAGCCCTTCTTTCTTAATTAAGGAGCAGAACCCCACACACATTCAACTTACACCATACTCTATAGATAGGCAAAAACCACAGGCACTCCCTTTCCCCACTTTATACCGACCACTTTCTCTCGGCACAGACATGCACACACGCTGTCTTTCTGGACACGCTCTTACACCACACGCAGGCTCGTCACTCTCCTCTCCCGCAACAGCGTCCACTCACACTAACCCCCCCCCGACCCCCGAGCCCCGAGCCCCGCGGGACACCCACGCTCGCGGCTGCGGCTGACCCCGCGGCCCCTCCGGCTGGCAGCCCCGCGGCCCCGGCTGGGCTCCCGCTCCCCGCGCTTCTCCCTGTTCTCTTTGTTCTCCAGCGCCTCCTTCCCCAGGCTGCGCTTCTTCCCCACCGTCTCCCAGGACGTCTGGCGGCCGGAGACAGAAGAGAGGGCCGTTAGGAGCGCGGGCACACCTGCACCCCAGCGGCTCATGACCACGGGTGCCTCAGGCAGAGACAGGACTCGGGGAGACTCCGAAACCCCCCCCCAAAAAGGGGGGAACATTCCCTCCCGCAGGAGCTAAAATGCCGTTATTGTAACATCTTCTCTGTGCCATTTTGCTATGATTTGTCCTCTCTTTCGAATCTACACAAGCGAAATGAATATTAAAGGGGTAAAGTATACAAAATCTAATTAAGTGTATTTTTCTCCAAAGTTTCTCTAACAGTTAAAAATTGCATGGGAAGAGTGGCTTCATTTTCTGCTCCATGTCCACACTCATCGCCCCGTCTACTGTAAAGATCACGAGAAGGACTCGTGGAAGAGAAAGGAGCACAATAAAACCACCCAGTGTGTTACACCGCCCCAAGCCAAGTGGGAAGGAAGCCGCTCCACGGTGAAGCGCCTGACTGGAGTTGTACACCCGGAGTCCTCGTACAGAGAGAAGTTTCACCCTACGGTCAAGACACGGCCAGTCTAAACCAGAACGAAGCCTGCAGGTGCCATACTACTCGAACCCATTTCTGCAGCAGGGCCCCTCAGTGCAGCCGTGCGGGTACGGTGCTTTGCTCGTGGGTGGGCCGACAGCAGCGGCTCGTGCCCTGATGACAGCCCAGCCCTTCTCTCCCTGACCCGACCCGAGCCACTGCACGACGCTGGGATCGGAGCGAGGAAGAGAAGCTCAAGCAATCATTTATCATTCAAACAGGTTGCTGTTGGCCACCTGACAAGAGATTTAACATCTTCCAACAATCTCTGCAACAGAGTGCATTGTGCACATTCCTCAATTCCTCTCCACGCAGGTACAAGAGCCACCGGCACTTCCAAAAACCTGTCAGTAATGTCTGCAGCATTCAATTCGCACATTTGTTTCAGTTTCTGCACAACACTGAAATCCTGTTCTCACTGGGGATTACAGGGCCATAGCTGCTTTTCATGATATTTATGTTATCTGACTTTTCACACGTCTGTCACCAGGTCCCAGCAAGTCAAATACATAAAAACGTCAATCATGTGCTGTGTATTTAAAAGCAGAAACACCTATCTACACACTCATGCTGTATAGACACAGTTGTAAGAAGGCAGAAAAGGAGTTATGCTGCTCAATGCAGAGATGAAAGAGAAATGACAGACACTCTCTGGGACACTGGGAATGTTTCGCCTGCTGCTCATACACACACACAGCTCAGCCCCAGGTGGCACTGACACACAGGCAGGAAATTTGGCCTTTGTCCTGCTTTATTACAGACCAGCTGCTTCATTAAAACATGAAGCTACCTCTTCAAAACAGTACTCCCCTCTGAAATCATAACAGTAACAGGGGAAAAAAATCAAGCTCAGCTGTTACTAGGATAGCTAGCTGTAAAATATGTGGTTTACGAAATTCACAGACTCTGCTTTGGCCCAGCTGGGGAGTGATAACAGCAAGGGTGTCTATGACTGGGCAACTGTCCAGGCCTCCAGGTGTAATGTGAGGCGGTTCAGAGTGACTGTACAGCTCGCACTCTCAGGGGCTTTGGTCAGTCAATGCATTTAACTTCTATAGCTTCTTTCTTGCTATATTAACTCATTTTATATCATTGTTTTTTTTATGTGTTCTTTCTTTCTGCTTGACTGTTTTGCTCACGGTTCATATCTTTATTTTAAACCAACTGCAATGGCACCTCTCTTCTCTGGAAACCTATCAGAAACCAGGCCACTGGCTTCTGACGGCCTCACCTGGGATTCTCCATACAGAGCACGGATAGCTAATCAAATCCATCGATCACACTGCTCTATCCAGACTGCTGTTCGGGGTGAGCTCCATCTGAAATCCCAGCAGCACAGTAACAACAGGGGCTGTTAATGAAAATAATGCTGGAAAGTAAACGCTTACAAAACTTATAGTAACTAATAAATCATGGATATGTGACTGAATTTGATGCACTGAATTCAAGTGATATTTACTAAGAAAAATAAATTGCTTATTTCTTATTGAGTATTTTGCCAGCAGTACAGCACTGTAACTGTCCATATATTTCACTGGTTTCCTGTCCAAATCCAAGGTGAACTACAGAGCTGTTTTCATTTGCCATTGGTGCCACCAGCATTGATTATATACTGCAGGTCCTATTGAAATGACAGGCTACGGTGCTTAAAGTAAAAGACAAAACCTAAATGAGCAACTGAAGTGCTACATTTCAGCTCATTTTAAAACTCATTAAAACTATTACTATTAGAGCTATTACTCTTTCATTACTATTCCTGCTATATTCTATATGTTCGTAATGACTGATATGTGACAAGAAACATGGAAGACAACTGTGAATCAGAAATCAATAGCCTCCTGTCTTTCAGAAATCACAAACCCGATTAGACGTAGTAGAGGTAAAGATGTACCATCAAAGGTCAAGGCAGATATAGGCAGCATACTGTATACCAACAGGTGTATTTGCTCCCAAAATGGCCTCACTCACACTGCTTACAAAACATAAGCTGTGAAAATATTGCAATAAGCAGCAGAGACTCATTGCAAGTGACATTAAAAGTTCCCTCATCTAGGGAACACAATTAAATGAAGGGACCCTTTTCACTTCTCCACGTCAATCTATCTTCCTACCGAGGGGAAATTATTTTATCGATCAGCGACAAACAGAAATGGAATTAACTTTCGAACATACAGATGTAGCGCAGCGAGGTCGTACTCCGAGAACAAAACCATATGTTGATTTCTTTATAAGAACTACTTGTAATAACACTGTAAAGACAGGCAGGGAGGAAACTTGGCGTTTGAGGTGCCTAGTAAACACCAGGAACCTCATTCATCTAAAAGACAGGGGGTAGGAATCAAAATAGCGAGAAACTAAAGCGAGTTCCTGGAGAACGGGAGAACTTTCAGCCCTGAAAGATGAAGTAGTGATACTCCACTGGCACCGATACTAATCTGTCCCTGTTGAAAACCAGCTTGCTTCTGTGAGTGTTGCTGGTAGACCATTCAGTGGCACTTGTTCTTCTGGTCCATAATATCCAAGCCGGTGCTCCAGTATGGAGACCGGAAACACTGTCCTTTTCAGTCAGAGACAGGTCCTTAAAGAGACTCGGGCATTCATAAAACTAATTTGCTGCATCGCTTGCAGAAAGCGCACTAGTGTTTACATTGGCGAGACGCAGATTGGTGCACGACAAGGCAGAGCGTTTTTTGGGAACATGTCAAATAACAACCGAAGAGCTCTCTAAGCTCTTCATTTCACCTCCCCCAGCCATGATTACACTGACCCCTGTCTGCAATCTTTCTCAGGGATAAGAAGAATCTAATACCAGAAAGTTAGCAAAATCATCCCATGGATCACACCTCCCCCCTGCTCTCAATGGTCAAATTCTTATTATATCTCTACATGACATATGCCTTTCATGTTTCTCCAGAAACACATCTTATAGATTTCCATCTTCTCTGCCCCCTTTTCATCTCCCATACCCATCCTTACATTTTCTTTGTCCTTCCTACCTCACAGCCTTAAATACATGCTCTTTCCTTCACTCCAGCATACACCTCAAGTCAAATCCAGCCAGAATGGTTTATGCCGAGTTTCCAGCGTGGAAGTATATTAACATGTCTTTATCCAAAAGAACAGTTTATGAGGAATCCAGTTATCTCTCGTAAAAAGATTTCTTATGAATCCTTCACACTGAATGGTGAAGCCTGTGGAACAGCTCCGGTTTCAGTATGTGGAGCATGCAGAGCCACAGGAACCAGCTGCTACACCCTGAGGGGCAGCAGCGTGCAGGGGGTGTGTGAGAGGGGATACGACCGCTGTCACTTAACAACAGCTGCGGGAATCTTCATTAACATCCGACCACACCCTCTCAGGGACAAAGTCGCGGGGGGGGGAGAGATCTACAAATGGTGGCTGGAGAGGCTGTTCCACCTTTTTTTTTTTACCATCTTTTCATTACATTAGCCTTTGCAGAAACCATGAGGATAATTAAAAGTGGGTGCTGTTCCCATGCGTGTCGGAGAAAGGCCCCAAGCTCTGGGCAGCGCTCTCGTGCGTCCCCGCGGTCTTGAGTACCGTGTCCGAGCTGCCCTCCAGCAGGATGTTGATGGCTCTGTTGACATCCTCGTTGCAGTCGTGGAGAGCCACGATGCACTCGTCCTGGTTCTTCCCGGTGACCTCCATCAGCTGCAGGGACGCAAACAAAACCCCGTCATCACGTCACCTCTCAGACAGACTACCTCTGGTCTGTGTGCTTATCCACGCACACACTTTACATACCGGCACTCGTCTCTTTCACCACTTCCTCAAGCAGGTGGGTTCTGCGATGAACACGCTGCATTGCGTGTATGTTGTCGTGCATGATGATCGGCTGTGACCATTATTATTTATTATTTACGGTTTTGCAATGTCCCATGCTCTTTGTGAAAATGTTGTCTATTGTACAGCGCATGTCCCAAGGGAATGGTGCCAATAAGAATCCGAATGTACATGTAGATATGGCAGATATACTCCTCTCTCTCTTTTCTTACTATAGCTTTCCAAGTATTTTGGCAACCAAGAAAAACATCACAAACTGATTCACGAGGCAACAGGTTTCCTTTACTTATTTCTATTTTTTTTTTATTTACAATCGCTGGTTTTTCCTCAACAGCCAGATCAGAACAGACCATTCTTGGTTGAATTTGCCTACAGGAATTATTAGAGGATCCTGAAAAGCTCATCCATTCTGCGCCTGACAAGGACACTGAACAAGAGAGCCTAGCTGAGAAGCTTTAGATTAGTCTTCCTCATCTCACCAAAGGAAAGCCTGCTGCTTCTGAGCCCACTGACGTTTTCCATAAAGAATAATCCCTTTACAGAATACAAACCACAATAATATTTGCACGGCATCAGTAAAGAATAAACCAAGAAAGGTGTTAAAATGTTTTCGAACCTATGCTGTGAAGTGTCAGAGTAGGTTTTGAGCAAATCACCTGTTTCACTTTGTCCTCGAAGTCTGCGTCGTTCTTGTCGTAGATCATCTGAGCAAGTCGGATCTGTTCAGCTGTGGCCTGGAGAGGAGAGAGCAGAGCAGAGCTTGTTCATTTCGCAAACTGCACTGCACTCCTGTGTTAACCTAACAACAACGGTGTCCAAAAAACACTTCTCACGTATCATCTTAACACCTGTAACACCTGTGTGTCTGTTTGGTTGCAGGACTCACCTGTACCTGTTTCTGGGGCTGTGTGTGTCTGTGTGACTCCAGGACTCACCTGTACCTGTTTCTGGGGCTGTGTGTGTCTGTGTGACTCCAGGACTCACCTGTACCTGTTTCTGGGGCTGTGTGTGTCTGTGTGACTCCAGGACTCGCCTGTACCTGTTTCTGGGGCTGTGTGTGTCTGTGTGACTCCAGGACTCGCCTGTACCTGTTTCTGGGGCTGTGTGTGTCTGTGTGACTCCAGGACTCGCCTGTACCTGTTTCTGGGGCTGTGTGTGTCTGTGTGGCTGCAGGACTCGCCTGTACCTGTTTCTGGGGCTGTGTGTGTCTGTGTGGCTGCAGGACTCGCCTGTACCTGTTTCTGGGGCTGTGTGTACCTGTGTGACTCCAGGACTCGCCTGTACCTGTTTCTGGGGCTGTGTGTGTCTGTGTGACTCCAGGACTCGCCTGTACCTGTTTCTGGGGCCGTGTGTGTCTGTGTGACTCCAGGACTCGCCTGTACCTGTTTCTGGGGCTGTGTGTGTCTGTGTGGCTGCAGGACTCGCCTGTACCTGTTTCTGGGGCCGTGTGTGTCTGTGTGACTCCAGGACTCACCTGTACCTGTTTCTGGGGCTGTGTGTGTCTGTGTGGCTGCAGGACTCACCTGTACCTGTTTCTGGGGCTGTGTGTGTCTGTGTGACTCCAGGACTCACCTGTACCTGTTTCTGGGGCTGTGTGTGCCTGTGTGGCTGCAGGACTCACCTGTACCTGTTTCTGGGGCTGTGTGTGCCTGTGTGGCTGCAGGACTCACCTGTACCTGTTTCTGGGGCTGTGTCTGTGTGGCTGCAGGACTCACCTGTACCTGTTTCTGGGGCTGTGTGTGTCTGTGTGACTCCAGGACTCACCTGTACCTGTTTCTGGGGCTGTGTGTGCCTGTGTGGCTGCAGGACTCACCTGTACCTGTTTCTGGGGCTGTGTGTGCCTGTGTGGCTGCAGGACTCACCTGTACCTGTTTCTGGGGCTGTGTGTGCCTGTGTGGCTGCAGGACTCACCTGTACCTGTTTCTGGGGCTGTGTCTGTGTGGCTGCAGGCAGCACCTTGTCCCGAGTGCCCCGGGTACGCTCGCTGCCTAGCGAAGTCATCATATACAGTATATACAAAACAATGTACAAAATAGAAAATCTGGAAAACAGAGAAAGAAAGAGATGGGGGAGAAATGGTCAATAAATGAGGAGAACATAACCAAACTAGCATTTTTTCCTGCTGTGTAACAGGATGCGAGTCATTTTGTCACACACGCCAAGTTGCATCAGTATTACAGACACAATGAACGTTTATACAAGAAGCAATTTAGAAAGTACCCTTCCTAAGAACAGCTGACTTATAGGAAAGAAAAGGGAGAATTTTAAAAAGACTCGATAGCAAATAAATTCTGTACAAGAAAGCCTGTGGTAACAGCGACGACTGTTACATATAGTGACTGCACAAAAAGATTTTAAGAGCCACTGCAGCAACATTGGTGGCAGCATCTGGTAATCTTTGTGTATGAAAAGCCTTGAGATCCAGGCCAGGGCTGCCTCAACTTAGTAGTATGGCACGGTTGTTAGACTTGTGTTGAATGTGTGTTTCACAGTGATCATGCAGACTGTACTGAGAAATAAATAGAAGAAATTGTTTTAAGTACAGGTGGTTAAAACTTCTTCCCTCCGTTAAGTTGCATGATTAAAATCTTATCCTCACACTATGAAACCTCTTTTTGGTCATACACTGGGAGACTCAGTCACTATTTAACAAATATATTAAATACTCTCCTGACAGTATGAAGGACTTAGAAGTGAACAGACTAACTTCATAATAAAAAGTCGTGAAGCCGTGTTTAAAAATGTCATCGTAAGCAGGGGTGCTGTGTACTGTATAACCACAGGCTCTGGTAACACCTGTCTCCTTCCTCCAATCATCTTAAGTAAACAGCTCTGACAGTCCTTCTCGATAACAAGCAGCCCGCTGTCCAGAGACATGCTTTCGCAAGAGCCTCACTGTGATAAAAAAACTATAATAATATTCCACATTTTCCAAGTTGTTTTTGTTGGCACGTTCACATTGCGACTCGGGCGCGAGGATTAAACCGAGCTCACATCCCATGACGAATGGGTTTGTCAGACCTACACCAACTCGTAGCCTGCGACAGCTGAAACTTTCAAGGAGGGGCTCATCAGCTGTCTGGCCCTACCAGGACTGTTACTGACCAGCCCCAGGGTCACCACGTGAAAAACGTGCCACGATGAGCACGAAAATCACAACCACATACTGGCTAGCTGTGTGCAATCACTGACCATGCGGCTGCTTCACGAAGCAGGTCTAACCAATTCAAGATCAGGATCCGATAACTGACTTCAGGATTACTCCTCTTGAGTAAAGCATACTCTGGTGTAAGTTTTCCAGCTAAGGCGATTCAGATTTAAACAATCTCACTGTGCATTCATGCTCCACTTCAGTTGGAGCTGCGGGTCAACAAAACCACAGTGAAAGAACGTGCATGTTCATCCAGTGACCATGAATTACGGCTCTTTAGGGAAAACCATGAGGATGAAATCTGTTATAATAGTGTAGCCGTCACAAAAGCCAGAAACGATGTCTGAAAGAATCTAAAGAATTGAAGATCAATTGAATATGCAAGTTAATTATGAAATCCAATAAAATATCTCAAGACAAAATGATAAAAATTGCACAAGCACACATTGCACAAGCACGGGCATTATTGAATTTACATCGTTATGGCACTGAAGTGGAGCTCTCCTTCAAGCTATTGCATAGTTGTACAATATGGCTTTGCAGCAGTAATCTAAGCATTTACAGTAGCCACTGGTACTGTCCAATGCAGCGTAGTGCAATCCTCTGAATGAAACATTTCCTAATTTTAGCCAACAAGACTGCAAGAGGAGGAATCATCATCATCACCTCAATAAAGAATGTATTCCTCTAGTGTACCGCGCAAACCCTGTGACAGTGATGTCACATGCCCTGTCTGGCTGAGTCATGTACGCGTTGCTGACGTGACACCATACGCCACAGATCATTTGATAAGACAGGAAACAATGTGATGATGATAGCTGTACATTATACACTCCTAAGTCTTCATAACACCTATTGCAGACTCACACATAAAGACTACTTTTGATGGAAATGACTGTTTTTGCCAACCCCATTTCCCCTCTTCGCGTGACTTACTGTTCAAGCCGCCAACACAGTAAGAAACTGCACCAGTCACTAGCACTAGGAAACCCTATGAACAGAGTTTCAGTTTCTTTTAATGTTGAGCTATGATGAGCAGTATTAACGTACAGGCTTGAGAGATCCTGAATGTAAAGTATACCCTGTCTGCTGAAATTGCATCTTTCAAATAAAAATCATCAGTGAATTGTAAAGGATTTTGGGGATCCCTAAACTTCCAATCTCTTCACAAAGCTTTAATGTCAACTGGATTGCTAAAGAAAAGTGAAGAGTTTTTGCAGAGACTGACTGTTCTGGGAGCTGAGTTCTTAACCACAAAGTCAGGCTAAGTTTGTCTTATCCTGCCTCGGAGCAGGTGAAGAACAGAGAACATGTTGCTATAGTTACTAAACTAAAGACACAATTCAATCTTGCTTTGTGAAACAGAAAATCCAGACTTTTGTCAGCATGTTTACTAAAAGTTATCTTATTAAATGAGTAATCTCGCTTTGTGAAACAGCCCTAATGTCACAGCTATTTTTCACCTCTGTAAATCACCACCACATTGGGAAAGACCCAAACAAGTAAGAGCTAAAAAAACAAATCACAGATAAAAAGTTACTGACAGTAACAGAACTCTACGTACAAGCCACCAGAACACTCTACAGATAACTCAACTGGAGGTTGCTTTCATAGAATAAAGCTCGTTTTAGGTCATCTTCACTGTATTCTCTATATGGAACTACCGGTACATCAGCAGTAACAGTCATAAAAGTTTCCCCTAGTAGAAGAATACGTGCCCCTTACCACAGAACATTACAAAATCACCTGGCAGCAGCGCAAGCAAAGTCTGGTGTCAAAATGCAACTTCTGCAGTGGCTCCGCTGTATAGTGCCCTGCAGTCCAGTCCAGCACAGCAATCACACCACCGCAGGCTGGGACTGAGACCCCTGTCATCTTAAGGCACTTTCACCGAAGTCTCACACTGCCTATGCTGTGCAACAGTTTGGGTCTACTCCACTCACTGCTCAACCCCATAGCACGCTGATCTTGACAGCGCTCCATTAACCAGCAGACCCCTGCTCTACCACAGGGCTACACTGTGCCATCAGGTTTCCTCATCTGTCCTTAAAATCTGCTATATTTCAATCACCAACCCCCCCACCATTCCCCTCTTCCTCTCTGCAATATTTACAGCAGGATGTCCTCATCTGTTTTTAATGACCCACTTCCCCCCGATATGTTTTTCCAATTGTACACGAAGGACCATCGAGATCGTATTATCCTGACTGGGATCCCTCTCAATGTTTTCAAACGGATACTACTCTGCTCCCGGGAGCTCAGAGCCTGTGCTCTGCTGTGCAGGGTGTACGCAGGGGGGGTGGGGGAGGTCACCAAGAAGAGCACCCTTCACCCTCACAGGAGGCAGGAGGGAAATTTATAGCTCTCAGCACACAAGGAACACTGTGAGTGCAGCAAACTCCCCCCTCCTCTCACAGCCCCACTACAAGACTGCCCTCGCATAGAGCCAAGAGGAAAGCAGAGCAGGTGCAATCCACAGAACTACTGGGCCTCACCAACCGAGCGCTGGGGTTCGGCATCTCACAGGAAGACTGAAAAAACAGCACACACTTCCATCAAGGTACAATCTAAAAATGGCTAACGTCAATACAGTTTCGGAAAGATGGAAAGAAAGTTGGCCTGTTTTTTTTTTTCTCCAGAAGATGTTTTACAATGAATGTGCATTTTAGCCGGGAACACACAAGAAATTAAATGGGGAGAGTGGCAGGACTGTAGCAACAGTGTGTGTCTGCAGAACCAGTGCACAAATGATGAAGCATACGCCAACTCATCAAAACCTCAAAGAGCGATATCTAACAGTTTCATTTCATTGCTTGACTTACAAAGCATTCATCTGCTTTCTATGAAGCAGCGGAGCAGGCTTGCAGGCCCGGAAGCAAAACACCGGTTTTAAAAATTAAAACTGACCAGCTTGACAGCTTGAGACTTCTACATTTACAAGTCTACATTTCTACATTTCTTGAACGTAGCCAGGGTATGGGCTTCAACAACAAAGCTGGATAGCTTGTTCCACACTCCCACATCACCTTCCATCTTAGTCTAGGAAATTTAATATTGACAAGACGAGTGGACGTTATCACCGTGTTTGGGATTTCCACTGTGAGTGTCACTGGTGTGTAACTTTCTTTTTTCGTACTACTTACCTCATGACAATAGAAGCAAACTGGAGCCCACAGACAAACACTTTTTGTAACATCCAGGTATTATCCCACCACAGCCCCTCTTGTGAAGCTGCTGGTTCCCTCCGTGCCTTATATCTTATAAGTCATGACAATGCCCTCAGCCATCACCATGAAGCCCACGAGGCAGGAAGCCTAGTGCAGATCTTCACACCCTCCAAAGGAGCAGAGAAGCTGTCCCCCCATTAAGGTCTGGCAGCACGTTACCGAGTGGTGATCAGACTGTTGCCTGCTGCAGACACAAGTCTCAGACTGCAATCTCTGGAGGTCACGGAAATATCCTTTGGGTTGATCTCTTATTTATTTGGAATCTGGGAGTGCTGTCCCATAGTGCCCACACGTATATGCACATGGACACGTAAAACAGCTATAAATGCTAAGAGAGTGACAAGTCCATTTCCACTCCTACAGTGTTCCGCCTCCTAGCCTATTCTGGGAAATTCAGGAATTACAAGACAGGTGATCACCGTGTTGAACATCTCCATTATATCTTTCTAAAGCACCGGAGATTCATTTGGTTTCAAAGCTTGCTGTGTTTTCCAAGTGCCACTGTGTTGTTAGCACCCTGTTTCATGTGAATCTGGACAGTGGAAGCAGACAGGAGACTGGCACTTTTTCTGAGCCTAGGTTATCTCCCCACCCCCTCCCCCTCCTACAAAGATCTGAAACAGCTTCACACAGAGGATTTCAATGAGGCACTTGAACAGGCAAACAGCGTTCTGAAGCGGAGACTCCAGACGCGAACCCTAGAGCACAATGCAAGGAAAAGGAACTAGCACTTTAATCTCTCACGCTGCCACACTCTGCTTCCTTTCTCCCCACTCCGGGCTGTGGAACGCAGCAGCGATTATTCTGGGCTGCACCCTATCTGCTCCAGATACGGCTCCCCCCGGCCTCAACACATTGCGCAACACAGGCTCACACAGCAGGCACGCCGCACACGCACAGAGCCCGTCAGTGTAAGTCTATAACCCACTATCTGCTGTCTTAATATAGGTCGCTGATGAGAACTCCACCGTATCCCCTTACACTGCACTACACCCCCCACGTGTCAGAGACCTGCTCCTGCTCCTATAGATGTATACAGTGTACACACCTCTAAGCCAGGAGGAAGACTCGTTTGGATCCCCTGCGGTCCCCGATGCAATCAGCTGCACAGAGTGCACCAGCGTACACTGCGATTCCACCTGTCATTTCTATCCATTTCCGCTGCTCCGCTGGAAGCGCGCTGTGAGATCAATGAGATCGAGAGGGACGCTGTAGCAGAACAGCAGCCTGTCTGGGCTGCTCGCGGCTGCACAGAGGCAAAGGCCGATATCGAGAGCCAAGCCAAGAGGTGGCACAGTGCCCCATTATAAAGGACGTACAGGCAAGCCATGCCACACGTATCGGTGACACATCCCATAACAGAGGCATGTGTCGAGTGTGGCTGTGAAGCTTCGGGCGCTGGTGGTGCCACACCTGTTCTTCATGAGCGGGCACTACAGTCATCGCCCCTCCCCTGTGAGGGCAGGGAGGGGGTCTGCTGGCAGCCACATCGAACACGTCTCAGTTCAAGACACCGCTCCTGTCCCTAGGCTTACTTCAGACAGCAGAGCCTGTCGGATTTATCCTTCCTTCGGGTTACTGCAGCTACAATGAAAAGACCACTTCCAGTCCTGAGGCACATCCACAACCCCGAGACGGAAATCAACCGATCTCCATCTCTGGGCCATTAGCAAAAAGACTGATAACACATGACAGCCAAGACGAAACTAAAAATGAAAAACAAGCCTCATGAGATGAAAATGACAAAATCTCCAGCTAAACCAAGTACTTTTTAAAAGTAAAAGCAGACCCCTGTGATCACGATGAGGATTAAATCTATATCCAGTGACCACAACCTCTCTTCAGTAACTCTGTCTTGCAAAGTGATTATGTGAAACTTTAGAAACAGCACCAAGTTTTGCTTTAGGCCAGAGCACACTGGCTGAACACTTCCCTGCCCCCCATGATTTTAGTTTCTGAATTTTTTCACAGCTTATGCATGCTTTATGGGGCTCAAATTAAAGATTTTTTAAAGAATTTTAAAAAAATGTATCAAGTCCCTTCAAAATCTTCTGTTCCGTGCCCATGTGGTGTATGATGTTGACTACAACCACATACTCCTACTCCAGCTTGTTAAACTAGCACAGCAAGTACGTGACAGTCCTCCCTGTGCTGCTATCAGTGGAGTCAACAGAGAACACTCACCACAGCCACTCGGCCCAGCCAGCAGGGGGAGCCAGAGGGTCCTCCTGCCCCAGGGGAGTGCGTAACAACATTCGCAACCAGCACACTGTCCACTCACATTCACAATTACACCAGCATGGACATGATTTACAACTGCTTCAATTCCAACTGGGGACGGGGATATCTTAAACATACTACACTTTTAATGCCCCTGAAGATTTCTAAATTACATATGATGACAGTTTTTCAATTGATGAGCTTTTGAAATTCATTCCTTTCAAAGTAACTTAATTCAACTGTTAAAAATAACGCCGAATGTAGCACCCCACTCTGTACACATGTAGACCACTACAGTGCATGTTATCCAATAAAACTACTGTTTAGAAACATCCACATCAGTTTAGCAGATTGCATGGTTAATAATACTCCCCTTCAATCACAAAAATTTAGAAGCCACATGGGAAGTAAAAAGCTCTTTCTTCTTCCGTCTAAAGGAACTGTACTGTCTAGGAATCTCCCCTGGACATACTCCACAACATGAAGATGACTATGAAAAACACAGATCAGAAGGACTGCTTGAACACCGGCAGTAACACACATGGTGCTGTGAACTGCCTGAATTTCTTCAGGGAAAAAAAACACTGTTAGAAGATCCTGCCCCTGCCATCTGCACAGATATGAAAACACACTATAGCAGAGGAAAACAAAATCACACTGGTTTTCAAATTAAACACAATATTGACTCAGCAGTGCTCATTATAGGAGGCTTAAACACACATTAGGATTAATATTCCAAATCCCTTGTCAAAGCAGAGCTTATCTGTGACTGTGCTGTCATATGCCAGCCCCCTATAATTTGCACAAGAGTAACCCCCCAGCGGTGTACGGATCTGGTGCAGGCCAGAGCCGAAGAGAAGCTGTCAGCACTGGTCACGTCACCTTGCCACTGCTTGAGATCACCTCTCAAGGGACCCACGTTTAGAGAGCCACTGTCAGCTGCACTCCAGAACAACACATTTAACCTCACGCACAACACGAATAGAAAAAAACAGACACCAAGATACAGGCCCTAATATTACATTGCTTATTCAGCAGGGGATAGATGAGGTAGATTTATATATCTAAGCTAGGAGTTTGAGCGACCGACACTATGAAACACTTTGCCCACCCATCTTCAATGTTTTGGAGTATTGCACCATTACATTCAAGATGCTATGCTTTTCCCTCTCAAAAGTGTATGTAGAGTCTTTCACAGTGCCCAGGTAAGCTAAAGTCTGGGGTGCAGCCATCCTGAAGTACACAAGGCAAGAGTTTTCCAAAGCAGTATTAAACTCAAGCTTCGTTACCTGAATCGTGTTCGTTTTCTCTCAGGCACATAACCACCACGCCTCTAATACACATTTTCAGCTTCATCATCAAGTCCTGCTCTAAATTTGTCATGTACCAAGAAAACCATTATAAAGCAATCAATACATTTCTCATTTTAGTAACAGTTTTCAACTTATGATCTAGTGTTTCTCATGTTGGCATCGCCAGGGTTATGGTCTCTGAAGTGTTTTCTGCTGTACCTTCCAGTTTATCTTACACCTGGTTCAGAAAGCCTCTTGGAGATGGATGCTTTCTTCAGAGCCTGGTTCTTCACTAGGAATGGCCAACCGAGGTCCTAGTCAGCACCCATCCAACAGTTCTTATATGTCACTCTTGCTTGTTTTAATCGGAAATATTACTGGAAACTTGGAACGCGTCTGCCAATCACTGTGGCAATACAACCGATTCAATTAATCACTGGAATGGCCATCAGTGTCCTTAAGAGCTCCAGGGTGTCGGTTTTCATTTCAAATGGTTGATAAGCTACCTACCTGTACAACACACCAAGCCTGGCGAACACTAAAAAAAACCTGTCAGGTGAGGATTTAAGCGTCACCCATAAAACCTGCTGGACTGGGTGGGCCCCCACTGGTCCATGTTTGAACCAGCATGCGAGTCCTTTTCCATTAGCCTGTTTTGTGGACTCCTGCAAGCACAACACATACCAGCCCTGACGCCCACAGGGAGCAAAATGAACAGGGACAGGCAAACCGGAGGACATGAGTGGACACTACAAGGAAGTGCATTTAAAACTCCAAACAGGAAGCCCTTTTTTAGCCAAAGGATTGTGGGAGTGTGGAACAAGCTACCCTGCCATGAGTTTGAACCCCGAGCCCTGTCTTCTTTCAAGACACAGCTGGTTGTGATCCTTGGATTAATTAACTACCATCTGCCAGAACACAGGAGACAGATGTGCCGGATGGCCTTCTCGCATTTGTAACTACTATCATGATCCTCCCAGCACAGGGCAATTTGTGAAACTCCAACATCAGGACACAGAGCAGCCTAACCAGTTTCTTGTCTGCTTTTAGGCTAACTCCCCCTCTCACTTTCACCAGCTTTCACTAGCTCGAAAGAACTGTACGAGCCAGAAAGAGACAGAGAGAACGAGATAAATACCGTTCAAGGGCACACTGAGAGCAGCTGAAGCAAAGGATGTAAGGGATGGGGAGAAGAGAGATGGACGACAACTCCACCCCATGCTTACTGCCATTTTCTTGAAAGACCGTGATCACAGACAGCCCAGACACACCTCCCCACCTCCCCAAGATCACTGGCACTTCAGGCATGGCAGCGGCCAGGGAGGGCGAAGGCGAGACAAAAGACAAGAAACAGGAGAAATGAAAAACAAGCAGAGAGCCAGAGAGAGCCTTCAGGCTGTGTGCTACTCTCACCACTCTCCCCGGACTGAAGGCCACAAGAAGTGAAGAACCCAAGCTCTTTCGAGAAAACACTTGCTTGTTTTCAATCTCTCAAGGCTGTCACTGTGCAAACACCCTTGGCACCCCCTTCAAGGCAGAGTTAAACAAAGCGGAGATGAGCGCACATCCAGGCAGACAGAGAGAGAGGCAGAGGGAGGACAAGAGAAATGACGGAGTGTCGTGTAAAGAAGCAGAGAGGGAAACATACACAGCAGGTGACAGATGAGGTGGGAAGCAGGCGTCTCAGGAAGGGGTGGTGAAGGGCTGGAAAAGACGACCACCCACAGAATAGCAGCCTTTGAACTGCAAAAAGTCAAAAGTAGGAACATACACGCTGCACGCCAGCAGGTCTAACAGCAGCAGGCTGCTGATCTTAATTGGCGTGACCTCTGGGGTCTGCACAATGTATGTGCCCTACCTAATGCTCAGGTGGCTTCTCTACTCATTGCCCCCGAGAGATCCCGAGCGTGGCACAGTGCCAGTCACATGTTCTGTCACTCTTCTGACGCACCACTCGCTCGCCTGTGTGAAACAGTGTAGCTCAGTGGTTCCCAACCCTGGTCCTGGAGGAACACTGGTTTACATTCCAGGTGAGCTCCAAATCTCCCATGCCAACTGATGACTAAACTGTACTGCTTGCTTGTTTGTTCAGACTTTAATTGCACGTACTTTCTTCAGTCAGTCCTGAGTGTAAAAAAAAAAAATACCCTACATCAAGGGTATCACTTCCTACAAAAAGGAACTGGTCCAGTTGGTTACTTTTTCAGATGCCTGGGACACCCCATTTATGTGTCCAGTTCTGGGTGACACGCAAAGCTTTAATAAAGAACACGTGCAGGGGCCTGAGCAGGCACATAGCAGGTCTGGCAGCGAGGAGCAGACGCAGGCAGGACAGTTCTCTCTAGGCACGTGAAGACAGCATGCACCATCAACAACTTCTACGAGTAAAACTGCAACTTTCCATCTTCACTACACCGCCCATAACTTCCCTGCCTTCTGCCTGCCACCCTCTCGTCTCGGGGTTCTGCCTTCGTGTTGCTTTCCGATACTTCCGTCATGTTATCACCTGCAGGTGATATGGATATACTGTAGATTACCTTGACCACAGCATCCTCAAGAAAGCACGAGAGCTGCTTAAAAAGGATCAGCGCGTCGCCATCTGCGATCCACGAGCCCCCTCCACCCACACCTGTACTGATGATTTACCACCTGACCTCGCAAGGCAGAAGCAGAGGTTTTAGATCCTCCTTCTAATAACGCCCCCTGCTCACAACTGTCCAATTATAAACGTCACGGGAGGAGAACTGAAACCGAGATCACGGTGCTCTGCTTGGGCTCTGGTCGGGAGCCCGCGTTAAAGACCAGAAAATAAAATCTGTGGCAGCGGGAATGATCATGCACTGCATATTCAGTTTCAGGCTGCTGATGCTGATTCACCAGCACTGGCTTGGCACCTGGATCTTCAATCAATATCAGCAATCAAAACTAACTAGAATAACCCTTCAGGAAAAACACATAGCTCTGCATGGAGTATTCACACCATCCTCTCTGCACAAACAATAATACCGGCAAAAGATACCGGTATTAGATTCACACATATAAACAGAGCCTTGGCTTCTTCAGCTACACAAACAATTTTGCTTTGTGATCCAGCGGTGCAGGTTTAAAGCTGCTTGCTTTCACCAGAAAAATGAAATCTGCTTTTCCTTACAGTTCTTTGCAAAGTTAATGACATTCATGTAGCTAACACAGACCAAAGACACGCACAGCTAACACAGTCTCCAGGCTATAGCCAGGGAGCAAACTGTAAGATGTAGAGTGCCACAAGCAATTACTCCTTAACGAATCTGATCAATGCAGCAGTTCACACGGATGTTGTTGCCTCCCTGTGCCACTTACAGTAAATTCACCCGCTCTGCCACCTCGTATGGTGGGGTCTCTCTAATCATGCTCTCCTCCC
This sequence comes from Atractosteus spatula, assembly GCF_055471065.1. Lineage (NCBI taxonomy): Eukaryota > Metazoa > Chordata > Actinopteri > Semionotiformes > Lepisosteidae > Atractosteus > Atractosteus spatula. The sequence continues at coordinate 6,972,944 of NC_142708.1, read as the reverse complement.
TGCCCAAGGGAACTGGGTTCAAATGCACCCACAAACACTCCTAATCCAACACGCTTTAAGACTGGATTCCTCCCAGTGCATTCTCCCAGTCACAGCCTCACCAGCTACCAGTCATTCAACTCAAACTCACTTGTGCTGAAAAATCTTCAAGCACTTAAAAAACTGGCACAAGTTTTGAGAGGATCATAAACAGGTGTGTTAGACCAGGCTGAGCGGCTGGTAACTGATAGAGGTGTGATCGGCAGACTCATCTTGATGAGCAGGGATGAATGCAACGTCACAACTGCATTTGAACACAGCTCTGCTGTCCGACAGCACAGCCTGGACCCTCCAACAGGCAACACTGTATACAGCAGTAAGGCCACCTACACCACCCCACCAGGAAGCTGGATATCTCACAGGATCTTCATGTAATGTCATGCCTTAACTGTTACACTTCTGTAAAACATCCTTTATGGCAGTTTCTGGTTCACTGTTTGCAACCATTGACCTACTATCCTGGAAAAAAGCAGCATGCTCAATGGTCTGAGAAACACCGAGGGGGGAGGGGGGCAGTGTTGTTCCAGACCTGTTTTACATCATCGTGCTGTCCATTGATTGCCTCCCAGGCTTTTTGCACAGTCCTTTCCGGATTTTCCCGGCATTCCCCCTGAAAGGGAATGAGCTGTTCCAGACCAACGCAGCCCTTGCCCAGCAATACAGCAGGGTTCAACAACGCTAGAGCTGCTTTTTAAAAAACAAATAAATAAAAGACTTCCCCAGGGGTGAATTTTTCAAAGGAAATCTGAGAAAACTGGGCAGCGGCATGTTGCCAGACTCCACTTTCCCACTTGAGCTCGTGGGGGACGAGCCATCAGCACTCCGAACCTCAACGCGCAAAGGAGACACCATGAGCAGCCACAACAGGAGACTCGACAGAGGGCCACGTTTACAGGACGGACAGGACAATATTAAACAGCCCAGACGACAGGAAACTGAATTACACAACGAGGTGCGATTACCTCCATCAAACCACATTTCTCAGAGCAGGAGGCACTTTACCCAAAGGGCTGTGGGAGGGTGGAACAAGCTACTCAGCCACGTTGCTGAACTCGAGAGGTGAGATTCATCTAGCCATTACCAACTACCGAACTGACTTGATGGGCCCATGCTTTGTAATCTCCCCGATGTATAAAAAACAAAAGTTTCCTCGCCTCCCCGTGTCGAAGCCCTGGTTTGGTTTTGGTTGGGTTAGTTCTGAGGTTTTATCGCCTTCACTTCGTTATTCATCGTTACCTTTTCCGCCGAATACTTCCAAGTTCAGGACACTCGTTCGCCTCTCAGCACACACAAAAAAACGGCCTCGGAGACCCGGCAGCCGGTATATAGCCCGCCACACACCCGCTCCACGGCCGGGCTTACCCACGCAGCGAGAGCCGAGAGCCCGTCGCGTCAGAAGTTACAAGTTAACCGCTAAACGGAATCGGAAACAAAACTTGCTGCAGCGCTCGCAGCTGAGCCCCCGAGAAGTTGACTCCCCTCTGCCCCGTCCCTAGCAGGAGCGCAACTTGCCAGCACCGCGGCCACGGACTGGACTGCAACGTCCGCCGAGGCCAGATGGACCGAACCGAACCGAACCGGGGCACCGAACCGGCTCCGAGGAGCAAGAAAACGAGCAATCTGGCGGACCTCAAGACACCTGGAAGCGATCACGTTTAAAACACACGAGAAGAAACAACGACACCGGCGGAGAAGAACCCCACCAGGCACCATGTCCAGCATGTCCAGCGCGCCCACGCTTCGCTCTCGCAGCGGGTATCGATCGCGACAAACCGGTCTCACGGCTCCGGCGGCGGGGCAGCACGACGAGCGCCTTTGTTTTGCTGCTGGTGTCGCCTCGCTGGCCCGGCGCTCGGGTCCGGCGTCCCTCTCACACCCGCAATGATACACGTCCGCATTTCAAATACTGAGGGCTACGCAGGGGGGAGGGGGGGGGGGCAGCGTATGGTATTAAGATATTTTTTTAAAGAAAATGGCCCCACACACTCACACACATATATATAGATACTCCAACCCCGACACAGCCACAAGCAAGCCCGCAGCAAAATTACAAAGGAATAAGCCACAGCACCTTACTACCCGGTGCGATATCCTGTGTATTTCAGTCAATTCTACACCATTAAATAAAGATTGTCGGCTGGAAGTGATATTTCAGCCGAGTTTTTGTGCGGCTCCCGGAGGGCTGGTTACCTGCTAACGTGCTTCACTCGGCCAGCAGACACCGTCACGTGACCCCCGCACTGCCGCCGACTGCGAGGCGCTCTCTCGCGCCCGCGTGCGCGCCCCCGAGAGGCGGGGGGTGGGGGTGGGGGGCAGTCGGCGGGAGCGCGCAAGGTGGCTGCCGTGCGCGTTGCCTCGCTCGTAAGGTCGCGCTCTCGTTCTCAAAGAAAGTGCTTGGTCGCCCTCTTGCAAGGGCTAAAACACGACTGTATGCGCCTTTGTGAGCAGTATCATGTGAAACATATCTGGGCTAACGTGTTCAGTGTTCTGTGTGGGGTAATTTGTTGGGCGTGAGTGAAGTTTTATTTGATCTCCGACCCAGGGAAAAGTGTGAGGAGAGAATGCAGACTCGCACTGTGTCTTCTTGCTAAGTCTGCTAGTTTTTTTTTTTAATCAATAAAGTTTGATAATCGGCCCTTGAAAGCTCTTTTCTCCTTCAGGTGAATGCCTAAAACCCTAAACCGAACCCAGGATTTTACAATACTGGGATCTTTTTCTCGCGTACTGCAAAAGGCGGCCACCCGACCGCATGACTTTACAATGCTTCAGAGGTTTCTTTCCGATACAGCGCCCTAACAAGTCTCGGCAAAAAAAAACAACACCCGAATAGTCCCCTAAATACTGTATTAAGATTTATTTTTTTCGTCGTCACATTTTTAGTAGTAGACCCTTCTCTTGTTTCTGCGTGTCTAACACCAAATGTGAAGACCTCGGTGCAGGTTCACCAAAGCCCTAGAGGACGAAGCGAGACAGGCGTGAAAACAGCGGGCCTGTCGCTGGGGGGCGAGTCAGGAGACAGCTGAGCCTTCGTGTGCTACGACAGGCTACTCCTTCGACCTGGTTCACTCCCTTTAACACCCCCACAGACGAGAAAAATATTTAACACAGATGGGAAAACTGGGTGCATTTGATCAAATGGGGTGTTGTCAATGAGTTTGTTCAAGTTCAAGTTTATTTGTCCTTTCAGCCGTATACTTTGACCCGTGAGTGCTCGGATACTTTGAGGAGAAACAGACGACAGCCTTGTAGATAAGAGGAATTATGTGGGCAGGTCCACCGGTCATCCGGGCTTGTAACCTGCCTTCTCCTTTCTAGATTATTCTACCAATCGCGAGTGAACAATCAAGGACGCGAGGGCGTTGTGGGTTTCGCATGACTCCAACATCCTGGGCAGAAACCAGCCACGCAGTCCAGACCTCCAGCAAAAATAAGAGAGAGGCGGTTTGGAAACGAAATGTCAGAGACGGGACATCGTAAGAGACAGGACAAACAATAACCCCAAAAGAGCTCTTGAGAAAGTCATCGTGTTGTCTTTGGTGCCCGTCGTGGGGCATACAAAACAAAAACACTCACACTCTTAAGCACCACTAGTCTTATCCTAAGTCAGGAAACTTTCTCTTTGTAGAAAAAAATAAACTGACCGCTGACGCAAATGCGCGCTCACGCTCGGCTGTATGTGGACGCGCACGGCACGGCTCGTCAATGAGCTCGTGCGCTGCCGACCCTGCGTGTCCGTTGACAGCCGAAAAACAGATGCGAAATCTTAATAAATCAAAGCATGATTTAAAAAAAATCACACCGCAGTGTTTATTTCAGCGATCAATCAACATAAAAAACAGTTAAACAAAATAATTGTAAAAAAATCTCTTCACGAAAAATAAAGAGGCTAGAGGTAAGTCGGTCCCAGCAGCCCGAGGGGGTGACGTCATGATTGTGCGTCGGCTTTGTTTGTGTTGAGAGCTGCTTGAGGCGCGGGGCACGTGGGAGCCCTGGTATTGCTGCTGCATCTGGTAGCGATTAGGCGTTGCAGTCTGTACTTAGTACTCAAGTCCTTCAGAAAAACGGTCTCCACTGTCACTAAGGAGGGAAAGGGAGAGAAAAGTAATATAACACTCCCTAAACAAATAAACGAACAGAAATGATTATTAGTTTTCGAAAAGGGTATCCTATCTGTGGAATTTAAATGCTGGTTTCCAGAAATAACCATTTACTAATTTGATATGGTTGAGAAACATACATTTGGATGATAGAAAAGTTATGTTAAATGTTAATTTGGAGGTTGGTGGTTTTAATACCCGTACATTATGAGCTGCCTTGTATGGCAGTGAATTAAGATCAGTATTAACCTATGAATGGAACAGGTAAATGCTGAAAGGAAAAGAAGAGACAAAATTTTGGTGGTATAGCCGTTTCAGAAGGCCTTCTTGAACGTATCCTATGAATGCTTTGTGTTCATTTAGTGTACTGTTGACACAGAATTTAAGAATTTACATCTAGACAATGCAAGCAAGCAATTAAAAAAGCAGACGATGTATATAGTATTCATATAGTATGCTATATATAGTAGATGTAATAGAGTCACATGTAAGTGTACATATAAGTGTAAAATTATTGCACAGTAATCCGCTGTCCAGGGAGTGGAGCTGTATGTGCTCAGAGCCCACAAACGACTGAAATCACATCCCAGCAGGGAACGTTCACACTTGTTACCTTTGCACCCCAACTGCCTGGTTAAATACTTAATTTAATGCATTATTTTCCTAATTGGTCAAAATGACTTTCTGCATTGGCATGCCACCGATGACTTTGAAGATAAGATCACTTTATTAGCCATATACAATGTCTTGTATTAGGAATTTGTCTTTTCACATACCCCAGCTTGCTCTCTATGAGACACACAGGCGGAGAGAGAGAAGCTGGGGGTCAGAGCACAGGGTCAGCCGTTTATACAGTGCCCCTGGAGCAGTTGGGGTTAAGGGCCTTGCACAGGGGCCCAACAGAGTAGGATTCCTCTGCCAGCCGTGGGATTTGAGCCAGCAACCTTCCAGACACAGGCGCAGATCCTTAGCCACAGAGCCCCCACACCACTCCAACTACATATGTTTGGACACAACCCCTAGCAAGCAAAGTAACTTGACTTGACTCATCCAAAATTAGAAAACAGGTATTGGCAACATCACATTTACCTCAACTACCTGATGATTCTCTTGCCCCAGTGTTGATTCCATCCAAACCCTCCTCTGGGTACAGACCATGACTGATAAATAATGCAGATACAATGTCTAGTTAGATTGCAGAAGAATGGTTACAGACTGGAGGCTGCCTTTCGGTTCATCTAGCTCATTTAGACAGTCAGGGTAGTTAGAATAGTGACTTAATTCATCTAAGGATCTCTTCCAGCTGTGGCCAGAAGGAAGCCAGACAACATGGCTGTGCTGTGTGTTCCACACTCCCACAACCCTTTGGGGAAAGACTTGTCAGCTTTATTGGATGGGTGGAGTCCACCTGGTAGCTGGAGGGGGCTTTGTGTCTTTGACTAAGTTTTAGGAAATGAATAGGGGTTGACTGCTATTTTCCACGTGAAGCTCTCAATGAGAACCGTTATTTATGAAGGACTGACCAGGGAGCTGCCTCAGCATATGTCTCAGCTACAAAGGACAAGTTGACCCCACGATGGAAGGTCAAAAGCAAAGAGACAGAATGATGCTGGGCTGTGAAGCCTCTGGTGAGGAGGGGGCAAGCAGGACTTCCAGGGAAACGAACATGAAGAGAGCTGGGAGGAGGTGAGAAACGGGGCCCACAGAGGTGGAACCTGGGAGACAAAGCCCAGCGGGATCGTGGAAGAAAGAAATCTGGGAATGAACAGTGAGATTTTCAAAGAGCCGCTGAGAGCTGGGTGAAGGTGTGAGCCTCATGAAAAGATCATTCTGATTCCTTTGTTTCTTTCCAGCGTTGGAGTCGCTGAGAAAGGGTGCCGAAGGGAAAGTGAGTGTGATCGTGGTTGGGGAAGGTCAAATGGCAGATGATGAGCTAGGAGAGATCTTCAGTCCTCACTGCTCTCACGTTTCCCTGAATCGGTCACCCAGTTTTCCTGCTCTTACGATGATGTCAATGACTGGGCATTGTCTGAGACAGACACAGCAGATAGGATGGCAGGACAATCCTGGGAATGGCTGATATACGGTATATTTGCAGCACATCAATGTAGTCATATGGATTAGATGCTTCTGGTATCTGTAATGACACGTACACAAGCACTGATTCACCTCAGTGGTGCGGGAGGAGGTCAGGCAGAGTTAATGGGGTGGTTTAACCCACTGAATATCAAGCCTGGGGCAGAGCAAGAGAATCACAGAATGGAACCAGTATCCAACCACTATGCCACGAGAATGCTCTTTTTGTCATCAGTCACCTCAGGTGGACCCAGATGCACTGCAGTGTTGAGCCAGGGCTCAGTGGAGACCACCTAGATGGACATCAGTGAGTGAGGAGTGGACATGCAGGACTAAACCGCAACTGTGGTGAACCACATTTAGATGGTCTAAGCGTGATGGTCTGGATGGGAAGCTCTACTTACACAGCTTTTGATGGCAACCTGACTAAACAGAGTCCCACTGTTCTAATCCTGGGACCACACACTCATGCTGCTCATGAAACGGAATAGGACATGTCACGCTGTGGACGCCCTGCTGGCCAGACATGAGCCTCATTGAAGGTCTGTGGGATGTGTCTGGGAGGACGGGTGGTGTGTAGAGCTCAGAGGCCAGCGAACAGGCACATGCTGGTCCTGGCTCTGCGAGAGACATGGGACAGGATCCCCCAAGACAGCACCTGCAACCTGTTGTGAAGCCCGTGCTTCACATAGTGGTCACACACGTTGCTGGCCAGTGAGCTTCAAGGTAGAACCCCTGTTGATCAACTCTGCATGATAATGTCAGTCAGCGTAATGAATTTCACCTTTCTCTTGCCTATCCAATGCCAGCGCATCTCCTACAATGTAGACTGACATTTACCTGACAGCTTTTTTTGTATTAGTTACAGTTCTCGATTTCTTCACCTCGATCTGCGCAAAAACGTGGAATGTTGAAGTTTCAGTAGGATGTCTGTAGCCCCGCTTCGAGCTTATTTCTTTAAGGGCAAACCACCTTGTTCTTTATTCATTATTTATTGAACTCTATTGCACTACCTGAGCACAGCGTGCAGGTAATCAGATCTGAATCTTTGACAGAGCTGAAAGCCCTGCAGGTCAGGGACTGGTATTAGAGATCTAGCGCTGGTCATCACTGGAGGAGCCGAGATCGCATCGCTCTGCCACTCTGCAGCTCTTCTCCCGTCCTTGGGGAGTCTGCTGGTTTTCATTTCATTTCCCCATCTTTTTAATGCCAAGGTGTCGCTCCTGGAACATTTAATTAGCCAGGGAAAGCGCAGCACCAGGAGGAACCAGAGCCAAGAATCCCACAGAGCAGACGATACAGAGGTACACGTGAGAAACATGACAGCAAGGGCATAGAGAGACAAGCAGCTTCTCCCTGAAGAGATGCAGTGTGTTTCTATACACAGAGGGTCTTGACATTCACTGGGAATCGGTGCAGAGCACCTTTGCGAAAAGCCAAAATTGCATGTAACCACGTTTACCCCCGTACTGTGCATAATGTACTACAGTGTATAGTGTGTATGGTTAAAAAATGTACATATCCCTCCCTTATATGGTAATTAAAAGTAGTAATGCATTGGCTTTCAGTTAATGAAAATGAGATGGATTCGTTGGGAATAACAACACACAAGAATTGGTATCATTGATAACTGCGATCCTGGTCTTGTCTCTCTCCCAGAGCTCACTAAACCCATGTAGGGCTTCAAGCAAGATATCACCACTGTATTGCGCCAGGATTTCATTTTTTCCCTGCACTTGCCCTGTCGCCACTTAGATTTAGAATTTGGCAGAGAATTTCCTTCTCAAAACGAACTGCTTCTGTAGCCCTGCTTCCACCGTTCACGACGTCCTGCACCATCTCTCTAACTGGGAACCAGTGTAGAACCTTCCTGGAAAGAAATCCCTGCAGTTCTATATTTCTGATCATATTTAGCGGTTCCACCTGTGCCACGGGTTACATTACTTTCTTGTGCTACATTTGGCTTCCTGATCACCTTTCCTTTTATAATACGCAGCTTTCTGCGATTCTTGTTTGTACATCTAAGCTTTTACAACTATTCCTGCAGGTTATCAATACTCTTGTCTAGTTGTGCCTTTCCTTCACCAACTCCCTTTTCTGCTGTTCATTTAAAATCACAGCCTGCTCGCGTTCCACAGCTCTCTGGTGAGCGTCTCAATTTTTCCATCTCTGCGCCTAATCCCTTTGTCCACATTCTTAACACTTTCATCTCCTAACTTTGCATTTGCCTTTATGTAATATTTTGAGAGATTGAGTATCTGCTTCAGGCTTGTAAAGTCCTCTCTTTCTTCCTTGTCTAACCCAGCTCTTTCATCTTCTAGTTTCCTGCATTCTTCCACCATCCCGTGTACATTTTGAAACTGTCCTCCTCATTCACTGACCGCCTCATCAGTGCCCTTCACATCACCAAATTTTTTTTTTCCTGATCTTCCGCCACAAGCAGAGCTGGTGCTCGCTGTCTACTGTGCATCCTCTGAAGCCGAAAGCTCACTGCTCTCCTTTTTCACTTGGGGCAGAGAAAAGATCCGGTGGTCAGAATCTTCCCCTCTCCCTCCATCCCCCATTCCTCGCAGTAAAGACTGCAGCAGTGTGTTTACCGCTCATGCTCGGTACAATCCAGAAACAAGACCCTGTTGAGAGGGGGAGGCTGGGTAGTGGGTATGGGATTCGTCTCGCCATCCTAGTCTGTTGTGCCACTGATTGGAAAGTTGCGCTTAACAACCTTCGGCTCGGTTTCATCCCACTCTCATCTTCTTCCATCCAAGATCCCTTCGGCCAGCCCGAATCGCGAAGAAGGGAACTGGCAGATGTTAGAACGACAGATGTGGAGACTCCACTGTACAGTAACGCCCACTGGCTCAAGCTCCGGGTGCTGTTCTGGAAGCGTTTAAAGACTTCACCGATAATACAAAACCCGAAGTACAGGAGATCATTCAAAGGAGCAAGCAGCAGTTGTGGAGGATTGTGGAGAGTCTACACCGACTCTCCAAAATTGAAGTCAGAATGTTAGAACGTCGTAGGGAGTAACGCTAAAAGAAGGGGTGTCGTCTCACCAGTCGCTTGCAGGACATTGGAGAGAAGACTGCTGTCCGAGGGCAGGAGATCCTGACTGCACACTGAGAGCTGCGATGGAGGGAGAGTAACGCTCAGGGCAAATAGGAACGGCTCAGTCTTGATGACAGCACCTGTAAAAGCCCCAATGCTCACACCTGGAAACGTTACTCACTCACGTGGTTTAGAGAATCTGGGCGACATGGTGACTCAGTTGTTAACAGCACTGGTTTCCTGGGTCACACACTGGATCTGGGGTGCTATCAGTTTGTACTGTATGTTCTCCCACTTTCGCATGGGGTTCCTCTCACCATCCAAAGACACACTGGCAGGTTAATTGGATTCTGTGGAAACTGGCCTTGGTGTGAGTGTGTGCTTGTCTGTGTGACTGGCGTCCATTCCAGGATGTACCCTTCCTTGGTCCCCTTTCTTGCTGGGATAGGCTCTGGCTCCCCCACAGCTCTGTATTGGATAAAGAGGTTAGAAAACAGGTGGACGGATGTGACTGGTCTCCGTGCGCCTGGGTGAGAATGGTACAGGAAGGACTGTGCGTCATCTACGGTACTGGACACAGTAGACTGTCAACTGGCTGAGAATGAACTGGCCTCTTCAAGAAGTGACAAGCTTTTCAATTCGATTCAAAACGATAACAAAATGACAATGAAGTATTATGTTTTTGCTAAAATAAAGTTGTGGAAGTATTAATGCTGTTCCTAAAAACAAAACTGAATATTTCCTACATTCACAATTTTTGTGCACTTGCTTTTCTGTCACCAGCTGTTAGAACTACTTTATAACCCAATTTACATAGACGTTTTAGTCAGCCAGGTATTTAGCCAGTGATACACATCACCCATAATCTCTTGTAGAATTGTTAAAAAGCAGGACCTTTAGAATGTACTGTCCACAGAACACAAAAACTGGAGGGAAATACCGCAAAACACTTTGTGAGATCTTAAATGTCTTTACGCCTCCATGTCTTAACTCCTTCCTGCCTGAAGATGAAGGCTGGCCCACTCGTGTGCACGACCCCAAGCCCGGACCTCCAGGATACAGAGCCACTTGGGCTTCAGGAGTTTCCAGCAGCTGAGCCCCGAGACAAGTCCCGCCCTACCCTCAGCCTAGTTCAGCCAGCTGTACGCCACCGGCAGCCAGAGACACGGCCCAGGCATGAAGATCTGCTGTGTTCTCTAGATGAGCTGGACAAAGCCTGGCTATGGTACTAAAGAGGCAAAGCTGGTAGAGGACACAACAGTGACCCATGCCTGGGCTGCGTCTCTGGCTGCCGGTGGCGGACAGCTGGCTGAACTGGGCCGGGGGTAGGGCGGGATTCGTCCCGGGGCTCCTTTGGCTCACAGGAAGACAGCACCCCTTGTGGTACTCTGAGTGCTTGCGGGCAGGCGGTACCATCAGGGAGGGACGCGCCTTTCCTCCAGTCAGCGCAAAAACGGGGTTGCATTGCCTCGGACTGTTAAAAGAGGATTGGCTCAAAGGTGGGCGGTTCAGGTGAGTCTCCCCATACTTCCTCATTCTCTCAGGTGCGGTCAGGAGGCCTGCAGCCATGAGCAGAGGTGTGAAAAACAGCCAGTGGGGAACCGGGCCTTTTTTTAATAAATAAACCAGAACATGGTAGATGTACTTAGCTCTGTGCTTCGCGCACACTAACTCCAAGCTCACAATCATACGAAAGCATTTCTGATCAGAGACCTCTAATTCAGTTCTCTGACAGCCACAGTGGTTTGTTTTTCCAATTAACCGTTCGCATTATTCAGTTAACTTTTCTACCCGGTCTACAAAGTGTTTTATAGTACAGAACTGTGATTCTGCATTAAGTACATTAACTAGAGCAAAGACTTAAAAAGTTAAACATGTTGCAACATAGCAACAATTTTCTGTTAGGGAGTACTCAAGCCTGTAGTTACCACCCCCTGCTTTAGACTCACTCTGGTATAAAGCAGCTCCTTTGGAGGCTGGAGCAGAAACAAAACCACACTATTGGCCTGCCCCGTACTTTCACCTGCTTGTGCAATAAATTAAACAATTGAAACACACTGCCCTTGCCCAGACTGAAACCAAACAGTGCAGAGGAGGTCATGATTCGGTAATGATCCATTACTTAACACTGCTTAAAAACATTCTGGGACACAGCAAGGAAACGATCACAGCCAGTGCACTCTGCCAGGAAATCTCATGTTTTCTTCAATGATGTGTTGAGAGCAGGGACAGTACCTCTGGACCGGCAGACTCGGGTGGCGATCCCCATTTTTAAAAAGCAGGGCCAGGGGGAGTGCTCCAACTACAGAGGGATGGCACCCCTCGGCCTTCCCCGGAAAAGCCTGTGCCGGGGTTCAGGAATGGAGACTCTGCCCGACAGCTGAGCCTCGGATACAGGAGGAACAATGTGGATTCCATCCTGGCGGAGGAGCAGCAGACCAAGTCTTTGTCCTCGCATGGACATCTGGGGGCAAAGGAGTTTACCACCCCTGTCTACACGTTTTCTGCACATGGAGGAGTACAGGGTGCCGGGTCCTGTGTCTGCATTCTCAGACGCCTGTTCAAGGAAGGCGCTGGACTCCAGCCAGGGTGCGTCTTTTCTCCTCTCCTCACTTCTGGAGGAAGGGAAGTCTGGTCTGGCCTGCTCAGCCTGTAACTACCCCGACCCTCAGCAGGAGTAAGCGGTTCGAAAACGACATGGGATGAGATCAATCCAACTGAACAGACAGTATTTATTATATCTGAGCAAGTATAGGTTTATTCCACACGGAAAAGAAAAGAGACACAGCAATTCGGCTGTGGAGCCTTCTTCAGGAGTGTGATCTGGCTCCACAGCTGAAACGACTTCTCTTTTCAGCATGGAATCATCCTTTACTTGTTCCTTTGCAGCCTAGCTCCCTACTTTACTGTACCTGGTGGACCGTGCCATTGGATTTTTTGCATTCGACATTTGCTCCCACTGATTTTTCCCATGTAAAATCAAATCCACTTGAAAATTCAAAAGGCCAGCTCTATATGCCTCGGTACTTCAGTCTCACTGGGCACCAACTTAACCCACTTTTAAAACTATAGTTTATTTTCAAAACGACATTCCGTTCTTTGGAGTTTCAGGGTCTCCAAAACTCAATTTCCAAGCCGTGGGGAGCTGCAGGGGCGTCTGAGGAGGCTATGCAGTCACTTGTGTTGGGAATGCTGTGGTACTTAAGTGGACATACAGAGCAGTACAGTCACATCGCTGCAGCTAAACAGATAAACACTGGTAGTTAACCTTTCTAAAAAGGACAAGGATAAGAAACAGAAAAGAATCAGCCAATAATATCTGTAGGAAAAAAATACATCAATAGACTTTTATTTGATTTTTTATAATTTTTTTGGTTAGTTTTCGTTTGATGTTGTACAATATTCTCAGACTCGTAATTTGTAAAAACATTCATGAAGTGTATATAAAAGAGGGCACCACTAGAAACAGACAAGTTAGTTTGAATTCTCATATATAAGTATATATATAAGAAATGAAAAAGTGATGGTTATGCGTTAGATGGATGGTCGTAATTTTCATTTTTCTTTTTGTACTGTACAGACACACTTAGTACCATGAGACACAACAACTGCCCACAGTGGTCTTTCACAGAAAGACCAAGAGGAGGCAAAGCAATAAATTAAGTCCTGCCTCTGGCTGCTGGCGAGGAGGGCGAGACCACTCGACTAATAAACACTCCGAAAGAACCGACACAAGCACACCAAGGTGACGATGGAGAGAAAGGGGAGGCTACAGGAAAGTACACATCAAGTCCGGAAGATAAAATATCTTGTAAAACAAAAAAAAAAAGTCAGCAAGAGAAAATAAAATGTTAAAAATCCTCCAGGTTTGTTTTTTTCTTTCGGTGGGACAAAGCCGGAGTTGGTTAGTGTTTCTGGCTGTTCTTCCTGCTCCAGAGCAGAGGGCATGCCCTCCTCACCCCTCAGCTCTGCCACGCTCTGTCCCTGCCCACTGCCCGCCTTCCTGGAGGAGGGGTGAACACCACAACACCACCCCAAAAAAAAACAAAACAGAGGAACCAAGCTTTCCAGCCGATACCAAAGCCAACCAAACCCTCATCGTTCATCCAGTGCGCCATCAGCTCCTTCATCTCTTCGGTTCTGTCTCTTCCGTCCGCACCGGAGGACAGCAAGACTCTCCCCGCCGGAGGGCCACATTCACAGCTTTTCACAAAGGTGTCCGAGCTCCGGCCCAGCGATTCAGACCAAGCGCTGCCGGAGAGTTTTCTATGCTGGTGTGCTGCTTAGAGGAAATCAAGTCCAAGAGGAAGTGTCTTTGCGCTCGATCGCTACGTCTCTTTATTCCACACGATGTCAATCCACTGGCTGACAGAATGACCATAGAAAAACGCCAACAAAAAACACAGCTCACTCGGCTGCTTCCCGAAGAACTGAAAGTCAACTCAAATAAAAAAGGGGGCAGGAGGAAAAGGGGCATCCGCTCGTGGCCGAGCGCTAGCTCCACAGTCCCGCGTAGTTCCCGTGCAGCCCCGAGCACAGCGGCCCGCCCGCCACGAAGAGCTTGGTGCCCGAGGTGTCGTAGCAGTGGGTGTACACCGCGTTGGGGAAGGAGCTGATCTCCGCGAAGTAGCTTCTCCAGGTCTCGTCGTAGTTCTGGGGACGCAGAGGGAGAAGGAGAGCAATGAAACGGCTGTAAAGAAGGGAGATGGCATGGACACAAGAAGCTCGCAGAAATAAAAGGCAGGCTCTGGAATGGAAAGAAAAAAAAAATCACTCCACTAGATGATGAAGCTGAAAAATACGCTGCGGGCCCAGAAGGAAAAATGAAAGAAACAAATATGTGAAAACTCTCTAGAAAAAGACGTGGCAAGTCTCAGGAGAGACAACTATGGAGGAGGCGAGCCGGACAGGAAGGCTCTGGAGCTGCAGCAGGCTTCGACCAGAGCGACACAGACACAGGAGGAGTCGGGCACTCACCAGCCAGCCCTTGCCAGTCGAGAGCTTGAGAATGCCATCCCCGGGCCGCCCCTTGTACCCACAGCTCGGGCCCGAGGGGTCTTCCAGAAAGCGCTGGGCACGGATGTCGTAGAAGAGCAGCGAGCCCTGGCCGGTGCCCACTGTGATGATGTGCTCGTAGAAGCTGACCGAGCGGATCCCTAAAATAGAGACAGCCTCAGTCAGGACACCCCTGAAGTCTGGCACCCAGGGACCCCAGTCCAGCAGGGCTCACGAGATCCGTGGTCAGAGGGAAATCAGTCCAACAAAGCAAAATGATCAGCAACACTCGGTCATTAAATGATACCTGCAGTAATGACACTCCTACATAAGCCTTAGGGATTCAGGCTGCCCACTCCTCCTACATCATTAGACAGAGAGTTCTTTACACTGAATTATTTTGTTCCATCAATGTTATCAATGCAGGAGCTCTAAAACATCTGTAGCAGTCCCCGAGTGACCCCATGCGTCTGCTTCAGGTGAACTGAACTGAAGGCCAGGGAGCTCAAGGAAATTAAAAAGCACTTTGACTTCCAGGATGAGGCAGATAGCGCCGAATCCACAAGACTTTTATGGTCTTGGCGAGCTGCCTCTGGGGTTGGGGACAGGGGTAACGTCGGGGAAGCGTGGCCGAGGGCGTGTGCACTCACCGCTGCCCCTCTCCCGAGAGCTCACTGACTTGACGTTGTTGGGGGGCTGGCGGGGGTCCAGGAAGGAGACGTGGGCCTGGGAGCCAACCGCATAGACTGACCACTCCTGACCGTAGGCCAGACACACATTCTCCTTGCAGTGAGGAAGCTTGGTGGACAGGAGCTGACCCGGAGAGAGGCAGGGAAAGGAAAGAGAGGTATTCACTAAAAACAACCTTTGACATGTGGGAGAAACAGATTGCAAGATTAAAAAATCATCCTTGCAAGAGGCTGCACCTCAAATTTTAGAATACGTTTTTATTGAGACAAACAATTCAGGAAAGTAATTTCTCATCTGATTAAACTCAGACTGTGAAGATAAGATAAGATCACTTTATTGGCCATATACAATTTCTTGCATTAGGAATTCGCCTTTTTCGCATAACCCAGCTTGCTCTCCATGAGACACAGACACACAGATAGGGAGAGAAGCCTGGGGTCAGAGCACAGGGTCAGCCATTTATACAGCACTCCTGGAGCAGTTGGGGTTAAGGGCCTTGCTCAGGGGCCCAACAGAGTAGGATTGCTCTGCCGGCCGCGGGATTTGAACCGGCAACCTTCTAGCCACAGGGCAGATCCTTAGCCCCAGTGCCACCTCTCCATAACCCTGGAAGAGTTACCATTCTTAATTTTTCCCATTACAAAAAGTAACCTGCTACTGAGACACCAGCTCGGAAAAGGTCTGATGCAAATCGTGCAAAGGGATTCACGTAGAAAACCGGGGCTTCGAGAGGTGCCAGTTCTCCAGGTTAAGCCCACCGTTGAGAGTATCAGTCCAGAGTTCGACTCAGACCAACTGTTCAACTGCATGCTTCCATCTGAGCCAGCTGTGTGGGGCACCAGCCTAATCAGGTGCTCTACAAGCACACAGAGACCCTTCCAGATCAGGAAAGATTGCTGCGCTCTGAAGAGAAAAGACAGAAACCACACGGCACTCACCTTGCACAGATTGTGCTCTGCTTTCCACAGGTGGAAATAGCCATCAAGAGACACAGCTCCCAGCTCCTGAGAGAAAGAGAGACAGCTCCCCAGTCAGAGAGACAGCTATCAAGTTCCCTAGGCCTGCTTTCACTGTCACACACAAGCAGGCATCCTGCTGCCTTACCACACTCTCACAGTAACCGAAGCAAGGTTACCCATGCAGGGGATAAGCATGCAAAGAAAAACGACTGAAAGGCACTCTATTGTTTTCTCAAAACATTTATGTGCAGTTTGCTTCCAGGCTAAATAGGACTTCAGCGAGTCAACCAGAAACCTGTCTTATCAAAAGAGCTGCTGAGCGAAGGCCGTCTCTGCTGACCTTGCTGCCGTTGTTGAAGGCCAGAGCGCGCACTTTGCAGTTGTAGGGGTTGGTGTACTCTTTGGGGATGTCCTTGAGGGCGCTGTGCGTGATGTGGGAGTAGGTGGGGACCCCGGCCTCATCCCGCTGCCGCGCGGCTTGGCTAAGCACCTCCTCCGACACCTCCCACAGTCCCATGGAGCCGTCCCGGGACCCTGCGAGAGCCACGACACACACAGGACACTGAGCCGAGAGAAGGGACACACAAGCAGCAGGCTGTGCTAACCGGGGCAGGAGGTACAGGGATACTGAGGCAGGCCACGGATGAGAAAAGGCCCATGCTGCTCACTCGATTGCTGGACATCTGCTATACATCCCACTGATCTTATAACCCCAGTGAAACAGGCGTAGCCCAGTCTGCTCACCCGACACAGCCATGCTGTCACTAATCCAGGCAATGGAGAATATCCAGTCCTTGTGGCCATCCTGAAACACAGGGAAAGAGACCAGCATGAATAAGCCCCACTGCTGGGGTCCAGCCCACCAGCCCCTTTCCTTGAGCCGGTCTTCAGCGCCTAAATGATCAGCCTGACTGCAGCAGTTCAAACTCACGCACACGCATAACAGGGTTTGCATACAGCGAACGCCGAGCGTGTGTAATGGCTACCGATGCACACTCCTTTCTGCGTATCGCACACAGGGCAAGCCAAGAGGCTTCTGCACGTTGCAGGACTAGAAGGACCCGTGACCCCCCCGAGCAGACTTACGTCTCCCACACAGACGGGGTCGAGGGTGGGCAGGCGGTAGATGGCCAGGCTGTTGGGGTTGTCCCCCCCCGTGGCCAGCAGGGTGCCCGAGGGGTTGAGCTCGATGGCGTGGATCCCGCAGCCCTGCTGGTCCAAGAGGGCGCAGCCCGGCTCCCGGTCCTTCAGCATGGGGATCCGCGTGATCTGGCCGGTCAGCACGTCCACCACGAAGAGCTGGGGCGCAGGGGGAGGGGGCACGCGGTCAGCGCACAGCACCGTGCACGGGGAGGGGCCGGCGCCGCCGCGGGGCGGGGGGGCTTACCGTATTGCACTTGGTCCCGCACACCACCTGCCTGTGGTTGAGCCACTGCGAGGCGAACACCTTGTTGAGCGTGCCCAGGGCGAACTCCCGCTCGCGCAGGATGCCGGGCAGGCGCTGGGCCGCGTAGCCTCGCATGCTCTGCTGCAGGCGCCGCTCGTGCTGCTGCTGCTGGCGGAACTCCCGGCCGCGCAGGACGCACACCATGGAGCGCCGCGCCGCGGCCAGCCGCTGCCTCTTGCACACCTCGGGGGCCCAGCCCAGCTGGCGGGGGGAGGGAAAGGGACAGGGTTACAGCCACCGCCGCGACATCAGAGGAGCCCATACGCGGGTGTTCGTTCGATGGTTTGGACTGTTCGCGGCCCTCTCGCCGAGACTTGCCAGGGGAGGACGAGCACAGTCCGCTCACACGCCGCCCTGTTCCGGCCTCGAGAGCGACACACACAGGGTCGGCGCAGGATCCGCAGCAGAGCCGGGAATCCCGCAGCTATCCCACGCCACCGCCAGCCCCTGCGGTCCTCTCTGAACCCTGCGCCCCCAGGCCCGATGCCCCCACTATGGCTGCTCTGGGCGACTTAGCGTCACTGCAGGGTCAGGGTCCAGCCAGCAGGGGGCAGCACTCACACAGCGCTGTGCTGAACAGGCAGCTGTGGAACAGCCCTGAGGAAAGAACACGCCGAGTTCATGCAGCCACGGCAAGGACAATGCAGCGTGCGATTCCAGCAGACCGCGCGCAGGTTCAGCACTGGAAGACACCTGTACACTGCGTCAGACTCACAAGGACAAGCAAGGGAATAAATCAAAGAACTGCCAGATCACCCTGCAACTCACAGCAGCCCACTGAAGCTTAGTGTGAGCCTGTTCAGTACCTGGATGGGAGACCTCCTGGGAAAATCTAAGGTTGCTGCTGGAAGAGGTGTTAGGGGAGCCAGCAGGGGGCGCTCACCCTGCAGTCTATGTGGGTCCTAATACCCCAGTATAGTGATGGGGATACTATACTGTAAAAAGGTGCCGTCCTTCGGATGAGATATAAAACCAAGGTCCTGACTATGTGTGGTCATTAAAAATCCCAGGGTGTTTCTCAAAAAGAGTAGGTGTCCTGGCCAAATTTCCCATTGGCCTTTACCAATCATGGCCTCCTAATAACCCCCGTCTCTGAACTGGTTTCATCACTCTGTTCTCCTCCCCACTGATAGCTGATGTGTGCTAAGTGTTCTGGTCCACTATGGCTGCTGTCATCCAGGTGGGGCTGCACACTGGTGGTGGTGGTGGAGGGAATCCCCATGACTTGTAAAGCGCTTTGAGTGGTGTGTCCAGAAAAAGCGCTATATAAGTGTAATCAATTATTATTAGAATACACAAGACACAGGCAAAAGGGAAAAAGGTTATTCAAGTGCTTTCACAAGCTGAACTCTCCATCAAGAGAGGAAATGAGAGAAAAGCTAATGGAAAGCTAATGGAGCTTGTTCTGGCTCCCACATCCCTCTGGGTCAAGACGTCCCTCCTGCTCTTGGATTTAAAAGCACTTCCACGTAGCTTCCTGGTGTCCTGTGGATCATGGTTCACCTGTAAATCCGGCCCCTGTGGTTTTAACTCCGGTGGGAACGCTCTCTAGCCAGGGCTCCCAGAACCCACACAACTGCGCTCCGTTCAATAACAGGGCTGACCTGAGCACTGCTCTCAACTTCTAAATACCCAGGCAGCTGCCTTTTAACTGTTGCATTTAATAAGTATAGTAAGAGCTTCCAACACCCGAGTAGAAAAAAACTTGCAAAGACTCCATCGAGAAACTTGTCAGCTGCAACAAGGATCCGAATAAGTAAGAGTTCAGCTGGAACAAAATTTCAGGTGCTGGACTCCCAGAGTCATGGTTCTCTGTCCTTGATTGTTAAGCATTGTATAAGATACCTTTAACTGGGGGAATAAGTATAGATGGGTATTTTAATGAATAAAACATTGGTAGCTAAGTTTCAACTAATCTTTTAGGTGAAGCTGAACACCTGGAAACACACCAGCCTCCCCAGTGGTGCTCTAGAGAAAAGCAGGTTGGTGCTGTCTGGTGGTGGGCCAGTAGGGGACACACTTCCCACAAAGTCCAATGCAGGGATGCCATCCTTCAGATGTGATAAACGGAATACCTGATCGCTAAAATCCCAGTGTAGCGACCCTGGTACTGCGCTCTCTACTTGCACAATCAGCCCACCGAAAACTCCCTTAATTCAAGGAGCTCGTCTCTCAGCCTGGCTTCACTGAGGCAGACAGAGCAGGCCGCCTCTTCCTGTAAAGCAGCCGGGGATCGTCTGTGGTTAACAGTGCAATGAGAACTACTATTCAGATGTTCAAACTGTGAACATTTGAAGGTTTCACCTCATGTATCTGCATTCTGATGTGCAACAATGTTTGTAGCTTATACCAACAGCCATCGGACCCACAACATACAAGGTAGTTTTATTTCCCTACTAGTGTTCTACTTTTTTCCTCTTACTCAGCACAGACCTCGCTCGAGATTAGATCAATGAACACAGCACGCTGCTGCCTGGGAACAGATTCCTTCCATGTGCCATGGGCATGCGTCAGGTAACGCAGGGAGGGCTGCGTTCACTAACTTGACTTTCAGTATTAAAAGTGTGGCATTATAGAGGCGTTTAGGAACACGCAGCATGCAGTGACCTAAAAAGCCATTTAGGACTGCTGTTTTGGCTTCAGGTGACCCTTTTCTGTTTGGGGCTGTAAATCCACAGTCTCCCGTCTCAGGTCGTCACACACAAGCGACAGCAAAAGCCTCAAGTACTTTCCCCAAGAGCAAATGAAAAAAAACAAGCATCCCCACTACCCCGTCCCTATGTACTACACCTTTTGCTTCCTGGGCGCTGCTACAAAGTTACTTCATCGTAAAAAAACACAAAATCGGGGAGCTGAGGGGGCGGGGAGGATATTTACACCTCACCTGGTGCCAGCGCGGAGGTCCGGCCCGGGGAGAGACCCGCATGACGTCACCCAGACAAAAACAACTCGCTGCCCGGCGGGCGCCACGGCCGGCCGGACCTCACACTCCACACCGCACGCATCGGGCACCCCCTTCTTCTCTCCGAAAAGCCCCCCAGCCCCCCAGCCCCCAGACACACACAAATAAGGGACGAAAACCATCCTCCGGACGAGGATTCAACTTCTGTCCCCGCCGTGAATCCCACGTCCACATCCCGTCGGTGGGAAGAGGCGAGAGGGGCGCCAAGGCTTCACGACAACAGCACGGATATAACGGGGAACAGCGGTTTCCAGCCGGGGTCCTACCAGCCCCCTTCACCCCGTCGAAAACACTCCCCCCCCCACCACCTCCAAAAAAAAATGTCAGCTGCGGATCCGAGCTGACGGTAGGCCCCGAGCGCAGCCCGGCCTCTCCCCCCCCCCCGCGGTGTCAGTTGCTAAGCGATCGCACCGGAGGTTTTTATTCAAACACGCACTCCCGTTTCGCCTCGGAAAATCCGAAATCTCCTCGCGAAACGGCGAAGTCACCCTCCTCCCCCCCACAAACACAAACAGACAACACACGTTTCACTCCACTCCACCAGCAGCCAGCCCGGCAACGGTCATAAACCCACCCGGGGGTCCAGCCCTCCAGCTGACTGCGAGAGCGGTCGGCCTGCTCCCTCCCTCCCTCCGGCGCCGGGGGAAATCACAGCCGACACCCGGGGGTCAGCACTGCGACCCGGTTAGCAAGTCAAGGGCCCCCGATTGCGCAGTTTCCCCCCCCAGGAGGGATCACCCCCCCCCCGTCCGCCACACCGAGAGAGAGAGCCCCCCACCGGCCTGTTGCACCCGGGCTGTAAAAGCGGCACCGCCGGCGCCCCTCTCCAGATCGCAGGAGGGGGGGACAAAACAAAACAGTGCCCACCGTCCCGTCACACCTCGGACAACCTCGCCGTCAGGCTGAAGGAGGGTTTTTTTTTAAAAAAAAAAAACCCAAACAAATCGTAATGCATTCCCCTGCCCACCCCCCGCGACCTGCCGGAGCCCCGTGTGTCCCGGGCGGCCGGAGCGCAAAGTCAAGCCCGGGGGAGGTCGGGCTGCAGCCCCGGCTCGCCTCCTCGCCCCTGACCCGCTGGCGGCCGCGTCCTGCCCAGGAACACCCTGTGCAGCGCCGCTCCTCCTCGTGTGCGTTGTGTTTCAAGGAAAAAGAAGACACAAACCCAACCAAGGGGCGCGTTTACCTGTTGTTCCCTGAGCTCGCCTGCCTTCCTTTTCCTGCTAACTGTTTTTCTCGCCATAGTCGGACACACACAGGTCCCTCACCCACATGGAGGGCAGCGGAGACGCGGGATACTGGATCATATAATGGCGATTTGCTTGTTTTGGTTTTTCGGGAAAATAAAAAAGGAGGGGGGAGCCCGGTTTTAATTAATTAACTGCTTGGAGCCGCGTCCCGGGGCCCTGAGCGCCGTGCCTGAGAAGGAAAATAATGGGAAACCGCTGCCGCCCGAGCCGTCGCCTCGGTCATATCGCCCCCCACCAGCCAGCGTGTGGAGAGTCCGCGGGCCGTGCTCGCCTGGGAAGCGCGCTCATGAGGCTCCCCCCCTCTCCTGCTGCTGCCTCGCGCGCCGCGCGCCGGCGTCACCAACGGCAACAACAGCGGGCCGCGCGCGCGCTCCCCACTCGAACATCAACAACCAGGCGGGTGGGCGGCTGTGCGTGTGCGTGTGCGTGTGTGTGCGTGCGCGTACCCCCCCCCACCCCACCCCAACAGCCTCCATGACCTCACACTCCCGGCACCCAGCCTGTGGGGTCGCGGTTCTGACGTCACCCCCAGCTACGGGAGGGTGACAAATCTTCCGGCGGCTGTTTGCTTCAACAACCGAATCGTTAAACGTGAAAACCTCTTTCTAGGAACTGGGGAATGACTCGACAGCAGTAAGACGGTTCTGTAAGAGTATTAAAATGACACTTTAAAAACGGTTAAGAGCCCTCCCCATTAAAAAAAAACAAATATTGCATTAACGAGAAACGCGGCTCTCTCAAATGTCTAGCTCGTATTTTATCCTACTCTTAACGTAGCGCACTCTCACTCTGCTGCTCAAAGTTCCCCATTTTTAGGCGATATTACTGTCTAAACTCTGGTGCAGAATTTGTATCCGTTACTGCAGAAAAAAGTAACTTAAGAAAGGTACATTTAAGGATTAAAGGAAACCGTTAAAAGATTTCCCGTCGAGATCCGTCCTTATTCTCAGATTGATATAGCGCTTTTCTGCGCACTCCACACAAAGCTCTTTACAGGGAGTGGGGATCCCCTCCACCACCACCAGTGTGCAGCCCCACCTGGATGACAGGGTCACTTTAAAGACAAATCAAATATCCCGTTTTTTTTTCTATAGGAAAGAGGTAGTTCTTTCAAATATCTCCCACGCAGATAAGATAAATTGACTGAATTTCTTGAGTTTTAGGCTTTTGATCTGTTAGAACATACTTTTATTTTTAAATGTTTAGAGATTTATGGTTTTGGTCAGTATTTTCAAAATGTTATCAAAACTATTTATAATGGTTGTAATAGGTCAGTTAAGTCACATAATGGGATGTCTCCTAGATTTGATAGTGGTAGAGGTATTAGACAAGAACGCCCTCTTCGTCCTTTTTTGTTTTTATTAGTAACCCAAACTTTAGCTCTTTATATTAATAATATTTTTGTGAAAGGTATTAATATCTCAGAGAAATTAAAAATTTTGCCGGAAATTAAAAATTGTCAGCTTGCTGATGATACTACAATATTTCTTAAAGATGGCTAAGGCAATAGAAGACACAGCTACATTTTGTTTAGTGTCAGGATTATATTTAAATATTAATTAAAAATGGAAGATTCCTATCACTCCCCATGAATATGCTATAGTCTTTGGTGCAGTTCCTGATAAAGTTGTGAGGCTGTTTAGAGGCAGTATCCACCTTACTAACAGAGTTTCTCCCGATTTCTCTGATAATTTATTTTTGCATGGAGTAGATATAAAAGATAAAAAATGCAATAATAATTATATTAGGAATTTGTGCAATTTTATATGTTGTACCTTCTTGTGTCTCTCTTTGGAATACTACATTAAGGAATATAAATGGGAAATTAGTTTGGACAATTGCTGATACCGTCTTGCAAATAAAGAAATTTAATTTAAGATCGTTCATAGGTTTTATCCTGTTAAATTGACACTTTCTAGATTTAAACACGAACAAGATGACTGTATTTTGTACTAATGAGCAGGAATGTTTGTTACATTTGTTTGTTAATTGCATATATACAAATTGTTTTGGATAGATGTGCAAAATGATAGTTAAACATTTAAAGGTAAGTGTTAAATTTAAAGATTTTGAAATTTTATATTTTGTTAGACCTGATTTGGATAAAAGATATAATTGTATTATTAATCTGTTAAATATTTTGGCAAAACACTCAATCCACAAAAGTAAATGGTCTAATACTGCCCCCCCCCCCCCCCCCCCATTAACGCTTTTAAGGTACAATTCCTTCTACCTTAATTCTAATTCTATTAGAAATTTCAATGATCAAAAGACAAGACATACAATGGAAATATGTCAAAAGCATAATTTTCAGCTTTTATAATAGTAAATTCCTCTGGCTGTGAAGTGTGTCTATTTTTTTTTGTATTTCTGGTGTTTAAATAAAAATTATTATTTTTTTTATTTTAAGAAATCTCTCACGTACGAAAAAGGCGGTTCTGTGTAACTAACCTTTCTAACATGTGGTCTTCAAGACGACTCCTGCTGTAGTGGTGTTGCCTGTTTCTAAATGGATTTGAGAAAATGCTTCAGGCCAGGTAAAATCAGCTGATTTTAGCCGATCCAGTCAGACAGATTTCACAGCTTCAAAGAGTAACTTGTAACTTGATTAAGAAACAAAGCTTCGCGATTTTCTAACGTTATCTAAAACATCCTTTACGTTTGGCGGAGGTGCGTAAAAAGGCCTATCGCAATGTGCAGCGTGCACCGGCAGAGGGGGCGCTTTCCCTCGCTTCCGTGCACGTCTGTCGCTGCAGCACACTTGAGGGCTCTCGACCGTCATGTCTTCGAGATTTGGTGTATGGATATAAAATATCAATTTGAATAGAAAAATTAGAAAAAAGCTTCTAGGGATCACAAATTCTTGCAATAGATATGGTCCGAATAATTCTTTTTTACGTTGTGATTTTCCAAAGTCCAACTGTCCATACCACATTTTGCAGGTGCGCTATTGAGAGTGTGCTCACGGGTGGGATTCAAGTGTGGTTTGGCAGCAGCTCGCTGTCTGAGGCGTTACAGGGGTGATCAGGTCACCCCAGTCCATCACTGGAGTCCAGCTCCCCTCTACTGTGGACATGTTTACAACTCTCCGTCTCAGGAAGGCTGGAAGGATCGCTACGGATACCAGTCATCCTGGTTTCTCCCTTTTCTCCCCCCTTCCCTCTGGTCAGCGTTATAGGAGCACAAAAGGCACAAACCTCCAGATGTAGAAAGAGTTTCTTCCCACAAGTTGTCAGATTACTGAACTCTGCCCCTACCACTGACTCATGCTGATGTTTTTTAAGTTATTTAACTCGTTGTTGCTGCTGCTGCTGCTGCTGCTGTTTGGTGTTTATTTTTGGGGATTCCTTTAATGTCTTTGTATTGGAGCTTACATGCAAATAAGTATCTCAATGCAGTAGTGCGTAAGACAATAGACTGAACTCAAGTCGGGGGGAGAGACCGCAAGTCTCTGCTCCTACTCAGATTTACGACAGGGAAGGCTCGGACTGGACTCATGCTCTGTGATGCCCCGAGTTCAAGACTAGGTTGCCCTTTTCTGACAATCCAGCCACAATCCTGCCCTCACATCTTCTTCCCAAATCAAAACCGCTGTAGAAAGGGGATAGGCCCGACTTCCTCTCTTTACTCATCTCAGCTTCTTACACTGAAGGTGTCCCTCAGATTGGCTTGACGTTCAAGTCGTGTTGTGGTATCAGATACTTCAAAAACCCTTCTCTCCAGCGGCTGGTCCAAAACAGTGGGGGAAGGGGTACACAGGTAACCCCCAATAAAGACCGACAGTGGCACCGATCACTGTACCCTCCTGCCACCCCTACTCCCAGTAATGCCCTATACGATGAGGACAGTCTAGTTAAACAATTACTGTACCACTTGTGACGAACCTTTACGCCAAGAATCAAATTCCTTCCACATGAACATTCATTGCTTGTTTACCTATTGCACCTATTGGGTTCAATGTTACAATGAATGTTACAATGGTTATGCCAATGAGAGACGACGTGTCATCTTCAACAGGGAGGTGGTCCGCAGATTGGTTTCCTGGTTGATGGGCTCTTATTAAAAAAGAAGGCTAATTACAGGGGCTCTTATCTTCAGTGCAAGTGACCATCAAGAAAGCATCAAACGTACACACATGCTGCTCCAGGCTTCTCACAGCTTCAACCACGCGTTACACGGCAGCACTGTACACATTTTACGGTTTATTTCGAACGTTTTGCTAGCTCGTCAGTCACTGACGACAGAATTAATCCTATACCCTAGCTGGGGATGTAACTGCAGGAAGCTCTGTTCATTCATCACAGACGACTCGGTTACAAACAACTTAAGGAGAATTTGTTTTTATTTTTATGGTACAAAATCTTAATGTTAAGACTTGTTCCCCCATCACTGGAGCTCTGGAACTCTCGTTATAAGAGAAAAAGCCTGTACCGATTTGATCACATCTGCAATGCACAATGAACAATCCCCACCTCTCCTTCCTGATACTTCGAAGTGATACAATGTGTCTGAGTCGCGGCTGTTTTGTCGGGGATAAGGGAAGTGTGCAGGCTAACGAAGGGTGGTCAAGCAGTCTGTTCGATTCACTCACATGGATGACATTTGACATAGACTCTCCCTATGGGAATTATCCAGAGCAATACTGTCCACAGAGCTAAGCACAACAGCAAATTGTTTCAGTTATTTGCAAACATGCCCTTTATGCGTCACTACAGAGGTCTGTGAAACGGTTTCATTTCAAAAACCAGATTACAATCCAATACTGCATACAGCTGTGGCTGTGAGGGGTGGGAGACCTGGTCACTATACACTAGGGCCCCCTGGAGCTGGCCGTGCTCTGGGGCATCAGATCACTATACACTAGGGCCCCCTGGAGCTGGCCATGCTCTGGGGCATCAGATCACTATACACTAGGGCCCCCTGGAGCTGGCCATGCTCTGGGGTATCAGATCACTATACACTAGGGCCCCCTGGAGCGGGCCGTGCTCTGGGGCATCAGATCACTATAGACTAGGGCTCCCTGGAGCTGGCCATGCTCTGGGGCATCAGATCACTACACACTAGGGTCTCCCTGAATTTGGCCATGTCCTGGGGCGTCTAGGCTGTCTGTTCTCCCACTGACATCAAAGGCCTGCTGTTCTAAGTTGTGGACTTCACAGTGTTAAAGAAAGTGGGAAGCTCTTGGTGCACACTTGCAGTTAGGGCTGGGACCTATCTACAAATGAAATACACAGTAACTTATCAGGCAAACAACTGAAGGCATTTATTGAAACACGAGCCAGACTGATTATTTAAACCCCCGCACCTCCGGCAATTACAGAATTAAGAAAGTTAAATTTACCCAGTCACTCAATTGACTCTATAAGCCCACAGGCTTATTTTGAGGCAACATTAAGAGCTGTTAAGACTGCTTCACGAAATGTTGTTTCAGGGCCGCTGCTCTTTGAGCAGTGTGTCAAATGTAGTGCCACTAGAGAAACTGACTTAATTCCAGCTGGGTGAGATGGAGAACCTCCAATCCTCTGTTTACTGCCCTGCACAGTGTTGTGGAGCAAAAGTGCTTGATTTGGTGCCAAAAATAAGTAGAGGAGCATTATTTTATGTCAAGTGGGGCTGTGGTCAGCTGTACATACTCACATTGAACTGACATGCTTTAAACCTCTGACCTTTTCTCCCATATGCCTCTCAATGTAAATTCAAAGTAATACTAGCTTGCTGAAGCGCCTTCAGTAGTGTGTTAGGTTAAATGTACTCAACTGCTTTGTTATATTAACACTGATTAACACAATGCTGCATCTGTGACTGGCAGCGGATATAAAACTTACAGATGTGGCACTGGTTGCCGAATATAAATTTCAAGATGCCCTCTTCAAACCCTAAAAGACATCAGTCGTGGACTTTGGCACAATTTTACAATTTTAGAGGCCTTCACAGACCGAAACAGAAAAAAAATACCCAGTTTCAAACCTGTAAAAAAAACTACTCAACCTGTGGTGTGTTTTCATCACGTTCACGCTGGAAGAAGGAAGGTCTACACGCATAAAGTAACACAAGGGTTTACATAACACAGCACATTGGCACCCTAATGGGAAATGTGCTAAACAACTGCAAGGTATTCTTAAAGAGACTGTTAAAAATACAGCCTGAACGTCCTGAACTGGACCAGCTGACCTACTCTGTTACTAGATGGACCTCTCCTTAACACGACATCCGCATTTAGGCTGCTGTTCTCTTTTTCACTCAGGGGCATAAAACAAGAAGTGCTGTTCTAGTCTGGACCATTGTTACAGGACAAACAATCCGTAATCTTTACAGACCAGAAAGAAACACCAATCTGCATGAATAAGCAGGTCAATCAGCACCCAAGGCATTTTAGGAAAAGCACTTTGACAAATAGCAGCGCTAGCAAAGTCCTAACATTTTAATGTCCCTAAACGTCAGTCACTGTGCACTCCCTCTCCAAAGACAATGGATAACATATCTCCATATTAGATAACAATCGCCCTGTGTCATCAGACTGCACCCCCTGGAGATCAGCACAGTGGCACTTGCAGGATATGGTAGAATAATTCATCGATCTCCAGGTGTACGCATGTCCCTGCACTCTGGCTGGAGTCCTGTACAACAATAGGAACAAAAAGCACACTTTGCTTTTAAGAGAAGATCCACTTTCTTGTGGTCTTGCCTGAGGGAATCTGTCTTTTAACCACTTAACCACTATACTTCAGTTCAGGCTAGCAGATGATGGCTAGAGCCCTCTCAGGCCCCTGCATAAGTAAATCCATGGTCAAGGGATGCTGCTGTTGCTTTTCCTGGGGGCTGTCGGGACGGGTCAGAAAACTGGAACACCCACAGAATAAACAGAATGATCAGTCACAATTCTTTGTAGAGTTCAACAGGACCCCAAGTTGCCAAGGAACAAAACTCTCTATTTAACCAAACTGAGCAACAATCGTTAATCCCCCAGGCTATCTCAGTACAGACCGGCCCATTCAAATGGATTAATCCAAGGAGTGAAATCGGCAGCTACATTGCAACATTGCACCGATATTACTTTTAATTACAAATGCTTGTTTTTTCCTTGCCTCAGATTTCCCAGAAGAGCTCTACTCAGTGTTGATATCTGCCTATTATGTTGGACGTCGGTCATGGAACATGTGTGGCCACAGCTGCACAGACCCACTGTACTGAAAACCACACTAACCTTGGTAAAATGTTCTTGTGTTTGCAATTACATGAAGGATACACTTCTGTTTGTGAGGAATACTGGCTGCTCCATTAAATAACCAAAGACTTAATGGATCTAAACAGCCCTGCAGGAAGTTAGAGTGTGTGGGAGATTCAGGCATCTTGCTCATGTCTACAGGACAGATGATCAGTGCTGATGGAAGGGCTCAAACTAAACACTGCACACTAAAACATAAAACACTCCCTCTGTGTCCTAAACAATAAAAAAGAACAGTCTTTGGATGCATTCTTTTGGATATAGTTTAACTTTTTTTAAGCAGAACAGCTGGACCTCGTATCCTAAAAGAGCCTCCAGGTTTAATCTCTTCTAGAGCACGAGGTGAAATGTTGGAGCTGTCAGCTAGTGTTGGTAGTTTCCTTTCTGTGACTTCTGTCCACTACGCATGTACCACGCCAGGCGCTGTTCAGCTCAGGACTGCACAGCTCCAGTCCACAAAGGCTGCAGACTGCCTGCTTCAATTCCACCCAGTGCTTTAAAGTACTGAATTGATTACATAAGTGCGTCTACTGCTCTTGCCAAGTCTTAAGCAATTTTTATTGAGACCCATATACCCTGTGTGAAGGGAAGATAAAGACAAAATTAAATAAAATAAATAATTCCTCACATGGCACTTTTACACATCTTAAACCTCCCACAGTCTTGGATTGGATCTGAAACTGACCATTACTGGGGAGCACCTTTCTTCCACTGTCACAGCCATCCACTCTGAAAAAATTACATCAGATTTAACAGGAAAAAAAGTGCACAGAATTTATTTTCTTTTATTTTGCTATGGGGCTGGTGACAGTCTCCTAAGCACGTAGGATGTCAGACCAGGCCACAAGAAATCCTGATGCATCAGTCCGCTCACTAGTCTTCTGACACCCCTGTACTTCAGACAGGGGGTGCTGATAACTGCCAGTGTAAAACCAATTTCCAGTTCAAAGGCAAAAGGCAGCACTCCCCCAGTTTCTTCCCCCAGGAGCAGCGCAGCTCTGCCACAATACTACAGTCTCTATTGCACTAAAGGTCTGCTCCTCATCAACACAAACCTACTGTATTTTTTACATTCCTTTTACACCTCGATACGCCATTCGGAGCAGCTTTCCGTTTCACTTATCTGTTTCAGTTCTGTACCCCTTTATTATATAGGTTTGTATCTCTTTTTGTGAAGGTTCTGTATCTTCTGCAGTTGTTTGCGGTCCACATCCAGTGCCAGAGGAACAGGTGCAGCAGTAGTCTTTCTTTATATTACTTTTTAGTTCGTTAATGCAGTTTCTAAACCAGAAAGTAAGGGAAGAATCTTCCAAAACATGAAAACAAAAGATTAAGTTAAAGTCCTTCCAAGAAAGAAACACATCAGTTGCAGAAAGGGCACTTTTGTAGTTGTCTTGTTTTTTTCCCCCGATTTTTAGCCTCTTTGCTTCTTTAACTTAAGTATTTTATAACCAGAATCCTACTGGAGCTGGTTAGATTGCTGAAGATGGCAGCTCAGTAGCTATATCTGTGTCTCACACTCAGGGCCACTGCTGAGTCCAAGCGCTTAGCCTGCTGCCCTCTCTGCCTCCTGTGAAAGGCCCAGAAACCCAAAGCGCTGAAATGCATTTTTTTTGTTCTATCCCCTTGTTCAGCAAAACCAAGGTGGAAAGAGCTGGACAAGGCAGCTTTTTTCTCTTTCGACCCACCCACTCACCCCTGCCCTCTCCCCCTCTCTCTCTCTCTGGAGCGGATGTTTGTGCATCAGTGGAGAGGAGAAGGAGGGAACGAGGGGTTAGCGCGAGTCTGCAGGCAGCTCTCAGCTGGCGGTGGTGCGAGACATGAGGTCCTCCAGCGCCTTGTCTTGGTCGTTATTGTGGAACCGCAGAACCTCCTTGATAGCGTCGAGCTCGAAACCCATCTCCCGAAACCTCGACATCAACTGCAGGAACTCCAGGGCCTGCGGGCACACAGAGGCACTCTGTCAGAGGGAGAAGGATGGAGCAGGGAATAGGCTGGGGAGCTACTGGAGACCCACAAGAGGAAGTGAGAATGAGAGAAGGCAAGGACAGGCGAAAGAAAGGAGGCCAAGACAAAGAGGGTGAAACAGGGAATAGAGAAAGACAAAGGCGGGATAGGGCAAGAGTTTACTGCTCGATGAAGACTTCCCAGCCCTCACACACCCTCAACTTCTGGCTGCATACTGCTGCATGCCCTTACTGACAGACAACCCAGTGTACACACTCCTCAACCATCTCCCTCTGATAGCTGCAGTCTGATAGTACTCTCCCACATTTTCAGAATACTGCATGCCTTTAACATTAATTTGATTAATTTGCCATTTGTGACTGACCCCGAGTCTGTCACCACACTCAAGTGGCTTTGGTGGATAAGCACTAAATAATTATCCGTGAGAGCCAATTGGACACAGGTGAGGAGGCTAACCTAACTGCACTGCGCTACACTGATCAGCTCCTCGGCTCTCACTTGCTGCCCTTCCTGTGAGCTCATCTCTTCCTGACCGGACAACATTCCGGCAGGACAAAACTCGGCCTCAAGCTGCTTGTGCAACAGCTCCTTCTTACATGATGAGAGCATTAGACTCACTGGACACGAGCTCCGCTGAACTCCATGGGGTTCAGAAACGAGCTAACAGGCACATGCTTACCTAGGTGCTACGAGAGGAACGGGACAGGATCATGCAGATGTACACCTTGTACTGCTTCTAACAGTGGCCATACAGGTAACAAGCTGATAACCTTCCCAGACAATCTCCTCTTAATCTATGGAACAAGTAATAGGTTTATTCCCTGCTAGAAAAGGGAAGAAAAAAAACACACTGTTTCGGCTGTGGAGCCTTCTTCAGGTGTGAGAAAGAGAGGGCAGAAGAAGGCTCCACAGCCAAAACGGTATTTTCTTTCTTCCCTTTTCAGCAGGGAATAAACCTTTACTTGTTCCTTTGCAGCCTACGCATGCTGACGCAGCTCCCCACCTGAACTACTTCACCCTGTTAATCTATGTCAATCAAGGAATTCACCCATTTCATGTCAGTTCAAAGATATTCCTATTAACTTGAAGTTAATAATAAAAATAATAAAATTTCCTTTGATGTTAAGTATAGAGCACTGAATTAATGCTCAGCAACATGTACACGGACACTGTCCATGGAGCAGGCATGCATGAGGAAGTGATCATGAAATTTGTGTAATTTCTCAGAAAACACACTGAAAGATGCCTTTTGTTTTCATCTTTCTCTTTTGCTTATAATATATAAAAATATATTTAGCTCCTCCCAGGAAGCTGTGAAGTTCAAGTGGGAATCTGTACCCCCTTTGTTTTAAAATAAATGTCCACTATTACTTGGAATGACACCTACCCATATATTGAACCAAAGCAACCACAGTATATCATGAGGCAATATATGAGACTATGACAAACTACAGACACCAGTATATTGTCTGGTTTTTTATACTGTTTCCTATTACGTCACTTACTCTAAGTAAGATGGTATCGCAGGTCACAATGTGGTAGCATGCTCTGCCTCAGTGTACTGTGGTATCAGGCCTTTACTCAGACACAGCGAGAGTGCAGTACTGACCTTCTCCTCAGAGCACTGGTACATCTCCAGACACTCCTCCACAGAGCTGGCATCAAAGCCCCGCTCACACAGTCGCTCGTGCACATACAGGTAATCCAGAACCTGCAGGTCGGAGGTGGGGAAGAAGAGGGAGAGGGGGAAGAGAGACTGAAAATAATTTGACTATATAAATAAACGCATGACATAACTAAACGTATTTTGGGAGATGTCACTTTTGTGGTGTACTGTTCAACATGGGACTGCATTATGCGAGTCATTTCAGGAATCACCTATACACTATTTATTTGACCTCCACATTACTTGGAGACGAAGCTGCCATACTCAATTCAAACCCAGGTCTTCAGAACCGCTAAAAGTACAATTCTTCACTGACGACCAATTTTTCACAATTCGGTCAAAGATACATCATCCTTCCCCAGAAAACAGCAGTAGCTTCTGGCAAAGTGCTTGTAAAACGTATTGAGCCCCATGTTTTATTACAGAGCTTTCCAGTTTAGTGTCTTTCGAGGTCCTCTTTAGGTCATTGTGCCACACAAATTTGGGTCAAAGGAAGCTTTCAGATGTCTCCTTCTCTCTTTTCTTGTATTATTTCTGTACATGACTCTGACTGTAGAGTGACTGAGGCACATATAATTCTCTGCAATATAAGTCTTTCATGAACCTGGTCTAGACATCTACTGAGGTGTGAAATGCAGTACTAACCTCGGTATTTGTGAGGGTTGGGCACCCTGAACTCTCCGCGAATGTGGATGTTATATCTTATGAGGGAAATTGGGTATGGCTTGCGAAAAACGAGCATTTCTAAGGGTTGTAAATAATTCTGACAAAAACATGACTATTTCAAAAATATTGTTAGTAATTATTGATAGTATGCATTTGTAAAGAAAATGAGTACTGGAAACTTTGAAAAAAAACATTTTTTTCATTCTTAGTAGATTGCATTTTACTTACAGTTTACATCTTGTTTTTATGACTATAATAAATGCAGCACTTACTGCATCGAACAGTTTATTACAGCACAGAAATAACAGATAAGTAAACAAAGTGTGCTCATGCCCTTCCCTCTCAACGGACTTACCCTCCTGCTCCTGCAGTCCGTCTCATTCTCTGACCTCTAATTTCTTTAGTATCCTTTCCTCTGAGACACACAAGAACTGAGACTGTGGTATCTTAGGGGACCACTAATAGCGGAGAGATTTTTAACGTTTCTTTTATTTTGAAGCATAACAGCCTTTACTCTCATAACATGTCTACGCTCAACGCACATCTCACATTTAAAGCTGTCTTGACAAAAGCTTAAAGCCCATGATGCGCTGCTACATAAACATGTTAACTCTTTATAAACCAAGCTGTGCCTTTACTACCGATACAGATCAAGCAGATAGGCCTTAGTGATGAAAATGCTGCAGAAGTGGGGGCTGGCATTTACTCTCCTACTGCGCAGGCTGTGAACAGCAGAATTAATCGGAAAAAGTGGTTACTAATAATTTTGCTAGGGCACGCAAAACCACAAATGTAGAACTCACAAATACTGAGGTTTTCCTGTAATGTGCCCAAACCTTTCAGAATCGTTTAAGTTCAGGTACAGGATTGAGGCAAAGTCCAGGACCTACGGGACCAATGGAGTTAAGATAGCACACATTACCAAACCACGGACTGTTACAGATGACAAACCCTACCTGCTCCACGTTCTGACCCTGCTTCTGCATGGCTTTGATGACCTCCTCAAAGGGGTATCCCATGTTGACGATGATCTGTACACACTCGCGTTCACTGGGTGACAGAGCCTGCAGCAGCCCACAGTACCTGCCTTGCACGTCAGGGGGAGCCACGTTGCCTTGGGAAGCTTTGCGGGCATTAGTCTAAGGGATTGAAAGAATTAAGGATTAAGGATCGACTGATGAACTATCCAAACTAATCAATGAGTGGAAAAGAAAAGCTCTGTAGAGCTGCTCTCCGTGCCTGTCCTCACCTGTTTTGTCACTCCGTTCTGTGTGTGGCTATGCAGTTCCCCAAGAACTGGAGGACAAGAAGGGGTACCGAGGGGGTCCTCGTGCCCATCAGGACGAGTCTTGACAGTGTCCCGTAGCAAGGAAGAAGTACCATTGGAGTGATCCCGGGCTGTAGGGCCCAAAGAGCCACTGCAGCTCTGCTGGTCCTCGGACACAGGGGGTGGGCGCCTTTCCTCAGACTCTGACAGCTTAGGGAAGGACAGGGAGCGAATGTTGCAGGGGAAGGTGGCCAGGGGCCCCCTGGGGCCCAGGGCGGGTGAGGAAGAGGACAGGGGCCCTCCAGGCCCGTCGAGCTGCAGCAGGGTCACCAGTCCGTTGGGTTTGTGCTGCTGGTCCGGCTTGGAAAGCTGCGTTTTGGGCTCGGGCGGGGTGACGGCCTGCAGCTGTAAGATGCTGCGCAGCTCCTCCTTGTCGTTGAGGGTCTTGAGCTCCAGCTTGTCGAAGGGGTCCTCCTCGCACTCAAAGTCGGCCAGGTTGAAGCAGTGAGGCAGCGGAGGACTGGGCTCCCGCTGTCTGGCCATGGCCAGACTGGGAGCGGGGAGGGGCATCAAGATGGCATTGTGGCGCAGTCCTGCCAGCACCGGGTTAATGGCGGGAGGTGGGACAGCAGGCAGCGTGGTGGCCGCGTGGTCTCCCGGCGGGGAGAGCTCTCCGTTGGGCCGCCCCTCCTG
Source organism: Atractosteus spatula (assembly GCF_055471065.1). Classification (NCBI taxonomy): domain Eukaryota; kingdom Metazoa; phylum Chordata; class Actinopteri; order Semionotiformes; family Lepisosteidae; genus Atractosteus; species Atractosteus spatula. Next base: position 6,937,902 of record NC_142708.1, on the reverse strand, counting down.
CCCGGCCCCATCTCGCTCAGCCTGGGCGGCCTCGGCCTTCAGCTGCGCCTGCATGTCCGCCAGCTCCTCCGCCCACCGCACGGTCCGCCGCTCCAGGGAAAAATCATACTGCCGGGAGAGCCGGGGCAGGGGGGAGAAAGGAAAGCAGTGAGGAGTAAACCAGAAAGAAACAGCCTCGCACACGTTTTCGCAAGACTGCAGTTTCAATCTGCATGTATGATGCTGCAAAAAGGGGGGGGTTATTAATCGCACTTCTAGCAGCTGACTAGTGACAGAATTCATGGGATTCCCATCACAAAACAGGAGGATCAAACTACAATCCTCAGTTATATTCTTCACTCGATATCGGAAAAACTCTCCTCCCATGCCTTTGCTCAGTTAATGTACATTTTACAGCTTCATTTCAACCCTTGGGTGCATCTTTACATCCTTCAGGCAGGTGCTCACTACATATTTTACAGGGCATCTTACTAAAGGTGTGCAATCTCCAATTACTAAGTTAAGAAACTTGTCCAAGTCTAAGTTAAGACAACACTAAGTGCAGCACAGGCAGTGTTCCCTTCTGCTGAAGGACCAATAGGTGGTACTCTTTCCCTTTTGAATCAAACATGAAACCAATGTTTAGCTGCAGAAAGAAGTTTCTGCCTCTATAATCTTCTGAAATAGCCCTCAGGTTATTTGGACTCACATAGGGTATATGAAATATTACACTTAATGCTGTAGCATTGCTGCAGAGATGTATATTTTCTTATAGCAGTTCAGAAAATACCACAAACATCATCCTGGCTTTTCCACAAATAAATGAGAAAAGGACAGTCATATATATCACATACGAACAACCATTCCTTTTTGTTTACAGTAACATCTTGTTTATATCAGATGTAGTAATCTCAACTTGTGTTGTCATTTAACAAGCAGATTTTCACTCTTATGAGATGGAATCTCGTAAGGCATTGCCGAGATGCTTCTTTTCAAGGATCGTCCGGTATGAGGAATTTACTTTTTATTTTTTTTGACATTCCAACTTTTTTATAGTAAGGTCTCGTGTGTGTTATATGCCTGTAGCATGGGATAGTACCTAATGTTTATGTGTATGCTAATAACTGCATCGATGTAACTGCTGTACCTGAGCTGGAGTGTTAATAGTTTTCTGAACTACTGTTTTATGCACCAGCTAATGACTTCAAACAAGTTACTGAATAATTAACCAGTTCTGTGCTGTTTTATGGTGACGTTTGGACATTTGAGGGAACATAAGATAAGATCACTTTATTGGCCATACACCATTTCTTGTATTAGGAATTCATCTTTTCCAGCAAATCCCAGCTTGCTCTCCATGAGACACACAGACAGGGAGAGAAGCTTGGGGTCAGAGAGCAGGGTCAGCCAGTTATACAGCACCCCTGGAGCAGCTGGGGTTAAGGGCCTTGCTCAGGGGCCCAACAGAGTAGGATTGGTCTGCCGGCTGCAGGATACGAACCAGCAACCTTCCAGTCACAGGCACAGATCCTTTGCCACAGAGCCACTGCACCGCCCAGCATTTTTGATTTCCGGACCCAATGGGGGGTTATAACATGGGCAACCATGTAAATTTAACTACCATTGTAAAAGTTTTCACTTTACAAGCAGTTTCCAAAGAAGAAAATAAGCTGCAATAAGCTACAAGGAATTAGTGTGCTAAAATTCAGAAATTTATTTTTCATAGGGGTGAAGGAGTTCCTCTTGGGGATCTTTTGGACAGGAATTGTGAATTTCCAGAGGTCCCCGGATCCCCATTTGTGCAGACATGGATTCAAAGGGGACCTACAGGTGCGTGCTGTACCAGAATGCAGTAGAAACAGCCATTTCATGTTTCATGTTTTTGTTGGTTGAGGTTTTCATCTCACAAATGGAATATTAAGAGATTCCATATACCTTGCATGGCCAGAACTGTAGGCTATAATCTCACAACTGAAATCAGCCTAGACAATATTAAGTGCTGAGCAGTTCTGCGATCTTCTGAAAACATTTAAGTTCAGCATTAACAATCCAATTGCTATTTTTCGGAAGAATCACATACTGATGCTCAAATCTATCAATTTCTGGTTCACACTGTTCCTTGCATTGAATTTAGGAATTCTGTTTGGAAGCAGATCTCTCTCACACAGCTTTCCCTGGAGGTACTTCCAGAGGCTGAAATGTCCTAAGAAAAAAAATAGCTCAAACCTTTTCCAAAAACAAGAATTGAGCTTACATTCACCACATACAATTCATTTTAGCCAAAAGGCAGAGGAGCCAATAACGAACTGAACTTACCTCTAACTCCGTGAGGCTTTGTGAGTATTTGGACACAGAGAAGCCGATGGGCAGGCCCACTTTTGCTGGACACCTGAACTTATCGCTGATCTTGAAAGGAACATCATCCAGATAACTGAGGGGTCCTGGAAGGCACAATCACCAGCAGGTCAGTGTCAAGACAGAAATAACTGCACTGGAGATTCGGGGACACTTTCGCTTAAATTGAAAAATGTTAAGTTCTTTCAATAGGAAGTAGGGCCATGGGAATATCCCCACATGCAAAGTCAATTCTGTTCAATGTCCAAGGCTTTTATCCATCACTGTACATTTACCTTACTGACGATTAAGGGAAGACAGCAGGTCTTTGTAGATTTGTTCGGCCAGGGAACTGTGTAGACATGCAACCTGTTATCAAAGTGCAAGACGGATGAGGCCAATCCTAAAAACATTCAGTTACAAGAATACCCAGCCTTTCTGAATCTTCAGTATGCGTGAACACAGGATGTCAAGGAATATCTACAGATTTCTGTCTGCACACAGTAACTGCAGTTGATGCTTTGGGTGTGGACTAGCAGCTGGGTTAAGCTTGAGAAGCGAGGGAGACGCAGGGCTCAGATTTCCCGCACCCCAGTAACCGTGGGTACCCTCTCGCATGCCCCCCCGCAGCGCGTCATGCCGCGATGCGGCCGGGAGCGTGGAACTGACAGGCGAAGGTCGGCGAGAGCCGTCTGTGCCCTCTGGGCTGTCGCTGGCCGTGCCCGGGCCTCCACTGGAGCCCGTGCACAGCTGGGTGAGCGCTAGGATGAAATGAGGCTCGGCCGGCTAGACTACCATCGGCAAAAGCCGCCCCTGTGAGCTCAAAGCATCCGCGGCCAGACCTGTGCCGGTCCTCCGTTCAATGCCGACTCAAGAGATGGTTTGACACTGCGAGTTTGCAAGACTTCGTCTCTCCCGTGACAGTCTGAGGGCCACGGCAGTGAGCATGGTTTATTTATATGACGTTTCCTTAAAATGTGGGCATAGTAATGAAAAATCTATTTCTGTTTTTATGTAGTTACGTTTTAAAGGAAGGTTTTTTACAGGATTTCTGTGGAGTACAGCGTCTACTATCTAAACCACTTTAAGAATCTGTTGTCAATGGTCCCAGAGCCAAGAAACATTAAAAGCTACTAACACCAACTAAAAACTACTAACATTAAAATCCCATTTGAATAAAACCAAATATGCTTTGCACCTTTTTTTTTTCTTCTGAAATTCAGGTTTTCTACAAAGTAATATTAAAATAAAAATAATACACACAAAACTTCCACTTCAGATTAAAAACTACTTTCAGCCTCTAAAAATACACTAATGACTACCGTAAGAAAGTTTTAACTTCAGAGCAAATACTTGCCGATTACAAACTACAACCCAAATAACAAACCACTCATTTCAAAACCAAAAAGAGAAATACTTCAGAACTTCACAGTTTCCAAAAGCTTTCCATTTTTTTTAAACAAATGTACCGAATTACAGTCTTGTCTGCCTGGACCCTGTGCTTATACTGACTCTCTAATTCTGCTGGAGTTCAGAGCTGTGTGAGCGAATAAATTGGCAGTGCTTGGTTACAACCACAGGGCACTGTGCCAGCGAGCTCCTCCATACGCCTCTGGGACACTCGGCAAAGGGGAAATCCTTATTCCTCCAAAGTACCATCTCCGTGGAAGTGTTTAACACAAAACATCTATCACAGGAACAAGGACCACAGCATCCAAGTGCAAGCGAAGACAAAGCACCCCTTTGTGAAAACGGGTCTTACTGGGATCTTCCAAGCCTGGTGGCCTTTCAGGACTAATGAGAAAGGCAGCTCATTAATCAAATGGTCAACCTTTCCTGATGAAGCAACTATCTTCACGCAAGCTTGACACAAGGGTATTGGAAATAAGCTGGAGCACCGCACAGAACGATACCCTTATCAGCCCATGTCTGGAAGCAGACGCAAACTCACCAGTATTGTGGAAATCTGATCCAGACTTCCTTGAAGCCATTTAGACTCTGAAAAACAAAAACAGAGTTCAGGACACGTCAATACAATTTGAGCAGATTTGTGTCAGGAAAGTATGAAAACTGTTGGGCAGATTTAGCCCAATGTAGAAATGTACAAAGGATGCTGACCAGACAAACAGTTTACAATGCTGACATAACGCTGGCCAGACAAAAACTTAACTGAAACATACAGAAAACAACTACATTGCCGTACTCACTTTTAGGGAAGCGTACATTTTCTGCAAAAAGTGAATGTGATCTACAAACCTAAACCCCTTTCCTGCCACAACAGTCACTCCATGAATTCTTTGAAATAATCGATATCCAGAATATCAAAGACTCTTTTTCATCAGCCTACAATATATAAGAAGCGTTTCCAACAAGTGTTCTCACTGAATTTACAACATTAAAAAATAGACAATAGATTTGTTTTTCGTCATCTTTGCTCATTATACAGTTAATCTATTGAAACCTGGGATTTTCGAATGTCTGGGTTTCTTGAAAGGCACTATACAGGTTACTTATCCTAGATAAGAGCTGCCACTATGCAGGAGATTCCACACCACAACTCGTTAGCTACAACATACTTTGAGTGGAGTGTCCAGAAAAGTGCTATATAAGTGTAAGCAATGATTATTATCAGGCCCCCCTTGTCAGCTTGCAGAATGTAGACTTATCAGATTTGTTTTAAAGGACAGTTAGGTATCACTGCAAAATAATGAAGTCTATGTGCAAACAGCACAACTGTTAACTGTTACAGCAGGGTACAGAGACCAGCACTGAATGAAACGAGAAAGGAGTGAGACAAAGGCCACCAGGAAGCACAGGATTTCCAGTTCTGCAGGTTTTGGTTCCTGCTGCTGAAGTTCATGATGACGGGCAAAATGCTCAGCCTGTATGGTAATGCACTGTATCGCAGTCACGGCTTATTTTCCATACGAATTTTAATAGACTGCTCGTGAACAACAGTTACACGACACACTGCCCCTGCTGCCGGGAAAGCCTCAGCCTGTGAAAGCCGTGTCCTGATAAACACCGAGTACTTTCATCCTGCATCCCTGGAATGGGCAGTACAGAAAAGCACTTTACTTCTTTTTTTTATATTTTGTTAAAATAGCTTTCAGACACATAACATTTACTGTATCCCCAGCACCTTTCTTAGTTTTGTCTTACCAAACCCGAGATCCTACTGTACATCCAATTTAACCATCTTTTTCCTAACATAGCTTTTCTCCAGAACAGATGTCAAATTCACCGAGACCCTCGCACACTCAAGCTTTCCTCCACCTTGAGCAATCTGGCCCTTCCCTTCCAGACAGACATGAACCTGTGAACTGCCCCTGGTGTGCACTTATACCTAGAAAACAGATTTTGGCTTCTCCACTTTCTGGCTCTCGCTGACCAACTGTCAATGTAACAATTCCACTAACAAATGTTTCTGCACCTCCCCACCCCACTTCTTTGATGGTAAGATATAAAAAAGCCAAAGACCTCCTGAATATTTATTTCACAATCTTTCGGGTGTTTTGGACAGCGGAGCAGTGTGCTGGTTAAGGCAGCTCCAGAGCTGATACACTGCCCTAGAACACCAGTGCAGGCTGTAGAGAGGCCAGGGATTCTGTTTTACTCACTGCTTTTTCTGAACTCAAATCCGCACCTAACTGTACTGCAAACAAGCAAGACCCCACATCAATAACAATCAGTCCACATGGGTTCACGGGAGTGGAATTCAAACTTTGGCCTGTACTTCATATGGTGACATAAGCACCACTCAATCAATTCAGATGTTCCCTACAGCCTTGAAAAGCTCCCTGAACGCAAGACAAAATTACAGGAATTGTTCAGTTTCACCTCAGCAAAGTACAAAAAGGTAGAGCATGTCAACACTGTTTTAGAGGAAAAATGGCCATTTAAACAATCTAGATGCTGCATACTTCACAGAACCCAACTGCAGATCTAATACTGCATGTTAGACAACATGGACCTTTTTTATGATGCTTTCAGGGTAAGCACCATATCTATGAACAAAAGGCAAGTGCGGGGAAAAAAAAAACACCCACAGGGTCATTTCATCCGCACTTCACACATAAACAGAATCTCAGATTAAACTGCCTTTTGCTGAAGAGAGATTGCTCTTCAGTTCTGGCAAACCATTCAGCACTGCTCAGGTCCACCTCCAGTCCTCACCAGGAAGCTCGGCTGCCGGGCACTGGTGCATTATACCAACCAGCTAAGGGATCCATTGGTGAAACACTGCGAATAATGACTCCAGCCAGTCATGAAGTGTGAGAGGACTCCCCTGTGTGCACCTGAGGACTGGACATCCTGCTCCCCACGTTCCAGCAGACACAGCTGCTCACTCACAACAACACACAGATGTGAATGTGGTTCCCAGCACAGTACAGAAAGTGGGATCTGCAGGCACCTGAGCTTGGCACCAGACTAATCGGGCCAGTTTACTCACGATGCCGATTGCCAGTCTAGACAGGTGGTACATTCTGCATTCCCTTCACAAAAGACCGCAGTCACATTAATTCCCCCACAATTCCTTCCTTCCCTCCAGCTCCCTGCACGCCACCAGCTGCCAGTCCTCATTAACCTCTGGGAAACCTGTTTCAGCGAGCACCTCCTGGGGGGAAGCTCCAATGACAACTGAGCACTTGAAGCTATTCAGACACCAGCATCCTCCTCACACAACCCCAGACACCCCAGGAGGCAGAAGGGAAACGAGAGAGGAGCCATAAAAACAGCAAAAGCCCAAAACCTGGAACTTACTTGCAAGCAAATCCATATGCAGCACACCTCTGCGACAACAGAAAAAGCCCTACTTTCAATGTCCCAGAAAATGTCATAGGAGCTGTTTATGCAAGGTACATATGCCACCTATTAATCACAATCACAAAAGAAATAAGGTATCAGGTAGAAATGTATCAGGATGCAAGAAAAGTTTTTTTTTTTCTGAAAAGCTGCCTTGAAAATCAATTTTGCATTTGATTTCTTCATCAAAGGTTTCCAAGTCTTGGTCCTGGAGGATAACTCTCTGCAGGCTTTCAAGATCTGTTTAACATGGCACCTGAAGAGCACATCACAAGAGCCCTCCAGCCATCCAGGACTGGACACCCCTGTCTAGCATCAAACCAAAGAAGGAACTTTGGGTATAAACGTAGCACATATAGAGTGACAGAGTAAGGATGGCTTTTCAGGGAACTCAAATGCTCCCATTTTTCTACCTTAATCTGAGGCAATTGAGAAATGTGCTCTTCCAAATTATTCAACATCAACAGCAATGAGCACACACAGAATGTTTTCTCAATATGATTTATGTTAAGGAAATACACACTTTTATAATTCTCAAGAAATAAAAAAAAAGCGGGCGAGAAAGATTCAAATCTTTTTAAATGAAACTGCAGCGCAGTGTCGCTTGCCTTTTGCATCACAAGACTGTATGCATGTCGGTAGCTGAAGAGGTAGCAACACAGACATTTCTTATTATAGTGCGTAAATTTGTTGCACTTTCATTTTTCCCCCACAGTTACTAACGATTTTCCAGATAGAACATTAGTTCTACTCTTCCTGTGCACTTGAGTTTATTGTGATCATAGCCATGAGCTCAAAGTCCCTTTACAATGAATGCCCATTATTCTGAAACATACTTGGGTCCAGAATCTAATTGGCAGTATACTACTGGCAATATGTAACGAACGTGAAAAGTCATTAAAAAGATTAATTTAGCTTCCTTACATTACATTTTATGTCTACATGGTATGGAGAGCTATGAAGGAGACAAAGGAGACACTGTAACTCTAAGTACAGTTGCAATAGTGCAATACTAAGAATCCCAAAACAGGTATGTTAGCCCTATTCCAGCAGGCCCCGTCATACACTCTAGGGGGGCTGAATCTCTGAAGAATCACCACTCCAAGCCCAGTGTGGCCACAACTAACCGTAAGAGGAATAAAGGTACAAAGCATTAAGAGGCCATCTGGACTAGCATGTTCCTCCATCTCCTGTCCTGCCTATTGCAGATAAGATGTAACATCACTAAGACTAAGGCCATACAGTGACTTTGATGAATCATTCATTTGTATCCAAAAATAACATAATACTGAAGGTGCTATACATTTAACAAGTGTGCCTTAAGATGAAAAACTGGAACAAGTACAGAACACTAACAGGATATTACTCAAAGAAAATGTAGTGCAAAGCTGTATTAACTATACATCAGCTGTTTGTTAATTTGATCATGTGGGTTGGTTTTAGCCCTGTAATAAAAAGAGGACTGTGGCTCTGCCAGACAGCAGCTCCAAGGAGTGCACGAGAGACTGAGGAGCCAAATCCGCTGTTTGGTCAGCGCTACTTCAAAAAAAGGTTGCCTGTTCTCAAGTACCAGTCTACTTAATGATACCGGGCATCAAAAAAAAATCCTCTCCATCAAAGCATGTATGTTTTTAGAAGAGTTAAATTGATTTTTGATTTGTGAAATGTCTTTGGTGTCATTTTTCACAACTGATCTGCTGACTGACTGTCGTATAAACACTACATCCCCTCATTAGTGAAGACTGGACACAGCTGATGAGGTGCTCTGGTGCTGAATGTCAAAACTGGTGAAACTCAAGACAGAAAAACAAATAATGGAACCGATATGCTCCACAAAGAACAATGCCTGTGTGCCATCTCTGTATCGGAAGCTGGATTAAGTCATGACACCGCTGCTTGACGTCTGGGGCTTCTCAACCATCAGTTTCTATCCTAGTACAAAAACAGACTGGAAATGACAGGCCGGGATCTAACGAACAATGAGTCACAACACTCCAGCAAGATCGACGGATTATCCTGATTCTTTTTCACATTCCCAGATCCACTGCATCAGAAACGCCAGGTCACAAATGTTCAATGACTGATCCTACACTCATCCTGTCCCGGGACCTCAGCAGCGTCTGCTGCTGTGGGTTCATCCTGATGTGACAACACATCCTCATACTCGTGGGACAATGGATTCCTTGTCAGATGAGAGCTTGGCTGTTTTTCCACGGATGCCCAACTATGCACAGCTATGACTCGAGCCCCACTGAAATTCCTCTAGGATGAGCTGGGACAGCATGCAGAGACTAGGCAGGGGCTGGCAGCCTAGGGGATGTATGCCATTACTGGCAACGCAAAGGGAGTTTTAACAATACTTGCAATGAATGTACTGTAGCACATGCAATAAAAGTCTAATAAGCAGCATGGAAATTAAGCTAAAAAAATAAAAACTATGCCTGACTGTTCTGTAAATCCCTACAACATGCTACCCTTGTAAGTGAAGAAAAAAAACAATGAATTCCTATTTTACGCATTACTTTTTCCAGGTCTAGCCTATTGTTTTCATAGGAAAGCTTGCAATCAGTATTGCTGATAATATTTTTCAAAATCAGAAACCCTATTTCTTTTCTCTTTTGAAAGAGTAGGGCTGCTAATCTTAATGCCCTGGCTAAATTCCACATTGTGCAACCTCATCTTCCTGATATTCCTTCTTAATTCAACTAGTCAAGCAATTTCTCACTTTTCCACACGATCAACTATGTAGTGGGACCATGAAAAGTGCTATAGAAATGCAAAGAATTCTTTACTATCACATGACACTTTAAGACACAGAACCAATTATAAAAATGACTTATTTAGGTTTTCCTATAAAATTAATATTAAGGTCAGTATTTTCAGATATTAATCCACATCCCTATCGCAGAGGTGTCCTTTAAAAGACATCTTAAAACTCAGTGAAGTTCCCGATTTCATCAGGCGCAACCTTAGATAAAGCAGTTGAAGTGGATAGCTGTGTCAGCATGCGCAGGCTGCAAAGGAACAAGTAAAGGTTTATTCCCTGCTGAAAAGAGAAAAGAAAATGTTTCAACTGTGGAGCCTTCTTCAGGTATGCAAGATAGAGTATTCTGCGGAATGTAAAACAGCTGAATAACAGTAAGGATTTAGTCACTAAAAGGGACTTTTTCTGGGAAAAGCTTTGGACTAGTGCTAATTAAGATGACAGCATTTAAACTAAAGAACAGCTGCCCACATCTGAGTTACTAGTGCTGAGCAATTGACGTGATTGATCCTCATGCCATGAGAATAAGCAAGCATTAAATTTTCATTAAATCCATATTCCTTAACTAATAACAGCACAAGCTCTCAAAAAAGTGTTGAAAACCTCAAGCATTTACTGAAAAAAATCAAAAAAGCTCCAAATGTTTTTACACTCCTCTGAAATGTGAATATTCTAACAATTGTTTCTCAAAGTTCTAATGCACTCTATAATTATCACAGCAAAACTACAAGACTTCACAATGCCTTCCATATTGTAGAGTGTGGCTACAAATATTCAGAGCAGTGATCATGGCTTCCCTAAGGAAATCAAGTCACTAGTTAGCACGAGGTCTCTTTCAATAACATTAGTACCGCATATTTAAGTACAATTAAACATACTTTAACAGAGGTTTGAGTGAGAAGCTGTCAGCATGCAGGCTACAAAGAAACAAACAGAGGTTAATTCCATTCTGAAAAAATACTTCACATCTGAAGAAGGATACTCGGTTGAAACATGTTTCTTTTTATTCTTTCTACATTTCAGTGTGGAATAATCCTCTGTTCCTAAGTATACCATATAAGACAACTGGTAAGAGTTACGAAACAGAAGAAATACATCTATGCCAGTAGCCAAAAGCCTGGAGACTGTGTTTGACAGATTCAATCACTTTCTCAGCAGGACACCTGACCTTTGGCGGGGTTTTTTCCACACACAAATCACAACCAGAGTCCCACATTTTGGTGTTGGAGAGTAAAGGTTAAGCAATTTTTATAGTTCCTTTTAAAGCCTGAAAAAATGGTAATGCTTTAGATGCTGAGTTGTAAACTTAATCAGAATCTAAATATTTAGAAATGGTTGTACAAATTGAGCCATTTTATCTCTGCTGTGGATTACTTGGATGCTAGCAATAAAACTCTGACTACAGCCCGAACCACACCCCTAACCACTCGATATACAGACTTTTTTAGAAATGTTTATAACATGGCAGCAGACTGTTTATGGCTTAACATTCTTAACCTGTAGTGTTTAATAATAAAAAATGATTAAATTGAACTATTCAAGGTTAACCAAACATGGATTATTAGATAATTAGGAAAAGAACTGTGGATGGAATAAAAACTAGACAGTCCGGTAGAACCCCATTCGTGGTAATAAAATGGCTGGACTGGGACTATAAAAACCTCTGTAAAACTGTTGCAATTCAGGGCACGGTGGGAAATACACCTTGTGTGTCCCCTTCAGTGTTCTCCGGAAGTGGCCATGGTCATTACAATGAAACTCATCTCTAACCTTCACTGGACTGCGCTGTGTCTCCATGCATCCCTACGTAATAGATCACTTCTCATTCACATTCTTAATTCCAATGTGGGTAGATGGGATCAGAGATTAGAGATGTCAGATTTTTTTTTACCACTGCTGGATGGATTTAGAACCCAAATGAAATTCTAAACGTGATATTTCTGCAATATCTGAAACACACAGCAACAATGAGCTTCACAATTAATATTAATTAATTCCCTTCAGAGCTACAAAAAAGAATAAACATCTGAAGTCATAACTTTTTTGCATTTCATATAATCTGCGATTTCTAACCATAAGGACAGGAATTCTAGACCTGTTATGACATTGTGTTTCTTGCCCAGACAGGAGCTACAACAGTTTTAGCATCGTAGTTAAAATGGAATCTTGCTAACAATACAAGTTAATCCTTTATAGCCTATGCATTATTATTTGACCAGCGGCTTAATATGTAACAAATGAGTTACTGAGGCTAAACCACACATTTAAATTTTAAACATGTACGCACAGGTATTATTGTCATTACCAATTTAGTTGTAATTAATTGCAGAATCTCCAAATAGACATACATGAATGGTTTATATTTAAGAACCAAAAAATACCACATTTTGTCAAATAAATTGAGAATTGTTGTGCATAAAGAGCAAAGCCCATTCGCATTACTGCTGGAACAAAGGTCCTCCAAATCAAAAATTCACCTTCTGGCAAAACCTCCAATCACCTACAACCTGATACAATATACAGTACTAGCTAGTTGTTCTGTGATGACATTCTAACATGTAATTAGATTATAATTAGAAAACATCCAAACCTAAGAGCAAAGATAACACATCATGTCACAATAAGGATGTAACTGGCTTTACTGTGTATAACCTAAATTCACATTTTCATTTTTTTATGAGCAGATTAACAACCAAATTTTTAATCACTTCAAAAGGCAGTGAAAGGATGAACAAACAAGCCAGAATATAACATAAAAATGAATGATTGTAGGACAAACGTCCACCTAAAATCTGTAACCAGAGGTGCACTATTCCAGTTTTCCAAAAGGTCTCTGGGTTTCTGTTCCACCTCACATCTTAATTAACAAACATAATATACTTATTTGGACCAATGTAACAGAGTGACTAGGTCTACAGTTGTAGATGATTGCTACAGAGACTTGCACAATCCGACTGAACTTCTTCACCCAAGAGTGAGAGTTCTGCACTACCGATAAGCCCAAATAAGCCAGAAGGCTGTGAAAGCTCTCTCGGTGTTCAATTTCACAAGGGATTCTTATCCCAATTATCCCTAAAAGATACGTTTGTGCGTCAGTGAAAAGGGTTTAATCTTTAACGTTGCAATTTATTGATCGAAAAAGACTGAAGAATAAAGATCAAAACTAGTTGCTCTTCCCCTCAGATATCTCCAAATAAAAAAAAACACACCAAATGCCCAACTTCCTCAGAACCATCGCACTAGTTTCAGGTCGGTGACTCCCCTGCAGATAAAGAGGCAGTGTTCAGAAGCTGAAGTGAAACGCTTCGTTAGACCATAATGACTTGTCTTTAGCTCTTTGCACATTATCCAGGCTGCACTTTAAAAACAAAGTCCGCATTTTTTTAAAAAGGTCAGTGGGTGTCTTTTTAAACCTACTGCCTACACAATGTGGCGTGACATGCACTGCCACGCTCACACGTCTTGTCTTCAGACCGAGCTGGACAAGAACAGAACAGCACCTGTGTACAGAAACCCGTGAGAGTGTGAACCACTGGAGCCAAACCACAGACTGAGCCTTGAACACGTGTGCTTGGATGTAATTCATGGGCCTCGGCCTGGCTTGTTTCTCCAAATTACTCTCTCTTACTCACCCTCACACAGAAACCACAGAAAGCTGGAGTTGAGGTAAGAGATCACTTTATTAGCCCTACACAATTTCTTGCATTAGGAATTCGTCTTTTTGCATACCCCAGCTTGCTCTCCATGAGACACACGTTTGCTTTATTCATATACAGCGAGACATACATAACACACGCAGAACACAATGTATTACACCTTTAAAAAAAAAAAGAGGCAGAAAAAAAATGTTAATGTTTTTAAGTGACTTCTGTCAAGACAGTTGGGAAATTCCATTTCTGCACCCCGGTATAGAGAAGTGACTACACAGCTGTCAGCCAGGGTGAAACCTGCCCCGAAGTTGCAACAAAAATAAAAACTTACAAAAAGCTTCGGAGCAGCACAGCTCTGCGAACTGCAATTGAAACTACTGTCAGTGGTTTCGCTTTTGGTTGATAAGCGATAACACTTTATACCAATTACTCAGCAAACACATTCTGACTGGTGAAAGGGGGTTACACACAGCGTGTCATAACACTGCAGAAGTCAAAGTCGTGATTGACTTGTCACTGTGGTCCGTGGCATTTCATGTAACGCTGCGTCTACAACTCGCTTTCCCTGCCAGGAACACACCGGTCACTGAAACCCCTGGTAAATCGACCTGTTGAAACATTTCAGTTCCTCCTGCTGTGATGACCAATCACTGCTACAATCCCCTACAGACAGTTCTTGGCAATACCTTTGGACATCACATCAATTGTATCAATCAAGCTTACAATCCAGTTTACGCGAGCCTGCACAGCACAACCCAATCTTAAGGGTATACCGTGACATCAGACATCACGTAAATAAAGATAAGTCTTATTTAAATCAAAAGCAGTTCAAATAACCCGTGACGAATTCGTATGCGCTACGCACTGCTCCCGAAACGCCTGAAAGGGAAATAACTTCAACAGCATAAGAAGTGGCCTTTTACAGCTTCGAGACACGGGGCTGTTCCAGCCAAAACAACTCGTAAATACCTATGACAGCGGCACTGACATATCCTGTAGAATTACACCGGGCAACCAACACCCCACCTCTCGGTTTCAAAAATAAAAATAACAGCTCAATCTTTGTATTCACGGTTCCGGGGCCTGATGTATCCCACAGCCAGCAGTCTGTAGTTTATGTAACAGGCACACAAACTGCGAGAAGCCCAGGTCCAAACGCGTATGTACCACTGCAAACCCGCCGTTCCCTTTCACTTCAACACTTCGCCTGGGTACCGCCACCTCACCTGTGTCTACTCCTTTTCGTGTCCGAAAGGTCTTTTTCGGCTTTCCTTCGAACTCTCTTCTTTCAATGCTCGCCTGAAACAAGTTTTAATGAAACCGAGTACTATTTCCTGCTTCATCGCAGGACGCCATCTTGTTCTTCCATGACCCCGCCTCTCGCCCCCCCCCTACTCCGTCGCATCCGGCACGTGACTCACCTCTGGCCAATAACGAAGCTCTACGTCATCGCAACAACCCGCCCCTCTTGGGAAGTTGAGTCATGGGCAGCTGCCATTGTTTTTATTGTTGCCGCGCAGTATTAAAATAAAACTAGGGGTTTGAACTACAAAAGCGTTATCGGTTTCCTAGCAAACTAATTTTGTCATATTTTAATGACATATAGCCAATAGGCCGTACGTTAGAAGGCTAATGTTGGGCGTCATGACTTTTTAAAATAAATTATGACTGTACACTTACATTATCCTGGGAGTTCATCCCGATGACTCCAGAAGTGTATACAAAATGGGTATTTTTTTAAATGCTCAAGTCATTCTCCTTTCAGTGCTTGTTGTTTGATTAAAAAAATCCTAGCAACGACAGAGAACGTTAAGCCGCATGAGTTACTTATTGACAGATATCGTTTCGGAATCGTAAGTTGAAAAAGCTGTGGAAAACGTAGTAGATAATTTATACGTATAAACATATATAATCATGAAGCTCCAGCAGTGGAACATATAGATCACATAAACTGCATAAATGAACTGCGCCGAGATGTTGAGAAGCTGGTGGAATGAGAGGTACAAAATGGACTCGAAATACATTACTTACATAGCACGGGTTCCCCAGACGAAACCAGGACACAATAGCACTCGGCTTGTGTCAACATTTCCAATTTTCTGGGGCTTCAAAGCAGGGAGATGTTTGCTGAAATGTATGGGTCTGAGATTCAGTGATCAAAGCCATCATAGAGCTAACCTTGGCTTTCCTTAATTAAGATCTGGGTAAGTGATAAGGTGTCAGTCGTCAACAGCGTAAAGCAGCCTGGAGAAGTGAGAAAGGGAGGAGGACAGGAGAGGGAAGCCATGAGTCAGAGGGCACGAGTTCCCTGTCCAGGTCTGGAAAGAGCTGACTGGAGTTCAGTATCTGACCCTTCCTCAGTGAACTTACCATTCTGATTTCCAGTGTAAAGAATCCCTCAGTTAAATACAAGCTCTCCTGGACAGTGAGTGCTTTTTTAGAATGGGGAGTTCGGTTCCTATTCATTTTGCAGCATCCTGGTTTCCAGATAGATAACTGTAGGTGACATTGTTTAGTTTAGAAGGCAGCTTTCTCCTCTTTTGGCCATTGTAAGCATTATATAAGAGTTGAAAATTTGGTAGCATTCTGGGGTTTTTCTGGGGGGAGCTAGGATGTAGGCCTCTTAAATTTGTAAATAGCACAGCTAGTATGTTGTGTGTTTATGTTGTTTGTTGTCGAGTGTGTCGTTGTCATTTTTAATTAATATATGTTTAAACCAGTGTACATGAATTGTTTAATTCACACTTGAAGAAGGCTTCACAGCGAAAACGTTGCATCTTTTCTTTTCAGCATGGAATAAACCTTTACTTGTACCTGAATTATTACTCTTTTCACCAAAGCTGTGCCAGAAAAAAAAAAGTACTCAGGTGGCTCAAATTTACCAGCCTCCCTGGTATATTCTTGGCAAAATCTTTCAGTCATTTTCTACTATTTACCATTTTCATAACCCCGTTTCTAGCAGAACGTAATCCATCATATTTATTATCGAAATGTAATTGACTCACAGAATTCTGTTTCTGCATAAATAAGGAAAAACACTGTGAAAAGAAAAAATACTTGCCGTGTATGTTAAGGTATAAACAGAAACCAGAAAAGATATGTTCAAACTGGAAATTTTATTTTAACAACATACTTCAGATTTAGTTACAATAAATAAGCTGGTTTCGAATTACCTTTCTGAATTACAAAGGTTACAGACTGTTCTTGATTGCATAAGAGTATGGAATACTGTATAATATTTAAGAGTTTAAAACTTGCTATTGCATTTTCCCTGCACTGGATTAAAATTATTCATGATTATTATATACCATAGTAACGCAGCAGAAGGGGGCTTGCATACCAAACTACAGCTTACAAGGTTGAGACAATGAAACACACTAGCATTTTAAAATATTCATCTTTTTCCTCCTTTTGGGAGTGACAAGACACTGTTTCATGTGTGGTTAGCCTAAATAGATATTGTTCTTTCCATCCTGATGCATGGTACTGTGTGTAGGCTCTTTAGACATTCCCCTATTTAGGTATAAAAAAAGAAATATATTTATTTCCCTATTACAATAACTGAGCTTAGTTTGCATTGTTTCACTGCAGTGACTAGCTGAGGAACCCAGGAATCACCAAGATAAACTGATGTTACTCAGTATGTGTTAGCATTGGAGGTTTCAGCAGTCCGAAAGGCTTCAGAGAAGACAATCCATCACCAATATTTTGTGACAAACTGTATAAAAAAGGCAACCCTTAAGAAAAAATTGGATTTGCTCCTGCAAGTGCACAACAAAATTACAGTGCAGAGCCTTGCTCAGTTCAAGAAAAGAAGAAAAACTACTATAGTCATCAGAGCAGTAGTGAACACTGATAATGCACACATACCCGCAAACACACTGAGGTGGGGAACAAGTTTGTGTACAGTATATAGAGGAAGATGCAAAACTCAAACCTGAAGCTATACACAGTGCACCCACAGATGCTGTCTAATGCATTCCTGGGAATCCTAGGAGCCAGTGGCCCCTGGGTAGGTGAGGTAGAGCTGTAGTTGGGCCCTTACACTGCGCACACACTTGGCTTTCAGCTCCATGATCTCTTCCAGCTTCACCACATAGTCTGTGAAGTCCTGGAGACACAGCAGAAAAGGGGTTAGTCACCGCGTCTCACACCGTCCACTGAGAAGTGCTTCAATTATTCTAATCATCTGCTTGTTTTTTCCTTAGTACAAAAAATAGATTTTGAAAACGTATCAAAACACCCTTCGTGATAGCACTATTAAAAAGTCTGTAGCCATACTAAGAACAAAATTAGTTATATTATTTTTCACAGATTAAAAAAAAATGACCAGCTATGTGGCCACTGCATACTAAACTACAGCTTACCATGAGACGCACTACCATTTTAAAATAAATATTCTTCATCCTTTCCCTCTTCTGGGTAGAGATAAGACCATATGTTGTACATTTGTGTACATAAGTAATGCTCCCATAAAAGCAGAAGGTTAGTTTAAAACTAAATTGTTCAAACCACAGTCATTAAACCTATGCACCACATGGTGCATCCCTGTCCTACTATATCACAGGGGAAATTGTGTCCCAAAAACATTATCTTAAACACGATGACCACAGATTATTAATTATTATAATATTATTATAATTCCACGTATTAATTGGAAAGGTGGAAATGCAGCACAATACAGCACAGAAGAACTTGGATATATTATTTCCAACAAAACTGAATAAGAGCTAAGAGCAATTTTAAAACAATTACAAGCTTACAATCATATCCTTCAGCAACTAAATATTACATTAGACAAAACCCTCTTTCATCCCACTACTTCTATATTTTGTATTTAGAATAAATCTCACACATTCATGCAGCGAGACACTGACACATGGAAGGGATTCCAGCTCAGATGTGTGTGAATAATTCAGATTGTTCCTCTCTGTTCGTTTTACTTGTATGTCCAATTTAAAATTTTTATTGAGATACTGAATTATGGAGATGATGATGATAATAATAATAATAATTGCTTACACATATATAGCACGTTTCTGGACACTCCACTCAAAGTGCTTTACAGGTAATGGGGATCCCCTTCACCACCACCAGTGTGCAGCCCCACCTGGATGATGCGATGGCAGCCATAGTGCGCCAGTACACTCCCCACACATCAGCTATCAGTGGGGGGGAGAGCAGAGTAATGAAGCCAGTTCATAGATGGGGATTATTAGGAGGCCATGATTGGTAAGGGCCAATGGGAAATTTGGCCAGGACGCCGGGGTTACACCCCTACTCTTTCCGAGAAAGTCCTGGGATTTTTAATGACCACAGAGAGTCAGGACCTCAGTTTCATGTCTCATCCAAAGGACGGCACCTGTTTACAATATAGTGTCCCCGTCACTATACTGGGGCATTAGGACCCACGTGGACTGCAGGGTGAGCGCCCCCTGCTGGCCCCACTAACACCTCTTCCAGCAGCAACCTTAGATTTTCCCAGGAGGTCTCCCATCCAGGTACTGACCAGGCTCACACCTGCTGAGCTTCAGTGGGCTGCCAGTTGTGAGTTGCAGAGTGATATGGCTGCTGGCTGAGATGTAATTATTTTTGGGGTAAAATATCTAAATAGAAAATTCAGAAATTGTAGTCTGAGCTTTGGGGACGTCCTGAACTTGTTGCCCCAGTACTGCTGTGCCCTACATCAGCAGCAGGGGGGTGATCACAAGAGGCTGACAACCTCTCACCATGTCAGGCTGCAGGCTGAGCAGGGCCTCCTCCCTCCAGCTCAGAGACTGCATCTCCTCCAGCTCCTCACGGTGCGCCCGGATCACCAGGCTCCTGGAGACGAGAGGGACAGTCGGCACATATCCCTTCAGCCTTCAGCACGCAGCAAAAAAAGCTTACGTACAAAAGGAAATGTACCCTATAAAGCCCTCATGCAATCGTACATATACACCTTTTTAAACAAGTTACACAATCTGTATGCACTGCACAGTAAAGCCAATGTCTGTCTCAGAGAAAATGTACAGGGAGAGGAGATTACATAAAAGTGACTTCAAGGCACAATAAACCCGTAACAATTCACGGTTCCCGAAGCAGATTTAAATTTACAGGCTCATACAAAAAAAAATTAAATTTGTGCAAAATACTAATGAAAAGGTGGAGGTAAGAAACCAACAAAAAAAACCTACTGTGCCCTTCCAAGTGCCTCCTGCTGCTGTCGAGCGATGTAGAGAGGTTTTCTGGTCACGGTGTGCTGTAGCAGAGTGGGACTGGTCATACGGCTCTGATACAGAGTGGGATTGGCTAACTGGTCCCCTGCACTGTTTAGAGGGAACAGCTCTGGATCGGCAGGAGGGCTGGAGTTTCTCTCTGCCGCTGTATCTGAAGTAGACTGAGTAAGGCCTTGGCTCTGATGCCTCAACCCCAGGACCTCCTGCACTTCATTCCTCAACCTGCGGTGGCAGCCTGGAAGTCCTTCCACGCATAAATCAGCAACCGCCTGCTTCACGTTCACACTGGGCACTAGCTCTTGACTGGAGCATGACACAGGCGCTGCTGCTGCTGCTGCTGCTGCGGGTACTGAGATGTCACAGCTCTCTGTAGGGTCTTGCGCGCCTGCTGCAGTAACTCTGTCACTCTCTGGACTGCCCCCCCTGGCAGCTGCGGTCTGGTTTTGGCCAGGCAGTTCCTTCGCAAGCTCCCGGCACAGCACAGAGAAATGGGCTGAGACAGCTGACTCTGACACTCTGTCCGTGGCTGCAGGGGACAGCAGGCCGTGATCCAGAGCAGAGTCTTCAGGGGGTGTAGTGTGATTACTGGCGTGTGAGGGGCTGAGCTGGCAAGGGGAGTTACAGAGGTGCTGGGCAGTGCACGCTGTGAAACTCCGGGGACTGGGGATCAGACTGTGGGCAGCCAGTGTGACACTCACGTCCGCCCTCTGTGGGCACAGCTCCCAGGTGGCTGTATGACAGTCTGCGGAAGAACCTGAGAATGAAGCAAAGACATGGATTACTGTACTGTCTGCTGCTCAGTCCTTTCTGGGCTGGCTGATCAAAATGAAGCAGTCCAATCTCAAGCACGTTTTCAAAAGAAATGTTCATGGTTTTGTTCCTCCATCATTTCACAGACTTCTAGATAACCTGCAGTTATGTTCAGTTTTGGCAAGGATCATTACAGTATTGGGGTGATTTCTCTTTGAAGCTGCAATAAAAGTTTAAAGATGCTTAACTGGAAAAAAAAACAACAAATAAGCATTTAAACTTTTTTTTAAATCAGGAAAAAAGAGCAGTTTAGAAATGTTCACTATATTGTACTTGGATATTGAAAAGTGCAGTGAAAAGGGAAAATTGTACTGTATTTTATTACACGAGAATGAGAAATTGAAAGGAAAGTTCGTTTACTTCAAAACTACCAATATTTGGTAGACTATGTACATCCACCGTTACCATTCTCAGAGAGTAGGGGAGTGTCCAGGCTGACTGCTGGCTGTGTCTGCTGCCCTCTCTGGCTAGGCTGTGCCACTGCAGGTCCTTGATTCAAGGCGCTCCTTGACTCAAGGTCCTCAGTAGACTCCTCCCTGGAGACCTCGCCTTGAGAAAGAGAAGGAGACTGTGGCCCACAGAGGAAGGAGTCTGTAGCCACCTGCCTCTCGATGTCCAACAGAGAGATTGTCAAAGGGTCCATTGTGGCAGAGGTTATAGAATTGTCTGACGCTTGCTGGTGGACACTGTTATCCTCTTGTGGCTCTGAGGCAGAGTCCCTGTCAGTTTCTGCTTGTACACCTGAGCCAGACAACATCATAGAATCACATGTGGGAGTTGCTTCTCCATCAGTACCTGGTTTTACAAAGTTTCGATCACTGGGCAAAGGGATATTGGTACAATCTTTGGGGTTCGACAGGTCTGGTATCTCCACCATGTCCTGGAGTGCCGAGTTGATCTGTTTGTGGTCAGAAGACAGATTGTTGAAGCAGTCTAAACTGGGGGACACGTGGCCAGGCTGCTTCTCTGACACTGGAGAATAGGGTTTCTCAGGTGTATTGTTGCTACCAGAAGACCTCATGGTGAAAGAGTCCTCTTCTATGCTCCAGTCAGGCTGACCTGGGCTGTCCTGCAGCCAGTCCCCAAAGTCTGTCCGCCCATCCAGCCTCCAGCTCTCACTGACCTCAAGCTCCTCCATGTTGGGATTTGTCTCCTCTGCTTCCTCCCGCTGCTCAGACACAGACTGCTCTTGCCAGTCCTCCCTGCTCCTGTATTCTCCCTGAAGCCTGTCAGCTCTCTCTCGGTTTCCCAAATCCCTTCTCAATTCCAAACAGATAGAGCCTTTTGGCACCCCCCAGAAACTTCTCCCGCGATGGACAGAAGCGTCTGTGTCTGACCTATAGTCAAGACTGTAGGTGTCCTCGACGCAGTTGCCAAGGTGGTCTTCTTCACTCCCCAGCTCAACAACATTGAGGGAGTCCTGACTTGCATCACTAGCGCTGTCTACATCTGTGTCCCCTGGACACACCCGGCTGCTGGGCCTGACACCCGGTTCTGCAAGGGAGTCCATGCTCTGCCCCTCATATGAGGCCAGAAGGCCCTCCAGGGGCTGGTAGTGCCGGATGGACGGCCTCTGGAGTTGCTGGTGGTATTTTCTCAGATGGCGCTGCCTCTCCATCTCTCTCTCCCTCTCACTTCCTAACTCCCTTTCCCTTTGTTGGTGGCAAAGTGTCTCCCACTCTGCCTCCTTCTTGTCCTCCTCTTGCTTTTCCCTTCCTCCCTCTCTTTCCCTCTCCCTCCGGAGAAAACCAGAGCCAGCACAAGCATCCAAAGTGTCAGTGTCGACCTGGCCTCTGCAGTCCTCTAACAGAGACGCTCGTCCCAGGCAAGTTCCCTTGAACCTCTCCCTGGCAACAGTTTCTTTCCACACGGGCCACACCATAGCCTGAACTTTGTGTATGCCCTGCGAGTCCAGTCCTTGCCCTTGCCTGCAGCGTGCCTCGCATTGCCCTTTGGGTACCGCCTTATCCCCCTCCTTCTGCTCCACTGCTCTCAGCATTCCTTGCGCTGGAGAGCTGTGCTTCAGCCAGGCCTCTCTTACAGCAACAGTCTTGGGTGTGGAGCAGAGCAGGGCACTTCGTGGGGGAGTTACCACTGCTACAGGGACCCCAGGATGTGGCTCTTTGGGGTCTCGGGCCCCCTTACCCACCCCCAGCCTCAGTTTCTTGGGGGAGCTCCTCTCCCTGCAGGAGTGTTTGTTACGCTTGGAGAAAGGGCTCCCCACCAGCCTGCTGCCTCCTCTGGAGCTCGGGGAATGTTTCACTCCTCTTCTCAGCTCCTTCACCCTGCATGAAGGAAGAAGAAAAACACCTGCATGACACACTCACAGAGACGTGTGTACATATTCATGCGCCATTTCAAATAAGCTTTTTAAAAAGTTACTAGCTGTGATAAAATCTAATGGAAATATAATATTATTTATGCATAATGAAACAACAGAGATAACAGTTGAAATTCAATCTGACAGCTACCCTTACTACATATACAGATGCAGCCATTCAAAACGCGCGGGCGATACCGCATTATTTTGCGGTGCGCTTTACGCAGTCTACCGCGAGTTACCGTAAATTCTCCTATAATACCGCAGGAAAATAATAGTATCTGGAATTTCCGCAAGGTGGAGCTAATAAAGCTCAACCTCACACAATACATCTGTAGACAAATTCTGTATTTTTTCCACAAGTTTCCACTGATTTGACACATTCAAAAATTAGCAGTGGAAGCATTAACTAATTTACAAAATAGAGGATCTGCCATCATCACAATAAATAAAACGCAGCCCTGATTCACAGAACTCTTTACATTCCTGCTTAAAAATAAGTATAGAACAAGACAGAACTGTGCTCACCTGTCTGCATAGCGCAAGGTGTTGAGAGTGTGTTCTGTAGCTACATGGCTAGGAGAAATATTTGCTATCATGCAGGTCTTTGAATTCCCGATAAATGAATCCTTCAGCACCTAGAAAACATTTTAACACAGTATTAAATAAACAAATCTGTTGTGTTGCAAAGGTATTCACACACTTCCAACAAAGCCCCATATTGTTAAATTACAAATGATATACAGACATCTATTACTGAATATTTTCCATCAGAACAAATGCTCAGAATTAATATTTTTATGAGTAACAGAAGTTAAATACCAGCAAAAATCTAAAACTAAAATATGTTGATTGAACAAGTATCAATGTCCATAAGTTAATACTTATGAAGGTGAAACTGAATAAAGCAGAACAATCTGATTGACTGAAAAGAAATGTATGGGCCATTATTGACAAACACAGGAGAAGGATTATATTGCAGAATCATAGTGACCTTAAGCGTTTCGCAAAATGTACAAAGGAATTTCTGTAGAAAGTGGAGATAAGTTTTATGGATTGGGCATCTCAGTCCCCATACACTAATCACATAAAGATATGGATTGACCTGAATACTATTCAAAGGTTTATTTGTCAAAAAGAGGGAAAAAAATGCAACCAAGGAGTTCATCAGGAGAAAAAAAATGAAAGCTTTGGACCATCTAAATACATTTAAGCATACATTTACCATGCTGAAAAAAATAGAACAGGCAACTTTAGGCAAATGGCTGCAGCAGGGCGTTTCAAATTATCATGCAAAGTTTGGTGAGCACAGTGGGTTGCAGACCTCAACTGCCTCAAGGGGACATGCAACAAAAAACTGACATTCTCACATGCAGTTACAGTGAACGTCTCTTTCTTTATCACTTTCTTAGATTAGAAGAATGTGCTGAATCCAATGCCTACCTGAGTGAGTTTGCTCTGGCGGAATGGTGTGTGAGAGTGTTCTTGGTCCAGAGCACGAATACATTCCTTTAGCTGCAATACAAGCACAAAACCCTCGATTACTGCGCTATAGCTTAGGAGACAGTGTGCCTTTAATTTACTGACTTAACTGGCCACTGTTTTCTCTCTGATGCTCTCTCAGGGGACGCCAGAAACATCATAGAAACATCTACATTTACATCTAAACATCAGCCAGAAACATCTATCTGGCTTCACTGGACAGGTGTTGTATTCTGGTGAGTCAGCTCCAGCTCCATCCCTCACCACTGTACCAGACACCAGACACCAGGATTTTCTGTCCCTACTCTAATGTCCATGCTGGTAACCTGTCAAGTTCAGATATACTGGAAGCTAAAACACATCCAACCACATATCTTTTTCGATGCTGTACAGTCAGAAAAGCACAGAGAATGAAAAGAGAGAGAGGATTAAAGAAAATGACAGAGGAGGGTGAACTCACAGCCAGCAGGCTCTGGTTGATCTCTGCTCCTTCCATCTTGGTCTGTCTGTCTGGGTCCCTGGTATCTGCAGCTCTCTCACTACCTGCCAGGTCGATGAAGGAAATCCTGCACCACAGACATCAGAGTGTTTGACATTAATGTGCTGCTTACTGAGCTCACCCTACTGCCAATACTACATCCAAAAAATTAAAATGGAGCACTGAACTGAAAACAACTGTGGCAACAGATTGGAATACATATTTTACTTTCTTAAATGCAGGATTTTTTAAATACATATTTTACCAACAGAACCACAGAACAATATCAAAAAGAAAGGTCAAATTGTCATTCTGTTTGGCTTAGAAAAGCTGAGAGAATTTACAATGCCATAGTGACAAAAATAATCCTAATCGGAAGATCTTCCGTATCAGTCATGTCCTGGGTGTTTTCATAAGAAATATGAAAAATAATTTGAATGCACCCGTAGAGGCTCATTGACCAGTCCAGTTATATGCAAAATGGCGCTGTGCAATAATACACTGTTGCTACAGCTATGCTACCTGACTGGTTGCTGTTTTCTAATATGACTGTAACCACAGGAAAAGTCTCCCTCTTCATAATTAGAGTAAATGTTTATGTATGTTTTCTTAATTTTTGTTTGCCTTTTTTATCTTTATGTTTAGTGCATAAGTTTAGACACATAAGTGATAGAACAGACCTTAATATAATAAATCACTTTCCCTTTTATATGAGTTATTGTTAGTGACCATTATTAATGAATTATTTGGAGTCCAACTTGACCATTATGAAATGAACTGGATGCAAACACCTTTTTAAACTTGCGTCTACAATTACACTAAATGAATATGCATATACAGTATCCAATAGATACACAGCTTGTGGTGCTGTGTAACGTTCCATAAACTACAGGACCTACAATTGGAACTGTAAAAAAATATTTTCTGTTCTATAAAATATATCTCAAAAGACACTTGAAAGCACTTCTCATCTCATATAGCTAACTATGACCTAATCCTATAATAATTTCAGAAATAAAAACCGACAAAATTGTGTTATGCAAATAACTGTCAAAGCTTTGAACAGCTTTGGAAGTGTGCCAAACCATCTAAGGTAAAATGAGCTCTTTGTTACCAGCCTATTAATAGCAACTATATTTACTTGTAATATTTTGTTTTACTTATTAAATAAGAACATAGGAATGGTGACAACTGAGGAGTGGCTGTTGTAGAAATGTTTCTGTTTCCATTTAAAAGAAGTCTAAGAAGTTAAAATAAGTATTTATTTCATGCGCATAGTGGAACACAGAGATGCCTGGTGTATTTTTCACAAAACAATTAAACAAGAATATTTTTCTGTTATCTATCACACTTCCCTGTACTGTGGAGAATCAAGCTCGTCTTCTTCTTCGCTATTTGCCAAAGATAACTTCTTTAATACAACTGGTTACTTAGTTTCGTAGCCGGTGATCCTATACAACACAGTGTAGAATTACATAGTAGCCCTTGTGTCCAGCATTCCTCCATTCCAGTTCAAACCAGTTCTGTATGTCCGGCTTATAAAATACCACAGTGTCCACAGAAAAAGTATGTCAAAGACCCTCTCAACATGACCATTTTGCTCAGCCTGTTCGTCTGGGTGTTCCGTAGCTAAGCGATCATAAAAATGTCCCGTCTTTTCATGACACATCTCCGATTATGGGTCTGAATTGTATGGCTGGAAAGTTTGGTCCAGACACTTGGACACCTAGAGGTCAGTTTGTAAAGAAGTGTTTTGTATTCTCCATCCTACACAAATTGTCTCTTGGTTTCCAATTGTGACCCTGTGACCTTGTATAGCTCCCAAGCTTAAAGTAGTCCTCTGAGTTGACCCTATCTATACCACTTAGAATATGATATATAAGAAGATTTTATATAAATCTCCCAATCCCCTTTGGTCTATATTGAAGAGATGAAGCTCTTTTATCCTATTTTTTAACAATGTCAATCTGTTTTTTAAGGCTATAAAAACTTTTTTTGTATTATGGTGACCAAAACTGAACACAACATTCTACATGTTTAGTGCATTATAAAGATATATATTTACAGTATGTGCTCTTATGACCAGGTGAAAAAAAAAGTTTCTGTAAAGACTTCTTAAAAATGAAGGCAAGAAATTGTGACTGGGGAAACAAATCAGTGTCACATAAGGCTGAGGGAACATTCTGTGGCTTTGAACTTAATTTTAGAAGACAGGATTTCAAGCCACAGGGCAGGAAACCAGAGCAGACTTGGAGACACTTTGAGAATTATAACATTCCAACCACTGTCGCAAACATGAAACATTTCAGCCAATTTAAAATTGGATAACGCATTATCCTTCACCATTTTTAAAGTTTATGGCAATATAATTACGTATGATCAACCTAATACTTAAACTTTCCTCATTTCTATTGCACTCAATATCCAGTTATAGGTGGTGACGTTCATTAGTGAGTTTTAATCCCAAATTTGGGTGCTGCCATTGTACTGCTGAAACTGTAAATGGGGACATAAACAAACACAATCCCCTCTGTAATATATTTTTTCTCTCATGGTGGGGTCTTTTCTTTTCAAAAGATTTTATTTGTTTGTACCAGGCATTTGCATTACAATCAGCGTGATTTTTATCTGTGAATGTATGCTTTTTCCGTGTCTAATGTGTTGTTCTTCCTTGATGTTTGTTGATGAACTGTCTGGTATTTTATTTAATTGTAAAGGGGGGAAACCTAAGACAAATTTCCACTTTGAGTAGACAAAGAAAATCTCAATCTAATCTAAACAAAAGCAAATAATACAAATGTGATGTACTTGCACTGCAAATGCATAAAGGGCAAAGTGTCCCTGTACTGGGAGAGTCCTGACCTGCCAACCAGCCTGCGAGTGGAGTCCTTGAGGTGTATCTGAATGACGGCATGAGATCGAGAGGAGTCTGCGTTCACTCCACTGGCACCCCTGCTGCGCTCCCTGCTGCCCCAGGAGATCACCTGCAGAGCACACACAGACACTTAGACCAACACAGTGCCACTGGCTTAGGAGTACATTCAGGAGAATGGCTTAAGCCTTCAGTACTGCACACTAGAGGTGACTGAGACTGAAGAGCAAATCAAAAATAAGAGGAAGACATTCAGCCCATCTAGCCCTTTTGGTGGTTACTGGCTAATTGATCTGAGCATCTCATATTCACCCTTTTCTTGAAAGAAGCCAGGTTATCCTTTTGAACAACTTTAACAGAATGTGGTTTTTAGTCTTTCAGCTACAGACCTCCTAACAACAAGGGTTAACAGGATGGTCACAGTTTATTTATGAGCCTAATTACCTAACAGATGTCTAGCCAAAGGAGGGGAGTAGTGCCTTGCCGCCTTGCAGAACTGGGGCCCCGGGTTCAATTCCTGGTATGGGGTGCTGTCTGTGTGGAGTCTGTATGTTCTCCCCATGTTTGTGTGGGTGTTCTTTATATTTATATATATAAGCTTTATGTATACAGCTTTCTGTATATATAAAAGTTACATGTGGTCAATAATATGTGTTTCCAAAATCAACATTATTCTTTATGAGAGCAGTAAGTTAGGATAATTAACAAAAACAAAGAGAGACGAGACAATTGTATTATTTCTTTTGTAAATGTTGAAAAAACAGAAGAGCAGCACTGGATTATTGCAAAAATGATGTGTAAGACATCAAATAATTCAACATTCAACAGACCATAGCTGGGCTCCCTGTACACTTTCTTGTGTTAGGTGTTATAAATGTGATTTACTCCTGGTGCTGTATTTGCTACTCTTGTTAAGTTTCCTAGTGATGACAGGGCATTCAACTTGTTTGAACAATGTTCAAGTAGGGAGCTGCATCAGCATGCGTAGGCTGCAAAGGAACAGGTCAAGGTTTATTCCCTGCTGAAAAGAGAAGAAAAGAAACACAACGTTTCCGCTGTGGAGCCTGCTTCGTGTTTCTTTTCTTCTCTTTTCAGGATGGAATAAACCTTTACCTGTTCCCTTGTTTGAAAAATGGCTTGAAACCAGGAAACTTCATCTCCAGAAACCCCCTCTGAAGCTCCTGAAGACTCTGTGTCGTGTTCCCAATTCTTGAACACCCTTCCACCCTTTGCACTTGCTACTGAATAGAAATAATACAAATCTTGTCATTCTTGTTTAAATGATAATATACTTCCAGTATCAATAGCCCATTTTTCTTCCATCAATGACAATGTGTGTAATTTCCTAACAGAAGAATAATTCTGCAGCACTTTCTGATTTTAGATTGTGAAGTATTTCATAAGCCAGGAGAAGGACGTTGTGATGAAGAACAAGAAGGCATCACCTCAAGCAGCGTGCCCACGGACTCCACCCTCTCCTCCCGTAGCCCCACGATCTGGACCACATGACGCCCATCCTCCCTGGCAAACAACCTTCAGGGACACAGGAGAATGGCCACTCAGAGCAAGTCCACACAAACCAACACACCAGCCTGTCGGCATCTTCTAAATAAAATAAATGTCTACTGCATATAACATTTGTTAACATTTCCACATCTGCCTAGCTCTGGGTATGCTTGCACTCAAAGTGTTCCGCATAATAATTGGCCACAACCAGTTGACGAACTCTCAAGGAAGAGCTATCTGCAATAGTGAACTCCTGCTGAGTGGCGAGCCTCTCTGCACGACAGTTTCAAGCCTGTGAGGGATGAACGGCTGACCTACAACACGCCTGTGTCTCTTGCAAGAAAGTCAGGCCCCACGCACCGTTTCCTGCCATCCAGCAGGTCGTACAGCTGCCCGCAGTAGATCTCAAAGAAGCTGATGCAGAGGTGCAGGGGGCCACGGGCAGGCGCGGGCCGCCCCAGCCGGGCGAAGAGGTCGCGGGCGGCCAGCGCGTACAGGCCGGGGCTGCGGGCCGTGCCCATCATCGTGTGAGTCTTCCCCGCCCCCGTCTGCCCGTACGCGAAACATGTGGCTTTGCCTCTGCAAGAGAGAGCCGGACAGAGAGGCTCTTACAGGCACGCGGGTCTGACGGGGATCAGAAAGCAGCTTCAGCAAATAATACACAGTGTGACGTGGAGCAGGGAGCTGAAAGAGGAGCAAGTAGAGGTTAATTCCATGCTGAAAAATAGGAGGGAAACACATTGGCTCTGTAGGGCCTTCTCTGGATGCCTCAGTGATCTTGAGTCTGATACATTTAATAAACTTCTTAAATAATCCTCCAGTGCCAGGCTTCTGTGTCAGAAGAAACAGCAAAAGATACATATGAAATGGATACAGTAATCACCATTTAATATGCAGAAACCAGACACTTAACAAATGAACCTGCAGACTGAAAGGCAAAGACACAGCAGCCCTCCAGGAGCAGGAGCGAATTTCTGTGCTCTGGACAATGTGGAAAAAGAGATAAACCAGACAAACTGCTTGGGCATATGGAACAGCTGGCATGCTATCTGAAGGCAGAATGTAACTCCAAGGTTATATAACTGGAAATATACAGTGCGATAGAATGAATCGACCCTGAGCTATTCTGATCACTGCATTACAAAAAAGAGTGCTACTGTCTTAGAAAGAGTTTGAAGAATAGCAGCCACAATAACTTCTGGTCCTGAGGGCATGCCATACAGAGACAGGTAAAGGGAAATGAGTCTAACTAGTCTTGAACAGAGCAGATTATAATGAGGTCTGAGGCAAAAATCCTAAAAGTTACTGAAGTCAAAACAATGGAGAACTTCAGGTTCAATAATAAAACTGGGGCATGGGCAAGGATGGAAATTAAGGGAAAGAGCATTAACCCAGAAGGATGTAGATTTTGTTATGTTTTCAAAAATGTCACCTGTTTTCTCATTAAACCCCACAGTAAAGTGAGTCGTTCTCATGTTCATGTTCTGGTGGCGGATGTTGGAGGCAGATTTCTTACCCATTGAAGACATGCTGAATCAGGGGGTAGGCAGTCTTACGGTACACATCCTCATTTGTGCAGGACTCGCCAAACACGTCATCAAAATAAAACACATGCTAAAGAAAGAGAACAGATCCTAGTTTTGCTGATCACATGGTCAGTTTTGAGAATTGAACTGAAATGTGTAATACAAAGATTAACTCGTACACTATAGG
Organism: Atractosteus spatula; assembly: GCF_055471065.1. Classification (NCBI taxonomy): domain Eukaryota; kingdom Metazoa; phylum Chordata; class Actinopteri; order Semionotiformes; family Lepisosteidae; genus Atractosteus; species Atractosteus spatula. Next base: position 6,906,970 of record NC_142708.1, on the reverse strand, counting down.
TATAAGCAACCCAATACAGACTTACATACAGTATGTAACTGAAGTAATGTGTACACTGCATTGTGCACAACATTCGTCTACATGTAGGAAAGAATTGTACAGCAAGAGGCTAATGTAGTTCATAATATGAGCCTGAAAATATTTTCACTGAGGGCTATGTGCAGAATTGAGGAGCAAGAAATTGAAATTGTCAACTGTTACAAATATATATCTTGGCACTGTTGTTGACACATGTAACACAGACGCCACATGAAAGAAGAGCCGACAGCGATTGTTCTTCCTAAGAAAACTCTTCTCCTCTAATGTGTGTACTACAACAATGACTTTGTTCTATCAGTCTTTCATTGAATCTGTCCTAACACTCACTGTGGTAGCCTGATTTGGTCACCTTAAAACATGCAATAAAAACAGACTGAGCAGGATTGTGAAGGTAGCCAGCAGAACAGCGCAACAGTTACAGCTGTCAGACGTCTACAATGAGCAAATACTGAGGAAGGCCAATATGATAGCTGACAGTCATGACCCGCCCCTTTCACTGTGAATTTGACTCGATTGAGACAATCCAGATTCAGGACAGACGCAATAGAACTAAGTCATCTTCCTCTTCCACAGCTATCAACCTGCTCAAACTGGGTAACTGACTGTATATTTAACTTCTTTATATATATTTTCTTTCACATTGTGCATGTATGTCTCTTATTTGTTAACAGGTTCATGTTTTGTTAAATGTTTTGTGCAATTTCTTCTCTCTTTTACCTGCTTGACAAGCAAATTTCCCATCAATAAAGTGAAGTAAGTAAGAATGTCTGCAGTCCCTCAAAAGATATTTCCCTCTGAAGAGTCAGGAGAAATCTGCTGCAGGTGACTAAACACACACTATGTGCCTGCAGGTCAAGTAAACACCGGTGTGTGGATGAGAGTGCACACTGAATTGTGTTCCAGATGAAGGACACAAGCTGTGGGGCAGAGCGTGGTACCTGAAGCATGTACTGGGAGAGGTCCACCGCCTCCTTCTTCTCGTGGACCAGCACCGACTCGGGGTCCTGAGCGTCCACCACGTCCAGCTCCCCCCGCCGCTCCTCCCCCCCGCGCAGCGGCCGCTTCCGCACGCACACCCGGATCCTCTCCGCCGCCACCCGCGCGGGGCCGCGGCCCCCCGCCCTGAGACACAGACAGGCCTGAGGAAGAGCTCGACCGGACACCGCGGCTGTAAGTCGTGAGACACTAGCACCTTAACAGGTATGCCTGAAGGCAGAAGGCATGAAGGCAATTAGGCATTTAGGCCTAAAGCTAGTGTCCGTAACAGTAACAGTTTTTCCTTGGTATCCCGAGGTGCTTAGGAAAAAGGCCTAGATTCCATGTGCGTGCCAGGGCCTTGCACCTTTATTTTATCTTTAATTATGCCAACACTCACATCAACAGGGATGTCTAAAGGCAGAAGAATGAGGATTAAAAACATTTCTGTAACAGAATGAGCATAAAAAGTTATTTCTGTAATAACCTGTAACAGGAAGAGTGGATCAGGATGAATGTGCCAGTCTGCTGTTATCACCACGACAGTGAAGGCGATGAGAAACAGGAGGCCAAAAGGAGAAAAGGAGACAGGTCGGGGCGATTTTGGGTACCTGGCAGAAGAGAGGGGTAACCCATAGTTGTACCCTTGGCTGTGTGTGACTCTGTGCAAAGGGGTTTCCTCCTTCTTGGCTGGACACCTGAGGCTGTGTGGCACTCCTGGCTGCCCGGGCCTGTGTCTAGGTGCTACGCTGTCAGCGTGGGTGCTGTGCCCAGAGGGGGTGCTGAAATCCAGCTGCCGGCGTGGGGTGCCCCGAGCTGGGAGAGATCCGTCTTCCTCCTCCTCCTCCTCCTCCTCAGCCCCCTGCCCGTCCTGCAGGGTTTTGACCAGCTGCACCAGGTGGAAGAGGCGGGTGCGGTCGTGCATGTGGTGCACTCCCAGCCGGGGGTAATCGCTCATGGTGAGGCGGGAGAGGTGGGCAGGCCTGCGCAGTCCGAGCGCGGTGAACTGGGGATAGTAGCGCTCTAGCCCTGCCTCGCACAGGCACTCGTAGAGACAGGAAGCCATATCTCTGTCCTCCGCCCACAGAGCTCCCTGCACACCAGGGGGAACAGGGGTGTGTTACTCCATACACTTAAAAAAGAATATTCTCAAAATATATGGTTTACTTCTACATATTGTTTTAGTCACCCTTTAAAAAACCAAGTTATTCACACACAAATCTTGTAAAAACAGATTCAGTGGATAAAACAAAGAGCTACATCAATGATTTACTGTTTCATTTTATTTCAAAGAAGCAGTCGTCTCACATAAGTAAACTTTGGTGGAAATGAGAAGGGAGGCATGTTCAACATACTGTATTTAGTTCTTCACTGAGCGGCTGCCTATCTATTGCAAGTGATTATTTCAAAGCAGAATTTACAAAAAAAACTTTTCCTAATAAAGCTTCTAATACCTGTTAGCAATAAAAAAGCATGTGTATAAACCTGTAAAACAGAATCACAATAATTGTGCATAGAGAATAGAGAACTATAGAAAGGTATGACACTATCTTTAATTCTCAGATGTTTGGCGCTTAATCATAAGGAGTAAGGAATAGTCCCCTACTGGACAAATATATTTAGCAGAAATAGTCTTTACTGGCTGGGGGAATTTACAAACGTATGACCAGACTGTATCATACCAATGCCAAAATTAATACTTCACATTGTTTACACCAGGTTGCTCAATACCCTGTAGATCACCGGTTAAATATCTTGACAGGCTTTAAAGAGAACATGGCGGTATCATTTCTCCATATCATTTCTCCTGAGAGTGGAATAACATATTTAATGTCATTCACTCCCAGGAACTAGAAAAACTAGTTTCATTACAACCTATTCTTAATGCTTATAAAAACAGTTTTGATCTCCTGCAGGGCCTTTCATGACATCTTCACGAGGTGCGATACAATAAAACAAAGCCAAGACAAAAGGAATAGAGACATGTACAGTATAAACAAATGAACACTGGAACTTAATCAGAACTAAATGCCAGCTAACAGGGTAAGGCTTCAGACAGGATCAGAAAGTGCTGATCGGCATGTAAGATCGGATACGGGCAGAGAGTCCGTTCCACAGCCCTGAAGAAACAACACAGAAAGCACAGTCCTCCTAGATTCCGGGCTTCGTTATGGGAAACGAGTGAGGAGTTACATTCATGTAATTTCATTAGTTATGTTTAATGCTCAAAATGAAAACCACTTACGTGCAGTACTGTAGTTTTATTTTTCTCTCGCTCCGAGGGTCAGGTCCACATTACAGTATGCTCTCTCTTGAAAAGCCGCTGTCTAATGGTGTCCAGCACTGAAATTCAATCCCTACAACAGTAGGGAATATCTCAGGATAATTATAGATAATCCAGCGCAGCTGCAGCGCTGTATGGGACAGGTGAAGTATAAAATGTGAGGCAGAGCAGGGTGTAATGCACAGCTGAACGGGCACACTGCAACACTGAATGTCTTCCAGAAGATATAAATGAACAAGCCTCTCTTATACTAACAGAGACAACTACGTACAGCACATACTGTATACATACACCTATGACTCGCTTAAGGTAGAAACAATAGCGTGAGATTTTAAACCTCATCAAACCCTGCTGATCAATTTTTTTTTCATGCTCACCATACGCGAGAAGGATGCTGAAATTACTGTGTATCTGTTGGTTCCTAGATGTATCAACAATTAGGCGTAGCGTCCATAGCAGTAACAGTTTTTCCTTGAAGAGGAGAAATCCATCCTGAGATATTTAGGAAAAAGGCCTGCAGTCCATGTGGTGCCCGGGTCTGCTTTAAAGACTTTTAAAGCCAGTGTTTGGTCCTTATCCATTTAATGGGTGAATGAAATTTGAAAAGTCAAATCAAAATCTCTATCACCTCTGAGCTTTGCCTACGTACCTCGTCTACCAGAAAAGAACATCTAGACTATTTCTCCTTCTACATATCAGCAGATACAGAAGTGCTTAAATTAGGAGCATTGCAGCTGGAGCAGCTTACCAATATTATGTCCCTGAATTCTATGTTATCGTATTTGCAACTTCACTAAGGTGGGACAATTTATCCATTATAGCACAGCTGCATAAATCTTGTACTGCCATGACAACCACATGCATGCTAACAATGTATCTGGGTGTGGTACAATTTATAAGCTGCTGTACTCTCTTCAGGATCCCAAACTGAACATTGAGGAGCGCAGTCTGGCAAAAAATATAGAGTAAAGCTAGTAGCTCATCATCACGTGGGACTCCATCTCAAAGCTCTTTACGTGGTGACGTGTAAAAAGCCTTGTGCTCATTCTAGATGTTCTGGAGCCAAGGAGGCAGCTGTGACTGGGCTCTGTGGGGCCACTGTTGCAAAGCAGTACAAGCTGTACATCCGCGCCACACGCCCCATTACTCTTGTAGACCTGGGTGGCACTAAACACCCCAGCTCTGCTCAACCGCTCAGTGGGGTTCAAACATAGCTGTCCCAATCCTGTCTTGCCAGGAGCAGTCTGCAGGAACAGAGGACTGCAGGATCCCGGGACTTGGTCAGTGTGGCACCTTGCAGTGAGGGCACCTCCAATCTACACAAGATCCATCACTTTTGGTCCTCCCAAAGCAGCCATCGGCTGGTGCCTGGTACAGGATTAGCAAGTGCAAAACTTTGATTCACCACTAACCAGGACTTGGCTCCACTGATCTTGAGCTGACTTATTCCTGGCTCCAATGTACTGATGGTGCACTGTTCTCCTGGGGCTCTTGGAAAACAGGGCATCTTGATTCATGTGAGCTTGTTCTTGATTTTCACCAGGCAGGACATTCAACACCTGACAACACTTGAACCTCATTCTTTCTCCAACGAATGAGGTGATTTAGTACTTATACAACAGTAAAAGAGACTCGAATTGTGAATAAACAATGAATTGAATGATTCCAAAAAAACATTTAATTAATATCCAAAAACCTTATAGGGGGCTGGCGACTCTGAACTATAAAAAAACCGACCCGTCCCTCTGTAAGTCCTCTTAGACGGGATTGTGTACAACAAGAAAAAAGACCCCCGAAAAGGACCACAAAGATCCTTTTATGACTTTCGTTTTCTTTAGAAGTTCGTTATTTGATGTCGCCCAAGAGGACCTCCTGGGCAAGAGGTGACGACTCGCAGGTGCTGTTATGTATCTGTTAGACTCACGACTTCTCATAGCTCAAGACGTCCGTGGGTTTCAAACGGTATTGACATGCTAGATGGATGTGCAAGACGTTAGCAACAGATGTTGATACTCGCTGAGTATTAACAGTACCAGATCAAAGCCTAGCCAAATCACAATACCACTGTATGTATACAGAAAGTGCCAACTGCTGCAACATGTGGCTGATGTTGTACTGCGGTTGCAGGACCGGAACAGAACTCACCAGGTAACACTAGGGGCTAAAGTTTCCCAAAACGGCGGCGCTCCCGGCTCTCAGAGGGCAAGTGTCCTGCGTGTGTTTTCGGCGCACCCCCCCGGCGGACGGGGTGCGTGTGTACCGATGGATACACACACTCCCCGACCCAGATTATCGCTCCACTCCGCCTGTTCTCTCGGTGCGGCCGCCGACTTTCTGCAAGACCCGTACCTGCGCTTCCCCGGTTTCCATGACAACGAAACGTCGCCTCCAACAGCAAGCGCCGGGCTCGCGCCCTCTGTCCCGCTTTCTCCCCCGCGGGGAGGAATGAGCCAATCGGGTGTCTTGATCATGACGGAAGCGTGACGACACAGGAACAACCGAACACGAGGGGAGGAGGCAGGACAGGAAGTGTTCTGTGTTACTTCTGCGAGTAATGCAGATCTAGGTGCCTTGGTTGTGTGTTGCTTCTGCAGTAAGCATAGGCAATATCTAACTCATTTCTGGCCTTCGCTTAGGTTAAGCATTGTTTCGTCAGTATTAACCTTACGTTTCTCAACACTAAATGTAGTGTTTAAAGTGTTACTACGCAGTATGGATGTTTTTTGATCTCTTAAACTCCAAAAATCTGTGCTGTATATTCTAAAAAATATTATTGGCAACAAATTCAAAAGCCTGCTTTTGAAAGGACAATGCCTATTTATTTATCGTCTAATTGTAGTTAAAGAGGCCGGACCCTACACCAGCCTGAGCCGTTATCGGAGTAGGTTTCTTTCGTCTTGCGCTCACACCTGAAGACGCCAAACGTTGCAATTTTAATTCTTTCTACTTTTAAGCGTGGAATTAACCTCTACTTGGTCCTTTGCCTCTCTCGTGATGATAGAGCTCGAATCATTTCTCTGGAAGCCGACCACCTGCAACTGAGAATGAATAGCTTACTAGAAACTTTATCAAAAGCTGACATTTTATTTTCGGATGGTATCTATTGCCGTTGCTTGTTCAGAGAAATTGAACACGTTAAGCAAGACCTACCTTGACTAAATCCATGCCGCCTGTCCACTAGAATCCTACTGCCTCACAGATCATAATCTATTTCAGTTCTAATTTCCATTTCCAAAACTTACATTAAAGCCGTTAGACATACAGCTGCATAAATGCTTGGTTCAGTTGTATCAGCTGTTCTTTTTTTTCTATTTAAGCCAGAGTGAAATAGTGAAGGGAAAGAGGAAGGGGGAAGGAGATGAAAAACGCCGCGTCGTGGAAGCAGTGAGGGAGCGGTCCCCTCTAGAAGAAGGGCGCCAGTGAGCCGAGCTCTCGCTTACGGCCACACCACCCTGAACACGCCCGATCTCGTCTGATCTCGGAAGCTAAGCAGGGTCGGGCCTGGTCAGTACTTGGATGGGAGACCGCCTGGGAATACCAGGTGCTGTAAGCTTTTACCCGCAGGAGGCGCCCTTTCCCCGCTCGCTCGCTCATGCCCCTGGTCACACGTGCAGTGCGGCTCTTTCGTCTCTTTCTCTGTCAGCTCTGGGGAGACGCGGGTGCTTGTGTATTGGCGTGAGCGTTTTTTATTCATGATCATAAACCTTATATACTGTGTATGTCGCCAGTTTTACAAGTCCGCAAAGGATCGAGTAAAGGTTTATCTATCGCAGGCTGAAAAGAGACACAGCGCTTCGGCTGCGGAGACTTGTTCGGCTGGCGTTCTGGGGGGAGTTGAGTTTTTCAGAATTGTATTGAGGTCGTTTTTTCTTCTTTTCAGTCGTTTTGTTTTCATCAAAGATGTATATTTACCTGGCAAAGAATTTCGTGGTGTTGAAAAGATGCCCATTCGGAAAGAGTTGTGTGAGTGCCTTTGGAATGATCTGCATTGCTATAAATAAAAAGTAAATCTGGGCTCCAGATCCTTGCCTACTCGATTCTATATGAGAAGCAGGGAGGAAACTAAATGATGAGCCCAGGTATCGTTTTCTTATCATCTGCTGTATTATCATGACTGATGCTATTTCCAGCATAACAGAGCGCAAAGGCAACGGGAATGGTGCGCTGTCACGAAATCACTGCTGAAATATCAAGATCCTCAGCATCGAACCCGATACCGTACCCGCTGACGTCCACAGAGTACAGAGCAGAACGACGCATTTGAGTTGGAGCGTATTTACTCATGGCTTGCATAAGGTGTCTCTCTTCCATATGGAAGACAGATTTTTCATTGATGGAGCTCACAATGGGCTGAGAACGAAAGCCTCTATAATGTTTATAGAAGCGTTATACTCTTGATCATGAGGAACAAGTAATAGGTTTATTCCATGCTGAAAAAAAAAAGAAGAAAGAAAACACAACGTTTCGGCCGCGGAGCCTTCTTCAGGTGTGTCAAATTCTCTACCCACCTGAACTACTATTGATCATGTCCGCTGAATTGACACGGAGGACTCCCAACACCTGATCGATGCGGCAGCTGCACTGAGTCCTCCTGGACGGTAGGTGGCAGAGGTATGTCGAAGCGGTGTACGCTGCCTTGAATCATGGGGGGGTTTGGTACTTCCTTGCACATCAGGCATCTTTCAAAATTACAGACGTGATTTAGATCTTCACCCAAGCCCGCATATGTTTTCAACCCCGTAGAAAAGCGTTCCCTTCGGCGTATTTAATGTAATTGAACGACTTGTCTTTGAGGATTGAGGGGGGGGGGGGGTGTCGCGTTTCCCTCGGTCACTCCAGAGCCCGTCTTTGCGGATCGGGAAGAGAACAGGCAGCAGGGGCTGGCGTGCGGGTGAGATAGCGTGAAAGCACACATCAAGTTTGCAACCCTAAAGCCAAACTTGAGCGTTTTTTAAAACCGATCGCCCACCGCAGGCGAAGAAACGAGGCGGGCTCTGTAGGGCTTTCCTGAATGTAGTTGATCCAGGCACGTTGCGCACAGGTCCGGGGGGACGACGAGTGACAGAGTAAGCATTAAAAACAAATCTTATTTTACCGAAGGGAATTCACGTGGAAATGAAAAAAAAAAATCCTAACCCCTTTTCCGGGAGGATGAACTAGTATAAGGCAGGAAAAGAAAGGACGGCTTTCTTGTGTTGGGTCTCAAGGGTTTGAATGAGTACAAAATATGTTTTTCCATGAAGTGTTGGCGAAAAGACCATTTGTTTTGTTGCAAGAAATGCACAAAATATATAGCATATGAGAATGAACGGTTGTGCTGTGTGAAAATGCCCGAAAGAGATCGTTTATCCCTGCGGTTCTGAAATCCAGTTTGAAGATCTGCTCTCGGGTCTTTGCGATTTCGGGCGGCACCTGTTCCACGGGAAAGACGTTTTCGTCTCCCGCATGGATATAATGTGCCTTCTCTGAAGAAAAACACTCCGAACGCGTTTTTATTTGTATGTTCTTTTCTGCGATAACCCTTAAGATGAGGTTAGTCCCTTATAAACTTAAATGTTTTGCTTTGCAATAACTCGAGCAATTCGCAGAATCCAGACTTGATTGCGACTGCATTTCGTCGACTGCTGATGAGTGTTTACTGATCGGAAACTTCCTGCTTCCTGTCATGTGAATATATCCATTTGCTGAAGATAAATTGGGAATTTAAATCATGGCGTGGCAAAAAAAAAAGGCACAACTATTTTAATTACATTGCATTTTTCATGCTCTGTCTTACTTATTGGTGACGATGAAGCAACGTCAGTTTTCGTAAGGTTTTAATGTCAAGTTAAGGCTCGTTATTATTTTTCACTTCTGGGCGAACTTCAGAGAAGGGCTGAGGCATTCCTGTGGCTGAAACAGACGAGCATCTACCCGAGCTGACTGACATGACCAGGGCCCTGTTGTTTAGAAAGTCGTTTTCGTAACTACGTCGTAAAAGCCTTTTCCAGCTGGGTGATCCTTCTGAAGAATCTTTTGAAAATCAGTTTTTTAATGAAAGGATATTTATGCAATAGTGTTACTGTAGGAATATATTTGTACACCACCACAGTATAGAATAATTTCCCCTCGCAGTTAAACCAAGGAAGAGCCACAACTCTTAAGAAGAAAGTCAAAGCTACACAGCACAGAGCAAAGTGTTTGTCTTTATATATTGAATATCCAAGATACGCTTGAATTGTGATGATTTTGTATTCCCCACACTTAATGTACTTTCTATAGAATTCTTCCAGAAGTTGTAGTCATCACAGCTGCAGTGCTCCAGTCTGCTTTTATCTTGAAATGACAGAGATCAGTTCAGGTTGCATTCCAGCAGCTTCTGGGGTCGGTGCGTTGGGGACAGCCATACTGTTCCCGGGCCGAGCCTGGCGCTGATGTTCTTGAGGTGCCTGGGGAAAAGTCGGGGCAGATGTGCGGAGGAGCTCCTGTGTCCTCAGTCTTCCTGTGCATGCTGTGTGGCAGGCCGGCGCTGCGGAGGTGATGGCGTTGCGCGCTGGCGGTCTGATCGTGTTCCGGCGACTGGCTCAGGCTGTGCCGGACAGCATCCAGTTCCTGCTGCTCCAGACCTCGTACGGGGAGCACCACTGGACACCTCCCAAAGGTACCACTTAACACGGGAGATCGTTTCAAACCAGGAACAGGAGGCACTTCTCTACTCAAAGGGTGGTGGGGGTGTGGAACAACATACACGGCCTGTGCCCTTGCTTCTTGCAAGGAAACGGCTGGATGAGATTCTTGGATCAATTAACTACTAACTTCCAAACAGCCTCGATGGGCCAAGTGGCCCCCTCTCCTTGTGTTCGTAACCTCACAGGAAAATGGATAATCCTCCCTTGTTTTAGCTGTGTGCTACATTGCAGCTTTTGCGAGTTGTGGCCTGTTACATAAGCCAGAACTGCATGGACGTTTGAGAAAGTTTCTCTTTCTCCCTCATGCCTGCCTCCTGCGGCCTCCCCTACCTCCCTCTCAGCTCCCCTCTTCCCTGCTCTCATGCTTACCTGCACTTCCTCTTCCAGGTATTCGCTTGGCTTCTCGCTCTCTGGTTTTGCTGGGCCTCTGTGCTCGCTCTGCCTGTCCTCCTTCTGCTTTCCTGCACTCTGTTCTCCAGCACTGACACTGACGCACAGTGACACGCCTTGACACACTGACACGCACTGATACACTGAAACTGACGCACTGACACATAGTGACACAGACACTGTCACTGACATACACCTACATCCCCTGACGCACACACTGACACAGTGATACACACCCTGACACGCACTGACACACTGATACGCACACTGACACGCGCTGACGCACTGATACACACCCCGACACGCACTGACACACTGATTCACACGCTGACACACTGATACGCACGCTGACACTGACATACACCTACATCCCCTGACGCACACACTGACACAGTGATTCACACCCTGACACGCACTGACACACTGACATGCACACTGACACGCTGACGCACTGATACGCACGCTGACACTGCGGGGCACGTCCACGCTCGCCTGGCTCACCGCCCGGTCCCGCTCTCTGCCTCTCAGGCCATGTGGACCCCGGAGAAGACGACATGAGCGCGGCTCTGCGGGAGACGGAGGAGGAGGCGGGCCTGGGCCCGGCCCAGCTCCGGCTGGTGGACGGGTACCGGAGGGAGCTGCGCTACGAGGTGCGGGGGCGGGCCAAGACAGTGGTGTACTGGCTGGCGGAGCTGCGGGACCCTGGCGCTGCCGTGCGGCTCTCGCAGGAGCACCAGGATTACCGCTGGCTGGGTCTGGAGCAGGCCTGCCGGCTGGCGGGGCACGCCGACATGCAGGACGCCTTGAGAGCCGCTCATCACTTCCTCAGCTCTGCCGCGCAGCACTGACGCTCACTGACGCTCACTGTCACACACTGTCACACACTGACTCTCACTGACGCTCACTGTCACACATTGACGCTCACTGACGCTCACTGTCACACACTGACGCTCACTGACGCTCACTGTCACACACTGACGCTCACTGACGCTCACTGACGCTCACTGACGCTCACTGACGCTCACTGTCGCTCACTGTCACTCACTGACACTCACTCTCACTCACTGTCACACACTCTCACTGTCACACACTGACGCACACTGTCACACACTTCTGCAGCACTGACGCACACTGTCACACACTGACTCTCACTGACACTGTCACACACTCTCACTGTCACACACTTCTGCAGCACTGACGCACACTGTCACACACCGACACTCACTGTCACACACTTCTGCAGCACTGGCGCACACTGTCTGACACCGACACACATCACTGATGCACTGTTGCACACTGTGACACTGGAACACTTTCACACTGTTGCATACCAACACACAGCACTGACGCATCGACTCCCACTGACACACTGTCACACAGCACTAACGCATCGACTCCCACTGACGGACGCACACTGACAAACTAATGCACTGACACACATCGACGCACAGCACTAACTCACTGCCTCACACCGGCACACACTGATGAGCACTGACATTCACAAATACAGAGATCTCACACAGCAGCAAGACGGATACTCAGCACTGATTCTCACACTTGTGGGGATCAAGGTACGGTTCAGTGATGTGCTGCTTTTTATTGTTTTTTTGTTTCTAAAATAGTTACTTGATCTGTATTTAGCAATCATAGTAATATTTCTCTGTATTCTTCCACAGTGAAAATATGAGCGATAATATAACCAATAAAGGCAGCTCCCTGCTCGCGGGTCTTTACTCAGATCATTAATGAGCTCTGCTGTCTCGTGTGGACAGAGATGGACACTCTCCAGTGAAAGAGTGTTTCCTAGTCCTGATCTTGGAGCAACCTCACGCCCCCTGCTTTTTGTCCCATCTCGTCTCTTGTTCTGTTAAGATTATTTAACACGTCCACCATTTCCAGAAAGGTGGCCAAAGGATAGCCTCACTTTGGTTTGAAATTGTTGTTCTCCCAGATCAGCTGGAATGCAATGCTCGGAAAGTTTTTTTTCTCCTAAATTTGTTTTTATTACAGCTGTATTTTATCCAGTTTTGTATGGAAAATTGATGCTGGGAAAAGAGTCCTTTTACAATTATGTTTAAACCTAAAAGCATCCTGGAAACGTTTAAGGAGTTTGAACATGTTCAGCAGGTCAGATAGCAGGATCCCCATCTCTAACTGAACTATACCCCATCTTAACACAATTTCAGTCCAGTCTGAAAACCTTTTTTTTTTAGTTGACAAAGATTTTGGTCACTTTCACAGCTTATGTAAATGGCCACTTTTTATATCTGTGCCATAACTCTGACCTAAATTGTGTTTGTTGATGGACGTTTCTGCTTAATTTCCCAATTGTAACAGTGCAGAAAATCCCAGGTGTGCCCACCTATTATTTTGATGGGGAGTAGTGTTAGAAATCACAGAAGACAGAGACAACACGGCTGGTAACAATACAGCATCCTTTATTTCACATTTGTTATTAATCAGTAAATAGATGCAGAGAGACCAAAATAAAACCTACAGCGAGAAAGAAGGGGGCTGGGAATTTGGGTCCTACAGAAAAAGGGGTAATGCGAGAGAAACTATACCAACCAGGGGGAAAAAAAATAAATGACAAAACTTGTGAATTTCAGATCAAGACACATTAAGAACACTTTAAATGCAGTGTTTTCAGTAGGCATATTGTTTAATTATTCAGAAGTTCAGACGCCCATGTTAACTTCTGCTAAAACCTTTTTTCCTTCCGTAACAAACCGATTTCAATGAATTAGCTTCCTCACACCATGAGGTGATTCGGAACAGATGGTGAAGATTAATAAGGGGAATGGGAATCTGAGTTTTAAGACAGGACGGTCTATCTGCTCTCCCTGTTGTTCACCATGCTGCACTGACTCAGTGAATGCTGTGCCGTCACTGCATGGAGGCTGAGGAATGGGCTTTGGGGATGCAAGTCCTCACCAAGCCCAGTGGGGAACTGACAGCTGGCACTTTCAGCATTAAGGATTACTGTGCATTCATCATGTGGTGCCTGGAATACTATAGCGGAGCATCTCTAGGGTTGAGCCCAGCAACCTCCTGTCAACTGGAACTACGTGTGCCAGGACTGTGATTGGACTGGGCCACAGGTCAAGAAGACACTCAAGTGCCTTCGGGGTTCTTCATTCATGTCAAAGACACAGTGGCTGAAGTAGATCATCTGAACCGAGTTAAGCAGAAAGCTTGATAAAAAAAGAGGTCGCTCTACTCTCTCTGATTACCTCAAAACACGTGGTTATGACACACAAATGCAGTGGCTCACAAGTCTGAAATATGAACACGCAAGTGCGGCACAGAGGTGACAAAATCAAGACCCGACACTTCCCCACACGACACACAGTGGTGCGACATCCCTGCCCCATCTGAGGCTGTTAATCCTGCTAGGGCTGAGCCAGAGGTGCCCAGATGTGACGCTGCAGCCCTATTAAAACCCTGCTCCCCTCAGGACTGCAGAACCCCCTCATCATCAATTCAGATGAATCATTTCTTGCAATCTACACAGTGCAGTACTCTTCGTTTCTTCAGTTCTTACGCCCCTGTGATATAGATTTCAACCTTCTGTACTCACCTGGTGAAACATGATGCACTATGTAACATAACTGCATCCCAACCAGATGGTATTTCAGTATTTTCTTTCAGCTGTATTATTTCGTTTTCTAGGCAGTTCATATTAATGAGTCTCGATCTTTGTAAAGTGCTAAATAAAAACCAAACATTTCTCTTCGGTATTTACTTGTAAAGCCTTGCTGACTAAGTGCAGTGAGGGAGTGCTGTTCTGAGCCCAATGTGATGAGAACACCCTGCTAGAGGGAAAGGCAGGAGCTTTTGAACTGTGCAGATCCTCTTCCTCATCTCTGAATAACTGCTTGCTTCATGCACTTTGTGTATTAATCTGTATTCTGCTGAATGAAACTGATGCAGACAACCGTAATCAGCCTTCTAGAGGAAGCAATAATTTAGATATGCAGCACAGTGCAATATGGAACAAGCTTGAATTTAAAGCAGTTTTTAATTCCTAGCCTGAAATCTTCTGCCCATTAATATGCCTGTATAATACTGGCTATGCTGATGTACCAGTTGTTCTGCAAGAGGCCCAACTCCTGAGCACAACAGAATCTGGGTCTATTGGTTTTAATTTCCACCTAAGATCCTACTGAGTGCTAAAAACTGGTCTAGTATAGAGCAACTGAACACTTTTCTAGTGGCTGATTTAGAGATAAACACCTGATCTGCAATAAAGAAAGCTGAGAATGTACGGTGTCTTTTTGATAATACCAAGAAGTTTCCTTGATCAGGATTAAAAGATTGAAAATGAAATGTAAAAAAAAAACATGGATACAACTACCATTCTCCAAACACAAGGTGGTCTTGAATGCTAACATCTCAGTGGGGCACAGAACACTGCAACTCCCCACACTCCTACAGCATGTGTGTCACACCCTCTTCGGGGTTTTAATGTGAAACAAGTCCTTAACCAAATCAAACCTTAACAGGGTTAGAGAACAGTTTGCTGGTGCTGTGGCCTCACTCTTTTAAGTAAGGCGTTCAGTATCGAAAGGTACAGTTCGCTTTGAAATCGCCTTCAAAAGTGCAACACTCACTGTTCACCTCTGAAAGGTAGACGTCAGTGTCTCTGTAGTCAAGAGGGCTGGGCTCACCATGTGACACCACGATCCCACAGTAAGGCACAAAGCTTGTGCACTTGTCCCGAAAACCAACAGCTAACCCAGCACTGTGCAGCATCAGTGGTGGCGGCTCTCCCATTATCAGACAGCTTCCATCCATCAGTCTGGCACACACCCCCGCCTAGTGATCAGGGGTTACCTGGGAGACACTGAAAATAGTGCCTATAACACACAGCCCGTTATCTGGTCTTTTCTGCACAATGCCCACCAAACACAAAATACCCCGGCAGAAAGTCTCTCCAGGAGCACAACACTGTTTGAGACAGCACTCAAACCGACATCAGCAGGGCTCTGATGATTATTGCATTTGTGACTGGGGTGATTTAGCTGAACTTGCCCTTTTGTTTTACAGTGTTTTAGGATCACTGGGGCCAAAGAGTGTCCTTATTCACCAAGTGGGCAACACTGGACCCGACATTCAGTTTTGATGAATTCAACAGCACTTCTTTACTAGGTGATTAATTTCCCCCCTTTGAAATCACTGCAATTTAACACTGATTTTGTGTCATAACATACGGTTGCAATGCAATGCAGTCAAAATAAATATTTTCTTAAGTGTGCATCAAAGAGAATGAGCAATAAAGAACACCAAGCAGTTTGTTTTCTTTCTTGCAACTTTTATCTTGCCAAATCCTTTTAAATATCTCTAAAAAAAAAACCCAGTGTCAGTGGAGCAGTGTTACTCCAGTTGCTGACACACTGATAACACCACAAATGCTGCATGGGCACAGAGTATGGACACATGCTATGAAACTTCAGTCTCTTTCAGCACTCGGGTAGTTTTAACCAAGTCAAATAAGGGATCTGATCAATCCGATACTCGTTTTCATTTGGACTGAGGACACACCACGGGTGGCAAAGTTGTGTTGATTGTAACCAAACCCTAACTTAGAAATCGCTCCATCATCATTTGCCACTCTAATTCAATGGCTGAAGCAGCTTCTCACTTGTCTTTGTGACCAGCTGTGCAGTCAGGCTGCTGGCACCTCATGCCCAAGTGGGCCCTGCACTTTAAGGGGTGGATGAGGTGGGTTCTTTCCTATATATGAGACACTTTGGGGACCTTGGTGATAACAAGCACTGTATAAATGCAATTAATTAATGCAGTTAAGTATTAAATGTAGACAGCAGGCCCTGTTTGCAAACTGACATCCATCACACTGCCGGGTTTAGAAGCATTGTGCTCAATCAAACAAGATTAATCAGCTCACCTCTTAACTCTGAGGATTCAATAAGCAACCTTCCAAAATAAAAGAGCCTCATTGGGCTAACAGGTTGGCTTCCACTGCTCTTATTTCCTATGACATGTCACACTGCAGAAAACACAAATTAAAACTTCTATTAACATTTGTTTTTTTTTCCTTCTTTAAACTGAACCAATGTTTGAAGAAAGTCAACTTTCAAACTGCAGAAGTTGTCTCTTTGTCCAGACTTTTCTCTCTGGGCAGATGCAAAGTGTTGTTTGGGGTATTTCAACCCCAGTTATCATCTTCAGGTTGGGTTGGTCGAAAAAGGAGCTGCTGAAGCTTTACAACTCGGTGATAATCCTGTGAAGGGTAAGTGCAAAGGACTGGAGAAGATACTGCTGCTTCGACTTTAAAGGTTTTTACCCCTATGCATTTTCTGTTAGCAGCAGCAGTCTGCCCAGCCCACTCCTCTGCTGGATGGCAGTGACTCGATGCTGATATAAGTATCTGCCCACCTCTGTCAGCTGAGCAGCCTGTGCAGCCCTGCCTTCACAAACCAGTACAGCAGAGTCCATCGGTGGTGAGCAAATTTGCCTTATCCTTGCAGGTAAATCAGCAGTCTTCGTCTTTTCTCTCTTTCACAACCAGGGTGAAGCAGGGCAGCTCTATTTTTACACCCTCCAAGTCCGAGTTTTTCTTCTTCAGAATTATAAGTTGTGTTTTTTTTCCATTTTTAAACTTTATGGAGCTGGACAGAACTATGCGACAGCTGCTGCTTTGTCCCAGATGATTCTTAACACAAAAAAAAGCCAAATAAATCAAACACACTAATTCAGTGATTAAACCCAGACATGCGGTCATGGTTTCCTAGTGGGAAGTTCTGGGACGTCTGCACACCTGCAAACCACATCCCATCCCTGTTGAGAGCACGGAGAGAGATCAACAACACTGCAGTTCAGGACACTGTCTGGGAGCGCGTGCAGGCGCGTTCCTAACCTGAAATGCCTTCCGAAACTATAACCGCTCCGCCAGGCGAATGGGCTCCGCAGTGGAACCTCTTTCCCCGGGAGCTCGCAGCCAGACTCCTACGGGGCTCACAGCACTGAGTAAGCCGCAGTCTGAAGAAGTCATGTTCCACTTGCTAGCAGTGCTGCACGTTTCCAGCACAGCTCGGCGCTGCAGGAGCGTCCGAGGCGTCTGTGCAGCGCAGGAGGCGGGCAGGCGGGCCGAGGGGCCTGCACTCGCGTTCCAGATCGTTCAGATGGCTGGGCACCCCCTCTCACCAGCCTGAACCGATTACTGTCCTTTCTCGCCCGTCTGGCATTTCACATGGAGAGACGGAGGGGGGGCTGGCGAGAGGGAGGGCGTGGAAGAGGGGAGGGGATCCAGGAGGGTTTTTTTTTAAAAGAGGAATGAATGAGGGAGGGAATGAAATATGAAAAACGCATATTCCAACTTGACAATCCCAAAAAAGCGACAAAGTTCGCTTTGATTTATATATCCATATCCTCTACTGCCTTACCCACCTAGCCTTAGTCACCTGTATTTATTCAACTGACTTTTCAGAGAGTATTTAACCTCTCCACCAGCACCCTCGGTCTCGGGTCTCGGCCCCCGTTCTGAGCAGCCCTCCTCCGAGTGGACACACGACTGCTGACCTGTCTGAAACTCAGCTCAACTCCACGCCCTTGCTTTCCAGCTCTCTGCTCCAGATACAACTAGCTTGTCCATGCGGGTGTAATAATTATATTTTCACTGACGAGGCTCATTGGCAGTATGGACTAAAACTGCAGACAGCTAGCACAGGGAACTGTGGGAGATCGCATGGTCCCCATCTGCTAAGGGCTGCGTCAGCAGGAAGGGGAATGCTGGGAATGATGGGGAGGGCTGTTCGGTGCTCAGTCGGGATTTGAGGTAAGCTCCGCCTCTCTCCCACTACCGTCTGGCCTGTGCCGAGGTACAACTGGAACCCTTCCAGGTCTCCCTCCACATTGCATATCGATGAGGTGAGTTATCTCTCTGCATCTTCATGTTCTTTGCTCGTCTCATCAGTGACAGTAATATCCACACACTCAAGTTATGAGTGCAGAGTCGGAGGAACAATAATTTGAAATTAGCAGGCATTTTGAAAACAAGCATGTTTCTAACCCTGAAGAGTTGATTGAGAACGTTTGTTCCACTCTTCTGAAGGAAAGGAACACATTTTACAGATGTATTACAAGCTGCTATTTGGACGCTCTACTGCACTTTTACGAAACCTCCTTTGTCCCAGTTATAAAACCTTTAATGATCCCCTCCCAGTACCCCTTCTGACGTGTCTGATCTGTAAAAAAATCAATGTTTCAGTAGCTGTCTCACTGAAGTATCACTGCTGCCAGTCTAGATCAATGGCTTCTAACCCCTTCCTCCAGTGTTTTTGTTATGATCACGATATTGGCTCCACTCTGAAATTAGTTGTTCACACTAAATGTGTATAGTGCACAATGATACAACTATCCACTATTAGAAGTGCTTGCAGTAACTCTAATAACAAAAATCATCATCAGACCTCCCCCTTTAACAGAAACACTGACCTTTAATATATGCGGAGCCAAAGCAGCTACTGTACTATAACATGAGAGAAGGTAAATACTAACACTTTAAAGGGGTGATTTCTCTCTGTCCCGATCACGTGCTGATCGTTGTAAGGACTGTTCAGGCTCATCGGAAACTGAGAACAGAGGTATGGTGGGAGTCTCAGGAAGCACCTGGCACAAGACAGAGGTCTGTGGCCAGAGACAGTAATTCTGTCTCACAGAAACGAAACACAAATAAAATCCAAACCTCTCCCCATGTGGTAAGAGAAAACCCTGGGTCTATTTGCAAGGAGTGGAAACGAAGAGGGGGAAAGCAGAAGGAAAAGGGCAGAGGGGGAGGGAGGAGAGGAAAGAGGAGTTGTGGGGGTTTTGATCAAGGGTTGAGGTTGCCTTGTTTTCTTTAAGTTCCATTTCAGCACACAAGAGGACTTATTGGTTTTTGGTTGTGTTGGGGGGGAGGGTGTGTGTGTGTGTGTAAAGGCAGACAGGCAAGCTAGTCAGGCTTGAGCAGGGTGCTGCTGGGGCTGCAGTCACAACATCTTGTTCTGGGAGTCTTTGTGACAGAGACACGCACAGGCATTCCTGAGGGGTGGGGAACAGGAGCAGGAGGTGCTGTCAGAAGTGAGCACTGTACAGACACACAGAGGAAGGAAAGACAGGCGATCAAGACGCTGTGCGTTTAGTCTTGGACAGAACAAAGGAAGGTAAGGACAAGTGGACAGAGCTTCTCGGGGCTGGGCTGCAGCGGAAATGGAGGACAGGGGTCCGAGACAGAAAAGGTTTCACTGCATGTGGCGTGTGTGTGCAGGGGGGGAACAGGATCGGAGAGGGTGGGAACTGAGGAGTATCTGTCGGGTGAGGAAAGATGGTGAGGTCAGGACTCCTCATTGCCGGAATCTTCATCATCATAGCAATCGCCCTCGCCCGCCTCGCCTGCTTCAGCCTCCTCCTCCTCTTCCTCCTCCTCCATGTCATCGTCATACAGGTCATCGTACAGCAGGTCGGAGCTGCTGTCGTGGGAAGGCACTTTGGTCTGGATGCAGTACTCAGCCAGCGTGGTGGGCACCTTCACTCCATCCTTCTCTGCCTCCGCCTTCGTGGCCAGAACCTGTTTTCTGTGTGTGGGGAAGAGAGTGACTGTCACCAGAGAGAACACGATGCCACCTAGAGACTAAGACAGAAAGCCTGGGAGTGGTCAGCACATAGGCGATAGAGGTCTAAGGAAATATCCAGTGGCGTCCGGGTACATGGAGTTCTGACACAAGTCAGACAAAAGTCCCGGACAGCCCTAGCAGGATGGCAGGAAGTGCTTGCAGTAAGGGCCGTTCCGACACTGTGGACAATACAGATCTATTGTTAATTTTCTGAAAAGGAGGTGTGCTCAACTCATCGTCACTGGTGAAATCTTGCAGGTTACACACCTGGCGTGTTCTAATATGTATTCTAAGCTACAATACACAGTCCACAGTCTGTAAGCACAGTGTTACAATGCACACAGTGGGTACTCTCTGGTGCAATGTGTACTCTACAGTGTGGAGGATCAGTGTGGCAGTGTGTGTCAGTGCAGGGTGTACTCTACAGTGTGGGGGATCAGTGTGGCAGTGTGTGTCAGTGCAGGGTGTACTCTACAGTGTGGGGGATCAGTGTGACAGTGTGTGTCAGTGCAGGGTGTACTCTACAGTGTGGAGGATCAGTGTGGCAGTGTGTGTCAGTGCAGGGTGTACTCTACAGTGTGGGGGATCAGTGTGGCAGTGTGTGTCAGTGCAGGGTGTACTCTACAGTGTGGGGGATCAGTGTGGCAGTGTGTGTCAGTGCAGGGTGTACTCTACAGTGTGGGGGATCAGTGTGGCAGTGTGTGTCAGTGCAGGGTGTACTCTACAGTGTGGGGGATCAGTGTCACAGTGTGCGTCAGTGCAGGGTGTACTCTACAGTGTGGGGGATCAGTGTCACAGTGCTTATGGTACCTGATGATCTCAGCATACTCCTTGTCCTTGCCCTTGCTGTCCCTCCACTTACGGAACATGACAGAGGCATCTACATTGGCTGGGGAGAAGGTGTTGGGTTCGTTCAGCAGGGAGATCACACTCAGCAGGATGGTCCTATACAGAAGTACACATCAGCATGAAACACAAGGGCTCACACATTTGTAGTCCTGTATTTGTGCCTCATTCCATTTCTATTCACTATTTGAAATGTAATATTATATAACCAGTCATTCAAATTCGAAAGTCATTAACACTATAAAGAGGTTACTTTCTTCCTGCATTACATTATTACCGAAGGCGGAGAAACTACCGTTGTAGCAACATTTACTCAAAGGTTTTACAAACCCCATCCAACCGTCATACACAATGTCAAGACCACCCCCACAGCAATGCAGAAATCGCCACAAACTCACAATAAAACACAAGCTCCCATACCCATGCACAACACACCATGTCAGTATAACAGTATGCTGAGAGGATTTGGATAGCTGCCAGTTCTTATCTATGTAATTGTTGTGACTTGGGGCATATGAATTTCAGCTGAGGTTAGCATTGCTGCAGTTCCAGATTGATCACCTTGTTCGCAGGGTTTGGAACACGGGTTTCATTTGGCAGTATTTATGTAGTAATCCTTGGGCTGGGAGACAAGTGAACATGGAGGAAGATTCTGATGTTGAATAGGAGTCCTTATAATTGACATAACTGCAAATCATTAAGACTGCCTTTTTAAAGAATAAACATTCTAATTAGGTCATTGACAATTATGGTCCTCCACAGGCATGGACCATAGCGCAAATACAAGGAGAAGAGGAAGAGAGAGAACAGACATCAGCCTCCTCTTCCACCAAAGTTATAGCATGAGATAGAGCTCATCTCTCCAATCAAACTTGATTCTAGATTCTGTCCAGGTCATCTCATTGGTAAAAAGAATACAGAACATCAAGCTTAATTATAGACAAGAGCTTGCTGTATTATTTACTTTGACATTCTGATATTGAATGTCATTCAATTGTGGAATTGTGGAATCCCTAAGATAAATCTCTCTCCTATTGTAGTGGTGTAGAGGTCGGACGGGGAAAGTGGGAGCATCCATGTTTTAGAGCGGAAGATTTAGTCCTGGTTAGGCAAGTTCTTTCTGTCTGGCCTAGGCTAGGGTGTTTGTGGCATTCAGTTTACAAGAGTAGGATTCTTGATTTTCTTTACCTACAGAAGGCAAGAACCTGAAACTGACCGATTGTATATATCTGTCTACAGTGTAACCATCATGTGAGGTGTACAGTTGTGTTATTACTGCTAATAAATCCATATTTGTCTTGTCTAGCTTTGGCTTTTTAGCTGTGCCAGACACTAAAAACACATGTGCCACACAGAGCTTTTTAATCTCTGACTTTACAGAGTGAAATTATTAATCTTCAATATTACCTTTTATAGCAAGTTGGTGTTAGAACCTGAACACCTCTACTGAGTCCTCTTTCAGGGGTTTCATACTAGAATCTCCAGGAAGTCAGTGTCTTCTTTGCATGTTAAACTCAGAAATCAATTAAACAACCTAATTATGGTCTTATTTAGACAGCTTTTTCATAAGGTCTACTGCTACTGTACCTACACTGATAGTGCAGGTGAGACAGATTACAATTGGCCAGTTAATCACAAAAATATTAAAACAAGTTTGGAATGGAGAGCTTGGGTGCAACGATAGCCAGTAGACCCAGCTCTCCGAAATTGTTTTAAAGCTTTTGATTCAATGGGAAACAAAGTAGTTCTTTTTTAGGTTGCAACTCTCAAAGAGAGCCCTCTGGCAGCTGGCTGATGAATGTGCAGAGAGCCTCTCTTTCTCGTGCCTCTCGTCAGTCAATTAATCCAGCCCAGGCAATAAACTACACAGGTGTGGACAGCAGGTCCTACGCAGAAATCAAACATGGTACTAAGAGCAGTGATGGGACAAGAGACCTCCAAGGGAAACCAGGTTGCTGCGGTCAACGATTTCCGAGCACCAGAAGTTGGCACTTTTCTTTTTAGCTTAGAATTCCCGGGTAAAACCCCGGGATGTTAAAGAGGGACACAGCTCTGCGGGTGGCGCTGCCTTTGGATAACGGATTAGAAATCAGTCCTGACTGACAGTGAAAGACTTCATGGCACTGTTGAAACGAACAGGAGCACTAGCCCCCACGTCCTGGCTTACTTCTACTCCGGTCTTCCACAGACAAGTCTACCTAAATTGCCTCCTTAATTCAAAATACTGAAGCGGTTTTTCTCTTCTCCACCTGACCTGCTCTGTAGATTGTTGGTCGACCGGGGAGCTCATAACTGGCTGGACAACACCTAGACATCAGTAAGTGTGGTATAGTATTAAAAAAAAAGAGACTTATTAAAAAGAAGTCTGTTGGGGGATGCAGAAACATATTTCTTCCTCTCATCCTCTGTATACATGGTTTTCTTGGAGTTTTGGACAGCACAGAACATATCACACTGTTAATGACTCACCCCAGCATCGCACTCCACACTGCTGCATACTGTACGTACTGCACGCTTTCAGCACTCGATTCAAAACCTCTTGCAAAGCCCCGTGTACAATGTCTTCTGTATTGATTCTGACTCTCCCTCCCGAGCTCCTGCCCACGCCTTTACCGCCCTCCCCCTCCTCCTGTCCGTGATGACCGGAGCGACCGGAGCGACCGGAGCCGTGTTTACCTGACGTTCTGCGTGGGGTTCCACCTCTCGGAGGGCAGCTCTCCGCTCTGGGGGTCATCCACAGGGGGGTGCAGGATAGAGATGCACACATCGCCATTCTGGGGCAATAAGACACAGGGCCCGCAGGCGACGTGACCAGAATGAACTCCCACACACCCTGTACCTCTCATTCTCATGGCGTGTAAAAGCAGGATGTAGGCAAGGAATAGTTATGACTCCCACACTGCATATTTTGAATAAAAAAAGACCTAGCTACTGTTCTGAGTGTAAAATGACAATTACTATAATAACTGCCATAATTACAACTGAACCACTCTGGCCACTAGCCTACACAGCCTCCTGCCTCTTCCCCAGGCTCCCCTCTCGCTGTCGGATCTAATCAGAAACCCACAGCCACCCCCCCAGATCTAAACAAAAACCCACCCTACTGCCTTCTCTTTCCCTGTCTCTCGCTCCCAGACCCTTTCTCTCAGGCCTCTGCTGAGCCCCAGAAGCCAGTGCTGAGGGGGGGGGGGGTCTTACCTCGTAGATGTTGGGGTGCCACATCTTGGTGAGGAACCTGAAGGTGGGAGGTGAGTAGGGGTAATCTATCGGAAACTTGATGTGAGCCTGCATAAAGACAAGAGAGAGAAGGAAGGGAAAGAGACAGGGGTGAGAATGGAAGAGCGTGTCTCTTTCCACTGGGTTTTCAAGTACCAAAGAGAAGAGCGTTAATTCATGTCAGACCTGCTTTTCCTACAATTAAAATTGCAATCAAATAAAAAAAAATCTTTGCTTCTCTCCTTTGGCAGACTGCAATAACTCCAGTTCTTTAAGAATGGGAAAAAAAATCGGTTTTGTGGTCCTGAAACGGCCAGGAGAGCAATGGGCATGTACAGAAAATAATGTACAATAAGCACTGGGAGACCATTTCAGGGAACATGTCAGAGCTGTGAGGATCAAAGATCTCTCCAAACCCATAGTTTCCCATTTCACCACTAACGGCCATGACCATACTGATCTCTCTGCCTGTGTCCTCACAGAGAAACTGTAGAATTCCAGACAGACATCCGAAACCGAAATCATCCTGAAACTAGGATCACACCTTCCCCCTTCTCTCAGCCACAGACTCATCTCCTTCTAATCCTCTCGATTCATTTGCAGGTTTTGACTTCTCCCCGAGTGTCGATACTGCTGCTCCCTGTCTTTTGTTCTCCCATGCTTCACTATCCGCTGACGTCCCCCTCTCCCTCACGCCTGAAGAAGGCTCCACAGCCGGAACATTGTCTTTACTTTTCAGCGTGGAATAAATATACAAAGTTCAATAATGACATCCAAGAAAGAAGCAGTAGTGGGGTACCCAGAGCTCAATTAGAAGGGCGAACAGCATTCCCCTTTTACCAAATCCATTCCTGTTCATAACAGGAAGTGTTCTCATTCATCAAGTAAAGCATCCAGAAATCACCCTCCTAAAGACACATTTCAAATCTTAAACCTTCTTAGGTCCATAACAGCTGGAGGACCACAGATGCAGACATACGTAAAAACCTTACATTGTACAGGGAAATCAGAAGGCCAAAGAGCAAAAGAAAGACTACAATAATGAGGGACTCAAATCTCCATCACACTGATGATAAAATGTGTATGGAAAATAACAGACAATTTGGAAAGAAAAAAGTTTACCAATGAGTTTATATTAATAATAATTAATAATGTCCTTCTAAGCTAAAGTGTCAAGACAATAATAAAAATAACTGTACTGAATTCTTATAAACAAAGGGTGACAGAAGTGAGAATTCGACTGGGGAATTGTAACATATAACTGGCAGTGTTTCCCAACTGTGCACATAAAGCCTAAATTACGATTTCAGAAAGAAAATGTTCAGCAACAATTTAAGAGGAATAGACGAGGGTGACGGGAATAACGCATACGGAATTAAAAGGCAATGGATGTTTACAGACAGAAAAGTAGAATACAATTTCTCTGGCTAGAGGTACAGCGAAAACCCAACCCAACAGTAAAGAAATCCGTCTTGGAGGAAAAGGCCTATTGTATATACGGGGAGGACACAGGCAGAGGAGGCGTGCGCGTATGTTTGAGGATCTTCCACTCTCTACAGTTCCTGACACACAGACTACACTCTGGACACTGCAGGACAGTGGAAACGTGCATCCGTGTAACTGAGGGAGATGCAGCCAGATTCCAACTGTGCAACGCTCCATGTCATCCATCTCTGCGTGTGGATGCCAGGCAGCACTCTCCCGGCCCAGTACGTGCTGACTCACTGTTTACCCTGTGCAGCCTAGCTGTGTCAGCACAGCCTTGAGTCCGGCCCCACAGAGGAAAGACTGAGGCTGCCTGCATATGGGAGTTCTGCAGGGAGGGGAATAATGGTGCTCACAAGAAAAGCACGCAGTGAGCAGACCAGGGCACTCACTCACCACATTCACCACATGTGAGACAGCAGCAAACACCAAAAGAGAAAAAGAGAGTGAGAAAAAGACAAGTTAGAAAGATACGGAGACAGCAGGTGCAGCATTCATCCCTCAGAGCTAAATATAGCAGGATCTCTGTGGGGGGGTCTGCAATCTGGAGATCAGGACACAGCACGCTGACAGCAAGAGAAAAGAGGTAGAGTACGACTTGAGAGGCAGTGTGGTTTTAGATTAGAGATTGGTTAGATCAGAGACTGGGAACTGGAGGCAGAGTGGTTTTAGATTAGAGATTGGTTAGATCAGAGACTGGGAACTGGAGGCAGAGTGGTTTTAGATTAGAGATTGGTTAGATTAGAGACTCAGAACTGGAGGCAGGGTGGTCTTGTGGTTACAAATTAGAGGCTGGGAATGGGAGGCAGGGTGGTCTTGTGGCTATAGATTAGAGGCTGGGAATGGGAGGCAGGGTGGTTACAGATGAGAATGGGAGGTAATTTTTTCCGATGGTACAATGGGAAAAGGAGTGTTTGCCTTCGTTGAGAGGAGCCAAATGAAGTGAAAACAAAATCCACAGTAGAGCAACAGCATCAAGAAATCCAGTACCTGGACCAGAACTGAGATCGGCATGAGAACCAATAAGGAAACGGGGCTGTCTGAGCCAAGCCAACACTTGTGCGCAAAAGTAAAACCTCTGAAAATCAGATGAGGTTTCCATCCCAACAAAAAGATTCCGGATTCCTACAATAACATCAGCAGACCTGCTTCTGAGAAATTATACTTCTTTTAAAGCCTAGTGTGCTTGGGAAGCCTCCCCATGCTTTTCAACGTTTTATCTCTTCCAGCAATCTGAAGTTATGTTTAATATTTATAAACATCTTTAGAATGAATGCTCAGTTCTACAGATACTGCGGCAACCATCAGTCTGTACAGAGAGTACATTAGAAGGAAAAAAAAATCACAGAAAAAGGCAGATTCATTTAGTAAGGGGTTGTCAGACTCCAGTTCTGGTTATCCGCATGATCTCTCTATCTTCTGCATCTTCACCTCACGGCTACTTTTAAACCTTCTATTCAATTAGATATCCGTGTCCGTTCAGCACGGTGTTTGTGGAGATCGTTGGCACTGGAAACAGCAAGGCTCCACCTTGAACACTGCTGCTCTCTGAAGCCGAGACCTGGCCAGTCGCTCGGGCTGGGGCTGAGGAAAGTGATCCCCAGACGTGAGCATTCACTCCCCACTGCCAGGACGGGGTTCAGATTCCTCAGTCCAGATCGCCAGCACATGATTCCCCTCACTCCCAGCGCCCCAGCCTGGCTCTGAACACAGGCCAGGGTCCTCCATACTGACAGCACAGCGGGGAAGACACACAGTGTGCTGCCACGCCCCCTCCATGTTCAAAAAACATCCCGGAATTCAACAGCTCATATCATTGGGGGGGGGAGGAAAGCTGAATTTCTTTTGTCAGCGTTTTGTCTCATTTTGAGTGGAAGGATCTAGGGGGTAGATAGAGACACGCTGCAGCAGAATTCCACACTCCGTTCTGCTTCTGTTCTGACTTACTCCTCTGGGTCAGCTGCCACAGACAGCTTGGTATGCCTCCCAGCACCTACTCCGCTTAGCTTGCCAAGACGGGGTTTGTGACTTGCTCTAAAACTAAAGATGTAGTGAGAACAGGGTGAGAAAACGGACATATGACGCGAGTGGGATGGGACTGACTTAGAGAGAAATACTGGCGCTGCACGGGAGGGGGAGAGAGAGAGAGAGCGCCAAATGAGAAAGAGATTGAGGAGGGGGACTCAATCACTTGGACGACTCATGACAGGAGTCGGGTATAAGCAGTACAGTCTGTACAAGAAATAGCTCGCAGTGAACAAACCAAACACGGACAAACCGCAGCCCAGAGCGAGGCAGAAAGAGTGAGTGAGTGAGTGAGTGAGTGAGTGAGTGAGTGAGTGAGAGAGAAGTCTGGGCACAGGCCGTTCTGTACAAACCCACCTCCATCCTCTCCACTGTGCAAAACTGTCACCCTCCCTTGAGGATAGAGACGAGCACTGGGCTCGAAGGAAAGGTACACGAATACACACAGCCGATCACTTTCATTAATCTCCTGCCACCCAGGGCCCCTCTTTGTCTCTAGATTCACTCCGAAAATACAATCTGTCTGTGGCTTCTCTTCTTGTCAGGAGTGCATGTGTGCCGAGGCTACAGGCTGGAGTTCTCAGAGCAGGTACTGGAGAGAACCAGCGCCAATGAAGGCAACAACACTGGAAAGGTTATATAAGAGAGGGGTCAGGAGTCCAGAACCCCAGTCGCTACCCCCCAGGGTCTCTGGCCACTGCCAGCTCTCGTTTTAAAGGCATGCACTTCTTTGAATGTCTCCCTTCCACAACTGGAGAATCTGGGAGGAACTGTGTCAAAACACTTCTGAAATGTTATCATGCTACTCTGTATACATGACTTATTTTGCTCATTTAAAGAACTTTAACTTCGTTAAACAAGACCTACCTCTTCTAAAGTATTGGAGGCTATACCCTAGAATCCTGTTGCCATGTAGATAAGCCTCAAGTTTAGCTCTAATTACCATAACCTTAGATATAATAAAAAGGTTATTCATCTTAATAAGGTATAAATACCTTCATAAGGTATATTCATCTTTACTTACTTGTTTCAGTTCTGTTGCCCTGTTTTTGGATGGGTGCTTTTTCTTCATTAGCCATTTGCCAGTCAGGGGGTATTACCCCTGTCCTGAGGGACTGCTGGAGATGATCGGGTAATGGTAGTGCTTAACAACTCTTGATCACTTTGATACAATTAATAACTTGCCATTAGTACCTGGAGATTTGTTTATCTTGCGTGCCTCTCGTACATATAACATGTCCGCTTCTTCTCCACAGATCAAAGTCAGTGCATGTATTTATATACAGGGATACATCTTTTTAAAAGTTTTTGAAGTCCAGTCTATAAAGAAGGAATTTTTAAAAGATGCAATGAGAAGGCAGCTTGCTCTGGCCTGTTTCAGCCAGGCTCACTGGCTCAGAGCAGATCAATAGGTCTTGTCAGGAGTCCTCAGGCTGAGCAGAGCAGGTCTCTGGGTGGAGCTCTGCTGTATTACAGCGCTGATATTGTTATCTAAGGTCTACAGGGAAGCTGCTGCAGTGCCAGGGCTGTTCCACTACAGAGCTGTGCAAAACGGCTCCAGCTCCACACAAGTACAGGTCTACAGATAAACACACACCGTCTCGCACTCTGACTGGACAGGCTGAGGACTGCGTGGAATCAAAACATTCACTGGAAAACTAGGGGAAAGACGACGAAACTCCATTACAAGCAGTTTGATCCATTTTAGGCTTTTAAAAGGTACAGAACATTATATGACCCAACATATAGTAACTGAAACCTGTTATTCTATTTGGAGAAAATACAGTATGCAACTTAATGACGTTCGTGCTTTTCTGCTTATTCAGGACAATCAGCCTGAGATTCAAATGTATATGCATCAGATTCAAATGTCACTTAATGGGAGTCAATATGCAATACTGATGTCCCTGTACAACTGCAAATTATTTTGGAATGGCCAGGGGAAAGATGACAAAATTCCATGCTTTCTCCGTCCGATGGGCAGCACTGCCCACACTGCCAGTGTTCTCGTTTCCAGTCCCTCAGCTCCCGGGCTGGAGGACATCAGGACACAATGAAGATGACGGACGGGCCAGAGGCTCTCGCCCGTGAGCCAGCCAAGCACCGTGATGAGCGGAGGAAAGAGAGAGGCCAGAAGGACATCAAAGCACCCGCAGGCAGTCCGAGGAGTGTCCGGCTAACTCCGCTGTACAGAAGATTCTGTAGATTAAAGGACTCGCGCTGCCCGGCTCCGTCATTCGCAGCCGCCGATCCAAAAGAGAAAATAAGAGGGGAGAGGGAGAGACGGAGGAGACGAGGCCGGAGTGGGGAGAGAGGTGCAACAGTGACGAGCAGATACAGGGATAACAAGGCAGAGAAACGGAGTGGGAGAGAGAAAAGGGCAGACAAGACTACATGACATGTACAGTATAGGCCTCCGAGCCTCTTTCAGAATGGAGTGAAGAAGACGTGCGTCTTAATACTCTGATGAACTTTACTGCAGGATCACGCGGGGGTCTGGCCGAGCGGCTCCCCCCTCTGTCCTGTCCCCCCCAGGCTCAAGGCTGGGTACGCACGCACTGCGAGAAAACTGGCTTTGGCCATCTCTGCCAGCAACACGAAGAGTTCAGCAGCAGTGCAGAAATGAGGAAGTGACTGGAAGGCAGTAAATATTACTGTGTTCTCATCCCTCCCACGTGTGTTTTCATGAAAGGCAGAAACCAGGTTTCATCCACCTTCCTTGTACAGAGTTCCTAAACAACAGGAACAGGGGGAGCTGATACCAGGGGTTTGGATACAAATCCCAGGTTACAACCGAGAAGAGGCCACTCAGTCCCTCTAGCCTGTTTGGTAGTTGGTAGCTAATTGATCCTGTTTCTTGAAAGACGTCAGGGTACCTGCTCCAACAACACTTGGGCAGCTTGATTCACACTCCCACCATCTCTTCAAGTTAAATTAGAAAGAAACAAATCAAAATGGTCCATCAGACAAAAGCTCCAAACTGAACTACGTGACACGATTATAATTCAACGGGAGCCCTTCAGAATGGCGAGGTGCCCTTCAAAACCTGAAATATTATATATGATCTGAAAACCTACACAAATAAATATTTCTTTCACAGAGCAAAGATTTCCTCTCCTTCGTAGGAGACAAATACTCCGTCACCAGCAAGACCCTTATCAGACATGATGTCCTACACGGACTGGTCATGTGTGCGTTTATCTCGGCTGCATGTGACGAAGCACCGACAAGCGTGTGAGGTTCAGGAAAAGCTACAGAATCAAGGCAGAAAGTAACGCATGACCGCAGAGCTGAAGAAGCAGCACCAAACCTCTCTGTCTGGAGAGAGAAGCCAGCCGACCCCCACTACCAAATCCAGAGACTCAGGGGTGTCCCGTCTATGTACCAAACAATGAGGAAAAAAATAAGTTTAAAAAAAAATAATGGAAAGAAAGACACTATACAAATGAAATAATGATGTCGTTATTTCATTTCACGTGCATGTGGAGTGAATTTTAATTCAGTTTTATGCATTAGCATTCGGCTAAGGATCTGTGCCTGTGGCTGGAAGGTTGTGGGTTCGTATCCTGCGGCCGGCAGAGGAATCCTACTCTGTTGGGCCCCTGAGCAAGGCCCTTAACCCCAACTGCTCCAGGGGTGCTATATAAACGGCTGACCCTGCGCTCTGATCCCCAGCTTCTCTCCCTGTCTGTGTGTCTCATGGAGAGCCAGTTGGGGTATGCAAAAAGACAAATTCCTGATACAAGAATTTGTATATGGCCAATCAAGTGATCTTAATAGGTCAAATACACTAGCAGGGCACAGTAAAAGCTGGATTGGGTGGTATCTGTCGCTCCTATCAGTACTCACACTGCTGACTGCACGGCTCCCCTAATGTGCCAGTTGCTGGCCTCTACTCAAGGCCTGCAGGGGCAAACGCTCCACACTCAGCTTTCAGAGGAGGTCAGCGTCTGGTCAGGACAGGGCCAGAGGGGTAACGCCTCCCCTGTTTGAAGCCGAAACAGAGGCAGGACCAACAGGAACGCCAAGGCTTGTGGATAATGGCAAACCAAATAATTCGTGCTGGACAGCGTGGGGTATGGCAGCATTTCAGCTAAACGTGAGGAAGGAGAAAGAAAAAAAGGCAAAAGAAAAGACATAGGGAGAAAAAACGTTCAAATCCTATGACTGGTGTGGGATTTTGTCCAGGGGAACATTGTAATGGCTCTGGTACAAATATATCATCCCTTTAAATATTTCTACAACCCAAATCTTAAAAAAAAAAAACATCCATATGGGTAAATGGGTACAGGATGATGAAACCCCCAAGTTTCTCTGAATAAAACATTAGCTTTCAGTTAAGTTAGAAAGTATATAATAAAGTACTGTATAAGGCAGGCCTACAAACATTGTGCTGTATTCAGGGGTGGAGAGTAACAGCGCTACATAATCAAATGAAAAAAATTTGTTAACCACATTCTGATTACATGAACCTAAAGCGACGTAATCAGATCACCTTTATAGGTAATAACAATGATTACACAGGAGGTTGGCGTTTTGCTGTATGAATATAATGGATATAATAAACAGTGTTATATGACACACCGCCTATTATAATGGTTTATGCACCAAGCACCAGCACCTACAATCTGGCTGCTGGCACTGCACCACAGTCCACCAGAGTCCTGTTTTTCAGGACTGTTAATTCACACATGGGAAAGGATCAACAAACATATCAAAGTACAGCACATACTCTGCTTGTCACCGCAAAGCACGCTAGTTTCAGAAAGCATTTTCAAGTAAGGGCTGACAAAACTCATAGCATGCGTGTATTTCAAATGGGAATAAAAGTCATATGAAATGCATTCTAGGGAAACGACAATAGGGGTTTTGTGAAGATTTCATTTACAGCTTTGTAGACTACAAATGCAGTCTTATAGGTTTATCTTATTAATTACATATAATACAATATTAACAGTGGGATTTTTTACTGCTTAATTGAAGCTGTATAAAATCAAAGGGTACGTGCAGAATGTCCAGAAAAACACATTTTCGAGGAGCCTCACACTGGCATTTTCTTGTGCCACAGGACCGAGAGGTAAAGACAATGGAAAGGAGGATGTTTTACACGTAGGTGACAAGATGGTGGGTTGGTGGTTCTCAGGTTCCTGACGGAGAATAAGCAAGGTCAGGATCGGGGTCCGAGCCACAGCCAACACGCGTCACTTCCCCCCTCCTCGTTCACGCACTTGGCTCCGCTGGGTCTGTGCTGAGTAAAGGCCTCAGTCCCAAGACTTCACATCGTACAGCAGGAGACCACGCTTTTTCACTGGGATACTCTTCCTGAGCACCTCAAACACACACCCTCTGCTGAAGCTTTTAAATCTCATCTTAAAGCTTACTTGACGACCTTTAATTCTTAACCTATTTCGGTGTTAGAATTTCACATTTATACGTTTTGTACTACTACTACTACTAATAATAATATTACCACCACCTTTTTTAGCTCGTTACACATTTCTTAAATGTATCATTTATGTAAAGTATCTTGAGAATGCCCTGGATTTAAAGACTCTATATTAAAAACGATATTATCCAGTATATGACTGAGTGATGAGACAGAGGTGAGATCTAAGCAGGTAGCTTCCCCATTACTGCCGTTATCCCACCTGTCATTCCAAAGTACCTTACTTCTTAAACTTCGCTCCGTGCTTCTGCATTTGATAAGTATGCAATGAGCAATTTTATTCCAAAAACAATTTGATTAATCTTATTCTCTGGAGAAAAACCGTGATCTTCTGCATACATTTTGCGAATTTAATTCAGAGAAACAAACACCGGATTCTCTTCAATGGAACATAACAGTCTTATATACTATTGTCTGTAGCATAAAACATTTCCCTCTCTTCTGCTTTTAAATTTAAATTTTGAATGCAGGCTAAATGTAATTGAGAAATGCTGACATGAACAAAAACAGCAGAACAACTTACAGATTACTGACAGGAACAAGCGATGAGTAATGAATTGCTGTTTAAAAGCCACCCTCCCAACCCTGGGCTGTGCAAAACAATTAGAACATGCTTTCTGCACCCTTGAAAACAGCTCCCCTCCTCGCTGAGGGTGTGGAGAAAAACGCAGGGCAGTAGACGGGGAACAGAAAAGGCGCGATGGTGCCCAGCACCTCCCGCTCCAGGGCCCGGCGTTCCTGGCGTGCCTGGCAGCAGGCGCCATGTCCATGCCAGGACTGGGGCAGAGGGCACGGCTTGCCTCTCCGTCTTTCCACGCAGAAGGGGGGGGGGGGGGCACAGCCCCGCCACATAGGAAGTCAGCCGGCAATGAGGCAGGAGCACAACCAGCAGTGCACTTGTCCAAATTGCGTTTCCACGCAAAACGAAGGCTAACACAGAACAGCCATCTGTGACACTGCTCTCTCTCTCTCCCCCCCCCATACCGGTGCTGTCGGGGCTAGCGGTCGACTTGGACTTCAGAACGTTAAGAAGACGACAAGCAAGAGCAGGCCATCCATCCCATCTAGCTTGTTCGGCTGCTAGCAGCTAATTTCATCCTGGGATTTCATCCAACTGTTCCTAAAGAAGCCAGGATATCCGTTTCAACGGGGCTGGATAGCTTGGTCTATATTCCCACAACTCTTAAGAGCAGAAAGCGACTCCTGTAGCTCTCACTTGTGTCCTGTGGTTCTTGTCTGACTGTCAGGTCTGAACAAGTCCAAGGTGTGGACTGTGAAT
The DNA here is from genome assembly GCF_055471065.1 of Atractosteus spatula. Classification (NCBI taxonomy): domain Eukaryota; kingdom Metazoa; phylum Chordata; class Actinopteri; order Semionotiformes; family Lepisosteidae; genus Atractosteus; species Atractosteus spatula. The sequence continues at coordinate 6,872,703 of NC_142708.1, read as the reverse complement.
TAGTGTAACAGGATGTCTCCTAGTCTTCTCTGTTTAAGACTTAACAGATTCAGTACTTTTACCCTCTTAGTGTAGGACATTCTGTCAAGCATGGGAAAGCAACTGGCTGCTCGTCTCTGGACTGATTCCAGAGTGGCAATATCTTTTTTTGTACCACGGTGACTAGAATCGTACACAGTATTCTCAACAACATCTTCCTGTTGTTGACTATGTGTGTAAGTGTGTTTCTGTGTGGGGGCAGGCTGTGCTTTTGAGCACTCTCGAGGACAGACATAAACACGACAAAGCCCAGTACTGAGCCAAGCGAGAGCTCTTCACACAACTCGGGGGCCCACGGAATCAGATGGCCCACTTGAGAATGGGAGGGAACAGATAATGGCTTCTGCCAGCATCCTAACCTACTGGAGAAGTCGCGTGCCTGTTTTCAGTAAAAAAAAGTACAGGTTTCAGAGCTGTTCTCTGCCTCAGAACCAAGGACAGTTTTCCTAAATGGAGTATGAGGAGTTTTTATTGAACAGTTCCTAACTCTACTATGGTTATTAAATTGTGGGGGCCTATGATGACTTTATTCTTTTCTGATTTTTTATTTATTATTTCCTATTTATTAGCAGTTGTTTTTTTTTAAATACATGCACGAAAGGAAGAGAGGTGTTTATTCCTTTTGGTAATATAATGGGGTAGGAGAAGGCAAGTAGTCTTAAAACTACAGAAAAGCAAAAAAAACTGAAAAAGGAAACAGTTTGAATAGTATTGCACTGAACATTACAACTAACGTGAACTGAAGAAAAAAAGAAGCTGCTGTACTCACTTTGGTGATGGATTTCAAATGATTTCTTTAACCCAATGGATTTACAGGTTTCTTGATCACCAGTGCTAATTGCTACCAGTAATTGATCTACTTGCTTATTCAGGTCTTTTTTGGTGCTGCACACAGGACTTGGTTTAAATGCCCCAGTATTGAGGTTCTCACCCCTGGCCCTGGGTATCCCCTGTCTTCTGGTTCTTCTCTTAATTTGAATAAAGCCACATTCCTTTCCACAGAATTTTACCATGCGAGGTAACTTTAAAAATTTGCTTTCCACTCCACAAAAGCTGACTGTGCTTCAGTATAAACCCGGAGCTAAGGAGTGCGTTTCAGGATGGCCATCATTCAGGGTGTGAACTAAAGCAGGAGGAAAGACACTGACTCACTGGGGCAGAGTCTGATACAGTGGCCTTCTGGCCTGTGGGCAAGTCTGATAGAGTGTCATTGCCACCTGCGTCTGTTTATCATCAATTGATCATCCAGTTACGATCAGTCGGAAAAAAGGTAGCAAGTTCTACAATGAGCTAGCTGAGGAGAGACTACATAAAGTCCTGTGTGCTTAAGGCATCGGAAACCATATACTTTTTTTAAACCAACAACTAGGTGCAGAAAAAAAGTCTAAACCACCAAGCAGATCAGTTAAAGGCATTATATAGCACCTGTAATGCAGGGCCCAGTTGGAAAAGAAACCAGCAGATGCAGGGGTCAGAAACCGTATTGAGAACCACTGTTTTAACCCACCAAATACCTAGCATCCTGTGCCTCTCCTTTGATACAGCACTGGAGCAACACAGTTGTGTCCTGCCTTCCTAAGATCCTATTTTTTTTTTACAGATGACCTGACAAAAAAAACGCACCATAATTTTTAGATTGAACAGCATGTTTTTTCTTCGTCCAACTCAGAAATGCCAAGGACGGCTCCAACTTTTCACTCTGTAACCCAGGCATGTCCAGCAGCACAGCAGTCCTGCACACAAGGTATCCTCAAGGTATGCCATTTCTCCCATATTGTCTCCTTTTACTCCACTGAGTCAGGTGAAAGAGATCTATACATAATTCTATTGAGCAGCATGGAAGAGGCACAGATTCTCGACCATGTTTTACAGCTAAACCACAAGAAGTGTCACATGGGATGGATCAATCTGCCCTTCCTGCCCAGTCTGCTATCCCTCCACTTCCTGAGGGATCTCGAGAGACTGGTCCTCAATGGCTTGATGCGTCGCCTGTCTCAGAACCGTTTAGTGAATAAATGCATCTCGGCTGTTTCCACCTGTGACCCCGCACCTCTGCTGCACTGCAGAGCTTGCCGGCTTCTCCTGCAATGACTTCACACGGCGGCACCACTGCAGATGCTACACCCGAGTCAAACTCCCTCGCAATGTCTTCTCCTCAAACCTTCCAGGCACAGCATCTCTTACCGGAGCACCGTGTTTTAGCATGACCTCCCCATGATTCCAGTTTTAAAACCAAAGTGTAAACTAAAAAAAAAAAAAAAGTTAAGTGTCATTTTCAAGTCATAAATGAGACTATTGATTCCTCCCAGATGGGCTAGTTCTCCACTTGAGAAAAGCCTTTTGTGCTTTTATAAGCGAAGTGCTCTGAACTGTAACTGCCAGCGCCACAGGGGTTCGGTTTCTGCGAGACGCTGCTCAGGCAGTGACTGCTTGTCGGGCTGAACTGCCGATTTGAGAGGAGGGGTAAACGAGGCGCAGGCTTGGCACGGTGCTCGGCTGGCATTGTGCCCCTTCGGGCCCGGACCTCAGAGATACGCCAAGGCCTGAAGAGAGCAGGAGGAGCTGATGTGAACCTGGCAGGCCTCAAACAATACGAGAAAGGCGTGGGCACACTACAATACACACGCACCCCCCTTGCAGCAACACAGACACCTCCAGTGTCTCTCTGAAAAAGCCTACAGGGGTCCAAAGAGCAGCATCTGCTTGTGTCCATCTGTCTGCACACTTCAAATGGTCTGAACCATTAACTACCACCTCCACTCTACCTGAGCCCCAGAGTTCATCCCACTGTTTTCTCCAATTAAATCTAGACCGTCTCTTGTGTGATCAAGAAAAACATTCTTTTCAAATAGAGAACATGCCTCCGGAACTGCGCAGACTCACTGATTGGAGCGAATCTCCTAAATGGACAACAGGGTCGGTCTCTCTCAGAGCCCAACAAGAGTCATTCTAGTACTATTTTCTTCAGGGTGTTCATCGACCCAGACCAAGTAAATCCAATAGTAGCTCATCCTTCAGATCTACTCCACAGGCATTATCTAACAGAATAACATCGCCTTGTCAACTTAAAACCCTGCATAACAGCCTCCCTTAACCTGTTTGAACTTGTAGCAGAATAGTATTCCACATTCTGCATGGGGGCTTACTTTATGAAACTAGGACTGTAAGGCTTCTGTGTTGATCTCACAAGACAAGATCATGCTGTGATTTTTTCCTATAAACAGAACTACATATGTAGGGTGACTTGACTAGCCACGATGAGCACGACAACCGGGAGAGTGAGGCTGTATCACTCTATGGCTGTGGTTTTCCTGCTCCACCGCAGCTCCGGGTGCAGGGTGGGGCAGGCTGTGGTGAATGGGAGCTGTGCACTCTGGGCAAGACCGAATACTAAATTACCGACATAAGAAAGAAAAGCAACATTGCTGAAGACAGGGATATCTCCTCGAGAGAGAGTTTAAGTGCTTAGAGTTGCAAGTGCTGCTAATGCAGTCAAAGTCTTGTCCTTATATAGAAACCTGGGAGGGGAGTACCACTGAGGGGGGGATGCAGGGGTTGGGTGAGGACTTTTCGCGTTTTAGTTTTGCACCGAATTTCATTATGTCGGGGAAGAAATGCAAAACGCGCTGAGAAAAAGAGAAGCCTACGGCGCCGTAGCATCAGAACGCATCCCTGCATGTACGTTTTCTGGAGAAGGCCAACAGGTTTTCACTTCAGCTTCGTGAAGTGCCAATGCCTCTGCTCTATGCTGTGCTGTGTCCCAAGTGTGTGAGCGAACATGCGTTTGTCTGGGGGGGGGGTTGGTGTAACGTGGGGCGTGGGTTTCTACCACCCCTACCTCCACCCCCCTTCCCAGTATGCAGCATCTGCAGGCCAATCAATAATTCAGAGGCACTATTAATATTCCGACAGCACCGCTTTCTTCCGGCTCCTCCGAGCTCTGCACGTGCTGCACTGTGCTCACAGCTCTGTGGGGAACGGCCCTGCCTCCACGGCCACAGAGAGCACGCGCCTGGGACACCGCCGTCCACAGACGGATGGGAAACACAAAACGAAGCGAGTATGAAAAGACCAATAAAAAAAAAGGAGAAATCCTTTGCTCTTCCCTGCGCTCTGCCAAGTCGGCCGTGGGGATGCCATATATATATATATCCCTGACAGAGCTATAAATAGGAGCAGGCTTGTTTGATTCACACTGGGAAGCGGCAGCCGCAGAGCGAAGGGAAATCTGGTGTTGTCCGCGCCACTTCAGACACTCCGCCATCGCTCACACTGCCCGGGTAAACGGAGCTTAACCTTCGCATCCAGTTCTCTCACCCCTGTACACGCCGGGTTAAAAACCTATTACTGTTCCTCCTGTGTCACGCTGCATTTGGCACAAGTCTTTACTTGCCAGGCATAGCTGCACTGTTTCCTGTCCATTCTGTCTATTAAGAGAGAATCTTCACTTCGTGGGAGTGAACGCTGTATCTGGGCAATCACACCCTCTACATCACTGCCCCAAAGCACAGCATCTTTAATCCAGACTCTTCTTATTGACAGCTTCTGAAACATTAAGAAGGCTCTTTTAGCTTCTGGTAGCTCATCGAGTCTAGAAATACAATGAACAGCCAGTGGAAGGAAACCAGAGAATCCACAGCATAGCTTGAATCGCACACTGTATTTGCAGATGTCAAATTATTTCCTGTACTTTGCTTGACCAGAGGAACATTAGTGTCCTGCATCATGTCCGTCAGTAGTGGAAAGTGGCACCGAATTTCAGGAAATGGAAACAGGAAGTGCAGAAGGCATGTCTTTACCCAGATGGAGGCGGGAGTATGGAACAAGCTGCTCTGTCGTATTGTTGAAGCCGATCCCCTGATTTCTTTGGAGAAACGGCTGGATGAGATCCTCCGGTTAATTATAAAACTACTAAACAGATGCGATGGGCCCAATGGCCTCCCCTTGTTTGTAACCATTCTTATATTCTTGTACAGACAGCCTGGACATCTCAAAATGTTTAACCCTAGTATCCCCGAGTACAGCACTTCCCTCATGTTGCCGTTCACTTCATGTCTGTGGCAAAACAGGTACCGCCTGGATACCACCCAGCATTTGATTTATCTGTAAGAAGTCAGCTGTATAGAAAAACAAAACAAGCTCAGAAAAAACAAAGCCACTGACCTACATTGCTAGTTTGTGTTGCATTTGTGATGACGACCACTCGTTTAGTTTCACTTCACATCTCGGCTTCCTCTTTTCTCCCTGAGCCCTTCATCACTTCTATCTGGCAAAAAGGTCAGCGCGCACGGCGGGCGCCTCCCTCACGCCGCAGTACTGCACAGAAACCAGGCTGGAAGTGCAACAGGGGGTACGGCAGGGCTTTACCAACAGGGTTATGGTCCCGAAGTACAATTCTCCGTCGTGGTAGCTGCCGTTTGCTCTTGTCTGCGACTCCGGGTTCTGAACGCTGGCGTAGAGCCAAGTCAAGGTCTTTCCTGTTCCCAGACCTCATTCTGGACAGAGCACGGCTACAGCCAGGACACAGCCTCTATTACAGTCAAAACCGTCTCCTCTTCATATGCTGCTCTGGTACCTAGTTTGCAATATACAAAACCTTTTTTTTTTCCCCCCATCGTCTTAGCGCCAAAACCTATTGAGCCCCCCCTAACGCAGCACCTAGTGGCCTTGGGGTGCTACGGCAGGCAAGAATGGGACATTAAAGGAGAACTACAACGCTGTTTTTATATTTCGGCGTTGGAAAGGATCGGTACTGATGTGCACAGCATGAAAGCAAAATGTGTAAAACCTCCAATTTACATCACAAAATAGGCGAAGTTTCCAGGTATGGGCGGCATAGTATTGCCGTCATTGTCTGCGATTCAGTACGTCGCAATAAAACTCCCGGCGAGGTGAAGCAGCCCCGCTGCATTGTAAATTTCACCAGCAGGCTGGTGAATACACCTAATTTAATCCAATAGCAATATTGCTCTCGACTCTGAGAAGGTTTTGGCAACTAATATTACTTGTTAACTCTGCATGCAGATCACGTTGGACCATTTCTGCAGTGAAACTTCTGCTGCACGACACGTTACATTAGTCATTACAGAAACTAGTGAGCAGGAAGGGCTGCATCACGTCACAATTCCCACTAACTCTCGACAACATGGAAGCTGTACTGTAATAGCGATCTGATGGCTCTGTCTAGCACATGCGTTCTCACACTGAAAGCTTCAAGTCACTGGGAAAAACCACTCAGCCATCCCGAGGACGCCAATCGACAGAGACCCTTTGATGACAAACCTCACTGCAATCTGGACACAACAGTCTACCATTAACCAAGTAACCAAGCAAGGTAGTTTGAACTGCCACCCTAGTGCCCTGGAACAGGGCCAGGCCTGAGCATCAGAATTTCAGCGCATGTGCATGACGAAAAGGATCCAAAGACATCACTCGTGTGCCCTGACTTGTGTCTTTATCCAGACTAGAAACTGCTCGAGATGCAGCCTGACAGGGTGCCCTCTTTCTTCATCTGATCATTGTGTTTTTTGTTGATGCTTTTTTAAAATTTATTTCAAAATTAAAGCATACAGTATATCCATTCGAGATTATCTTAATTCAGTGATGAAGGCAAAGCTGCAGATGTTTTCTCGTTATTAAAGGGGACATAAACTGAAAATGACCATTTTCACATTGCACTTTAAAAGTAAAAAGCGAAGATCAGACAAAACTGCCTGCTTCAGGTCTGAGAAACGACTATTACACTTGTTCTTTGATTTTGGAGAGGATTCTTAATTTAGTACATGTGCAGGTCGTAAAGATTGGCAGTAGATCATAACGTGATATTTAACCTGAAACGAAATTCGAGCAGCTGAGCCAGCTTTCGACGATTTTCCAGCAAAAATAAAACCATTTCAACATTATAGAAAAGACAGCTATGCAGACTTCTTGCAGCTACCAAGAAAATAAACTCATCTGTCTGCTGCTGAGAATAGGCCCAAACACTAACAACAACTTCAAATTAAATTTATAAATATGGTTAAACTAGTAAACGTCCTACTCCAACAGCAGAACAAACCATGGTATTGTCAGAATATCGACTGCTTTTTAATCATCATGTCTTCAGACAGTCTATTTGACTCAAGGTTGTCTTTCTTTGGGACCTGACCTGCACTTGTCTTCTCAGAGCACATTTTCGGCTGTACGAACAAACAGTCACGTGGACCTGCTGGCTTGACAGACTGTTCGGGAAAACGTACAGTTGGATCAGGCATTTGTTGAGGAGAGAAAAACAAAACACGTACCTTCTCTATTTACAGTATGTAAATTCCGAGCATACTGCGTTTCCTCTTTTGGCACGCTCTAACAAAGTGTAAATCAACTGTCAATGTTTCTTCAATATCCTCTCCCCTTCACCCTCGTTAATATCCAAGTGAAAGGATGTGTTGTTCTCGGGTTTTAAGAAATATTTGGCATATATTTTTGGATATATTCATGACATGGTTGTATGAGACTGTATGGTTTTTTAGATAACTTACGCATTAATTAAATGATCTAAAAAAAGAGGACCAGTTTGTTTTTAGTCACCAAGAAATGTAAAAGTGTAGACTGGTTTAAAATGCATTGTGTGAGCTTTAAGGTACATTATAATTTAAAAGAGCTTCATTGCATTTACTTTTGATGGTGTATTAGTATTATGTCTGCTGTAAATAGAAGTAATCTCAATTAAGTACTGAGCACATATAAGTAATTGCAACAATGATCAAACCTTGTCAGGAGAAGTTCTTATATCCTGATGAAGATACACTTGATGTTAAAAACACTGATGTCATAACTATACTTTTAGAGTGAACTTCCTCGGTTTTTAACTAATTAGTAAGCAATTCCATTGGACAGGACCTCACAAACTAAGGGTTTGTGTTCTATTCATCAGAGAAACTTCCTTTTCCCAGGGAATGGGCTTCAGTGATCGTACTTCATTCTGGACAACCACAGCCCTCTGTGTAAAGAAATGCCCTGCCTTTACCCCCTTCACGTTCACTTGTGGACTACTGACAACTGCACTTAGACTGCCCTGTTATTAAACTAATTATAAAATAATGAAAGCAGATGACAATGTATTATTACAACATACGCATCTGAAAACTTTACAGCCACCGTGTCTCTGTGGTCCTCTAGGGCTGCAGACATGCTGTTCAACCCGAGTTTACCCAGGGGGTGGTGGGAGTGTGGAACAAGCGGAACTAGCCATGTTGTTGAAACCAGTACACTGGCTTCTTTCAGGAAACAGCTGGATGAGATCCATCATCAACTACTAAGCTTTCTTATGTTCTTATGAGCTCTCAGTCACTTCCCCGAGAGAAACATTAGTTCAGATATGGGCAGGTGTGAAACAGCTTAAAGACGCCTATCAAAACCATGTGCCACACAGAAGGGGCTGTTGCTCAAGCAAGCTAAAATAAGCCACCTTCTAATGAAAAAAAACCCCACCATGATCCAAAGAACCATCCATCATCCCCATCGAGAGGAAAGTGGAAAGCAGAGAATATTAATAATTGCGTACACTTATATAGCGCTTTTTCTGGACACTCCACTCAAAGCGCTTTACAGGTAATGGGGATCCCCTCCACCACCACCAGAGAAGGGATACTCCCAAGTCCTGCGGAGTGATCCTGTGTTTCACTCACGTCCACCTCTGCCTGCAACACCGGGTCTTGTTCATCAGTTCAGACTCTTTTACTGACCGAACAACCATTTTACATTACCTTTCATGACATGAACTTTAGCATGTATAGATATGTAACATGAACCTACGTCATGCATATACATACATAGCATTTATACAGCGTACATTTAATTAAAGTTCACTTGCGCAACGCTCAAACTCACGCCGCAGGATTTACTGAAGCATCTGCTGGTGTGACCCTGTGGACCCCGTGATCAGCCAAGCTGAGAACTCGCAGTGAGATCGAGGGGCTGCAGTGGGGAACAGCGAGACTGCGAGTTTACTTCGCAACAGGAGTCTCTTACTCCGAATCCCGGAGAGCTCGAGCCCAACAGGTTTCTGCTTTGTTTTTGAAAAGCTAGAACAATGTCGCTGTGATCTATCAAGCAGGTAATTTGTGAAGCTGACTATTTAAGATCAAGTACCGAGCGTCCTTCATCCCTTGAGAACTAGAGAGTTTTTCATTGAAATAGATTAGCTGCTTAATTGATCAATAACGTACAGGCATTTCCCAACCTTAGGAGCAGGTGACCTAAGAGACAAGCTGGACTGGGGCTCTCCAGGTCCCAGGTCAAGCTGCATCACAGGCGCACAAGAAACAGAAGGATTCTGGTTTTCCTTCTACTTGATTACCTAACGTAACCCATTCCTTGCTTAAAGGAAAAGGCAGAAGCTTTGCTTGTCTCTCAGAAGCTGGGGATCTGCTGAGATCTACGAAACGTGCTGGACAGCGGTGCTGAGCTGCGTCCCTCACAGTAGTGAAGATCTGGGGCTGACGTGCGCAGGGACTCAACGTGCTGCGACAAAAGTTTCTGAATGAAATTGAATCAAAATGTTTGCGTGAGACTGGGGTAGGGATTCAAAGACTCCAGGCAACTGTTTGTAAAGATTTATCAATATAGGATGAGCTTTTTGTATTGTAACTTCTTACACACTAAGCACCTTGTCACCACAAGGATGAGCAGGAATGTTCCATGTGGAAAAACCTTCAGTCCCAGCAGTAGCTCGTCATGCAGCAGCCTTCTGTTCAAGCAAATCCAGAGCTCTCCGCACCCTGCACAGCCAGCAACACACCACACACCTCCCCCCACACATGGGCCTTGAAAGAAGAAACCGTCCGTAGGTGAGCTCTGCTGCTGCTTTGGTAGTGCCAGTTTACAGCTGAAACACTACGAAAAATAAACCAAGAGTTCTGCTGGATCACGTTCCTGGCATCCTCATGAATGTGATCTGAGACGCAACCTCTGATCGGGACAGTGCGGCACGGGCCTTGATCTGCACACCTGCATTTGTCTAATGGCCTTCTAACGACCAAATATATTTTTCAATAAAATGCTGCAGCTACCGAGCGATCAAATACGCAGCAGTATCAGCTGCTGCCCTGGCTGCGCTCCTGCAGTCGTACGGCCTTTTTTGACTGGATGGCCATCTGGCACCAGCTCTGCTGAAAGAACTCTGGAGTGCATCCCATTGTGCCAATAGCAGGTCAGCTCACTGGGAGACAATCAACGTGCAGCCCAGGACACAGTTTTTTTTCCCCTGCAGATACGACGTGGATTTCTTTAATAAGCAGTTAATAACTCACTCACTTTTAGGAAAATGTCAAGAAGCCTACAGGAAAACACTGCAAGAATCCGGAAACAAAATCACTCACATTTCACAGCAAAGCTTACAAATGAGGCGCACTAACCCATGCTATGTAGCCAGTGATAATTTTAATAATAACCCCACATTATCTATCCTCTCCAATTTATTTCTAAAACACGTAAAGTTAAACCTAATTATACAGCCCCTCTCCCTTCTGAATTTAAAAGTACTTAGACATTTTATTATAGTGAAACCTTCTTCCCATATTAACCTTGCTCCCATCCAACAACCCAACATAAGACTCATGATTCTTTGCCAAGAAAAGAGCTGTTGCATTCAGGTCTGGGCTTGAACCCACTCTTTGACCCAGGAGGGATTAAGCTCCAGACTCAGGCGGGCTAACAAGTAACAGTGCTCAGGCATCCCACTGCACAAGTTCAAGCCCAGTTTCCAGGTACCAGATCTCCCAGGGGCGTACGAGTGGCTGCATTATGCATTCTAAAAACCGCTCTCTGAGAACACTTGTGGAGTAATGCACTTACGCAATCCTAGCCCACAGCCCCCCAGATTTACATCCAGGGCATATTAATAACAGCAACAGCTCATGACAGAGCACAGCCCAGCCTGAGTCCGGGACATACACAAGAAGCACTTGCACGAATCAATAACGACGATTAAAATAACAGAAAGGTAAAAGCATCACTGTGCGACACAAGTGAAACGCAAGTTTCCAAGGTTGCTGTCAACAGCAGCAGCACAGGATCCACATCCTACGTCCTCAGTGGACTCCAGTACAAATTACAGCAGGGGCTGACAAACCCAGATTTTCCACTCGGTCCCATTTTGGGCTACTCAGTATTTTAATGACTTCATTAACTCCTCCTTAATTCAACCTGCTGCCTGAGATCTCGAGTATATATCAGATCAATAAGAACTGGCATAAATCAAGACCTCCAATGGAATGGAACGCAGATGTAAATATTTATGTGACCTACACATGGACAAAGGTAATGTTCCTCCTCAACCCTTAGTGCATGAACTCGGTATGTATTCTGTTGAGCTGAGCAACACAACGTTTTAGCCAAACAGGTCATTGATTGAACCAATAACTGGCTTATATACTGTAGGTCTTTTTAGTTGTTTCAGTCGTTAATTCTCAGCCCTGTTCCAGCAGTATCGTACTATCTTCTGGATTTCATTTCACATGAGCCCTCAGTTACTTCATTAAGTTCTTTAAATACATCTTTAAATGATGGTTTAATTGACTGAGGGAGGGTGGCTGCTCTTGCTGTCAGAGAAAAGTGTCAGTGAATGAAAGGAGTGCGTGTGTGTGTGTGCATGTGTGAGTGTGGGCAAGTGAGAGTGTACCTGTGTGTGCATGTTGAGTGTGATTGTTTATGTGTGTGTGTGTGACAGAGTGCATGCACATCTGAGTGTAAGCGAGTACGCGTGCGAGTGTCAGTGAAAGTGAGTGAGTGTGAGCGTGTGTGAGCGCACGTGCTGTGCGTGTGCGTGCATGTGACTGTGAGTGAGAACGTGTCAAGGCCAGGCCAGAACAGCGGGTATGTGGATGGGCACAGCAACAGGTCAACAGCTGCAACCCGCCAGGAGGACAAGCTATTTTTGTACCAGGGTCTGTGCCACAGAGCCAGATAAGGGGACATGTCACTGCCAGGGTCCGAAAGCGGGGCCACACAGAAACCACCCAGCGCTCGCGAGGAGCAGCAGTCTTCCCAACGCACACACTCGAGGCAGCACGCGCACATGGACGCTCTCGAAAGACGAGGCACTGGAAATGGATTACATCGGAGTATTCAATAGCAAACGTCATTCAAAGGGCATTACGACCCGTGGTGTTGGGCACATATGCAACACAACACCACAAGATTTAGGAAATAAGGAGGATGGGTTTCCCTGTGCTAGATCTGGAGAACTACGTCACCTCTTTTCCGAACTTCTCAGGAATGTCGTGTGTTACTCACTTGAAGTAACAAGAGGTTTTAACTTTTTCAAAACAAACACTCAGATTCCTGCGCCGGGCTGACAGACCTCAACGCCCTCGTCTTCTAGAAGGACTGGAACAGCTGAATGCTTTAGGAAGGCACCACTTCCTGTGCTGAGCTGCACTTGGAAAGGCGACCCGGGGTTGGCTTACCTTGAAGTAGCCCCCCTCGTACAGCGTGTTGGGGGGGCCAAAGATCGCGACCTCCCAGTTGTACAGGTCGGACTCTTCCACCAGGGTGATGCGGAACCCTTCCACAGGCTCCTCCTGGAGAGACTTCAGCTCCAGCATGAGCGCCTTCTGGGAGCTGGGCATCTGCTGCTGAGCCATCGCGACCCGCCGGACCGGACCGGACCGAGCCGAGCCAGACACACACACGGGCGAGCGCGCAATGCCCGACTTTATCCACAGGCAAGGGGTAGATATCCCTGCAGGGGAGAAGGAGCAGGTCGTGTCTCCGCTGTCTTTCAGGGAAACTTCCAAGAAATCCAAAATGAACCAAAACCACAGCACGATATCCAACCAATTTAAATCCCAGGGCTGTCAAGGGAGAGCCCAGTCTCCAGTTCTTCTTGGGTGATGCCAAGTACGCTTTTTTTGTGATCGATCCACTTCGATCGATAAATGAAGGTTGGTTTTTAAAGGGAGGGGGAGGAAGGGGGGGTTGCTTGTCCGCGATTAAGGCAACAACAGTTTCAAGACCAGAGTAAAGCCAGCACTGTCTGGCGATACGGGCTGATCTGAGCTTCTCAGCTCACCTCATTCAATCCGGCAAATATCCAGCTCCGTGCATCCGACTGCCTTAATCAAGGATTTCAGGTAGAATCAAACCAAGCTTGCAGGAGTGGAGGTCACTGTGGGTGAGAGGGGAAAGTGTGGAAAAAACACATTTTTATGTGCCAAAATAAAAAAAAAGCATCTACTTGTAAAGCAAATGATGAGCTAAAATACTAAAGCCAAGGTATCAGGACCCTCGAACGAATTTTACATGTACATAAACGAAAAGAACAAAAATACAATAAAAAAAAACACGCTATTTCAAGTTCTCCAGCGCCTTGGCGAGCCGAGCTCAGCTGCTACCCCGACCTGCCAGCTGGAGACCGTACCGCCGAAGTGGAACAAGGAGTCGGCGGCCCGAGTTCGCGGGCTCCCGGCTGGGTAGCGCCGCAGGCGAGCCCCGGGCTGGCGGCCGCAGAGCCCGCTAATGTCCGAGCTGCTGCCCAGTCGCTGGCAGTATGCACCCCGGGAACCTCGCAAGCCCACACCAGGCAGCGGTGTCTCGCAAAACACTCTCCGCTCGGTGCTTCTTCTCTGCCGAGTCCGAGGAAAGGGGAGGGGGGGGGGGGGGGTGTTGTCTTTTGAAATCGCGTCTCTCCACACAGTCCGTCCGCTTCCACGGCTTAGTTATATTCCTTTCACAAACACCTCTCCCCCCCCCGCCGCCGCCTTATGCACAGGAGACAGGGAGCCTCCGTGTTTCTGCCACTCTCCCTCCCGCTGCCCTTTCGCCCCCGTTCGGCAGCCTCCGCCGTCGGTCTTGCTGTTGTTTATGCCTGTTTTTGAACCCCGGCAGTGCGATGGCTCGGCGTCAAACTGTTGCCCAAAGCCACCCTACCTGGGGCGCCGTGTCTTCTGGGCTTATGTGCGTGTCCCCCCCCCGGCGCCGCCGCCTCCTCCTCCTCCTCCTGCGCTGTGGAGGTCCGCTCCTTTGATTAATTGAGCAGCGAAAACACACGGGCGAAACGCACAGGGACTCTCCGCTCCTCGGCTTCCGGCTGCCACTGCGCCTCCGCGCTCTGCCCTCACGTCGCGCAGCTCCTCTCGCCACGCAGCGGGGTCACGGCCGCCGTGCGCGTTCAGAGGCTGGGCACGGTCGCGACGGGCACTGGGGACGGGAGGGGGGGATCCCCCGAAACCCCACTTTAGGTGCGCGATCGCCCTGCCGCTGACCCGTGCGTCTCCTGCTTTTTATTACCCATCTTGCCTTATAACGAACGCTTTCGTTATGTAAGCGTAAACGAGGTGTTCATGAAAATCGCCAGGTAAACACATTTCTTGTTGTATTAAAGAGGGATTTTGTATTCAGAAAATGGATTTGAAAATCACGCTACCAGATCCCATTGATGCTTAGAACAACCCTCCAGCAATAACATACTGCAGCGTTTGGCAGCGCTAGCTAGACTGGCACACTACCATCCCGAAGGCTGTGTGCTGCCCTGTGACAATTGAGTCACCTCATTCCTGCCTCAAGAACACACTACGTGACTTGCCGTGCTGTGGGTGGTGAACTGTCTCATTACTGGTGTCATGTTACAAATGTTTCCCTGGGTGAAAGCTCTGGACCTCAGAGCACACCTGACCCCACTGCTGGATTTTTGGTGTAACCTCTCAAGATTATGCTACTGGTGTCCTTCTGACTTGGTGAGCTCGGTAGTGTCAAATAAAGGTTTGTCTTTGGTGGGTTTCACCATTATCTGACCATGGTATCCCCTCTATTTAAGGACCACTAGGGCCTGTAATTGGAACGTTTTCCCCTCTTTTTTTAAAGAAGCAGGCTGAGGATGTTTAAGGAATATGGGATCACAGTTCTATGACAGCCAGGTGCTGTCTTCAGAAGCCGGAGCCAGTTTCACACCTGGAGGAAATCAGTCAGATGTGGAGTTCACCATTCGGTGAGATGAGACAGTGTTAGAGATGTCACACTGTAGGGCTCCCAAACGTTATGAGATCTGTGGTGCTGAAAGACAGTGGGATAATACTTTACACAGGGCACATTCAGGGCACTGGTGGGCCAAAAGAAGTCAAGTCCTCCACAAGAGGACATCTGGGGACTCGTGTGGCTTGAGGCTGGTGGATTCCCAAGCTAAGATTCTAATCGCAGCTGGAGACCAGCTTCACAAGCCACATCATCTGAATAATAAAAATTATCAGAAGAGTTATTTGTATTCCTGTTCTGTTTTTCACCCACAGTCCAAAGACATGCTAGCATGTTAATTGGCTGGTGGGAAAACTGGCCCTGGTGCGAGCGTGTGTCTATGTGCCCTGTGATGGACTGGTGTCCTGTCCAGGGTGTATCCTGCCTTGAGCCCATTGCTTGCTGGGATAGGCTCCAGCTCCTCTGGGGACCCTGGCTTGGATAAAGCAGTTAGAGAATGGGTGGATAGATAGAACTGTACTCATTCAGGATTTTTCATCCCAAAGCACTTCATGTATAAGAGAAGATCCACTTCATTTGTCACTTAAGCAAAGTTCCTATCTGGGTGTCGCTTGGCAGGCAATATGAACAAGAAGAGCTCCACTACAAGTCAGGAATTTACTTGAACTGAGTCAACTTTATTGCCCTTGAGGGAATTTGTCAAGTGGTCTTAGCATATAACACATGTAACAATAATGCAATATGGCAACCATACGATATCATAATACAGAACAACATTTTAAAAGTGTCTCAGTCTCAATCCAGTGTCACATAAGATTAGAAACAGATAATTAGCTGTTCAAAATATATTTACGACAGGAAATCTAAAACAACAACAATAATAAGATCCCTACCTCCAAGCAATCTTTTAATAATAATATTGCTTACACTTATATAGCTCTTTTCTGGACACTCCACTCAAAGCGCTTTACAGGTAATGGGGATCCCCTCCACCACCTCCAGTGTGCAGCCCCCACCTGGATGATGTGACGGCAGCCATAGTGCTCCAGTACACTCCCCACACACCAGCTCTCAGTGGGGAGGAGAGCAGAGTAATGTAGCCAATTCATAGATGGGGATTATTAGGAGGCCATGATTGGTAAGGGCCAATGGGAAATTTGGCCAGGATGCCGGGGTTACACCCCTACTCTTTTCGAGAAACACCCTGGGATTTTTAATGACCACAGAGAGTCAGGACCTCGGTTTTACGTCTCATCCGAAGGACGGCGCCTGTTTACAGTATAGTGTCCCCGTCACTATACTGGGGCATTAGGACCCACATGGACCGCAAGGTGAGCGCCCCCTGCTGGCCCCACTTACACCTCTTCCAGCAGCAACCTTAGTTTTTCCCAGGAGGTCTTTTCATTGTTCAATAATTGAATGGTTGTAGGTATAAATGAAGTACATGCTTTCTTAGTCTACACACAGGGGATCTGGTACCACCTCCCAGAGAATATAGTCTAAAATGAGTGGATGAGAGGGGACATCTAAGATTTTATGTGCAAGATTAACAATATTGTAACGCTTACGGCCGACAGGTACTGTGTAAGAGCCGGTGTACCAGAGCAGGTGACGTCACCGCCCTTCCCTGTGATAGCAGGACCACAGCCCCTGGGCTGTAGAGAGATCTCTCTTTGGCTCACCAGGCTGGGTCACTGCTGAGCGACGCGGGAGTCCCGAGTTCGAGCCCCCAACGGTGGGGGGCCGACCTAATGCGGCAAGGGCGCCCGCCTGAGCCCCCGTTGCGTTACAATATGTTGCTCTGTTATATGTGTTAGTGAGTGCAAGGGATCTCCAGTGATCTTGCTACCAGTCCTGATCCTGCTGGTCAACTTGTTTGTGATCTGCAAGGAGAAGGTACTCCCCCAGGGGGAGCCTGAGGCAGGGCAGGTGGGACCAGCCCAGAGTGGGATTGCTATTGGAATCATTGCCACGGGACTGTTAATGATCATGAGGTCAGGACCTGCTTTAACTCATCATCTGAGTGGGCAGTACATCTAACACCACCTCCTCATCCAGCAGCCAGGCTTCTGCTGTAAGTGGTGTTTTCCCTGAAGGTCTCCCATCCCAGCACTGATCAGGGCCCACCCTGGTTTATGTTCTGGAGAAGATCTCATGATAGGGTTAATTGCTTGGATGAATATGCTTGGCTACATTTGCTAGGAGGCAGTTCTGCCCTGTAGCCAAGCAAACCGTTTAATTAGATCATTGAGAGATGGAGATGGAAGAAAAGGCAAAGCACTCAATGCTCTGGGGGACCATAGATAGCACCACAAATTTAAATCACAAGATGTGAGAGATCTCCGAAGGGCCACGTGTCCAGCGCTCACTCTATATGACTTGGTATATGTTGAAGACTCTGTAAAAAGGTGGTTTTTGTGAGTCCTGTGGTGAAAAAAAGTGTGCAAGGAGGTTATAAATGAGAGGAGATCATTCAACTCATCGTTCTCGTCTGGTTGCTAGTGTGTTATTACGCCATCCACTGTTTCTTGAAGGCTCTCTTGAGCCAACTCCTTTTTTTAAGAACTACAGTCCTACAGATTATTATTTTTTTTTTTAGTCAACTACAGATCAGTACTGTCCTCAAGACCTAAGCAAAAGTCCCGCCCGCTTGGAGGTGTTTTGTGACACGAACTCGAGTAAGAAGAATATCGGACTTCCGGTTAGCTTGCTTTAAGTGAAAAGCCGTGCAATCGAAGCATTCACAACACATTTTATTTTTTTAAATATATGTACGACCGGAAATGTAAATAAAATTTCAGTTGCGCTATAATTAACATTTGACGTATTTTCGCTATCCCGCGGGATAAACTCCGTTCCTGCACTGGATGACAACATAAAATCTCCGAATCTAACACTTCTCTACCTCGTCTTGACTTCGATTTTTGCGCAGCCAACCTTCATTAGTCAGTGACGTCAAGGTCACTAATACGACATAGTCCAATCAAAAGTTTCTTTTCCCCCGGTTATGACCAATCAGAGTTGGGAGGAGGTGTGGCTTTACACTCTGGGTTAGGTTGTCCCAGTGTGTGCCCATGTGAGTTAAGTGTTTCCCCGATTCGACTGTGAGGATTTGCTTTCTAAATGTGCTGTTCTTTGGTATAAACAGACAACAGGAACGGGAATATGAAGAAGAAAATGAAGAAGTCATCTGTTGCAAGGCCGAATGGAGAGGTAGGAATAAGTTAAGTTTCAGAAGATGTGAATGATCTGTGTTTGTTGGTCCATGAGACTCATGGCTACCAGTAAGGTTACTCTAACGATTTCAGTAAGATAAAACGAGTACGATATTTCATATTCACCGAACACAGAACTACATCTGGCTTTTAGATCTGCTTGTTAGTAGTGAACCAGTTGATGAAACCTGGTGTTGAAGGTATACAGACGTAAGACGAGATGACCGTGTTCAGACGCACGCTTGCTTGTACAGTACGTTAAGTTTTAAAATGTATCAAGCCGGAGTGTACTGTAATGTAGCATGAAAACGCCAAGGACGAGCTTCTCCAACTTACTGCAAGGGAAGTTTGTAGTTACTCGATTCAGGATTTCATCCACTGGTTTTTCGAAAGAAATCAGGGTACTCGATTCAACAACCTGGTTGTGTATGTTGTCCCACACTCCCACAACACTTTGCGTAAAGATAGGTCTCCTGGTCTCGGTGTTACTTCCACGTATACAGTTGCATTTCCGTGTACTTTTTTACTTGGTTTCCTCTATGCAGAAGACCAGTGGGTTGACTTCGTCAGTGCCTTAAAGATTTTGAATACCTCCCATCAGGTCGTCTCTTGGAAGGGGCCTATGATCTTTTAAACTGAGCAAAATCAATACAGTCCACTGTAGAGTTTGCTTGTAGTCACCTAGAAGAAGTAAAAAATTAACTGAGACGTTCAGAAATGGTTTTGGATTGCCAATCGTTCATCTCTTCACTGCAGCCTTGCTAAGTGTGATAAATTGTGCCCAAGGGATGACAGGAATGCATCAGAATGAATGACGCTGTACTAAATCAAACAGGAATACAGAATGGCTCCATCTCACTTCCTTTCAATATATAAATTCATAAAGAATCAAGTCTTTCATGGAGACTCTTGTTCTCACCAACCTCCATCCATCCATCCATCCTTTTGCTAAGCACTTCTTCCAGCGTTGCTGAGGAGCCAGAGTTTATCCTGGCAAGCAAAGGACGCAAGGACAGGACACTGGTCCATCTCGGGGCACACACACACACACACACACACACACACACACACAGCAGGGCCAGATTTCCCAGAAGCCAGTTAACCTTCCAGTATGTCTTTGGACTGTGCGAGGAAACCTATGTGAACTCGAGGAGAACATACAGACTCCACACAGACAGCACCCCAGGTCTCGGTTGAACCCAGGGCCCCAGTGCTGCCTCCACTGTGCAGTCATCCTGCACATCAAACATGTGGAAATAGGAAATGGAAATGTGAGCGATGATCTGTGTTTTTCGTGCTGGCTGATATGTTGAATTCCTGTCAGTTTGCCCTGCTGGAGGTGGACAGATATATCTTTAAGACACATCCCGCCCTCAAGGACTGGCTCTCTCGTGTTCGTTATCCCTCGTTCAGGAAACCTGCTCTCCCACAGGGGCATCGTGGGATACAGAGGCGTTATTACAAGTGCAGATGAGGTGTTATTCAATGTGTTTGTCATTAAAAAAGACAACTTTGGATCTCACTTGGATCTTGGAACTCTGCCTCTCACTGTGAATACATCTCAGTGTTCAAGTAGGGAGCTGTATCAGCATGCGTAGGCTGCATAGGAACAAGTAAAGGTTTATCGCCAGCTGGAAAGAGACCCAGCGCTTCGGCTGTAGAGACTTGTTTGGTTGGCGTTCTGGGAGTTGCATTTTTCAGAATTGTATTGAGGTCGTTTTGCACAGAGCTCAGATGTCGAAGCACAGCGGCAGCTCTCCATGGCGATCCCATATAGCGCCTTTCTCCTGTTGCGTTGCGCACTCGTTTCTGGCTCTGTGCGGAGTCTGCTGCACTCGCATCTCCAAAACACCACTGCAGCAGCGCTCCACGGCGATCACCTATAGCGCCCTTTCACCTGTTTTACCCCAGGAAGACACCCGAAGAAGGCTCCACACCTGAAATGTTGTGTTTCGTTTCTTCTCTTTTCAGCGCGGAATAAACCTTTGCTTGTTCTCGGCGTTTACAGGAGTGCCTGCTCACTGCTGCCCTCTTGCTGCCAGTCAAACACCGCGCAGCTGTGAGCTGAAGGGCTTTGCGGGTGGAGGGAGTGAGCCGGGGTGTGCGAGTGTGAGTGGGAGGGAGACACGGAAGCATCTCTGCAGCACTATCTGCTTCTCTGCCTGTCTTTCAGGAGGACCTCTCAGAGCGGGTGGAGAGAGAGTCGGAGGAGGAGGAGGGGGCACCTGTGAAGAGGAGCCGGCCCCAGGAGGGGGCGGCGGAGGACGCGTTGCTGAGACCTGTGAAGCTGTCCAGGGGGGAGCTCTACAAACCGCCCACCACGGAGGAGCTGAACAGGCTGCGGGAGACGGAGAGCCTCTTTCACTGCAGCCTGCTGAAAATGCAGGTCAGAGGGCAGCCGCCAAGGGGTAGGGACAGATCGGGAGGGGCAATAGTCTGTGAGATGGGGTAGAGACTAGGCAGGGCAAATTGATGTGATAGATGCCCTGATATTGCTGCTGACATATCACCCTGCAGCTCACAGCTGGCAGCCCACTGAGGATCAGCAGGTGTGAGCCTGGTCAGTACCTGGAGGGGAGACTTCCTGGGAAAAACTAAGGTTGCTGCTGGAAGAGGTATCAGTGGGGCCATCAGGGGGCGCTCACCCTGCAGTCTGTGTGGGTCCTAATGCCCCAGTATAGTGACGGGAACACTTTACTATATAAAGGTGCCGTCCTTCGGATGAGACATAAAACTGAGGCCCTGACTCTCCGATGTTATAGAAAATCCCAGGGCATTTTTCCCCGAAAAGAGTAGGGGTGTTACCCAGGTGTCCTGGCCAAATTTCCCCCAGTCCTTTACCAATCATGGCCTCCTAATAATCCCCATCTCTGAACTGGCTTCACTCTGCTCTGCTCCCCAATGATAGCTGATGTGTGGTGAGCGTTCTGGCACACTGTGGCTGCTGTCGCAATCCAGGTGGGGCTGCACACTGGTGGAGATGGAGGGGATCCCCATTACCTGTAAAGAGTGTCCAGAAAGGCGCTATATAAGTGTGATGAATTATTGATTATGAAATCCAGGCGGCCATGGTGGACAGACGTTAGCTGGGAAGGGTAGGTCAGGAGCGAAGCCTGGTTTGGCAGGGGTTTGGGGAGCAGGGGGCGCGCAGGCGTGCTGAGTGTGACGCTCTCATCGTCAGATGGAGGAGCTGCTGAAGGAGGTGGTCCTCTCCGAGCGGCGCCGCAGGCTCATCGACTCGTTCGTCAAGGAGGTGACCGCGCTGCTGGAGACCGTCCCTCGAACCTCGGACACTGAGGTCAGCACTGGACTCGGGGGGCGGGGGGGGGCACACATGTGAAGATTAAGAATAACAGCCTTGATGGAAGCAATTATTATGAGAAAGATAACTGATTATTATGGCTGTGAAAATAAGAAGCGTATGGTAGATAATGAAGGTGATGCATGCACTTCGATGTTCAGCTGCTTTAAAATGAGCATTTTTGCATGTGGTGGAAGTGTCCATTTTGTCCTTCTGCACCTGTAACATAAATATAAATATAAACATATCAATTTCTTCAAGAGTGCAGGTCCCTTCCACCAGATTCGGTGTTTGATCCTGTTCTGTGTTGTGCACTGTGTTGTCTTGACGTGCATATCTCTGTTTAAGCTGCTTGTTTTATAACTCATAATACAAATGTTTTTGACCTGCTTTTACTCATTTTATAAGAATAGTGTTTTTGCATGCGTAGGGGAGAAAAGCATTAGTTTCCTAGAAAATTGTTTTAGACGTCTCTGAGTGTTACTCTGGGTGGTATCAGAGTCAAAAGAAAAGGTATTAAATTTCAGTGTTTTTGCATTACACTTTCTTGATGTGTTTGAGAGTAAGCTGGTATGTCAAAGGATGTTCACAATCCTTTAGAGGCTGCAGTGTTCAGGGGGTGTAACCAGGCTGAGGTGTCCAGCTGAACAGGGCTTAGGGGACACAACTGTCAAGCACACAGGAATCACTTGAGGTTCCTTAACCTCCTCCTTGTCTGCCTTTGTCCATCTCCTCAACCTTTGTGTCTGTGTGTGCCTCTGGCTTGTCCAGCTGTGTGACCAGTCCTGGCTGCCCGGCGGGGTCAAGGTGCCGTTTCTCCAGGTACCCCAGGCTGTGAAGGGTCGTTTCCACATGGCGCCCCCGGCCTCCGTCAGCCTGGTGGGTAGCTACCCCCTGCGCACCTGCACCAAGCCGCATGCCACAGTGGACCTGGCTGTCACTATGCCCCCGGTGAGTCTGAGGAGGGGGGTGACAAGTGTGTTCTCAGTGTCGTTCCTGGACTGTGTGCTGATGGCTCTTCCCATTCAGCGTGTCCTCCCTCTCAGTCCCCTGTCTCCTCTCCTTCTCTCTCCATCTGCCTGCCTTTCTTACCCCCTCTCTTCCTTCTTCTGTTTTCTCCACCCTTTCCCTCTCTTCTCCAATTTTCCCTGTGTCCAGTCTCTCCATCTGGGATTCTGTATTAACCCTCTCCTTCCACACTTCCACCCCAGGAGATCCTCCAACAGAAGGATAACCTAAACCAGCGGTATCCCAGGAAGCGGGCTCTGTACCTGGCTGGGTTGGCTCACCACCTGACTTCTCGCCCTGCCATTGGCTCCCTGCGCTTCTCCTGTCTCCATGGCAACCGCCTCCGTCCCCTGCTGCTGCTCACACCTCCAGGTACCGCGCGATGGGGGCTGGACAGAGGCAGAGTGTCTGCTGTGACGTTGGTCGGGGTGCTGATGTGTTCCTGGTGTTATTCCAGGTAAGGACGATGGCAGAGTGACACTGCGCGTCCATGCCCTGCCCCCCCCAGGATTCTTCAAGCCCAGCCGTCTCCACCCTCAGAAGAACAACGTTCGCACTCACTGGTACACTGAGCAGAGCTCCGAGCAGGCTGGTAAGGCTGCACTCTGACCCAGGGGAGGGAGGACGGAGGTGTGGGATCAGTCTCGGACCCGGGGGAGAGAGTTGTAGTGTTCGCGGTCAGACAGCTCCTGTCTGTGGTACGATGGGAGATCTAAGATCTAAGGCATTGAACATATTAATAAGATATTAAAGCATTAAGATGTGAAAGCAACAATAAAGTGATTTGATTCCCAGATAGTCTTCCCAGAATGTTGCTATGACTGTGGTATAAATTATAGTGCAATTGGTTAATTGTATTTAATTCTAAAATAGATGTAAAGGCCTGAATTAGGTAATTGTGTGTATAGTTTGTTACCACGTTATAGAAAAGATATTGGAATCAGAAAGGCAACCATTCTGGTGCTAAAGGGGATGTCCTCTAGTGACGCGCTGAAGGAACTGAGCCTTTTTAGTCTTGAACAGAGAAGATCACGAGGGGTCCGGATACAGGTATTCAGTCTCCTCAAAGGCACTAGCAGCGTCCACCCAGGGCACATTTTTAGAATAAAAAATTAAATACAAACCAGAGGGCACAAAACCTTTAAAACCAAGAACTCCTTTGCCCCAATGGCTGCGGGAAGTAGCTATATAGACATGTAGTGAAAGCTGATACCCTGCTCTCAAGAAATGACTACATGAGATCCCTGGATCAGCTGCTAAATACCAAATAAGATATATGGGCAAAATGGCCTCCTCTCTTTTGTACCTTTTCTTAAATGGCAGTCTTCAGCGCACGTGTTAGTGAAAGGTCCCGTATGACACTCGAGGAGAAACCACCAGCGGCAGGTTGTGTTTGTGTCTGCTCTGTTTTGTGCTTGGTGTTCTGTTGATGTGATCAGCCCTTGTCATTTTGGTCCAGCGGGCCTGGCTGCTTCACAGCACTCTGCTTACATCTCCATGGCCTGAGAGGGGCCGCAGTCTGGGCGGAGGTCTTGTACGGGACGTGCCGAACGCGTTCTCCCAGTTCTCTGACGCAGGCCGCTGCCCCTCTTGACTGTTGGCCTTGCCTCCATCCAGGTGGCAGCGAGCCGGCCACTCCCCACTACAACAGCAGCCTGCTGGGAGACCTGCTGCCCCTGGCACACCTGCAGTTCCTGTCGGCCGTGGCCGCCCAGTGCCCAGCCTTCCCCGACAGCGTGGCGCTCCTCAAAGTGTGGCTGAGGCAGAGGCAGCTGGACCAGGTACACCCTGACTGCCTGTCTGGATCCGGCCTGTGGTGCTGTCCGGAGAGGGCTGGCCAGTCCGTGCGGACAGCCGCGTCTGTGTCTGTGACTCCGGCTGTCTTATCTCCCTTCCCCAGGGCTACGGCTGTTTCAGTGGGTTCCTGGGCTCCATGCTGGTGGCCTATCTCCTCTCCGCTCACAGGATCAACAGCATGATGAGCGCCTACCAGGTGCTGAGGAACGTGCTGCACTTCCTGGGTAAGTGATGGGCGCGGGCGGGTGCCGGCCGTTTCCAAATGGGTGCTCCGGGAACGAAAAGTGAACTTCTGGGCTTCTCAGACCAGACCCAACCAAAAGCTTCGGAATGAACGCGGTGATTCCATTTTTGCTCCCGTTCCTCTTCTCCAGCCTCCACAGACCTGACGGAGAATGGGATCAGTCTGGCGAAGGGCTCGGACCCCACAGCGGTAAGAGAGCCTGCGGTTTCGCTAGCAGACGGGATGTTTTCAGTGGGAGAGCCAGGCAGTTTCAGTGGGGCAGGGAGTAGAAATCCAGTCTAGTGTGGGGTAGTTTTTGTGATTGTGACGAGGGAGATACAGAGACCACATAAATACATACCAGAGTCCCACGTTGTCATCAAAACATGAACTGCTGGCGGATGATGTGTGTAGAAGGAAGGGACATAATCCATAACCTATCCAAAAACCCATGGATGGTGGTATGTTTATGCGTGAATACAGTGTTTGTCTTACCAGTAAAGTCTCAATCAGGATTGTGTCAGTCTGGTGTGGTCGAGGTTACAGACCTCGGGATCACATAGTCTCAAGCACATCTGTGATTGGCTGGACCTGAACAAGTAGGAGGGGCCTGGTGTTTCCATGCGTGTCTGTGACCCATGTTCATTGTTGGGTTAGCAGACGTTAATTGGAGAAAGGAGGAGGTTGGCGTCTGATTGCAGAGTTATTGTAGAGTTGCAGCGTGCGAGTTAGTGGTTCATGGAGGTGGACAGCTAATCAAGGTAGAAAGGAGCTGCTGCTGTTTGGTTTTGAGATGCTGCTATATCTTTTACATGTGTCTAGTTCATGCTCACCTGGCTTTCAAAGCTTGATAACCCAACATGCCCCAGTGAACCCCAACCCTTTGGATACTCTTATGTGTCTTATGGTCCCACATTATTTTTTTTTATCAATTTCTTAGCAGACGTTCCTTATCCAGAAATTTCCTTATCCAAAATACACAGGAATACATAATGTAAATGTGAAAAAAACAGGAATGACAAAGAAACAGGCGAGGTTGGCACATTAGCAGTGCAGTGCCTGTACAGCACAGGGTGAACACAGTGTTCATTTGATCTTGTGCTCTCTCCTCTCTCCTTTCCACTCTTCCCAACTCTGCCACCCCCCGTCCCCCCAATTTCCTCCCAGCCGTCTCTCCCGGAGTTCCACAGCGTTTTCCAGGTGGTGTTTGTGGATCCCTCAGGACACCTCAACCTCTGTGCGGACATGACGGCCAGCACCTACAGACAGGTGAGGCTCTGGACTGATCTGGATGGGCCGAGCTGCGCTGGGCAGGACTTCGCAGAGCTGGGTTCCCCTGGGTGGGACCCAATCGGGCAGGATGGACTGGTTTCAGCTGGGCCTGGGCTCATGTGGGATGGGTTGAGGTGCGCTGTGTGACTGTTGCTCCCTCTGTGTCCAGGTGCAGCAGGAGGCAGCTCTGTCTCTGCAGTTTTGGGATGACCCGACACTGGACAGCTTCCAGGCCCTGCTGATGACCCCTAAGCCCCTGCTCAGGAGCTACGACCACGTCTTCCAGTCAGTACCGAGCTCAGTCTCCACTCCTGTGCACATCACTCTCCAGACCTCGCTTCTCTGCACCTCCACTCTCAACTCCCTCAGTCTCGGTATAGAGACATATATTGAGATACATAAGGGTGTTCACTTTGGTGTCCTGGCCATATCTCCCCCTGGCCTTTACCAATCATGACCTTTAATAATCCCCATCTCTGAACTGGCTTCCTCACTCTGTTCTCCTCCTCACTGAGAGCCGGTGTGTGGGGACTGTAGTGGTGCTGTCTTATCATCCAGGTGGGGCTGCACATTGGTGGTGGTGGTGGAGGGGATCCCCTTTACTTGTAAAGCGCTTTGAGTGGAGTGTCCAGAAAAGTGCTATATAAGTGTGAGGATTATTACACTTCTCCACACTCCTTAGTCACTACCTAGAGCTGGTTACAGGCCTAAGATGCTCTGTTTCCTTGTTTGTCATCCTTTCCCTGCTCTGTCTTAGTTCCGTCTTCATTTTTCTATTTGCCATTGATCTGTCCTCTATTCCCCTACTATCCGTTCCTCCCTGATCCTCATTCCTTCCCTCCCTCTCGGCCTGCTCTCCATCTTTACCCTGTCTTCTGTCACCTCCTGTTTGTTTAACCTCTCTGTCCTCCCTGCCCCTCAGGCTGTGTGAACTGGTGAAGCTGCAGTCAGCCTGTAAGAAGCTGGACCTTCTCGCTGAGCTCATGGACCACAGTGGGAACTATGTTGTCACTGCGCTACCCTTCATTCTGTCCCTCCTGCAACGAGGGCTGGGAGAAAGGATCCGCCTGCTGACCCACTCGCTGCCTCCAGCCCCTGAGGTAACGCTGTCAAAAGCTCCTCTGACCCATCCCTCCTGCAATATCTTCTTCCTTCCTGTGAGAATCTTTGGAAGCCTTCAGGGTGCTCCTGTGTATCTTGGTAGTGTCTGTCTTATCAGTACGCCACTACACCTGTGATCTTTTTCCAATCCAAAGCACAATCCCCATTCTCAGGATCAAAGGAATATCGTAAAGTGACAGGCTGTAAAACTGCATTTTTGAGATAGATTATAACAGGAGCACATTCAAGTAGCCATTCATAAAGTCTACACAAAAGACTTCACAGATTCACCCATCAGGGCGAAGCAGGTGGCACTACAGAGAAATGCATTAACAGAGAGCAGGAGGCACTTTTTTACACTATGAGTTATGGGTGCCTGGGACAAGCTACCCAGCCATGTCATTGAAATTGATACCATTGTTACTTTAAAAAAGTAGGATTAATTTGCTGATAAGAACAAAATTAGCTAGGTTGGCCTAATCTTCTTTCTTTTTCAAACTGTGTGCTCCTGTTTTTCAATCCAGATGACCTAGCCTGTAACAAAACATGCCTTAATGCTGTTGTGTTTTTTTTTTTGCTATAGCAACCAGCTTTGGGTTGGATAAACAGCAAAGGCAGTGAACAGTGAACAAGTCTTTGTCAGGCAAAGGTTGCCGTTGTTGGCAGGCTAGACCTCTCAGCAGAAGGGTTTAGAGCTGTGCTCAGTTCCTGAAGGGGTTAGAGCCCATGGCCTGCCTGCAGTCCTCTGTACTGCACCCTCGACTGTAAAGAGCTCTGGGGTCCATAGCTGTGAGGGAAGGCGCAGGAAGGTTAATTTTATTTTGCGGTGATGTGGGATCGCCGCTGTAATTAATTCTTGATACTTTTATATAGCGCTTTTCTGGACAGGTAATGGGGACTCCCCTCCACCACCACCAGTGTGTAGCCCCACCTGGGTGATGCAGTGCCAGTACACTCACCACACACAGAGCGATGAGGCCTGTTCAGAGATGGGGATTATTAGGAGGCCATGACCGGTAAAGGTCAGGGGGAAATTTTGATCAGAATGCCTGGGTTACACCCCTACTCTTTTTGAGAAACACCCTGGGATTTTTAATGACCACAGAGAGTCAGGACCTCGGTTTTAACTAACTAACACCTCTTCCAGAAGCAAGCTTAGTTTTTCCCAGGAGGTCTCCCCTCCAAGTACTGACCAGGCTCACACCTGCTGAGCTCCAGTGGGCTGCCAGCTGTGAAAGAAGGGAGCACCAGGCAGGACTGCAGGCGGTGAATCTTGTCCTGTGTGCCTCGTTGTCCTGACCCCGTGTGTGTGGCTTTGGCAGTGGCCTGTGGACTGCGACCCTCCGAAGCACAAGGACCAGGCTGCGCTGTCCTTCGGCCTCCTGCTGAACCCTGAGCTCAACGCTGCCGTGCTGGAGAGAGGGCCTGCTGCCGACAGCCCCAAGGTACGGGCTGTCCTCTCTGCTATCGCACGTACTCGTTTGGCCAAGGCTTTTATCCGGGACGACTTGCAGTCTCTTCCATTCGAGATGCAGAGGGTGCAGATCACAGCAGCACAATAAACCCACAGAGAGCAGCAAGTGCAACGTTAATTGAGTGCCGAGGTGTTTGGCAGTGCTATTCGACAGGCGGAAGTAGTAAAATACGGGCAGTAAGTGAGGGTCACTCATGGGCCTGTGGGGCCAGGTGTATCCCGGAGAGATGAAAATATTGCTACTTATAATAAGAAGAAATGCTTTGATGTTTCATCCAGAACATGGTGATTGAGCTCGTGGTCCTGGTCCGACAGTGGCAGGTAGGTCTTCCCACCACCAGGGGGCAGCACGGAGAACAGTGGGATGTCAGCAGTAGGCACTGGCAGTAGGCCCCAGGAACCGCATCTCCGTGCCCTAGTGGGGTCGTGGGTCCTGACAGTGGAGAGTGAAACCAAGACTTCCAAATCCTTCCTTTCCATGGGCTCCACATGAAGAAGACAGCTGCCTTTCAGCAATTTTTTTTACCTTCAAAATGTCCCTTTAGGGTGAAAATTTGATACTTCCAGCAGGTATTAAATTGAATACTTGATGCGCCTCTGACTCCTATGGCATTCGATTCCAAATTTAAGTGTTTCCAGTTCAGCCAAAGAGAATAGCATCGTGCGTTATCGCGGCGGTGGAGATCTGGCCAGGGCGACAGTATCCCGGCCTTCTCGCACCCCGTCACGCGACCCCTGAGGACAGGAGGCTCACGGCGTGTCCGTCTCTCCTGCGCAGGCAGTGGAGTTCCGCCAGCTGTGGGGAGACCGCGCTGAGCTGCGCAGGTTCCAGGACGGCGCCATCTGCGAGGCCGTGCTGTGGGCCGGCACCTCTGCCTACGAGAAGCGGCTGGTCCCCAGAGAAATCGTAGCGTACCTGCTGCAGCTGTGAGTCCGTCGGGCAGGGGGCGCTGTCGGCGTGCGCGCGAGAGGCAGTGTGTGCAGTGTTGACGCTTGTTGTGTGATGCTGGCTCCCCCGAGGGTGGGGCGTAGTCCGCTGACGCCCGCGGCCCTAATGACTCCACTGACTTTCGTTCTCCAGCCATGCCGATATCCCAGAATCCTGTGTGCGCTATGTCGGAGGGCTGGTCGATGAGGTCATCAAAGTGGGACGTGAGGTAAGGGTGCACTTTTGAGTCCCGTGTGGCTTGCACTGCCCTCTGTGTGAGGCTGAAATGTGCTTGTGGCAGAGATTCCGGTTAAGGGAAGCCCAGGGAGAATATGTGTAGCCTTTGAGGAGTGAGTGAGGAGGAGTGAGGGCTTCTGTCAGCGACTGAGACAATTTTAGGGTGGTGGGGTACATCTGCTAGAGTAGCGTTTACAGGTGCTGTACTGTATTGTCTCATTACTCTTAAGCTCTGCCACGTACTGCAGTCTGTGCTGTGACGTGAGTCATTGTACAGTGCAGTCATTTCAAGAAGGTGATTCCTAGCCATTTAATTGATTCTTATAATGTTGGGATTTTACTTTTTGATTTGAAAGTCTTTCTATACTGCTTAATTATTCTGTATCCCTGATGGGGCCTGTGCCTCCTTAGAGCTTATTCTTTCAGTGAATGATTTTCATCTTGTATGGTTTTCAGTTTGCAATCGTTGTCTTCAAAAGAAGACTCATTTGTCATACAGCTGGAAGTTTAAGGAGTCTGCATTCTCTGTACACACTGATAATAAAGTGTTAATTAGTGATTTAGGATATGAGAATAACCACACAGTGCTGGTAGGTTTGCAGGCAGAAAACTTGCAGCCCAGTGAATATTCATTTTGCCCGTCTTGCAGCTGGAAGCCACTAGAGGTCAGTGTGGTGTACGGAATGAGGTTCAGGCAGTGGGGTCAGGTGTGGGGGCTCAGACCTTTTTGTTACTGTTAGGACTTCCCGGTTCCCGGTCTCAAGAACCTGCTCCTAGTCAACAGAACTAGTTTTTAATGGCCTTGTTCTCAGTGTTTTACAGTAAGATTAAAGATGGTATCTAGATAAGCTTGTGGGTACTCCTGTCTGTGTGTCAGCCCTGCATGACAGGTGAGGAGGACAGTCTGCGTGTGGTCCAGTCCTTTGACGATCTCAGCCGGAAGCTGTGGAGGCTGGAGGAATTGCCGCTGTCCGTGACTGCAGTCCAGGGAGCCCACCCTGCCCTCCGATGCACACAGGTCACTGTCAGCACTGTCCACGCTGTCCCTCTCTCTATACTGACCGCACTGTCCACACTGCCCTCTCTCTATACTGACCGCACTGTCCACACTGCCCTCTCTCTATACTGACCACACTGTCCACACTGCCCTCTCTCTTTTCTGATCACACTGTCCCTCTCGCTATACTGACTGCACTGTCCCTCTCTCTATACTGACCGCACTGTCCATGCTGTCCCTCTCTATATACATACCACACAGTCCGCACTGCCCTCTCTCTATACTGACTGCACTGTACGCACTGCCCTCTCACTATACTGACTGCACTGTCCACACTGCCCTCTCTCTATACTGACTGCACTGTCCACGCTGTCCCTCTCTCTATACTGACTGCACTGTCCATGCTGTCCCTCTCTTTATACTGACTGCACTGTCTGTATTGTCCACACTATCCCTCATTCTAGACTGACCACACTGTCTGTGCTGTCCACACGCTGTCAGTACTGACTGATCACACTGTGCTGTACTCCCCAGTCCACATAGTCCCTCTTTCTGTTCTGTCCACACTGTCTGTACTGTTTGAACTCGAGGACTCCACATGGTCAGTATGCACTGTCCACACTGTATCTGTATACTGTACTTTTCCACATTGTATCTGCTCCTCTGTGTCTGCACTCTGCTTGTTCACTCTTAGGCTACATTCAGATTCAGGTCAAGGTCCTATGTCCCACGCTATGTTTAAAACATCATGATGCATATTGTTCTGGTTCAGTCCTGTTTGAATGACCACTGTGCTTCTTGTCTTATGTGGTAGTGGTGGGGTTTAAAACTGTAGTTGTGTCAGTGTGTGATGTTGCATTAGGTGCCCAAGACAAGGGCTTCTAGAGAATGTTCATTTCTCCATCTCTTATCTGAACTCTGCCTTGCCTCTGCACCATGACCAACCTGTGTGACCTCTGACCTTTGACCCTTGTCACATTCGGTGCACTCCAGGTATTCCCAGCCCTACCTGTCAAAGTGGACTACTCTTTTTTCGGGAGACAGAAGAAGACCAATGCCCTCATCCCACTCGCAGGCAAGCCCTGTCCTGTGCACATCACGCCCATCAAAGGTACCCCCTCTTTTTCTAAACACGGTCCCTGCCAGTTTGTCCGCCATGACCGTGACAGTGTGGGCTCTCAGCCCTGTGCGATCACTGTTTTCGATAAATTTGGAAGTGCGAGTTGTTTTTTTTTTTAATATATATATATGCTTTGCAGGTCTGGAATCCCCAGATATTGAAGAGTGAGCTTCAGTTAATTAATTTCCCACTTTATTTTACGAAGAGTCCAGCACAACAATACCACAAACACAAACAAGGAGCTGGGAAGAACAGGGTTTTAGGAGATAGGAGTGTTACTCTTCAGTGCTTGAGACTGAGATTGCAGAGAGGATGAAAGATTTCTGTAAATATCTTGTTAATTGTTACCGCTTTGGCAAAACTAATTCATCTGTCATGCCCATAAAGCTGTTTGAATTGAATTGCCATTACACCTGGGGACACAGGTGTCTCCCAGATAGAGGAGGGCTGTGAGTTCACAGTGGAGGGGGTGTGCCACATATCCCATAATGCAGTTCACCTCTTTTACAACCCCCTGTTTGTAGGGGCTTTTAGGCTACTCTGATTCACCTTAGTGACTATGCTGGTTATCCTCATTTATTTTGCCCACCCAATTACAAATTGTAGTGCTGATGTTGCCTATCCAGCAGGTGTTGAGTATGTTAAAACACTTTCAGTGATTTGTTAAATGTTAAAATAGTTCAGCTCTTTGTTAAAGAACTGCCTCCTGGTCTCGGTGTTAAGCACACAACTTCGTAGTCTCCACTGTTGTCCCCTGAATTGTGTTCCCCTGTGGATTCAGAAGAGACGAACAGTAGAAAATACGAGATGATGATAGTTTTTATCACCACACAACCGCACCAGAACTCTGTAAATGTACTCTTCTCACAGTTACGCAAAGCCTACATCATATGTAATTACCCATCACCCCCTTCACGTTCGCACATAATCCCCTGAAAGCACCCTGCCAGCAACCAGTTCTACTTTATAGCGAACTGATTGAGTACTTTTATTGAGTGTGGGGTGAGAGAATTCCTCATTTTGTTAAGTCTATGCTGAGGCTCTGTTTGAAGACGGGAGCTGGTGGTCTCCACGCAGAGCGACCGAGGGGCTTGGCGCTGGTGCTAACAGCTTGCCTGCGCACACTCTTCATGTCAGCCCCCTTGGAAGCTCTGAGCTGCCGCTCTGTCTGGAGAGCTAGATAAGACTTTTATTGATCCCGAAGGGAAATTGAGGTGTTGCAGCAGCCCAGCCCAAGACAAGCAAAAACAGACATCAGAATAGACTAAAAATTAAAATAAAATAAGTACAGCAATACAAAATAGTAAGGTGTGTGCAAAATATGCTAATAGTCACTGTAAAACGATAAAATATGTGCAAAACGAGCATAGGTATATACAGATTGGCGTCCTCCAGGGGCTGCGCAGAAAGGCGGCTATTCCGCAGTGTGTGGCAGGTGTTCTCACCGGCAGCCCCTCGCCCCTGTGTTGCAGTGGTCTGTCACATGGAGGGCAGCGGGAAGTGGCCGCAGGAGGCCCTGGCCATTCGCCACATCAAGGCAGCCTTCCACGTCCAGCTGGCAGCGCTGCTGAGGGCCCAGCACCAGCTCCCCTGCCAGCCCTCGCCCACCCACCTCGACGTCTACAAGGTACGCCCTCTGGCCCAGGCCCAGCTCGCTCGGCACAAAGCTGCGCCGGGCGGGCTCGGCTCCAGGTCTCGGAGGAAAGACCGCGCGAGCGCCTGTGCCGCCGTCAACCGGACCGTCAGACTCAAGACCGCTGGCGAGAAGCTTCAGGGTGTAAAGACTGACCAGTGAGGTCCGGCTCCGTCTCCATCTGAAATGCTTTGTGTCGTCCGCTGCTCTGCAGGTGTTCTTTGTGTGGTGGAGGATTAGACTGTGCCGCTGGTTTGGGTGGAGTACGGGAGGGGCGAGGGTCTGTACCCTCTGAACTCTGCTGCGATCACTCTCATAGTGGCGTGTGAGGAGGCCAGTCTGTTACAAAGCGAGTCGATGTGTTTCAGTTAGTAGTGGGGTATTTTGGTGGTGTTTCGACTAATAAAGTAAAAAACCTTTAAACCTTTTAAAGGCAAAACCTGCATTTTGGTTCGTGTGGGAAGGTTAGTACTAAAACTCTGGGATTTGACGCAGCAGCCTGGTATTAATATCGCCGACTTCATCTTTGCATTCCTGCTGTTGCATATTGAGAGGAAAATCTAGATTTTTGGCAGCCAAAATACTTAAATATACATATCGCATCCTCATCTCTGAAACCAAATTTATTAGCAATGTATACAACAGCAGTTCCATTAATAGGTTAGAAGTAGGTGGGTTAAAGGGCCTTTATCTCTGCGCTGTTTGTGCTCAGATGCCTCTGTTGCCTGTGAATGCAGGTTGGCTGGACTGCACTGGACTGCACTGGACTGCACTGGACAGCGCTGCTCTGTGCTGCTCTGTGCTGCTCTGTGCTGCTCTGTGCTGCTCTGTGCTGCTCTGTGCTGCTCTGTGCTGCACTGGGCTGCGCTGCTCTGCGCTGCTCTGGGCTGCTCTGGCCTGCCCTAGACAGTGCTGCTCTGTGCTGCTCTGTGCTGCTCTGTGCTGCTCTGGACAGCCCTTGACAGCCCTAGACTGCACTGCACTGGAGAGCACCGGGCTGCGCTGCTCTGCGCTGCTCTGCGCTGCTCTGCGCTGCTCTGCGCTGCTCTGGACTGCTCTGGACTGCTCTGGACTGCTCTGGACAGCCCTTGACAGCCCTTGACAGCCCTTGACAGCCCTTGACAGCCCTAGACTGCACTGCACTGGAGAGCACCGGGCTGCGCTGCTCTGGACTGCTCTGGACTGCTCTGGACTGCTCTGGACTGCTCTGGACTGCTCTGGACTGCTCTGGACAGCCCTTGACAGCCCTTGACAGCCCTTGACAGCCCTTGACAGCCCTTGACAGCCCTTGACTGCTCTGGGCTGCTCTGGGCTGCTCTGGGCTGCTCTGGGCTACACTGCCCTGGACAGCCCTGGACAGCCCTGGACAGCCCTGGACAGCCCTGGACTACTCTGGACTTATCCAGGCTGCTCCGGGCTGCACTGACTCTGGACGGGCTGGGCTGTGTGTCTTTCAGGACGGGCTGGTGTTCCGGGTGCAGGTGGCTTACCACAGGGAGCCGCAGGTCCTGAGGGAGACGGTCAGCCCCGAGGGGATGCTGCGTTACCGTGACAACGCGGAGGCCCAGCAGCTGGAGCTGGAGACGCTGCACCGGCCCTACCTGACCAGCACACTGCACGGGTGAGAGGCCCCGCGGGGGGCGTCTCGATGCTGGGGTTCACCCTGGGCGGGCTCAGCAGCTACCCCAGGGACTATTGCGGGGTCTGGGGGCTGGTGAACACAAAGTATCTCTCGTGCCAGGGTACCGCAGAACACAGCATGCAGTTTTTTTTAAATCAAAATATACTTTATTTCCATGGCGACATCTCACAAAAGAAACACTCTCACAAATTTAGTAAACATTCCGACTAGGTATGAACTTCACATGCAATAATAGCTTTCCGAACGGGGGTGATTGTCCATGATCGATCCGTGCGAGTGGGTGATGGGTCCCTCCAAGCCAGACCACTTGCTTTTGTCCATTAGTCCCTGTACAGGGCCCAAAGTCCTTTCCAGCGCTCCCTCAGTGGAACACAGCATGCAGTTACGGGCAAAAAGCAAGCGGGCCGGCGAGTCCTCCACCTCAGACAGAGAAATATTGGGCAAATGGATGAGCGCCACGGGCCTGTGTGGCCTGCCAGGGCTCTCTCCTGTCTCAGTTATGAGGAGACACCTGGGCCTCGTCAGGAGCGTGCGGGACGTCACTGAGCGACAGCACTGCTCCTCTGGTCACAGAGCCTGCAGCACGTCCAGTTTCCAAAGGGTCTGACAGCTGGGCTTGTCAGAGACAGGAGCTCAGTCTTCCTGTGGAATTGTGGGATTGATAGGAAGGCCTCTGGGATTGTGGGAGGCTCTTGCCATAAGGCGATGTCAAATTTGCTCAGTATAGAAGATGCTTTAATTAAAGCAAAAAATGCTTGGTAATTAAAAAAGCTTGTAGTAACATGTTCTTAAGAATTACTCTTTTACCCTTTTTTCTTGCTTTGGGGGAAGATATCAAACATTGTGAAAGAAGAACAATTAATATAAGAACCTGCAGTTTTTAAAAACTGGAACAGAACAAGCTGTTCTCCAGTGGGTGTCCTAGAGGAATATTTTACTGCACTCTGTCTGCACGTCCAAATCGGGACGTGCCGGTTTTGGGTTCATCCTTTCAGGAATGCAGGGAAGAGGTAGGGTAGAGAGAGAAACTGACAGCCTGAAGTCGGGGTACAGGGGTGTAGCAGTCCTCACTGCTGCCTCAGCTTGTGTGGCGTTGGCACGCTCTCCCTGAGCTCGCTGGGGATCGTGCTGGGATCGTGCTGGGATCGTGCTGGGGATCGTGCTGGGGATCGTGCTGGGGATCGTGCTGGGGATCGTGCGGGGATCGTGCGGGGATCGTGCTGGGATCGTGCTGGGGATCGTGCTGGGGATCGTGCTGGGGATCGTGCTGGGGATCGTGCTGGGATCGTGCTGGGATCGTGCTGGGTTGGCCCGACCAGCTGTCCGGAGTTGTCCCGGTTCAGCCTGTCCCCCACAAGGATGGCAGCCAGCCTCCCCGCCTGGGGCCTGGGCGCTAACTCTCCTCCTCCTCCTCCTCCCCCTCCTCCTCTGCCGCCTGTCCTGTCAGCCTCCAGCAGCAGCACCTGGCGTTCGGCGCGGCGTGTCGGCTGGCGAAGCGCTGGCTGGGAGCCCAGCTCTTCCTCGGGGAGCTCAGTGAGGACGCGGCCGACCTGCTGGTGGCCTCCGTCTTCCTGCGGCCTGCGCCCCACACGCCTCCCGGGTAATACTTTCTCCTTCGCCGCCCGCCCGCCCGCAGCTTCTCCTCCTTCCTTCTAACTGCCGTCACACCAGAATCCCCGTCTCTCCGCCGTCTAACCTGGGCTCCTCTGCCAGTCCCTCCCTTTTCCTCTCTGCACTTGGCTCTCAATCCCTCTGGCTCGGCTTCTCTCTCCGCCTCGCGCTCGCTCGCTCCGGCTCTGCGCGGCTCTCTGCCTCTCTGACAGCCTCAACCGCACGTCCTTCATCCCCCCCAGCTCCCCGCAGGTGGGCTTCCTTCGCTTCCTGTACGTGCTGTCCACCTTCGACTGGAAGAACAGCCCCCTCGTCGTCAACCTCAACGGAGAGCTCACAGGTGAGCGCGTGGTGTCGGCGGCTTGAGGTAGAGCAAGGAAAGCCACAGGGGACAGGGCGGAGAGGGAAGTGGGAGGCTTTCTGAGTGACGCAGAGCCCCAGGGGGATAGTTCCCTACAGCCGCAGGAGCATTCTAGGTAAAAGGTGTCAGTACCAGTTGTCTAAATAATTATATAGCTAGAAACAGACAGACATTAAGATGAATCTTAACATTTAGACTCCAGCACATTCTTTCTGTTTCTTAAACGTTTTGGGCAGCCAGTCACTACCCACGATACCCATGGTCTTGCTTGGCCACACCAGGATCTCTTTGTGTGGCAGAGTTAGACCTCTCTGGGCTGGGCTAAGGCAAGGGACACAGCATTCCAGAAAGAGTTCTGTAAAGCGGGCTTTAGGCAGAGGTGTACAGATGCGTGCTGCCATGCCTTGTAATGGAGGTTCTAGCAGGAGCAATCTTGGAAAAATTAAAGTCGCAAGGGATCGACCATAATGATGGGTGACTTCAGCTTCCATTGCACATAAAATCCAGACTGTCATAGTGTCCACAAGACACAAGGGAATGTACTTGTATTGATTCTGTCTTTCCAGCCAAGTAAGGACAGAGAAAGAAAGAGCAGAGAGGCCAACTGAGGATTTGTGATAACAACATAGATACTTAATTGATCCCGTGAGGGAAATTGCAGTGCAAAAGCAGCTTAGCACAGTCAACACAGCACAGTGTAACTAAATAATGCAACAGTACAATACATACAATACCGTCGGTGCAGTCAGTGAGAAGTGCACTAAAATAAAGTTGCTCACAGTACAGAATATACAAAAAACAGAACAGTACACAAAAAGTTGTATTACACATTTAAAATGTAAAAATAGATTGCACAAAAAAACAGTTGTAAACAGGAAAAACCAGATGTAAGAGAGTTTAATGTTTAGTCCAACATGTCAACATGTCAATGTCAGTGCTGCTCCTGCCCTGACACACAGTGGACGAGTTGTACAGTCTTATGGCAGAAGGCAAGAATGACCTCCTGTAGTGCTCTCTGTCGCACCATGGTTGGATCGGCCTGTTGCTGAACGTGCTCTTCATTCTCACAAGCATGTCACAGAGGGGGTGGGAGACGTTGTCCATGATGATTAATTTGGACACCATTCTCCTCCCAGCCACTACCTCCAGGGGGTCCAGGTCAGACCCAGTGACAGAGCTTGCTCTCCTGATGAGCTTGTTCAGCCTGTTAGCATCCCCTGCTCTAATCCCAGAGCCCCAGCACACCACCGCGTAGAAAATGGCGATCGCCACAGCCGACTGCTAGAACATATGGAGCATCTTACTGCACACGTTGAAGGACCTGAGCCTCCTCAAGAAGTAAAGTCGGCTCTGGCCCGTCTTGTAAATGGCCTCATACTGTCTTTTGAAGTGGTGCGTTACATTGTAAGGCAGAGCCCACCCAGTGCTCTGCTTTCCAGTTTCTTATCAGTTAGGCAGCATTTCAGAGTACTTAGAGGTAGACTAGGTTCACGTAGATACGGTCGCTGGTGGCACAGAGCGAACTCGGTGTGGAAGTTATCAAATCGGAATGTTTCTGGTGTAATGGATCACCTAAGAAAAGTAAAAATGCACTGTAGGAAGGAGCATGGCTTGGAACCAGCGCAAGTGTGCGCTCGGCTTCAAGGGCAGCGTTTCCACAGATCTCATGGGTCATGATAAATTCTTTGAACAAGCAGTGGTATCACTTGATAAGAGAAGAGCAAATGCTACAATGTCTGTGTTGACCTGGAGCTTTTGATAGTGATCACATCAAAGATTGAAAACTGTTGGGACAACAATTTAAATGCGCTAGCCTGTAAATGCTCACAGAAGGCACCGCTGAGTAGTGAAGCCTGTCCCTGAGCTGAAGCAGTTGCACTGTTGTAAATTCTTGGTGCTGTAACCACCAGTAAAGCTCTTCATGCTTTCTTGAAGAGTGCCACAGCTGTCTCTTTTGGGCACACTTGTGTTCCTGATTGTGGTGAACAATATGTACTGCAATACATTAGCACATCTGCATGCAGATGGGGGAGCAGCACAACTGGTAACAGCTGTAAATATGACATTTTTTCAGATCAGGCCCAGCACCTGGATATAGTAAGTAGTAAATAACTGCATGGACGTAGCTGGAACATGCGTTATGTGTATCCAGTAGATGGCAGGGTTGATGCAGGAGTAGATGGGGTGTAGGCGACTGCAGGTTTTGTCCTCAGACCATGTGATGGGGCAGTGAAACAGCATGCCTGGCTGTGTAGCCCAGTGTGTGTTGTGGTCTAATTGTGGTCTGAAAGGCATGTCATACACAGGTTAAAGGAAACTAATCCCTTCCACCTTGAGCAGAGATGAGTGCACCAAGATTTGACTACCATGGGTGAAGGCCGTTGAAGAACGAAACTTGCACGCAGGGTCAGATGCGGATGTTCAGATCGGGTGCTTTTAGAAAGTTGTTACGTGACTTAAGTAAACGACAAAGGCGTGATACTGCAGCACAGTTTCTAGGATCCCTCAAGACTTGGATGGGCGAGATTTTTGAGTCCGTTAAATTCCAGCTGTCAAGTGAGCTAGTTCAGCTCACAAGCCTCCTGTTGTGTCCGATCATTGAGGATCTGGAGTTCTTGTCTCGGGAACTGCTGCCTCTTAACCTCAAAGCCCCTGTTTAATTGCATCTCGGGACCTCTGTGTGGTTTTCATGTCTCCCCATGCTCACTTCAGTTTTATGGAAGCTCTCAAAGCCGGGCAGCTTCGGGGGAAAGGAGTTAAAACCAGTACAACCAGGACCAGCTGTGGGCCTGTAGCATAACAGAACCAAACGCATTTGACAGGCTGAGTAGCCTCCTCTCCTCTTTTGTGACTGCTCTGATTCCCGCCTGAAAAGATGGATTATTCCCCATGCTTAGTCTTAAGAATTATGACAGTGCTCGGGCACCAGCTGATTTTTACGTGATGAATTTGCATTTTCTGGTCATCAGCACTGACGCCCTTTGCACCCCTATTTCCTAAACAGATGCCGATTTCACGCAGATTAAAAACGACTTCATCGCATCTCGCTCCTCTCTGCCTGTCATGTTCATCGCCACGCCCAAAGACAAGAACCTGTCTGTCTGGACCAAGGAGGGCCCTTCTGTACAGGTAACCGCTGCCTCTCCTCCCGAGACGAACTGTTGCCTGCATGTTTTTATGTGCCTCCAAGAGAGGTATAGCCATGCGGTAAACTGTCTCCCTGTCTGCCCAGGTCCTACAGCACCTGATATTGGTGGCCGCGGAGAGCCTGAGGGTCCTCGAGACACAGTTGATGGACCCCACTCAGCCACAGGATGTCAAGGTAGGCACAGGCTGGGGTGTCCCTGAGTGTGCCTGTCTCTGCTGAATGATGTTCAGTTTATTGTCATGTGCACAAGTGCAATGAAATGATAATTTGCGTGTATGCTCCCCATACAAAGATATTAAGGAAACACCAAAAACATAAACACAGAGCAGCAGCAACAACAACAAGTTAAATAACATACAACAATGTCATTGTGAGCCAGTGATAGGGGTGGAGTTCGGTAATCATGGACTCTATGATGTGGAGACAATGGTCAGTGAAAATGTCTGCTGCTCTCTGTCCCCCCCCCTCACTCATTCTCACTTTCTCCCCCCTGACCTCTGTCAGTTTCACCCTCTAACTGCCTGGTGCAGATTTAGATAGGAGCTGCCCCATTGGCATGGCCATTTACAGCATTACCTGAATGGCTGCGTTAAGAAACAAGCAGAAAGACAAAGAATGAAACTAGCCATGCTGCTGGCACTAGTGATTGTTTATCTGTAGAATCTGTTTCAGAGAAGAGGACGAATTAAATCCAGTTCGGGAAGGTGGCCGGTCTGTGCTTTGCGGATGCTGTCCCTCGGGCAGGGCCTTTAATTTTCTGTTCTGGGGAAAAAACGTCTCTCCGACGCCTTTATCGCTCCACCTCTTCCCACAAGCTCTTCCTCTTCCGCAGCCGTGCCCCCTCTCGGGTCTGAATCCTAC
The DNA here is from genome assembly GCF_055471065.1 of Atractosteus spatula. Taxonomy (NCBI): domain Eukaryota; kingdom Metazoa; phylum Chordata; class Actinopteri; order Semionotiformes; family Lepisosteidae; genus Atractosteus; species Atractosteus spatula. The sequence continues at coordinate 6,831,786 of NC_142708.1, read as the reverse complement.
CCCTGCTCCTCTCCGCAGGTGGCTTTCCGCCCCCCTCTGGAGGTGTACGACGTCCTGATCCACCTGATCCCGAGGCAGGTGCCCGCTCACGGCCAGGCGATCGACACCCCCCACCCCGTCTACAGCCGGGGCACCCTGCCCGCCTCTGCGCCCACTGGCCCGGCGCTGCCCGTCGTAGACTTTAACCCTGTAGACCGATACCTGGTGGAGCTCAGGGTAAGCAGACACTTCCCTGCAGGTGTGGCAGAGCCTGTCGGGGAAGTTTATGGCCAGTTTCTTATTCTTATTTTCACATCTGATGGCAAATTCTAGGACCTGGTCCATTTGTCGCATCTAATTTGGAGGGGATATAATTGCCCATTAAAGGGGAGCTGCAGTCCTAATTTCTCAGCTCGGTTATTAAATCCTGGTCCTAAAAAAATGAATTGACGGTATCGCAAAATTTGACAAATTTCAAAATAAGCACAAGCAAATCGTGGACTTTGTGAAAGTACAGTGTGATCTCCATGTTGTCGCAAATCCCAGGTCTGGACTCGGGCGAGAGCAAGAGTTCATGTGAATTGCGGCGTGATGCTGCCCTTCCTGCTCACTAGTCACTGTAATGACTGATGTAATATGATGTACAAGAGAATGAGTACAGGTTGTGCAGCTGGCATTTCACAGAAAAGAACCGTGATCTGCATGCAGAGTTTTAACAATTAAGTAGTATTTGTTGGCAGAAACCGTCTGGAGGTCGAGAGCAATATTTCTATTGGATTATAAGAGATGCATTCTCCAGCCTGCTAGTGTACCATGTAACAGTGGTGTTTCACCTCATTGGACGTTTTGTTGCCTCGTTCTAAATCACAGACAGTGATTGCAATTTGTTGTTGTACACACCTGCAAATGATATTGTCTATATTTCACTTTCAATGTGGATTGAAATGAAGTCATCCATACCGATTTTCTAACCCTGAAATATGAAGATAGTGCTGCAGTTTCCTGTTAAATGTCCCTTCTCTAGCATGAGCTCCTAGCAGTACGTTCTGCTGTACTGTTTTCATGTCCTTTCTCTTTGACCTTTGTGTTTACTGACAGCCTGTGGTCTGCCTCAGCAGCAGGTGGAATATTTCGGTTTGCAGCTCTCGAACATGGTGCTAAAATACACGTTACAGTCTTTGCAGTATATATATTGCAATATATGCAATCATCTTGTCTCATGGTACGTTGGACGCAGTTGTCCGTCACCGGTTTGTACTTCCCCAGGCAAGTGGCAGGCCTTCAGTTTGAACCCTGGGCTCTGGGTGGGGTTCTCCCAGGGTACTTCTATGGTTTTGGCGTGAATATCATGCCCGCGTCTCAGGCATGTGGGGCAGAAAATGTGTGTGCGCGCGAGGGAAGTTACAAAACACTGGGTTTCATGCAGAAAGAATGTCAAGAAAAAACACAGCTATTTTTTTACATTTTATTATTAAACACAACTTTAATAAAACAGGGATTGATTCAGGCAGAAACATTTAGCTGACAGTGCCTGGCTCTCGTAGAATCTGGGTTTTCTACGAATTGCTTTGCTTTGTAGAGAAAGTCATCTTTGCCTGAGTGGGAGGAATTTGTTCTTTTTTTTAAAATAAATTCTGTGTAAATTCAGCTGCTTGACCCTTAAGGATTCCAAAGCTCGACGCATCTAGAAAAAAACCATGAAGTAGCCATTATACACCGGCAGCCCCACTTCGCAGTGAGGAAGGAGGGTTTCCCAGGTCCTGCTCTCACTTGTATGTTGTGGTGAGTGAAGGCATTCCACTCTCTACCAGTAAAAGAGAAGAGCTGGGCTCCACATAGACAGCAGTGGGTCACCTCTGACATTCACAAATATGTCAGATGACATGACTGGCCTGGTTTCCAGTCTGAAGCCTTAAGGTCCTGATCAAGCCACCCTAATAAGACCACCTTCAAAAATAACGAAGTACAGTAACTAACACAGCAGCGCCTGGCTGTTAGGAACCATCCTCCAGTAATGCAGAGCAATTTTGGTTACCCTGCAGTTGATGCATTTTAAGTACAATCTTAAATACTGCACTAGAAGGTTTTTCACTATCACTGAAACACTATGGAAGATGAGGGGCTATTAGACTAAGAATCACGACAATCATGCTGTTTTGCTGCGCCTGTGAATTTTTAATGTGTGGCAGCACAATGCCGGGAGGTGTGAACACAGGCCCAGCCCATTGCCAACTTGATATGATATTTTGATATTGACTAAAATGATATTTTAGTTTGAGGCATCTGTGGAAAAGAGTGATTCAAAGTGCAATTCAAAACAGCTTCCATGAGTACAAGTATGGCCCAAAAAAACCGGTACGTTTCTGCTGTGCCTCCAGAGGTAACCGGGTTTATGGGAAGACGGATCTGCCCTCTCTGACGTGCCGAGCCTTGTGAGGAGGCAGAGGATCTCGGCCCATGGAAGGGTTGTGTAAAATCCGTCACTGTTGTCCGGGTGTGTGGAGGAGCTGTGGGGACGCGGACCGCAGCAGCAAACTGCACCATACGAGCAGCTGCCTGGCTTCTCAATCTCTCTCTCCTCGGGCCTGTCACGGGAGGCAGCTCTCAGGAACGGCCCCACGGCGCTCTGTGGAAAAGTAAAAACAATAATGACCAAAAAGACAATAACCGAATAGGTGGAAGTCAGATTTGATTAAAAATAACAGTGGTCTCAGTTCGCCTCTGGACTTTGCAATAACACTTCATAGAGCCTGTGGTTCATCTTTCACAACGCCTGAAAGGCTCTGATGCAGCAGGGATGACTCAGTGCTTTCAGTACTCCTTTCCTCGTGGCCTTGTTATTAGCCTGTTGATCCCCAAACATCAGGTCTTGTGAATATGGAGTCCCCAGTCTTCACTCTGACAGTTTGTCCCATCCCAGGCTCTCAAACTGTTATTATGCTCGCAGGCAGTTTGCTCCAAATGACACGCCGCTGTTTGAGTGAAGGAGTGCCAACTATTCCTACCTGTAGGCGGCACATTGGCTCTAAAATTCCACTTATGCCTTGTGGTCGCAGTTTTCTTGCTGAGTCTTTAAGTAGTGGGCCTCCTGCAGGGATGTGCATACCTGAATCAAACCTCCCGCAAATCTTCTCTGTCTTCCAGGCGAAATTGGGTGGAGCTGTCTTGGTCTCCTGTGTGTGTGTAGGGCCTGCCCTTCACTCATTCTTGACACTCCTCTTTGAACTCCTTCCAGAATATTTGCCGTCTGCTGGCCGAGTCTGTGGGGACATGGGATGCACTAACCCCAGTGCTGCCGCTTCTCTTTTCCCAGGATGCCTTTGGGGACTTGGCCTTGTTCTTGTATGACCCATACGGTGGCACGGTGATCGCAGTGCTGTGGAAACCCCAGGCTTTTGCACCTCAGCCCTTCAAGGTGAGAGCACGGCATGCTGGGAGCACACGGACTGCCCATGGGCACTTACACCACTGGGCACTGCAGCTACTGGACACAGCGAGGTCAAAGTGTTCTCATCAGCTTCATTTACACACAGCCTCTAATAACATGTGCCAGACACAGCAGGTGGCTCCAGTACGAGTGTCACATGCCGTAAGAATTAAGGTAAAATGAGTTAGACAGACGGACTGACTTGACCAACCATGAGAACTGGCACTTCAGAGACATTTCACTGTCCTGATAAGAAAAGGGAAGAACAGACACGTTTTGACTATGTATTGGATCAGAAACCTCTTTAAAAGCTGTTGTGTGCTGAATGTTAATTCACTTTTTTTTTCCAATTCTAGCTTTATTGTCCCCTAGGGGAAATTCATTTTACGGCACAGTCAAACACAACACACTGACAAATACACATCATCAAAAGGGAAGAGAATACAGTAGTGTTACAGTAGAAAAGAAACGAGAGACAGGGTAGTTTCTTTGTATTGTTTAAGTGTGTAATTGCAGTGGGGATGAAAGATTTCCTGAGTCTGTTGGTTTTACACCTGGGGGCACAGAGGTGTCTCCCAGATGGGAGAAGTGTGAATTCACAATGCAGGGGGTGAGACACACACTCCCTGATGCTTTTGGCTTTCTTAGTCACCCTCTGTTTGTAAATGATTTGATTATTCCAGATTATTTTGCCACTTATATTTACTAATTTACCCAGCCTGTTACAATTACCGGTACTTATGTTGCCAAACCAACAAGTGAAGCAGTATGTTAAGATACTTTCAATGAATGATTTGTAGAAAAGTGTAAGGATAGTTTTATCTTCCTTAAAGTAGCTGAGTTTTCAGTCTCTGTTGGCCTTTAGCAATGATTTAGGAAGAAATGGATCATACAACTCATAAATGAAATAAAAACAACACAGCGGGTAGTGTATAAATTATTACTGTGCAGAAACATCTGTCTTAAGAACATCTGTGCAATATTACCTTCTTTTCTGGACTGAATTTGATGTTCTTTGAAAGACTCACTCAGCTCAGATTTATTTTCACACTCCATCCAAATTCTTCATGAGAAAATAAGGTCCAGAAGGTTTAGGGTTTTAGTTTTAAAGGTGTTCAAACAAAAACAAGCCAGTCTGCTCAAAATAAAACTAAAGCGCTTCTTAATATGAGCAGTAGCATCTTGAGAGGGGGGGACTACCATCACCTGCTTCACTACACTTACTACTATAGTTACTACTGCCCTAATTCACTCCACCTGACTACTCTCTTTATCTCCCAGTAACACACCCTTAAATACGCCACAACCCACCTGAAAGCTCATTTAATACAACCAGTGAATACTGGAGAAGCTGTCCCGATCGAAACTATTTGTACATCTTTGAGGCTGTGCTTTTGGTGGTCACTGGTGGTAGGAGTGGGAATGCTACAGTCCTTTCATGGAACAACCTTCCTCAACAGTTATCTCTCCATAAGGTTAATGAATGCTGGCAGAATAAGAGCCAAAAGGTAGTTTTCCAGAATCTAATATACAGAGAGATTTCTTTACATACTGAATGGCCATGACTCACATAGTGGCCTGTATAGATTTAACAACTGATGTGCACACCGACTGTCACACCCTGGAACTGAATGAGTGACGTGCAGTGACTAACGTGTTTGTGTTTATTTTTCTGAATAAGTACCCCGTCGGTGCTGTTGTCTGGTTTTCTGTCTCAGACCTCCCTGACGAGCGCGCGCCGCGTGGAGGTGGTGGGAGGGGAAGCTCACACTGTGCCCAATGTGGAAGCCATCCTGGAGGACTTCCGGGTCATGGGGGCGGGGCTGGTGAAGGACGTGGAGGCACGCACGGAGAAGTGGGTCATCTGAAGACCTGTCCATACTGAGCACCATGAGGACAAGACACACCCTGAGACAGCACCGGTCCTCAGATCAGACCAGCACCAGACACCCAGAGATGCTAAAGAACTTCTCGGATATTTCTCTGGACTGTGCTGTCACACCAAGTTTCTTTCAGAGACGAAAGCCAGCCTGCTCTCTTTTGGTATCTGAAACTAACCTGTAGAACAAGTTCATAAATTATGGCTTTGTTTACACTTGTATTTTTTAATTAAAACAACGTACTGACCTTCTTGTCTTTCCAGTGTACAATGCTGTGGACTTTCAGGAAAATAAAAAAAGCCCTTTACTGGAAGAGCTGCCATGGCTGACCGGAGTCTCTCCTGGGCTATGTGTAATAGTGAGGGGAGAGTACAGGGTTGGAGATGATCTCATAGGTCGACCCCTCACTGACAAACATATTGCTTAATTCAGGGAAAACCTCCTTGCTGTAATATAAAACTGCAGTGTCTGCATTATTGGGTTGGGCTACACTGGCCTCTCCACGGGGTCCTGGCAGGGCTCCAGGAGGTACAGGGGCAGTGTAACACCGCAGTAATATGGCGAATCAGGATTGCAGAGCACGTGGCCAGTCTAGTGGCAGTCTAGTACAGCAGCCAGTACCTGGCAGGGCTGTGAACTAAGCACAGCGTCACGGGCTTCAGCAGGACGTTTGCACACAGGACTGCAACGCGACCCAGAGGACCCAAGTGGGAACCTGCATGGCAGCTCGTATAAAACTGAGAACAGGAGTCCTGTCTTTACACAAAGGGCTGTGGGAGTGTGGAGCAAGCTATCCAGTCAAGTTTTCGGAGCCGATACCCTGGCTTCCTTACATTTCTGCTGAAACGGCCGGAGGAGATCCTTATACCAGTTAGCAACCAGCCACCAAAAGGGCCTTCTCTTGGTTGTGACCTTTTGTTCTTTCTATTATTTTCTGCAGGACTTTTAGAAATTTACTAAGAATGACTGCTACAAGATTCGCAGTGTGGAGTGATAGTGGCCTTTGTTTATCTATAGTTAATAATTACCAGCAGGAAAGGTGCCATTTTTCATATAACCTTTTGCAGTTCTTGTGTAGCTATTCCATACTGCCGTTTTGGAGCTCTGGTACACCAAAATGTAGTAAAATACGAATTACCTAGTGGAAGCAGTGACATCAAAGATCAGCTTTAATAGAATTAACCCTGCCCTCTCCTCTGCTTGTGGGAGTGTGTCGGTGTTGTGCCCCCCTCCCACAGTGACATTAGATGCGCACTCATCCAGACGGATGCCAACGTGCAAGGGCACGGTGAGCTCACGGGTGGCCGCAGGAGATGCCCTCATGAGTGTGTGAGCGCGGGTCTGCTGAGGTCATGCGAATGAGCCTGAGAGACAGGCCCTCGGGCAGAACCAGCAAGTTCCTCGGTCTTGTGAAGGTTCTCGGGGAAAAGACAACAGAGCTGTTTGACTGTAATGCATGTGGAACTCCACACCCCTTTGGAGAAACGGAAAAACATTTTCACGCTATGATACATTCCTGTAAACCCAAGAGAAATTACTCTGAACCAGCCTCTCGTTTCCCCAGGATTTAAGAAAGATTACAGACAAAAGGAGACTTTGAACACTTTGGTAGGAGCAAATTGACCCAAGGATCTCATTCAGCTGGTTCTGAAGGAGGACAGGGGATCAGCTCAATTCAACAGGGAGGGAAGCACGATGGAGGCTTATTGTTCCAGACTCTCACTTATGATGAGGAATTAGTCATGAACCGACTTTGCTGTGACCATGTGGACATGTGGATCTTTGTTATTGTCAGCTCATAGAGAGCAACGCCCACAGTCCCATTCACAGCAGCCTACAGTCTTGTTGTCTTGTAGAAATGTTTACTTTCTCAGAGGCCACAATGTCATTATGTGATTTAAAGAAAAAACATAAACATTTCCCCTATTTTCCTTATTGTCTCATTCGGTCTCCTCTCCCAGGCTTTAAATGGGTTGTGTTATGAACACGTGACCTGCATACCAGGATGGTAGTTGAGGGTTAGAGCTCCGCTGTGTCACAGAGTCCACTGAGCTGGGGACAAACGCTTGTTCTGTGTCGATCACGAGGAGGTCCAATTTCAAAACGTAAATCGGAACCACTGTCCTGCGATGACGCAAGCTAAATGACCCGCCCTTGCCTGTGAAAATCACTGCATCAGTATGATGAGAAGGGACACTGTGCTGTTGGAGGTTCCGTCGTTCAGATGAGACACTAAACGGAGATCCTGACTGCTTGATCATTAAAGATCCATGTTGCCAATGACATATGTAACCAGCCAGAACTTCCCCCTTTACTGTCCTTTCAATGGTTACAAAAAAGGCTTTCGACCAGCTCAAGTGGGAATATCATATAGATCATATAGGGCTGATCATTTTGATTTCATTAACCAAAATTCAGCAGTGATTTACATAGGCAACAGGTATTTTTACCCGGTTAGCTATTTACAGGGACAGCCAGTTTATCAAGGATCCCTCGCTTCACAGTTGCTTGCCTTGTCTTTGAACATGTCTCGTTCAGCCTGGTCGTCATTCTATTACTTCTGCACCTGCTGCTTTTAATACTACTCCATGCGCAGGTTATTGATATATCAACGCACATATTGTTAGATGTAGACACTGCCTCACAATCAAAGCCTTGTTTGTAAACCAGTTGGATAATTTCAGAACTCTGTCAGGCTATTAAATTAACTGGTTCCGCATTAATGCCTCTAGATTTGGCAATGGAGAAAGTTAGTGTTCCTCTGATTTTTTTAACATGCCATCACAGTAACCAGCTTTACTAGCATTTTTAAACGGGTACAGGCTGTTTCATTACCACAACTTCACGTCCCCCCTTTTGCGTATCTGCTGTAAAATTATTTGACATCCATTACTTTAACACACAGGGCCCCCAACAGAAGTGCATGGCAGCTATTTTTCCAGCACAGAGACCCAGCTCTTTCTCATCCTGCTGAACAGCTGCTGGTGGTCAAGAGTCTTTCAGAGCAGGAGCTGCTGTTCCTTATAGCGGCACAGTCATCACTAAGTTCACTAGGAACGGCACCCCATCATGAAGAGAAAGAGAAGGAGAGAAATACGGCAGAGTCGCAGAAGAGCTGACAGCCCTGTCGCCTGTAGAAGAAGGGCACCAGGGAGGGTGACTCTTGTTTCGTTTGTGACTTATTGCAATCACAATCATTTTGTCGTTATTTTTGGAGTTAGCAGAAGTCAAACGTGGACATTTTTTATAATCTGTTCAAGTAGGGAGCTGTGTCAGCACGCATAGGCTGCAAAGGAGCAAGTGCAGGTTTATTCCACGCTGAAAAGAGAAGGAAGGAAAAGCAACACTTCGGCTGTGGAGCCTTCTTCAGGTGTGAAGAACAAGGCTCCACAGACGAAACATTGGGTTTCCTTTCTTCTCTGTTCAGCAGGGAATAAACCTGCACTTGTTCATTTGTAGAATACTTTTTATTATTATATTTTATTAATATGATAATAATAAGCCACGGGTTATACTGTGTAATATACTGTCTTTGACTCGGCTGTCTTGGTTGTGATGTAGATACTCTTGTTGATGAACTGGGGGGAAGGGGTTGCATCATCTTCCAACAGGAGAGAATTGCAGTAGCCTGGGGGGGGGGGGGGGGGCTAAGTTCTCTGCCCTTCAACTAGGATTACCCTGGTAAAGCGGCACAGTAATTTCACTTGTCATTTCAAACATTCTTTCTCAGCCCTGTTTCACGGTGCATTAAGCGCTGGACTGAGAATTCGGGGAGGAGGATCGCTTGGCTTTGAATGCAGTTCCAGCGGTGTTGGTTTCGCGAAGCAGATGGAGTCGGGCAGTTGGTGATTTAAAGCAGTGGTGGAGGCTGCAGTCCTCCTCTCTGAGCCTCCACCTGCTCAACATCTGGACACAGCGCAGAGTTTGTTTACCTCAGCCAGATGTGGTAAAGAGAAATAAATGAGAGACAAGACTCCCCTCACTACTGCTTCACCTCTGTACCCTGTGCCGCCTTCTATTGTCTGTTCTCTTGTGCCATATTTAATAAAGGCTGGGAATCACAGCAGACTGGCTGCGCACAGCCAGACTCTCTCATTTAGACCCTGTGCAGCTCTGGGAGTAATTCCATGCTTGCTCGTGCAGTGCTCTGCAGAGTGCGCTTGTGTTTCTGCGTGAGCAGAACAGATACTAAGATTTGGCTAATTCTTCCAGGCTTGGAGATAAGATCTGAAACTCATCTAGTTCAGCGGCTCTCATAATGTTCTTTTTTTGTGAAGGGTCTCTTGTTTAACATCCGGCTTGACAATGAAGCCCATCTAGACTATTCTAAAGCGCTTCCTTTTTTTTTTACGAGAGGCGATCACAGTTAAAACAATGCTTAAAAAAAGAGACATGGGGGCTCTCACACACCTCAACAGGAAAAAGCTTCAATTAGCGTTGCAGGATGGATGCTATAGTTTTGAAAGTCACCAGTTTTGTTTGGCTCGTTCGGGAAGTCTGAGGGGGTGGTGCACACTGAATGTCGCCTGGGTGGGCAGTACTGGGGTAGATGCTCATTAATGACCTCAGTTGCTGGTTGTGTGCCTGGTGAGTCTTGGGCAATATCAGTTGCTCCCTGGCATGAAGCTTTGCAATCAGTTCTCGTCTGACTGTTGCCTTCATCTGGAACTGGTCTGGTGCAAAGGCTGGGGTGGCGGACGCCAGTTCAATCTTCTGAGCTTAGGAATTTGACATTGCTGGGAAGGTCGAAGCTTTGATTGAATGTGCACCTCGACTTAATGTGGAATCTGAGTAGAGCGTGCTGTCCCAGCGTGACAAAGCACTCCAGCAGTGGCTCGTGCCTGTTCGCCACAATGCGGAGAGGCACTGATATACCCTCCTTCTTCCACGGGTCTCTTTAAATTGATCTGCCATAAAATGATTCAATAGGACCAGAGAACCAAAGCAATCTATCTGAATTAGACTGAATTAGAGTGGAATAAAAAGCCGAAGAGGCTGGCCTGTGAAAGAGCAGAGCTGAGCACCCCTGAGCAAGAGCTTGTATTGCACCTCCTCAAACACCTTCTGCGGAGCAGCACCTGCTGTATTAATATTAAGAGTACTGCAGGATTGTTTTTGCACCCAGATGCCCTTTTGCTCTCTGGGTCTATTCTCTTGTTTCAAAAAGCTCAGGGGAACCTTTCAGAGAAGCCCGGTCTGCACAGGTCTCAATGGCCAGCACTCTGCATGAGCTCAGGCCAAACAGCTGGAGATATGGAAACCTGCCTTCAGGGACCACAGGTTGACACGGTGGGTCTTTTTCAATGGTCAGCTGTTCAAGGCTTTAGAAACGTTTTGCCATGGTTCCACGAGGTAGACGATCAATGCAGTTAAGCAATCAGGGACTGCACCAAATGTGTGGAAGCTTGTGTGGCTTGAGTAGAGAGAAACACTGAAGAAATTGTCCGTTCTTGACACGCTAGTGCTTTTCTGTGGGAGAATGGACAGAGTGGACTGTGGAGAAAGATCTGTCTCTGTGTCCTGTGACCATACTCAATGAGAATAGCAATGAGCACTCTCTTCTCAGATCAGTCAGTTATGAATGTACTGTATAATGAACCTTTCCATGATGCACACCGTCTCAAAGCTCTTTACAGTGAGAGGATACAGTGGAACTGGGGCAGCTGAAGAGTTGCACGTTACAGAGAAATGGGACTCTGTGCAGAGCGCTTGGAAGTTCAAGAATTTTCGGAAGCCTAGATATTAATGAAAAATCCGCCCTGAATGGCGTTCAGCTGAAGAATGTTCCCGTACGCCCACTCTTCTGTCTCTTGTTGGCATGCTGTGAGGAATGCAAGCACAATGGAGAAAGCAGGCATTTTTGGCCCAACTTGAAGAGATGCAGCTGGCTGAGAAGATAGAGGTAGGGAGGTCGTGTACAGGTTTATTACCAGATTTACAATGTGGCCACGCTACAGTTACAATCCAGGCATTCCGATATGTCATGGACAACATTACTGCCCTCCTTGACACTGGTTTGTACTGTATGTCCATATTCATAAACCACAGCATTGCTGTGTACGAGCCGCTATGACATTTGGACAAACAGGAGTGCAAAAAAGACATTCTCAGTACCTCCCAGGAAAAGAGCTCCCCTGTGGGATGAATGCGGCCTGATAGCAGAGCCATTTGGCTTCTTTCAAGCCCTGCGAGGAGTGACCCAACGCTCCCACAGCTAGCGCGTCTTACTAGCTTCTCGGCTGCTCTCAGGTTTCAAAGACCCTGTCTTCTTTCAAAAATCCTTTCTGTGTTTTTGGTTGATTGGTCTTAATAACAGCTTTAGAGGGAAGAGCAGGGATGTCACCAATTTTTTTTTTATTAGACAAAATATTTCAGAATTTGAGGTCTGAACAAAGTCCTTACGAAGCTCACTCTAGGGTGAACCTCACTGAATGCTCTGCAGAAAACACGAGTAAAATCACAGCTATTGGCACTGCTGTTTGCTGACAACAACTTGTGTCTTCTTGCAAGAGATTAAACATTTTCATTCTAAAATAAATTGCTCTCAGATGTATACTGAGTATCCACACTGATCACAATATTGTATGCTTTTAGAGAACTAATCTATATGGATTCTAGGTGCAGGTTTAATAATAATTGCTTACACTTATATAGCGCTTTTCTGGACACTCCATTCAAAGCTCTTTACAGGTAATGGGGATCCCCTCCACCACCACCAGTGTGAAAGCTTTCAATCCTTCAGTATGGTGGAGCAACAGCTTTCTGCAGTCATTGATAACAAGCTGGGAGCATGATGCTGGATATTAAATCCCATGACCTTATTTTCTGTTGGCTCATCTTGACACCACAACCCACATCTCATGCTGCTCATGCAACACTGGCTGTGTTGTGAGATGAGAAAGCAAGGCCCTACTGGCCAAATATGTGCCACATTGAACATCTGTGGGGTGAGCTGAGCAATGTGTGGCATCTAGGGCTCAGAGACCAGTGAACTTGTCTAGGCTAAGAGCAATGGGACAGATTCCCACAAAACAGCACCTGCAACCTGGTTGCAGCCAACACAGAAATACAGACTGTATTGAACTTCCCACAGTGACTACAAATGCTACAAGCCTTTCACAGATGAGCTGTTGGTGATGAATGTTATTTAGCATATCATTAACTTTGTCATCTGGATTCAATAAAATGTCCTGCTACTCGTGAGATTCTGTCATTTTCTGATCATGTTGCAGAAGTGTTGCCAGTCTATGTTTTCTAGAAGACCGGAATGCATCCCAAGACAGGGGTTAGAATGGTAGTGTCTTTGTGGGCAAAAAAGTGTTTCTTCCTGTTGTATCACTGCAGTAAACATCCTCCTGAACTTGCACTGTATATCTAGGAGGCGGAGTTTGTTTTTATTATTTTGCCATATGTACATGTACATTGGGATTTGTATTCGCACAGTACAATAGACACCGTTTTCACACAATGTACACAGTACATTACAAAACAATCAATAATAATGAATAACGATAGTAAAAACAGTAAATAATGTATAGTGACAGTGCAACAAAGCACAACAACAACAGGTAGTACAGAACAATAAATACACAGGCCAATAAATATGTAGTAACCAAGTAAAAAGTGCAGAGTGCAGAGGTGCATTGGATTCTGAGGCACACTGCCATAGGGTAGAAGCTGTTCCTAAGCCTAGTGGTCTTTGATTATTACTGCGCTTTTAAAATATATTCAAGTCATCTGCTGTGCAAATAATTTTTATTCTACTTAAGACCTTCTCAGAAGATCCAGATTAATGATCTGTATCATTAAGAAAAGAGAGACCAATTACTACAGAAGTCCCCCATTCCAGTCTTTGAAGGTTCAAATCCACTAGGTGTTCTAGGAATCTTCATTTTTTTTCCTTAAAATCTTTAAATTTCCCTTTGGCCTTTACCAATCATGGCCTCCTAATAACTCCCCTCTCTGAACTGGCTTCATTACTCTGCTCTCCTCCCCACTGAGAGCTGGTGTGTGGTGAGCGTTCTGGTGCACTATGGCTGCCGTCACATCATCCAGGTGGGGCTGCACACTGGTGGTGGTGGAGGGGATGGAGGTTTAATTTTTTGGCATCACTTCAATTGATTGATCCTTCATGACTGTCTTTGTTGGATGGATTAGAGGGAGAGTTGAGAGATCCAGGGACAGGGAGAAAAGAGTGAAAATAGGCCAATCAAGCTTAAGCTCAAGTTTAGCTGGAGCACCTGAATCTTTCCTCCCAGGTCTTAAGTTTTGCCTGATTCAAGCAGGGTAACTGTAGAGCTCCTTGTAGCCTGCAGCCGATTAGTATCAAGTCCAAAGAGACCGACATCACCAGCTCGTGAAAATCCCGATAAGAACAATGACTCAGCACTTAGCACAGGGTCAAGGGGCACAGCAGAGCCTAACCCAGCAAACACTGGGCACAAGGTGGCATACACCATGGACAGGACACCAGACCGCCAGGCCACCACAGGGCACATACACAGACAAATACCAGAGCCTGGGCAAATTTATCCCAGACACCAATTCACCTACCAGTATGTCTTTGGACTGTGGAGAAACTGAACTGGGAGGAAACCCACATGAACACAGGGAGAACTTTAACAAACTCCGCTCAGACAGCACACCTCAAGTTGAGCCCCAGCCCCCATGCTTTGAGGCAGCAGTGCTAACCACTGCACCACTGTGCTGCCCCTCTTGTTGAGCTTGTTCTCATTAGAAATGATATTTTCTCACTCTACAGCTTTTGGTACTGGGTGATATCACCCATCGTGCTTTCCTTACACAGTGAAGACGCACGCGGACCAGGGGGGCAGAGGGAGGAAAAGGCTCATTTGCCTTGGAAAAGTGGTCTGGAAAAGTGTCTGTGGAACGACGCATCATCTCCGGGTGGGAGTCTTGGCCTTGGCTGCCAGCCTGTTTCCAACAGAACGGATTTCAAAGATGTTTTTTTTCTTCCACAGCTCTGTCTGCAGGGCTCGGTTCCTGCTCTTCTGCTTGGCCAGATCTCCTGAGGCTGTTCCCACTTCTTTCCCTCAACTGCAGCAAGAGCTTGCAGGCTTTCAGGCAGGACATCAGGCATCTCTCTGGTGGTCATTTAAAAGAGAGTGAGAAAGCTAGAGAATGCTATTTTGCTCTACTAGCTGTAGCAGGTAGAGACCTCATCCAGCTGTTTCTCGAAAGACTAGCTAGGGTATCAGCTCCAGCAATGTGGCTGGGATTTTTTAATGCTGTTTTCGTTTGCTTATTAATTATGGGCACCTGACAGGTGGACATTTCTAATCCCCTGTGTTTGTTTCTATATGCTCATTATGTTATCCCCTGTCTTTGCTCCTGTTTTCATATAATAGAGTTTTTAGCTGTTCCTGTAAAACACTTAGTGTAGATACTTTAAAAGGTTTAATATACATAAACAAATATATATGATTATTATTATTATTTATCCCTGACAAGGCCCCTGTCTTTCATTTGTAACAACACTCCATTAGTATGAACCCTGAGATGCACGGAGTTTCGGATTGGAGTAGAGAGCTACTATCTGGGAACAGAAACCTTGTTGCATGTGGGCGCAAAGCTCTACTTTCCTCCATTGTTGGGGTTTTTCCAACCTGGACTGAAGGGGACCCAGTCCCTGACCCTGGTCTTGAATGGAGGCTGCAGTCACAGACCTGTTTTTAATATAAATAATTCCTTACACTTATATTGTACTTTTCGGGACACTGCATGATTATTGCTTAATTAGGAGGCCTTGATTGGTAAAGTCCAGTGGGAAATTTGGCCAGGATATCGGGATAACACCCCTATTCTTTTCGAGACATGCTCAGGGATTTTTAATGAACAGAGAGTCAGGCCATCAGTTTTGTGTCTCATCCAAAGGACGGCACCTTTTTACAGTATAGTGTTCCCGTCACTATAATGGGGCATTAGCACCCACATGGACCGCAGGGTGTGCCCTCTGCTGGCCCCACTAACACCTCTTAGTTTTTATAATAATAATAATAATAATTGCTTACACTTATATAGCGCTTTTCTGGACACTCCACTCAAAGCACTTTACAGGTAATGGGGATCCCCTCCACCACCAATGTGCAGCCCCACCTGGATGATGCGACGGCAGCCATAGTGCGCCAGAATGCACGCCACACACCAGCTCTCAGTGGGGAGGAGAGCAGAGTGATGAAGCCAGTTCAGAGATGGGGGTTATTAGGAGGCCGTGATTGGTAAAGTCCAGGGTGCCAGGGTTACACCCCTACTGTTTTCAAGAAACACCCTGGGATTTTTAATGACCACAGAGAGTCAGGACCTCAGTTTTACATCTCATCCAACGGACAGTGACTGTTTACAGTATAGTGTCCCCATCACTATACTGGGGGATTAGGACCCACATGGGCCACAGGGTGAGCGCCCCCTGCTGGCCCCACTAACACCTCTTCCAGCAGCAACCTTAGTTTTTCCCTGGAGGTCTCCCCTCCAGGTACTGACCAGGCTCACACCTGCTGAGCTTCAATGGGGCTGCCAGCTGTGAGTTGTTCTCGCAACTGGCTACTGTACTGTCTACTGTAGCTGGCTGGCTTTTACGCACCGCACTGATGCTGCCTGGCTGGGGACTGCGTGATGCAAGCAGCTCACCTGTTTCTGCATGTGACACCGACATGAACTGACAGGACAGATACACCTGAAGGATGCATGACTCACATCACAATTACAGCACCTGGCCGCTATCAAATCTCGCCCTCAATCAGAGCTGCAGCTCTAAATGCTTTAAGTCTGGCTACTCAAACAAGAGCTGTCACCCTGAAAGAGTCAGACATGGGTTATTAAAGAGCAGAGGGCAGGGGGCAGCACCTGTCCTTTAACCTACTGTGGTACAGACCTCCCCATACACACGTACATGTCCTGTTATAAACTTCTCATCTCAACCAGTCCAGCACAGTGACTCCGAGATCTACAGGACTGTCTAGGTAGCCCTGTCCTCTCCTTGCTAATTAATAAATTGAATTAGAAAAGTTTTAGTGCAGAGATGGTGAGCTCCAGTCTCCAAGGGACATTTGTTTCCAGATTTCATTCCATCTCAGACCTTACCGACTTCACCGAACCAGCCGGGGGGATAAGACATCAAACCAGCTGGGTTTTCCAGGACTTGAGCAGGTGTTAATTAAAAGGTGCCCCTGACACCTGCTCGAACCCGGGACCAGACAGATGGAGTTGCTAACCTGTGATTTAGGGTCGAGGTTTCCAGCCCTGGTCCTGGCAGAACACTGGATAATTGATTTCAGTTTTCTATTTTGAGCAAGTTTGTAAATTTGCTTTTAGCTCTTAAAAGGTCAAGTAGGTTTTGCAATCAGTATCCAGACTGTGCCAAAATCTGAGTTTCAGAACTGCCCTCATGCAGGTATTTCTGCCTGAATTGTTTCCACCTGGACCTCAGCAGAAAGATAATATGATTGACTTTGTATCAGACACTCCTGCCATTAACAATCTAATAAGAGCCATTTAGTCAGAAATAAAGTTGATCTGAATAGAGGCTGCACGAAGTACCCTTGGAGTGGGGTATTTCTCACACTCTGGAGTTCTGTACAAAAAAATCTGAACAAGCAAGCAGATAATCAAGCCATCCATTAGCATGAGATATAGAGAGTCCAGCTGGATTTAAAAACCAGCAGACAGAGTGTTCCTCCAGGACCAAGGCAGCAACTGAACGACAAGTGCACACTTTAAAGCGGTGGTAATCAATTGCAGGCCTGTCTGGAGTGCTGCAGACTTTTAATTCCAGTCGTGAATATAATCCAGCTAATTATCTGGAGAGCTCAGATCCCCTGCTTGTCGGAGGTGCTAATCATTTTCTAATTGAAAGACCCTGCAAAACCTGCAGGACTGGTCTCCAGGAAGACAGGCATGAGGTGCCGTTACGCTGGCGGCAGACTCCTGCCTGCTTCACCCACCTGTGAGTCACGCCAGGTGTTACTGCACGACATTCTCGCACACTCCCGTGGGACGTCGGTGCCTGGCAGCTGTGGCCGCCGCTGTTCGCAGGCACGTAGCGTGCGTGCAGCCAGCCTCCGTCATGCGGGAGAGGCAGGGCTGTGCGTTTTCACTGCCGGTGGCGTCTTATTACTGACATCATAGTAACGCATAAATTGAAAGAAAGAAAAATACACGGTACAGACAAAACATTGTTTAAGTCACAGTCGTTTAATCGGGACAAGTGCATGGAAGACAGGAACAGTCCAGTCTGGGAACAACAGAAATATTTCTACACTTTCCTTTCATTGAAAAGTTCCCTTTGCTTCATTATTTGCTTTGCCGGTTCTGGTCCAGACTAAAAAAGTTTTCAAGGTGCTTTTTTGCCCTTCAGCATCATCTCAGTATATTTTCTATCTTGTTCATCCCCTAAGAGGAGTCCTGGGAGCTGACGTAGGGTATTGTCATGTTTTGATAGACAGGCTGTGTACCCTTGTTCTCTACCCAAGTGTCTGCAGAACACAGGAGCCGCATTGTTCCGACTGTCCTGTTGTACACGTCCTTCCCAAACACACTGCTTTGCTTTCGAATGTGTAGCCTGTACTGGAAGCATTTTACAAAAGAGCTGTTCCTTCCAACGTTTAAGAATAGCTTTATTATGCGCACTACAGCAAGCAGACGTGAGACAGCCGCTGCCTGTTTCTGCAGCGTGGAAAATAAGATGGCTAGAGAAATGAATCGTATGGATCGATGTGTTCCGATCGACCTCACTTGAGATTGTATTAACATCGGTTGGTGCCTGTTGAGTGTTTGGTCAAACGGAAAGGGGGTGCGGCAGGTAGCGCTGCTGCCCAGCAAGTCGAAATGTTATCTTGCCGTCGAAAAAAGGAGGCTAAGTTGAGCGTGAGGTCGTGCCGTTTCCAGCGCAAATGCGCCAACAGGTCGTGTCCTGCGAGCTGCCACGAACCGTGGTCCAGCTCTAGGTTTGAAGTACAAATATAAACACAGAACAACACGAGAAACCGCCGGATACTCCGAAAGACTTTGTTTCGGGAAACATTTTCCTACTGCACGGGAGTTGGCGTCGTCTCGACTTGAAGCTCAAGTCCTCCCTTCTCGGACTGCTCCCGCGCACGTTCACACAAGGATGCCCTGCTGTCCTCAGGCATGCAGCAGAACGGCTCGTACACTGTGGACTAGTTGCACACGACAGGTGCTTCAGATTAAATCTAAACACCCCGGTGACCGAGCCAGCTGAGGGGAAACTAAACGTGAATAAATTATAATAATTAGTAAATAAATTACTAAATTGAATAATAATTAGTAAATAAATTAGTGCTAAATGAAATGGGTACAAGGAAAGAAAAGGTCTTCAGAGTTGTTATGCGTGTCTAATGGAACAGATGAGTCATCTACCGTCCCAGGCTGGGCTGCCACTTCCTTCATCTAGGGATATGTGATATAGGGTGAACGAATATATTAAAATCTTGAATTTATTAGTGCTACAGAAGAGACTGATGTTGTAATATAGTTTTGCAGATGATAAAAACCAGCTTTTGTGACTACTTGGTGAATTTGTCACTAGTGCAAAAGATATCCATTTTTTAAATTTTTTAATACAAATTCAAGTCAGTCCCATCTATAGTCTAAGTCACTTTTCCATTGCCTTGTTCTTATAAGACAGAGCTTTCCTAATGTGGTAGCGTGCGCTGATGGTAGACAGACAGGCTGTTTCCCAGATGCCTGGCTATGTCTAAGATACAGCATGCCGGACGTCCACATACCTGGGCTTTAAATAGAGCAATGGTATTTATTGGTTAAAGGAATCCCGAGGTTTTCAAAGCTGTGCAACTCTGGAGAAGATGGAAAGCCATCTGGGTTTTTGACTCAGTGCCTGCTAAACATTTGTAGCCTGAGAATAACACAGTTTGGGAAAGCAGGACTAATAATAGCTCAGTAATGTTCAGATGACCGAGCCAGAGTCTGGTCTCCAAAGCTGCTCAGAACAAGGTCCTCTTGTGTTACACCTGCGCAGAGGAAGAGGAAGGTGAGGATGTGTCATCCTCTGTCTGCTGTTTTCCTGTTCTTCCCTTCCTCTCTGTATTTAAGCTGTGTTTCATCACTGTTGGGGAGTGTTCTGGCGCACTATGGCTGCCGTTGCATCATCCAGGTGGGGCTGCACACTGGTGGTGGTGGAGGAGGGGATCCCCATTACCTGTACAGCGCTTTGAGTGGAGTGTAGAAACATTAAAATGTCAGAGTCCGGGTGTTGGTGAAAGAAGAGCTGTTTATTCGTATGCATACGGGAGACCAGCTTGTAAAAGTTAGTCTCTCCGAAAGATGTTGCTCATTGCTTTTTATACACAGTAACAGACAAACTTCCTACCTTTAACATAGATTACCTAATCCCTAAAACAAACCACTAGTTCTTAGTCAGGCTTGGATAATGGAAAACAACTCCTTATTGAGACTTTCATCATTGCTTACATTTGCAAAACAAGACGTTCGATTTCCGTTTTTACTATATTTAAGACATGAGCTGTACTTTTCCACTGATCTATAGATGCCCCCTGGTGTGCTTCCATTTGCCAATGTTATTAGCAGTTAGAAAACTAAAACATAAGCAGTTTGTTAGTTTTTATAAAATGTATAACATTCCCTTAGGAGCGTCCAGAAAAGCGCTATATAAGTGTAAGCAATTACTGTTGTATTTAATGTTTGATCTCCGTCTATAGTGGTCTTAATGACTTCCAGTGAAGATAATTAACCTGAGTAAATCATCAGAAACACCCTTTGATCACCCGAGTTTATTGCCTCTTATCCCACATACAGGACATCTTGGCAAACACCTCAAAACAATACTAATACTAATACAATACTCAAAACAAACCCTTTATTTGAAGCTTTCTGAATACTTCTAATTGACCTGGGAAAGCAAAGACAGCTACACTTTGCTACAAACTACCCCCACAATGAAAGCATTATAAAGTGAGACTTTTGCTTGCTTGCTTTGTCATTCACCTGACAGCAGACTGTCCCTCTGGGTGCAGGGCAGAAGCAGCTGTGTTGCAGATGGTCTGTTCGACAGCCTGTGCTGACAATTCCAGTGGAAGACATCAAGAAACCTGCCATGCAACACCTAGAGCATAATTCTGTAGTGAAACTCTCGAAAGAAAGGATGGAAAAAACACAGAGGCTGGCACAGTGGCTGGCATTAGTGCCTCCCAGTGTTGAAGCCCTGGGTTCAATTCCTGGGGTGCTGTCTGTGTGGAGTTTGCATGTTCTCCCTGTGTTCACATGGGTTCCCTCTCACAGTCCAAAGACATGCTGGGAGATTAATCAGCTTCTGGGGAGACTGGCCCCAGTGTCTGTGCCTGCCCTGCAATGGGCTGGCATCCTACTCAAGGTGTATCCTGCCTGGCTTGCTGCGATAGGCTGCAGCTCTCCCACAACCCTGTAGCGGACAAAGTGGGAAGAAAGCAGATGAAAAACAGAGTTTCAGCTGTGGAGCTTCTTCAGATGGCGAGGGAGTGAGAGACAGAGCAGGAATATGGAGCACTTGGGTGGATAAGGAGAATAAAGCAATGGAAGAATGGCGGAGGGGTTATGAAAAAATCTCTTTCTTTTCTTCTTACAAACTGCATCCTGGTTTCCTTGCGAGAGGGTGGCATAGCCACTCAAGAATAGAAAAGACCATGTAGAAAGGAACTTTTCCCTGCCTTAAACATTTTAGGGTTTGCTGGAACAGTCTCTTATCAAAACCGCATCTGAGCAGAGCAGAAACGTCCTCTTTTTTCCCCACAGCACACCTGTGCTCACGGCGGAATCGTCTGCCTGGTCTGGGACCTAGCCTGTGGCAGCTCCACATTGTGCTGGGTGTTTCATCACACCTGTCCACGGGCTCTGAAACAAGGCCCTACCCAGCTCTTCACACAAGTAGCTTACAGAGGCAGAGCCGCTGTCCCCCACCGCCCAGCAGACAGGATCAGGCTGCAGTGCAGGTGCGCTCGCTCTCCACAGGAGCACACGCGCACACGGGCCTCCGGGCCACAGGTGATCAGCACCGCTCCCCCAGAGACACGGACAGGGCCGAGTTCACTGCAGCGCTGGAATCACGAGGGACTGGGATCTCAGGAAAGGGTCACTTGTGGCCCATTTTCCACTTCCCACTGACATCCAACCACACTGAGTCACTTTCAAAAGGAGACGCCACAGTCATTCTTCCGAATGAGGCTCTTACCTCAGCTGTTTCCACGTGGGCTGTTTGGGGCCTGGTGTATAAATACGCTGGATACATCCCTGCGCTGGCCTGGAACAACACACTCCCCTTTCTTGGCGGTAATCATTAATGATTAAGTCATTGATTATTTTGGAATTCATGACTTGACACCTATGCGAGCTAGATTTAGACTTTGTTCCATTCCGAATTTACAATGTGAACATTTCATTTTACTTTGAACCGCGGCTGTCTGAAAGAGCTATTGTGTGGATGCAGCTGAGGCAACTACAGCATCCACGTGAGTCCAGAGTAACAGAGGATGAAACCACATGCATACCCATGCCGCCGAACAGAAGGCAGTGGGGTCAGTCGAATTGATTCACAAGGAATGAATGGACTCTGGAAGATTGTGCAAGTGTAGTGGAAGTGATTTGGCCCAGCGAATACAGGTATATTCTAAGGAAAAACATGGGCAAAAGAGCATGAAGTCACTCTGGGGACAGTCTGAGATCTATGGTGTAGAATGCATTTAAAAAGCTCCTTACAGTGACTGCAGGGCTCTCTAGAAGACACACTGGAAGAGAAAGTGTCGTAGGCCGCCTGTGTCAACTCAGTAGGGTTAGAACTTGCTGGTGTTTTTCGATTGCCTTGCATATCTGAAAATCCCAGACTGCTCTTTCCAGCAATTCTCCAATTCCATGCTTTTTTAAAAAATGCATAATATTTTCCTAACAGACATTGTGATGCTAAAGTGTCTAACGTTTTTTGAAGGTAGTTGATTTAGGGGGAATGTTTCCATTATGGCTGGCGCAATGGCGCAGTGGTTGTGAGTGTGTGTTTGTTTGTATGTCTGCCTTGAAATAGACTGGAGTCCCGTCCAGGATGTACCCCGACTCTGGACCTCTGTGACCCGGATTGGATAAGCCGGCACTGAGAGTGATGTCATCATTCTGGCAATAAAAGCCCTGATTGCACACACGCATCTAGCTAGACCAGTTAATGTATCACAGCCTTTGTGAAAAGGCCATTTAGGTGACATGGGAATTAATCCATTTGGGAAGCCTGATCCCTTCAGCACAGAAATCCCGCAAATGCAGTTCTCACATATTCTTTAGACCAAGTGACATCTGCCCTACCGGTGGGTGCACACAGTGAAGCAAGTGTCTCAAAATGGCTCGACAGCTCAGAAAGAAAGCTGTGACCGGGTGGCCATGCTAGCATGAGTTACAACCGAACGTGACTGTGCAGTTTGTGGAACAATGAGCTCGTTTTTTTAGCAGTTTGACCTTCAAAGAAACAGCTACCAAAAGAAGTCAGCTTTCTGGAGTTGCAGGCTGCCCCAGATTTCACAGAAACAGCTCTGGAAATAGTATGTTAACTGTCCTTAAGGAGTTCAGTATACTGTATGTACAGGAGTTTATTCCTGTAAGTGCTGATTCGCAGACTGGTGTCCTAAGTGTTAGCTGCTTTGCACTTTGTGAATATGTGTGAGCAGGAGTGTTGTTGGCTTAAAGCAGAAATTGATGTTTACACTGTACAGAGAATAAATTGGGCCTAATAACAAAGATCTGTGTCATACGTTAACAAGGAAATCGGTGATCATTGGTCTTGGTCTCTGTGCGCCCTGAAGCCACATTAGACTGCATGTTTTTTTTTTTTATTTGATCCTTCCTGTTCAACTTCTGGTGACAAATGTCATATTGCGGAACTCACACCTCCATGAGAGGAAGGGGCGTTTGGTTCTTCATTCAGAACGTTTCTCATCCCGCTCTGGACACCTGTTCTGCTTTCCTGAAGTGGAGTAAGGGCCGCAGCGATGGCCCGGTCACAGCTGCTGGGTGTGCCGCGGGAGGCCGCGATGACACCCGCGCGTTGCGAAAGGCTGCAGGCGGCGGGGCGGCGCCGGAGCTCTGCGGCGCAGGCTTCCCCCGGCTCCAGCTGCTCTGCGCCGGCGTCTGCGATTGTCTGGATCCGCTCCAGCAGGTACCTGAGCGGTCCCAAGATGCTTGCGGTTTTTCAGTTCAGTTTCTGTTCAGGAGCTGTTGCACAATGTACACACCGTGAACAAGAGCATATCGCTGTTGCGTTGCACAACTTTTTTGTTTTCTGTTCTTACAGTAGCTGCATGGTTTGGAAAGATGGAGGATAACAGCGGCTGCTGCCCAGATCCCACACTTTAGATCTCCAATTGCCGGGTGTGTCCCTGAGAACTGTACGGCTCCTGAGGATTATTTGCTCATTTCTAAACTGGGCTACATGCAGGTGCAAATTGCCAGGTCTTCGGTTCCTCACTCCAAGAACATCAAGGCTGTGGGCTCATTGAGTTCTTCTGCTCTGACACAAGTCAGAAACCTGTCTGTGTGGGGAAGGGCTAGCAGAGTTTCAGCAGCCCATCCTCTGGAGCTCAAGTGCAAACTTCCCCAGAGGAGACGTCACCTTGAAACCAGATGTTATCAGCTCTCGTAACTGAGTAAGGCTGAGACTAGAGACTTTCAGGGAGAGTCAGGTTGTTGTTGCAACTCACCCAAAACTGGCAAACCAGCCTTCTAGTAAGGCAGCACAGACTCCTTCCCGTAAGATGAGCTGTATTTTCATACAAACTGATGGTTTCAATACTAAAGGAAAATATATCCCAAATGCAAAATTCACTGTTCTATGGACAACTTTACAACACTTAAAAATAACAAGAGTGAACAGTGCAAGACATTAAGGTCATTGGAGTTTTCACTCTTAGAAAGAGCTGGGCTGCTAATTCTGGCTGAGTTTCTATTTTTCGGAGTCTGTCCTACCTGAAGGTATTCATATAATAATAATAATAATAATAATTGCTTACACTTATATAACACTTTTCTGGACACTCCACTGAAAGCGCTTTTCAGGTAATGTCCACCACCACAAATGTGCAGCATCCACCAGGATGATGCGACGGCAGCCATAGAGCGCCAGAACAGTCACCACACAGATGGCTGCTTAATGGCCAGCAGCCATATCATCCTGCAACTCAGAACCGGCAATCCACTGGAGCTCAGCAGGTGTGAGTCTGGCCACTAGCTGGACGGGAGACCTCCTAAGAAAAACTAAGGTCCTTGCTGGAAGAGGTGTTAGTGGGGCCAGCAGGGGGCGCTCACCCTGTGGTCCATGTGGGTCCTAATGCCCCAGTATAGGTGCCATCCTTCAGATGAGATATAAAAGCGAGGGTCCTGACTTGCTGTGGTCATTAAAAATCCCAGGGCGTTTCTTGCAAAGAGTAGGGGTGTAACCCCGGCATTTCCCATCTCTGAACTGGCTTCATTACTCTGCTCTCCTCCCCACTGAGAGCTGATGTGTGGTGATATAATTCAGCTGGCCCCTCAGTTTTCTGTTGAATTGCCTTCTCAAAATGACTGTCTGCTTAGAGGACACTGGGTTTCAGTGGTGATAACATGATTTCCATTCTACTGGGATTCTTTGGGATGAGAAGGCCTCTATGAGAGCAAATTGAGCATTATCATCAGATAAACATAAGTATTTCCCCAAATAGACAGGCAGATACAGTAAAACGCATTGCTGGCCTCTTTTGTGAAAAATAGTTTTCTGATTTTCAAAACTATTTTGAGAATCACTCGTTTGTGTACTGGAGTTTGTCAGGAGCTGGGGCATTTAGAGATGTGTAAATACAGAAATAGATCAAAACAAAGGAATGATAATATCACTATAAAATACGCAGGAACCCTGGAGGAACATTAGAACCCAAACCTTTGGCTGAAATCTAGTATTTCCTATTTTTGTTTTGTTTCCCAAAACTGCCAGAAGTTGAAGTAGAAGTGGGTACTCATACTGTATCACTCATAAACTGATTGTGGGAATAAAGGCCTGTGTCATCAGTTAAGAAGAAAATCAGTCAGCACTGATCTCTCTGCAGCTTGTAGCCATACTGGACTGGTGTCAGAATCTCACATTACCTGCGTCGTGTTTTACGGAAAATCACAAATTGTGCAATTCTAGGGGAATGCCCTCCTGAGATGGAGAGTCCCTATTTTAACCCACTTGGAGTGTATTTTTCTGTGCTTCTAACATGGGGCAAATATCCCAACCTGAGATGCTGAACTTTATAGCCCAGCTATAAAACGGAAAAGAGCAGCAGAATGTTTCAGCCTGAGGTCCTGAGGTGAGCCCCGAAGAAGGGTCTCCAGCCTCGTGACAACACTGGGTTTCTCCTTCTTGGTTTTCAGCGTGGAAGTAACCTTTACGTGCCCCACTGGAACAGTATACAGTACAGCTGCTACAGAGAACTCTTCAGAAAACCTTGTTTGTAGTGCAGTTGCCTTTCATTAACACTACCTTCAGAGGAAGATGAACCATTGCGTGTGGCGATGAGCACTAGTAATAATAATAATAATAATAATAATAATTGCTTACACTTATTTAGCGCTTTTCTGGACACTCCACTCAGAGCTCTTTACAGGTAATGGGGATCCCCTCCACCACCACCAGTGTGCAGCCCCACCTGGATGATGCGACGGCAGCCATAGTGTGCCAGAACACTCCCCACACACCAGCTCTCAGTGGGGAGGAGAACAGAGTGATGAAGCCAGTTCAGAGATGGGGGATTATTAGGAGGCCATGATTGGTAAGGACCAATGGGAAATTTGGCAAGGAAATCCGGGAAATAACACCCCTACTATTTTTGAGAAATGCCCTGCTCCTGACCACAGAAAGTCAGGACCTCAGCTTTACATCTCATCAGAAGGACGGCACCTGTTTACAGTATAGTGTCCCCCTCACTATACTGGGGTATTAGGACCCACACAGACTGTGGGGTGAGCACCCCCTGCTGGCCCCACTAACACCTCTTCCAGCAGCAACCTTAGTTTTTCCCAGGAGGTCTCCCCTCCAGGTACTGACCAGGCTCACACCTGCTGAGCTCCAGTGGGCTGCCAGCTGTGAGTTGCAGACTGATAGTACACTGTCATACAGGCAGTATGAGCAGAAAACACTGTCAGCTCAGCTAGACCACAAACCAGAAGCCACTGGGGTCTGAGAGCTGGGTTTGCAAGACTAGAGTTAGACAGCTAAAGGGGTCAAAGCCCCAGCTGATCATGAGATCAATAAGCTAATGAAAAAGAAACAAGCTGGATTGGTTAAAGAGGCAAAGTTTAGTTCCCACTTGTGTCCTTTGGTTCATGTTTCACTGTCGATCTTGAATCACTGGGTTGATTTTGTCGACGCCTTTGAGGGCTGTAATACTTTAAGTCCCTCTGTTGTCTTCTTGGTCCGAGACGAAAAGACATTTATCTTTTTTGTAGGGTGCTGACCAAAACTGTTCACAATATTCTAAATGGAGTATTGATGGATCATGGAATATATCAGGATTTAGTTAACATTTACCAATCACTGACATTTCTATAGCTTGCAAATGGAAAATGTTACACGTGCTAAAACACAGAACATTAAACCTACCATTTTAGGCAACAGCTTAAAACCTTCTGGAGTTCATACTGAGCGTATAAAATGGTTTATGAAATCACAAGGCTGGTCTTCGTGATGCATTGCACATTTGTGAGTTGGTTACATACGTACTGAAGGAACGGCACTGAAATTTGCCACATGTATAGACTATTCAGCTGCCAGAATTGGTTAAACAGCGATAGCTGATAATGTACAAAAGTTTCTGTTTAACTGTTATACTTACCCTGGTACGGTGCTACTTGTTAAAAGCACACATTGTTCACTCTCCACCCAGAAGGAATGCAAATGTTACGCAATGCTGCAGTTTTGTACCATTCAGACAACAGAATCCAGTTTATTGCGGAATAACTGCGTGACTCTTCACAGAATCACAGAATATTGTTGGTAACTTTTCTTCGGTTTCAGGACGTTAAGGCTATTTAATAATGTAATAAACTGTTATTAAATATATAAAAACAGTGTTTTTTAAATACAATTTTAACAAAGCCCATAATTGCCCGAATGGGAACTATTTTACGTGGTTTCCTACCAAATATCCGTAAAATCGGATTGAATTACCTGTAGCCGAGCGAATATACGGGGATCAATAACTGTTTTTAAATATAACGACAGACTCCATTTTATACTGAAACGAAATGTTACTGTATTGCTGGTGCAAGTTTTCTAAATAAAAAAATGATCCAAGAAATAATTCCTGAACTGCTTAGCGCACAGCACAGGCGTTTGTATCGCTAAAGCCTCAATCATTCATAAAGACAACGGGCGATCTTAATTACAGTCATACAGGTAAAACCACACGCATCTGCCCAACAGAGACAAGGTATATTTGTCAAAGCAGGTGCGTTAAATCGTTCCTAAATTGTTTACCACATAGAAACCAATCCTCTTCGTCATATTTTGTTTTCTACGATTATCTGAAAATGTATCAATGAACGGGAACTCCTCCTGTTTCCGCTTCGTCTTACCTAGAAAAGCTGAAAAACGAGTTTCCCCACAGTCTGCTACAAAGTGGCTGCAGAACGGTTTTGTTTTCCGATACCGTGGATTGTGAGAGAGCCAAAAAGTTAAACTGAGCGCATCAACGAAAACCTGATTTTTTTTGAAGTGGGAATGG
The DNA here is from genome assembly GCF_055471065.1 of Atractosteus spatula. Taxonomy (NCBI): domain Eukaryota; kingdom Metazoa; phylum Chordata; class Actinopteri; order Semionotiformes; family Lepisosteidae; genus Atractosteus; species Atractosteus spatula. Next base: position 6,803,740 of record NC_142708.1, on the reverse strand, counting down.
CCCTGTGTTCTGCTTTTGGGGATTAGAAGTAAAAAGCACAGATACTTAAAAAAGTGCAAAGGTTTATCAGCGCGAATGTTTCTTGAATGATATATTTATTAACCTGATCAATTAATAATTAATAGTTACATTCCATTTTCCATAAGTACGGAAACACACTAATCAGTACTTATGTTGTTGTGTTGAAAATGAAAATTAGATTCACCGTGTTAGCGTGCACCTCTAAAAACGTGGGGGGAAAACAACAATAATAGTCTCTGTTTTGTATTAGCCTGTGGTACATGATGTCGATTTCGTTCAAATAAATTAATTTGACAATTATAGCGCGTCAAGGCGAAATATTGACACGTACGCGCCGACGGGCTATCTCGAGTTGACAAGCAGTGCAGGGCGGATACCGGATCGTTCGCCACAGAGCTCCGGTACGTCAGCTTTTCTTTTATTGAACAAACGAAATTAAAAAAAAAATTTGTTGGGTATGAAAAAAAATGCTTGTTTGGTAGTGAAACTCGTCTTGCCACTACTTCCCTAAGCATTTGCATTTGTTGGCAATCTAGCCGTTCCCGTGAATTTTCCGCACCTTAAAAAACACTCGTGAATTTTGTTTTTCTGCGGAAGAGAAACGGTCGCCCTCTTTTCTTTGCGTCAACGATCTGCTACACACCCGAGAGGCGAAGATCGAAGTGAATGATGAAGTATCGAGAAAGGAGAGATGTGAGGCGGTGCCCGTGTTGATGCAGAGGTTATACCCGGACCGAGGAAATAAAGATCTGAACGCCAGATGAAAACGGAGCGTCCTCCGCTGATCTACCAGCTGGTTCTGGGTCGCGCTGAGCTCCCGATTACGTAATTGATGCTTTCATTGAACTCAAAACAGGCTTACATCTGCTATTTTCACCTGCTCAGAAAATCATTTTCGGGCTATGGATCAAATGTAGGTTCCTTTTGAACCCTCGGCATTATAGCAGGTGCTGAACATTTTTAAAGAGTTTCACACAAAAAAAAATTAATTCAAGTTAAAGACCTCGTTGAGCGCAGCTGGATCCAAAACCAGCAAACGGGACAACCAGTAGGAGGGAGTCCAAGGTTAGAGCAACACTTTTTTGGGAAATGGAGCTCTAATCCACATGGTCTCACACTTCTTGGTCTAGAATTATTATTTTTTTGAAAGTAAGCCTCACAGGGATTGACACACACACACAATCCATCCGGGTTGCATGTTTCTTTCTTGAAAGCCTGATGTGTGCTCCATGAATTGGAGCTTTTGAAATGTTGAGCAAGCGACTGCCTGTCATGATTTGTGTCTCCGTCTCGGCTCAGCCCTGCACAGACCCAGTCAGCCGGCCTCCCTCTCCCCTGGTGTAAGTCACAGAGGAGCCAAGGCTCTGGAAACAGCCGGAGGAGAGTGGCAGAGAGCGAGAGAGAGTCGGTGGGGAGGAGAGGGGGGAGGGAGGGAGGGAGAGAGGCTCCCGGAGTGGGAGGGCTGCTCACACTCCTATAAGAGCAGGTGTCGGCGCCGGGGAGCCCAGTTGGCAGGCAGAGGAACCGGTGGACGTACCTGGACAAGCCCTCTCGCACCCGGAGGACAGCACCATGGGCAGGCAGAAGTACTACATGGACAAGCTGGCGCGGGCCTTCCAGATCAGGAACCTGCTGCTGCGCCAGGCCCTGGCCGAGTGCCTGGGGACCCTCATTCTCGTGGTAAGTGTCTGGCGGTCTCCCGACCCCCCCCACTTCGGCTGTGGTAATGGCATAAGACCTGTTTCTTTATACATCTCTGCTTTACACACTGCAGTCATTTCCAATGAAGCCTCCTGTCTCACGACATTTTTCCTTGCCTTCACGTGTATATACGCCCAACACAAAAGTCCCAAGCTTCTTTTAGAGAAGAAGGAGGTTATATCCTGTAGCCAGCGGCACTGTATTTTAAACTTCGGAGGAGACAGTGCAGAAGAGGGTGCAGAGACCAGCTCATCTTGGGCTGGCTCTGTCCACATTTTCTAGGAGCTGCTTCTTTGCATTGTGCTGAATTGAAAGACAAAGCAAACTACTTTTTTTTTTGTTCAGTCTCAGGATTATTCTAAGCAATAAAGGCTAAAGCTTTTATATTGCATTAAAAAGATTTAGGTGCATGTGACAGTTTTAAAACCTTAATTACTGCAAGTCCACCATTGTCTTCAGTACTACTTTAAGGTCTATACTTTATCATTATAAACTATATGTAACTTGGATTTCTTTGTATTGAATCTTATCAAAGGACAGTTGTAAGAGAAACATGCAAAACGTCACTAAACGTCGCTGTCACTAATCCTCATCTTGTTTAAACAAAGCATACTTAAGCATTTAGAAATTAAAATCCAACACATTTAAGTGCACTCAGAATTCAAGGGGCTGAGGCAACTGGCTTTATATTTATGAATAGTCTTGGTGCTGGGGCTTTCAAAGACAAGACCTAAAGATGGTGGGGCTGAGATCCCCCACATGGATATTCTTGGCGTGACTTGACTGAGTGTGAGATTGTCCAGCATGAGAATGTGGAAGGACCTTATTCTTGTTGCTGGGGCAATTACTCAATCAAGTTACAGCCACCCTGGGTAAGTCCATGTGCAGATTGTCAGCCCCACCCTGCTACAATTATTCATATTATCAGATGCTTAGATACATTGTAAATAGTGCTTTAGTTGGGGTTTTTTTCTAGTTTGCACCCTTCCCCTTCATCAAACTGTAGGTTAGCCTTAGTCTGGGTGACTCACTGATGAAAAAGAAAGATATCTGGAATGGGTCTGTGACACCTGTAGAGCTGATTCCTTTCCTGCCAAGACTTGTTCTGTCAAGTGCGGCTTTATTCCCTTTAGGAAACCTCCCTTGCTCTTGTCCTGTGGACGAGGTATCCTTTTCAAACTGAAAAGATGTTCTAAATGGGAAAAAAAAACACAAGACGTGGGCGATTTTGATGCAGAAGCTCTTGATGCACAAGAGTTGTCTATTTATGAGAAGTTGCTAGATAAAAAGTTTTTGCTTCCTGCACAGAAACAAATGCGGGTGTAAGGTGATTTAGGTGAACTGCAGTTTTAATGCACTTCTGCACCTTACAGATGAGCATTAAATAATAAACCTTTGGGTGTTTGACTTAATGCTATCATTTGTTTCAGTTAATTTGTTTGTGTGCAATCTTGCCTAAACAAATAACTCGGAAGAAAACCTGCTTATTTGCTTTCTCAAGATCAGCTACTTTATAGTCGCCGAATGTTTTGCTTTCCTTGAAGTGCATACAGGCAGGTCGAAGAGGACTTAAATGTGTCTCTGTTTGAAATCCCTCTAAAGTTCTGGCACTTCCAGCTCCATTCTGCAGACGGGTGTCACTGCTGCAGATGTTATTCAGTACACGGTCGAACACTTATCTGGTTCTTTACTCTTTGCTCCTAAGTTGAACTGTGGTCGTGACCCCGTGCCTGTGCTAGATTCTAGCCCGCACTGTGCTAGAATTATAGGAGAGGCTGGGAGCAGCATTCAGGAGTCGAGCCCTGCCCTGAGGATTTCTTAGTGTGCTTGCACCTTTTCTGCAGGGTTCTAATAAGCTGGATCTTAGTGCTAACTGTGGGTTTAACCATAAGGAGGTGTGTGTACGGAGGGATGGGGGGAGGTCTACGCTGTTGTCTCCCTGTGTCAGCTGTCACGTTCCAGGAGCAGCACTGATAAAGCCTGCTGCCTGAGGAAGCCTTGATAGAGAGCAGAACAGCAGTGTAAAGAAAGGGGAGATAAGAGCGGATAAGCTGCTGTTTTTGTGTGGGGAAAAGTATGCATGAGCTGAAGCTCGGCCAATGTCTCCATCAATCGCCGTGACCGGTGCAGCTACTGTGTGTTTATACAGCGCACAAGCTGATGGTGACTCACGGATCAGGTCCCACCTGCGATGACTTTCCTCCACAGTAGGAGTTGGCTGGCTGAACCCCCCAGAATGTGGGGTGTTTTTGTATTACAAAATGTGCTCAGCGCAATCCAGGGTGCTTCCTCCAGTTTAAGCCTAAATGAAAGAATCAACAAAAACCCGTTAAGGATACGATCACTCTTTACAGCGGCGTTTGTACCTAGGATATTTACGTAATTGCACTTAACTCTTTTCTAAATGGGCATTGGGAGATATTTCTTTAAAAAGAACATGATCATTAAGTGCAGACATATCTGACAGAGCTTTTAGGTATGCACTTAAGCTGAAAGGTGTTGTCATCTTTTTCTTTGCTTGATAACGGGGGGGGGGGACATGAGCCCTAAGCTCTGTCAAAGAGATCAGATCAGATCAGGCACATTGTTGCTACTAAATGTACCCACGTAGGCTGAGGCAGTGAAATGGAAATGAGTGGGATCAGTGTAGCAGGAAGACAGATGTGAAAACAGTGGCACTTAGTAGCCTAAACACTGCATGACAGAACAGATGCTGTTGGCAGTATGGTGTGTCGCGTTGCTGTGTAAAGATGGGAGTGTTTGCAGATGCTACTGATTACTAATGGAGTGATGGGGCTGACAGCAGGGTACGTTTTTGCACCGGTGAGTCTGAACTTTAAATGTTATGAGAGAAAGCCATCTGGCCCAGCTGCTGTGGGCTATTTTCCTGAAAGAAGCTGGGTGATAACAAGGCTGGGTCATTTGCTTCAGAGTCCCACAATCCTTTGTGTAAGGAAGCACCCTGGGGTTCTGGGGGTTAAACGCATTTTCCCATTCTGTGCTGATTCCGAAAAACTATATTGGTTTGATCTTGTCAGTACCTTTTAAGGATTTTGAATATAATAATCCGTCACATTCTTCTCTATTCAAGACTAGAAATATCCAGTAGTTTTAGCTACTGTAGGACGGTCCTAAGCTATCGGATGTATCTGGTTAGCCTACAGATTCCTTGCTTGGATATCTCATTCGATTTTGGGGTTTTGAGATAACAGTCCTGCATTCCTACACACAGCAGGTATAGTAATCTAATTTGTTTCTCTTTATAGTAACCTCAATTGGCTCTCCTTGTCTGTAAAAACAGAATCAAATAATCCCAAGAGCATGAAAGGCCATAAGTAAGAGGAGGCTATTCTGTCATTCATTAATTTGAAATTGGCGTTCAACTACACTTTAAATTCCCAGGATTTCCAAAATTCAGAGTGGGTCATGTTGATATTTGCTCTTGGGGATGCTTTCAGATGTGCTCGACCCTTTACTTTGAGCTTGCTGCTCTCCAGTTGGTCCTTAAATATAATGGCATTAGCTCCACGTTTTCTAGATGTGTGTCCACCTGCCTCTTCTCTGTGGAGATGTAAGGTGAGCCTGCAGCCCGACCTCATCCCGAGACTAATTTCATGTCATCCTTCCAGTAACACTTTTCTGGATGGGTGGACTCCTTATTTCTTCTTGGTTGTGTCAAAAGCAGCAATGTTATTTGTGATACTAATAATAAAACCACAAGTCTATTCCTAGTGTTCAGAAACAGGGTGGGACTGAAAAACCACCTCCATCAGCAGAGCACAAATACAAATGATAACAACTCAAGCAAGAGAATTTGCTATATTAATCTGGCAGCTGTCATGTGATCTCGGAGTTCTTGTCACAGCCTGTAAATGAGTGCCAGGTGGGGCTGGCTGTGGCCTGGAGGCTCTCTATGACACGTAGATTGGTGCCCATCAGGCAGCTCCATCGAGAGACTTCAAGCAGTGTTCTGGCAAATCCACCACAGGTGTTAGTTTCATCTGGAATGAACTGGACCCAAGCATCAACACCACGAGTGCCGTTTCCATGTGTTAAAATGCTCTGATCAGGTTGCTGACAGGTCTTGATTAAAGGCAGTTGCTTGTGAGGATCAGTCAGTTAAAGGAAAAAACAAAAGACAACTAGTAAGCAGGTTTTTAAATAACCTGGCAGCGCAGAAAATCTATTTTTTATTTTAATTTCCCTCTCTTCAGACTGGAACCTCTGAAATCATCAGCCACAGTATCCTGTATCATTAGGGACTGCTGGCTACATCAGTGTTTCTATTGTCTATGGCCATTCTGCAGAGCTGTGTAATGGTATTTGTGCTTGTTTATGCTTGGTGGAATACAGAGATTAGGAATGTTAATGGTGAATGCATTATATGCATTATAACAAGACAATGGAACAGAACAAGGAACTTCTAATTGAACAGAACAAGATGGGAAACTTCTGCTTTTTTGAGCAGTTTTGGGGGCAGCAGTATGGAGCAGTGGTTAGGGCTCTAGTCTCTGGACTGGAGGGCTGGCTAGAGTCATGTGTTGGACACTGCTATGTCGAGTAAAACGTATTGAAAATGTGCCAATAAAATCCTATTTTCCAGGACATCGTTGTAAACTGGAACTTGCTCTCAATGGACTTATCTGCATAAACAAAGGAGAAAAAGGGTTTTGTCTTTGCTTTACATGAAGCCCGGACAAAACTGAACAAAGCTCTCCTTCTTCCAGAAGGTCACCGCTGCGATGGCGCTACGTGTGCCACAGTGTCACTCCAAGGTGGGACAGTGGGGAGGAATGTCTGCTGATGGAATAATTCCGCTAGCGGCTCAATGGGCTCCTTTCACGAGCTCATCCATGGCTCTGCTGCGTCTCGGTCTGTTTTGGCATGAAAAAATACGACCTTTCATTCCACTTTCTTTGATGCACCCCTCCACATTCTCCTTCAGCAGAAAGTAATCACAGCCCAGTGCCTTCCAGCATAGGCGGTGCACAATGCCTCTGTATGGGATTGGGCTTTGAAAGGAACTTATGGAGGGGAAACGGAGCTGTGCAGAGCCCCCTCCTGGCTGTTGACTTTCCATGAGACAGTGCTGAAAAACTCAGCTCGGGCCAAAAGGAGAAATGTTACCCAGAAAGGTAGCGGCACACGTTCCAGTCCCTTTCTGTGCTTCTGATTCCAACTAATTTCAAACCAAACAAAATGACAAATAACCCATTTCTGATGAGTCATAATTTTGTAACCTGTGATTTAAAAATGAGGTCATGGCACAGGCGTCCTCCCAGGTCCCATGCACAGAAGCAGAGGCATGACTAATTCTGACAGTCGAGCGCTCTGGAACATCAGATTCACAAAAATAAGAGTCACCAAGGTAGCAAGGAACAGGGAAGCTGTCACGGAAGCACAGCTTATTCCAGGAATATCACGGTCAAGAACAAGATAAGAGGGGGAGTTCTAGCGCTGTGGACAGGAAACGCCTAAATACCGTATCTGTAAAACACTTTCCAGAAAGTAATACTCGCTGCCTACCAAAGCATGGCAAACAACAGCAGGAACAAAGCTGACAAGAAAGCCATTCGGCACATCTGTCTGATTTGGCTGCTCGTACCACATGAGTCTGAGAATGTCTTCCAGTTGTTTCTGAAAGACGTGATGGCACTGGCTTTAACATCGTGGCTGGGCGGCCTGTTCCTCGCTCCCACTACCCTTTGTGCAAAGAAACTGTTAGCTTTTCACTGTAGATACTGATTTAACAGCCATCTCGTTCCCAACCTGGAGTGCTACTCGAGCTCAAAGTATTTGTCCCAGAAAACGGCTAATCCTGCCCAATGAAAGCTGTATTTACTGTTTCCTGTTTTTGGATAAACAAAAAAAAAAACTCATCTGAAATTATTCCATATCCACAAATAAAATGTTGACATCATAAAAAAATGAAATAATGAGGGGTTTTCCCAATTGCCAGTAATAGGGATCTCAACAGCTTTTGCTGTATGAAGTCTTTTATTTTTGCACTGGAAATAATTCTTTCCTCAGGTGTTTTTCTATAACAGACCCTCACAAACAGCGGGACATTGTTTTGTGCCCAGGAGTGACTCGGATTACTCTTCCCTGGATAGTAATCTTTTTTTGTAATGTGATGACCTTATTTTGAATATTGTTTGAATATGGTTTTACTAGTGCATTGTACTATTCTAATATTACATTCTTTAAAGGTATATATCCTTACATTCCTGACTTTGTCTAAATGCTGATTCTTTACAGCTGAATTCCTGAGATGCCCAGATTGAAAAGCTCTTTCTGTTTTATGTTGACCCGGAGAGGTTTAGTTTATCCTTTCTAGATGAATATGAAGATTGACTCGTGTTCAAAGGGATACTATTTTAGTCATTATCTCTCTTTGGAATGTGGTTTTTGGAGAATGCAGTGCAGTGATGTCAGGGTGAAGGTACAGCACATGGGGAAATGGACTGTACTATTGCGTCTGTGGCGTGATCGCTTAAGTGACTGACTTATAAGTGGGTTCAAATCCAGCAATCGCCAAGAGTCTGGGGCGGAGCGGTGGTTCTGTGGCTCAGGATCTGCACCTGTGGCCGGAAGGTTGCCGGTTCAAACCCCACGGCTAGCAGAGGAGTCCTACTCCGTTGGGCCACTGAGCAAGGCCCTTAACCCCCACTGCTCTAGGGGTGCTGTACAATGGCTGACCCTGTGCTCTGATCCCCAGCTTCTCTCCTTGTCTGTGTGTCTGTGTCTCATGGAGAGCAAGCTGGGGTATGTGAAAAGTCGAATTCCTAATGCAAGAAATTGTATATGGCCAATAAAGTGATCTTATCTGATCTTATGGGCTTGCTGACAGTGCTCTGTTTTCGTGTTGCCAGATGTTCGGCTGTGGTGCAGTGGCTCAGGTGGTGCTTAGCGGTGGCTCTCATGGTATGTTCATGACCGTGAACTTTGCTTTCGGCTTTGCGGCTACCCTAGGAATCCTGATCTGCGGACAGGTGTCAGGTGAGTACCATGGTGGTTCAGCTCTGTGTCTGTACAGCTATAAGCAAATGCACTAAATCTGGGTCACGGATTATCAAGCAATGGAAGATCAATAATTTATCATCTGTAAAAGCACAAAAAATACCCAAATTGACTTTGTTTTATAGTTTTTTTATGCTTTATTAGAAAAAAGTTTTGGCCCATTGCCTTCTAGTATTTAAAGTAGATCATCAGTTCAGTTAAGGACTGAGATCAAATGTCCATGACTTTTCAGTTATAGTCTCATAGGCACTATGCGACTTCACACAGGCCTGACAAGGGACAGCCTGTATTGGTTTGAGTCATTTCAGAAAGCAGAAACCTGTTGAGGAGGAGGGGCATATGCCAGACCAAGTCCTTGACGGAAATGAAACTCCTCTCCAAGCATGAAAGAACAGGCTGCCACTGCTGCTCTGTCTGAGCCGGGGAAGACTGTATGGTCAAGCCTGTGCTGTATTACTGCCGTGCTTCGAAAGACCAAAATAAGAATCATTTTCAAAGGCGTTGTTGGTTTAACAGCTGTTTTGTGCACAAAGTGTAACGCTACATGAGCTCAAAGTATTTGCCCTGAGAAACTGGTAATCCCATGCAGTGCCTCCCAGTTAATTTCAGATTCTACAGTGTTCAATTTATATTATTAGAATTATCCATATTTTAGACTCGGCGAGCAAAACATTGTATCTTTTGTAGACCTGAAAGCAACTGGATTGTGACAAAAAGGTAACCATCATTTGACAACGTGAGCTTTAAGAATATAAAGGCTTCAGATGCGAAGAAGCAGTCTGGGCCCATCTAGCCAGCTTGACGGTTATTAGTCCAATATGTCATCCAGCTGTTTTCTTGAGTGACGTCAGCTTCCATGGTCTGGCTGGCTGTCTTGTTCCATGCTCCCAGATGGATCCTCCGGGTGAAGAAGAGCCTCTTGTTCCCAGTTTTAAGCGCACCTCCACAAAATTTTCACTTGTCTTTTGGTTTGTGTTTCACTGAAGTCCACTGGGTGCCTTTGAAGATTTTGAGTACTTGTAACGGCTCTGATCATAGTCTTCTCTCTGCTCAAGACTAAAAACCTTCAGTACTGCAATGAATCTGGTTGCTCTTCTCTGAACGGTTTCTATAGTAACAATATCGTTTCTGTAACATGGTGAATTAACCTGTCTGCAGTTGACTAAATTAAGTACTGTATTACTGCTGAATTTCTCTGTGTTCTAGTAATCCTTGTGAGATGCACTCTGCAGATTAACAGTTCCTTTGCCTCTGTCTTAAAGGCCTTTTCTATTAAAATAGGGAAATAGTCTCCTACTTGTCTGGGCGTATTTAACTGCTCTCTAATTACAGGTTACCAGAATGGAATAGCCCACAAAAACAACCACTGGAAACTATTTTTGTTTCCTCTTTAGAAACAAGAATAATACAACTTTTCCACTGTGGAGTATCTGTTCCAGTCACAGCATGGAAGCCAGTTCCCAAGGCTCGAGCATGCAACTCCGTGTTGACCTGAAACCTGAGAGCTGAAAATCAGGCAGTTTAAAAGCACTTTAAACTTCAGTCAGAATACGAAAAACCGGAAGGCACCAGTTTGTTTTTGACTTCTCAAGCCTTTTCAGGCAAAAAAAAAAAAAGAGAAGAGCTGATGCAAAGGAGTGTGGGAAATTGTATCTTCATCACAGCGACCTTTGGCTAAGACTGCAGAAGATGCCAAAACACCAAGTTAGATTTTTTTGTAGAGAAGTAAATCTCATTCCCTTTCTTATACTCTCCCAGGAGGACATCTTAACCCGGCGGTGACTTTTGCCCTGTGCCTGCTTGGGAGAGATCCCTGGAGGAAACTCCCTGCTTACTTTCTGGCCCAGACACTGGGAGCCTTCCTGGGCTCTGGGATCATCTTCGGCCTGTACTTTGGTAGGTATAGGAAGGAAGCCCCTAGGAGCAGGCATCTCAGACTCTGTTCTTGTAGGTCTGGGTGTCTTGTGGTCTGTGATCTCAGTAGCTTGTGATTGTTTTTCATCTTATCTAGGATTTGTCTTGAGGTCTTTTAAAGGCCCTGCTATCTACAAAATACCTTGGAGCCTCATCAGATGAATGAAGTTAAATAGTTAGACCAAACATTTGGCAAGAGCTCTGGGGGGAAAAGGAGAAGGAGCTTGTTCTTCCAAGAACCGAGTTTGACATCTCTGCATTAGGAGTAAAAAAAACCCTGCAATAATTTGGATTTACAAACCCCGGGCTGTCCATTTGGCCCTCAGGGGGTGGTAGTGACTGCTAGATCTCATGCCACAGCCATCTTTCTTTCTATGTTCAAAAGTCACATTTAGTTTCCTCAGTCTGTTGGGTTATTTCTGTGGGGCTCTGGCCCCTGTCGAATGAGTAGATCCCCTACTCAACATCACCACTCCCTGGCCGTCATATTTCTCCTCCCTCCAGATGCCCTGTGGAATTTCGCTGGTGGGGATCTGCTGGTGACCGGAACAAATGCGACTGCTGGCATCTTCGCCACCTACCCCTCCAACCACCTCACCCTGATCAACGGCTTATTTGACCAGGTGAGTCCAAGACATGCCTGGCGCAGAGCTCCCAAAACTGGCGTGTCTTTCCTTGACTTCACTGCAGCATACGGTGCAGTCTGGCACTTGGGTCTGCTCGTCGCAGCATCAGCAGTCCCCCAGGTGAATGATGCCTTGGAACCACTATCCTGGGACAAGTGGTTCATGGTTCATGTGAGCAATGGGGGTGAAGGAGCTCTGGGTTAAGGTCGTCTTAATCCTCGACCCTGTCTCAGCACGTACGTGCCCCCTGCCCCAGTCCAAGATGTTCATTTATGCATGCTGTGCCTTTATGCCACCAGTATGCTTTCAGACTGCGGGGGGAAACTGTAAACCCTAGCCAATATGGGGAGAACATGCAGAACTTCACAGACGGCACTGCAGGTCCAGAATTGAACCCAGAGGCAGCAATGCTGACCACTACACCTCCATTGCCACCCTATTTCTAGTAATGATCCATGAAAAAGATTGTTAATCAATAGAGAGCTGTTAGCGTAGTCTTGACATCGGTTTCGGTAAAAGGATAATTCCTCCTTCTTGTTTTATTTCTCAGCTGATTGGTACTGCCGCCCTGGTGGTGTGTATCCTGGCTATCGTGGACCCCTACAACAACCCCATCCCACGCGGGCTGGAAGCCTTCACCGTGGGCTTCGTGGTGCTGGTTATCGGCCTGTCCATGGGCTTCAACTCCGGCTACGCAGTCAACCCCGCCAGAGACCTGGGCCCGCGGCTCTTCACCTCCATAGCTGGCTGGGGCAGCGAGGTCTTCACGTAAGTCCCCTCACGCGGGCTTCCTTCTGACCAGCCGAGGGAGCGCCTCGTTCAAATTCGGGATGTTCATCATCACGTTTCCCCCGGCAAACCCGTTGTCTGCGCCCGCTTCCTCTTGCAAAATAGGGCTGCAGGAGCACAAACCGAAACAATTCCTTACGAAGGGCTTTTCACCCCCCAGGGGTCCCTAAACGCTTCATGCATTGCAGTGCTCACGTGGGCGACGTGCAGCCCCACTCAACGGCAGATCCGGTAGAAAAGGGATAAATTGGCACACCGATTGAATTGTGGGAAGCTAAAAAAAGACAGATTTAAGCAAGCTCAAAGTACAAGGTAATCGGAATAACTGTATAGACAACTCTAGCTTTTCAAAAGGCCATGCAGTCTTCAACGACTTAAGTAGCTGGGACCTGAGTTTAACGTGTCATTCAAACAGTGCCTTGTACAGCAGTGTCCTGTTTTCGCCACACTGGACATTGGTTTTTGGAAATTCCCGTCCAGCGGGAAGCGTCCTGCAGATTCACCAGCAACCTGGTCTTCCTTAGAAATCTCCCAGCCCAGCACTGGGCAGGCCCAGCCTTGCTTAGCTTCTGTGGTCAGATATTTTTAGTTTACTGATGGAAAGTCTGTATCTAGGAATATGACGATCGGTTATTCTGTGATGAGGGGGTGGTTGGAAATAGTAAAGATGAAGTCTTGGGCCATAATGGGCGATCTCTCTCTTCCTCTTCATTCAGGGCTAATGACTACTGGTTCTTTGTGCCCATCTTTGCCCCCTTCATTGGCTCGTTTGTGGGTGTGGTGGTGTACCAGCTGATGGTTGGCTACCATGTGGAGGGAGAGGTTCGGGACAGAGAGGAGAGAGGCGGGGAGGAGGGAGCCAAGCTGTCCAGCTTCAACCCCAAGGAGACGGCGTGAGCCCAGCAGCCCCCCCCCCCCCCAGGGACAGACCGCCAAGCCCACCCCTCTCCTCCCGGACACTTGCCACGCCCTTCCCCTGCTTGATCTCTCAGGCCTGCTCTGCTGGGGCTCGGATCGATACCGCCCCCGTGACGAGAGTGGGGACATCTTAAGTCTCGCGCTGCTCTCAGCGGACCCACAGCACTAGCTGCTTCAGCGACCCCTGAAGGCCCCTGCTCTAAAGCAACTTGTGTGAGCTGTCTGTCCTCTGTAAATACACATGTATAGCACCGCGTTCTTCCTCGGCATTGTGTGTTTCCTGGAGTTTGGTTTAAACAGGATTGTACTTTTTCTTAATTCTTTAAAAGCAAACCAAAAAGCTTTGTGAAAATCTACGTTCTAGTTATTTGACCAGTTCTCTGAAATATAATTAGCTTGGTAAGGAAAATATACCCCGGATTCTTTCCAGCTCCACTTTGCATGCACATGCTGTATGTTCTGTATGATTATAGGTTTTTCTACTACATGTGATCTATATAAAGTTACCAGTAAGAGTCTGTTTTTAACCTTTCTGAAGATTTTGTCATGGTGAGTATCTTAGATAGACCTTTCTACATATTTTGTTACTTGTGAAGAATATTTTAATTTCATTTTTAAAGCTCTTTTATAAGGAACATGTAACTGTCTCTACCAGATCTTTTTATAATGTTGGCACAGTTTTCTGAACCTTGCCAATCCAGTTTGAAATGTATAAATCCCATAGTATTGTCCAAGTATTTTTGTACTGTATCAGATGTCCCTGTTGTTAGGCCAAGGAGATATTTTTGTACAAATAAAGGCCTTTTTCTTGTACATGCGGACTGGGCTGTGAATTTGGAAGTCTCATGACTGTCATTGTGTTTGTCTTTGGTTTTCATGGTTATCTCTACAGGACAAGAGAATTCAATCTTGGTTCTTGAACTCTAGCTTCAGTTCTGAGAGTTTATATCGCCTGGATTCCAGGCCATTTAAAGAGTTTGCTCCAGCTAGTACTTACTGTAACTGGGAAAATCATCTGCAACACTTTGGCTAATTAAGCAATAAAGAATCTGTTCTGATTTTGCTACATATACACCTGTGCTACACTACATACTCACATTTACAGTATATCAATTGCCTAGCCCTGAATGTTTGAATTTTGCCTGAATCTCAATTAATAACTTGTCTTTCCTGTTTCTATAGAGTTTGCAAATTCTTCTATTTTTACACTAGTCTTAGCCCGCTGGGTAGCAGTGAAGGTAATTATTCTGGATGTACAGAAGTTCTTTAATGGCTGTCAAATATCTACTTCACAGAGGAACAGAGGTCAAGGGTTTTGATTGAACTTACTATTGTATTAAAGATTATTTAATGTCTTGGATGGTTTTCTTTCAAAAACAGGATATCTTCATTATAATCAGAAAATGAATGGGGCACGTTCTGATTATTGAAATACAAAAAATAGCTGAGCGACATTAGATTTGTCATGGAAAAACATTTCAAGTTGTTCTCATGTACGTTTATTAAGGGTAGGTAAAGGCTACTGAGAGTGTGCACAATGAAGGGGCTCACAGAGTCGTCCCTCTCTTATTAGAAACGAAACTGCTTCTGCTAGGAGCTCCTGTGCATTTTCACTGACACAACTTCACAAGTGTTCAGCAGAGTAAGTCTTTGGCAAATATGTAACTAATCTTTAATGTATATGTTTATTTAGCCAAGATGCTGTTGGAAAAATTAAAACGAGCCCTTTCCATTTCTTTCTCAGTATCCGATTGCTTTTTATCACTCTGAATATTTTAAAATCCAGCTGAAAATGGGTTCTCCAAAGCAGTGCCTTCAGATAATGTAAATATGGTCTATTCCTTCTTGCACAGGCGAAACTTCTGTTTTTTTAAAAAAAGCATTTGGAAATGCTAAACAGATTTGTATTCTATTGTATGTAAATATGTTGAGTATTACCCAATTGAGGTCACAATATCCTGTGAGACAATTTTCTCGTTGCAAATTCCCAAATAACAGGAAATAAAAAGAAACAATAAGGTGACCCATGTGTATCTGAAACAACAGCAATATATCTGTGTATGGGACAGAGACGCAGCACTGAACATCAGCGCTCTCTCTGGGTAAATACAGTAGAACTATCATTAAGCATGAAGCGCTCCTGGAGGACTCAAGCAGGAGGGGTGGCATTGTGAATTCCTGTGTAGCCCAGTGGTCCAGATAAAGGACACTGTGATCTGGACTCCCCGGGCAGTGGCACAGCACTGGAGCTGGATGGGTTGAGCTGGCCGGGGTGGCTCTAGCTTGCTACACCCGCTGTGAGTAGCTTGGCTACAGGGTTGAATTGATTTAACCTTTATTACCCCTAAGGGAAATTGTCTTGCACATCGGGAGGTCATGGGGTATAACGTATAGGACAATTAGACAATGCAGAAGCAGTGCAATACCATGATGCAAAACAGCATTTAACAACATTGCCCAGTCAGAACACAATCCAGTACCATGAGCTTAAGAATAGGCAGTTAGCTGTAATAATAAGATCCCTATAAGATCATAATAAGATCAATAATAAGATCCCTACCTCCAAACAATCTTTTCATCGTTCAATAATTGAATGCTTTTAGGTGTAAATGACATAAATGTTTCTCAGTGTTTATAAAATGGATCTTGTATATTCCAAAAAGAGTGGGTGAGAGAGGTCATATAAGATTAATACTGAGTGCAACATTAGTAATATTAATAATATGTCACACCGTTAGACATGTTATTGAGTCCAAGGATGTGCCAGTAATCTGGCCACCAGTCCGTCTCACCTTGTTCAATTTGTTTTTGTTGTTAGTGAGAGCTGCATCTCTCCTGCAGTGAGGGCTAGTGTCCCAGGGCTGGTTCCTGGATAATACCGCGCTCTAACACAACTCCCGTCGTGGGCCCAGTGCTGCCCATGACTGGCCATGATCAAATCCCAGCAGGGGCAGAGCTGCTTTCAACACACCTGTAGCCATATCACCCTGCACCTCCCTGCTGGCAGCCCACTGGAGCTCAGCAGGTGTGAGCCTGGCCAGTACCTGGAGGGGAGACCTCCTGGGAGAAACTACAGTTGCTGCTGGAAGAGGTGTTAGTGGGGCCAGTAGGGGGTCTCTCACCTTGTAGTCTGTGTGGGTCCTAATGTCCCCTAATATATAGTGCTATCCTTAGTATGAGAAGTGTAACTGAGGTCCTGACTCTCTGTGGTCATTAAAAATCCCAGGGTGTTTCTCAAGAAGAGTAGGAGTGTAACCCTGGTGTCCTGGGCAAATTTCCCCCTGATTTTACCAATCATGGCCTCCTAATAATCCCCATCTGTGAACTGGCTTCATCACTCTGCTCTCCTCCCCATTGATAGCTGGTGTGTGGGGAGTGTACTGGTGCACTATAGCTGCTGTGGGGATGACACACAGGTGGAGGTGGTGGAGGGGAGTCCCCATTACCTGTAAAGCACTTTGAGTGGAGTGTCCAGAAAAGCGCTGTATAAGTGTGGGGATTATTATCTTCACCTGAACACTGGGTAGAACAATAAATGGCAGGTGCAGATTATCTGTTTATTATCTGCTCAGATGTTCAGGAGAAAAAAGCTCACCGTCCTGCACTTTCCCTTACATCTATGAGTGAAGTAACACTAAAAATGAATAACATTCTAACTATAATTGTGTAAAAAGGAAAATTCTTGGCAATGCCAAATTTTATACCCACCCATTGTCAGAGAGCTCTTTATTCCTGGTAGCACTTGAGCCCACCTGGAGCCTATTCTGGAATTGGGGTGCAAAGAGGGAGCATAAGAAAGGTCACAAAGGAGATGAGGACATTCATTCCATCCAGTACACTTTATTGTTATTAGTTAAATGGCTTAGGACCTTGCCCAGCTGCTTCTTGAAGCTGGGAGAGTTGGGATGGGATGGCAGGCCCTCATGGGATGCACATACTGTACATGCAAGTTCAAGCTCAAGACACCAGTTATTCCAGGCAGCATGTCTTTGGTATATGAGAGGAAACCTTGCACACCCAGAGAAGACCCATTTCTACAGAGAGAGCAAACACAACACAGAGGGTGTTCAGTCCACGATTGAACTCGGGATCAAAGAGCTGTGAGGCAGCAGCACTAACCACAACACTGCTGTACTGCCCAAACCATTATAAAAAAAACACATGAATAAACAGCAGGAATGATACTCCCTTTCAACAACGGACTCATGGCACGTACAGGTGTCGCCAGTATGGTTCTGTTCAGACACACCACAGACACCCCTTTCCTCTGAGGCAAAAGGACAAAGACAATGCCAAGTAAAAGTGTTTCTAATGAGGGAGAAACGATCAACTGCAAGTGAGAAAATAGAGGATCAGATGAACAAAATGCCTTTTTTTCGAAGGAATGTTCTCAGCTTTTGTTCGACCCAGCAGCAGCTCCTGAGCGTGGGACACAAAAAACATGTTCTGTCAGGCAGTCGCTTTTGTTGCCTTTCTCAAAGGTGTGATCGGATTCTGAACCGTAAAGTGGGGTTTAATGCTGCCCTTGCAGTGTGGTTAGTCTGCCAGGTTACACCCCTTGCACCCATTCACAAGGGAGGGGCTGTCTTCAGAGAAATCCCCCTGGGTTTCTAGTGCACAACAGTCGAAAACAGATCCGTGGGCGGCAAAAGTAATTACATGCTTTCATATCATTATATCTGTGTTCTTTTTTGTTGTTTTCCGTTTTATTTTTGTCATGTTTTATTGACCGCACTCTCTGCACACGGCTCATTTCGCAGCAGGTGGAAGGTCCACATCACTGACGTTGCCTGCAGTGACGGCTGCAGCTCGGACAAGGTGAAGGTGTTGCGAGTCTGACCCTGCCTTTCCCACCCTCTTCCAGCCAATCAGGTCCTCTGGAGTTCGGGGCTGTTTATTTTAGCCTCTACTGCAATATTTTACCTATATCCTTTGGCTTTTCGAAAGGGTTATCACAGCAAAGACTGAATACTTATGAAACTGAGAAGCTTCAAAAATCTAATTTATTTATATGCTACCGGCATGTTCTAGCCTTCCCGGCTTGGGGTGGATTGTGAAGGCTCGAAATTTGAAGTGCTGTTTAAAATGGTCATGATTGCAAACTGTTTGTCAGCTCTTCTCCCTGGTGGTATGTTTAGCCAGGAGGAAAATAGAGACCGGCTAGAGAGGTTTGCCTGTACCTGTTTTCCAATCTGTTCCAGCATGGCTGAGCATGGCCTTCACCTTCACCTGGGCTGGATTCTTTCATCTCCAGCTCCGGAATGAGGTACAAGCCTGGGCCGGAGTCCAGCAGAGCCGACATAATTACCGTCATCTCTCTCCCAATGTCGCGCATGCTCAACTCTGCTCAGAAAACATTGTTCCCTAAGCCGGGATGAAAGGAGTCTTTGGGGGCACAATTCCAGGAAAGTGAAACTTCCCATCATTTTTCATGGAGCTGTGTTAGCCATTAGCATCAAACAACTTGGTGTAAAAGACAAGCAAGTGCTCAGAAAATAAAGTAGCCAGTTTTATGGGATTAGAAAAACAAAGCCACAATCCCCCTCCTTTGTTCTGTAGACATGTGCTGTGTTGTATAGAAGAGTTTGTATCCAGGTGGTCTTTTTCAGTATTTCTTCAGAACTGAGCCTCCTTCTGGCATAATTCACTAAGACAGCCGCATGAGCTTCTCCTGCCAAGTCTGTTGTTGCTAGAGCCCAATTCACCAAATCAGGATTTCAGTCCCAAAGTGTTGATAAGCGAGTGGAAACACTAGTGAGACAGGAAAAAAGTTTCCGTTCTGAATAACGGGAACCAGCATCTTCTAGGGCAGGCCTGGGCAAATTTGTTTTCCATTCCAATTGAAATAATTGTTCCCATTAATCCTTGTCTAAATGTGTTCTTCAACACAGCGGTCAATTCAACAACGAAAAGTATGTTGAGCTGTCAAAGAGTCCGCCGAAGTCCTGCACTGCCACGTTCAGCAAGTGCCAAGAGGCTGTGTTTTGTTAGCTGTGCAACTTTACCCTTCTAAAATAAATCTGGACTTCGTGCATTTATAGTTTTAAATGCACTTTCAAACCCACAAAGGAGAAAGGGAGACAAAATGAAAAAACAGGACCAAGGAGCCCGATCAGAGATGAGTAATTAAGCCCTGCAGATGCAAGTGTCTTTAGATACCAGTTTATTTAACGGTTCAGGAAAATCAGTGTGAGACAGTAGAAATGCTTGGCCTTACATTTGCTCCCTTGACCCACAGCACTGCACTGTTCTTGCCCTGCACTGAGGAGATTTGAATCAATCAGATGCCACATTTCAGCAGGTACACAGCTACTGAAAGGAGAAGAGAAGGGAGGAGCTCAGACGTTTTGCTTTCTTGCATTATTGGAGGTATTTTTGGCCTGTTAGAGCTGAAGTTATCTTTCAGTTTGATCCTGTCTCAACCTGTTGTGCTGCTGGAGGAAGCTCTCAGCTTTCAATTATTTCAGTAACAAAAATAAAAGCATTGTGCTTACTGAGACGGTTTCTGTTTTGCTTGTGTTATAAAATTCTGAAGTTAATAACTCTTTTGGTAATGGCATGAACATGTTTGTACACACAGAGCAGTCAAGGGGAACAAGGCAAGTGGCTGGCGGTAGGTATTGATGTGGCTTTGCTAGTTTACGTACGTGTTTGCTGATCAGTTTTCTGGAGGGTGTGGGGAAGAACCGGCACAAAACTGCACCATAATGTAGAAAAACAATCTCATTTTTTTTTCCATAACCATCCCCTGAAACCCAACCCAAGAAATCCATGGTCTGTTTTTCAATGAGGTCCTGAAGAAGAAAAATAGGAGGATCAGATGAATCCTTGTTTACAAAACACTCACAGTGTATCTTTTTCACATGATTAAAAGTTGACAGCAATTAAGGAAAGGGTGATAATAAAATACATCAACTCCAGATTTGCATCCAAAAATCTGTCGGTGCAGCTTCAGCAACAACAGGGATAATTTTTTTTATGAATCCAATTGCCGAACTATATTGTTGTTTCTCCTCTACAGTGGCTCTTTGAGGAAAACTTGTTTTTTTCTGAAAGTCTCCTGTGTCGAGGTTACAGGTCATCATATGAGATTCGCGATACAGGTTTGGCAAGTCAAGAAGACAGAATGTTTTAGTTATTTATGACCTCAGCCTAATGAGCTCCTTTTCCCTCTGGCCTTCACTGTCCCCCATACTTGTCTTCTGAGAGCTCATTGTACTGTAGGCATCTTTGTCAAAAGGACAAAATGGTTATACTTATTTTTCAAAATGAAAACCTGGAATGACTTTTTTTAATTTGCAATGCAAAGCATCTTGGAATAGCCAAATACTTTTCCAGCTTCACTCAGCATTTTTTACACCTTACATGAGGGAGATGAAGACTGCACCTACATTTGCATGAAAACATTTCTGACAGCAAATAACCCTGCTCTCTTCAATCTGTGAGCCCAAGAACTCTAAGAGCACAGTCACAGCCCCCACATGCAGTGTCCAGTCCTGCCAGACCATATCTCTTTGCTGAAAGCAGTGTAACGGTCAGAGAGGTGCCATTTTCAGTAGATACAGCCCACGTACACAACAGTCTCTTGCACTGCCTGTATACTCAAACAAGTGAAAAGTGAAAATGCAAAAACAAAGCAGTTCCTTGTCACTTGTTTAGAACCGTGTTACGGATTTCAATTTAAAGGTCAGACGATCATCCGAATATTTGGGTGTCTCTGGGCGTTCATCCGGACCTTGGGAGGAAACCAGTGTAAAAAAAAAACAAGAAACAGATGCTCAAGACAGAGTGAGATCTCTGTTGGAATGCACGGACTTTGTGTGACGAAACAGAAAATCTCACATGGAGGCACACCGGCATGTCCTGCGCCCACCTGCCTCAACGCCACAAACAGCTTTTCCCTACAGCCAGACACCAGTTTTAAACCAAGGTTCTTGTTCCTATCGTGTTTTCACAGTCCTACAGTACCTACTGCCGAAGGGGTTTTCTTTCCATTGGCATTTTAATAAAGAAGGATTCCTTACAACAACAGTCACCTTCATTTCCAAGTCAAATGTAAGAAAAACGTCTAGATGTCGTGCAGTCGGGGCAATGTTTCATTTCCTTCTGCCCCGTTAAAGAGTCCCCTTCGGTCTGCAGGACATTCTGGTGGGATTTAAAGGATCTTCATCATAATGAAAGCCTGACCAGTGGAAATTGGGATGGGTATATTTTTCCATGCCTGTCATACCTGGCAGTGGATTTTGTCTTCTCTTTATTCTCCCCTCGTTATGTGACGTTTCTCGGCTTCCGAGCTGTTTCCACACTTGTCATGTTCCGGGGCCCCCCTTCCTCTCCTCGCGAATAGGGAGACTTGGTAGCTGCATGCCTGTGGAATGTGGGAGGAAACCCGCCAAAAATCCCTGTGAACGGGGGGGGGGGGAGCCTGTAGGCTTCGCACAGAAGGACGAGCTGTCCCGCAATCAAACCCCGGACCCTCTGCTGTGAGACAGAAGTACTAACCACCAAATCGCCATGCCAACCTAAGGACTGCACTGTTGGGCAGTGGAGTCTAATTGACAATGTGACCAGCGGCGGCTCCTCATTGAGAATATTTTCGGCAAGATTACACGACACCCTCCCGCATCACAGGAGCCTGCGAGAGCAGAACGGTGAGAGATCAGCCAGGCCTCGGGCGGGCAGGCGGGAGGGTCCTGGTGACACACTGTTCTGGGATTTGGGCCGGGCCGGGCCTGGACGGCGGAGGGTGGATGTGACACTGGCACGCTATCTGCTTCTATCACCGCTCCTCACAATGGCACTCGCTTCACAATACGCCAGGAGACTGTTACGGGAAATGGCCCGATGGAGGGATCTCTCTTCCTATCCCCGTAAGGATGTGGAAGAGAGAACGGGGGCTCCCAAAGGCACACGTCCAGCCCAGGCCTCCGCCCGCGGTGTTGGATGACTCCTGCAATGCAGGTGACGACAAAGGCTCCGATTGCAGCAGCTTCACGGATCTCTCCGGGTGCTTTCCAGCTCAGTGAATGCGAAGCGGACGGAGTTTTCCCTGTCTCCTGGCACTGCGGGGGGCTTTGTGCCGGCCGGGAGACTGGGAGACTTCTCGGAGCCCTGCGCAGAATAAGGATAAACGTTAGGCCAAACATCTTTCGGAATCTGAAAGCGACAAATCATTTAACTTCAAATCATTCAATCTTTCTAAAATAATCTTTTTTTTTTGCACTCTGCTTGTGCTGACTTTTAAGGTGTGTGTTATTTACCTTTGTTATTGTTGCTGCTGCTGTTCTGTGATTAAGCATGATGATTCCTTAATGTCTTTGTATGGGAGCACACATTCAAATAGTTTCATAATACACTCCATTGCACTTGTGCCTATGACAAGCAAACTGAACTGAACTGACAGTATAGAATCCCACAGCTCGAAAGATAACCTAGTCTGACCTCTGGGAATATTATTTCTATATTATTAATTGAGAACAGGAGGCACCTCTTTACCCAAAGGGTTGCGGGTGTATGGAACAAGCTACGCAGCCGTGTGATTGGAGTTGGTGCTTTGGCTATACTTAAGAAACACCTGGCTGACTGAGATTCTTGGATCAATTAACTACTAATTACCAAACGGGCTTAGATGAGACAAATGGTTTGCTCTCGTTTGTAGCTGCTCTTATGTTTACAGTTGACCAGGTTAGTCATGTTGAGGTTGGTTGGATTAAGTAAACAGCTGAAGCTAGTAAAGTAATATTTTTGGCCCAGGACTGGGAGTTTGTTTCTGAGATCAGACATTCAGAGCCTCTTATTTACACAACACTTAGTGAACACTTCAGTGTAATGAAAAACCACAAGCACAGGTAATGAATGATGTGTTCTAATTGAGACTGTAATATTTATGATACAATTCACTGGGGAGCAATTTCACCCCAGATGTCAGTGTGTATTATCATTTTGGAGGAAAAAGACATATCTTCCCTATATACTCAAAGGCTCATATGTACAGTATGAACAATATGGGCTGAGTATACGTGCTCAACTGGTTATATGAAGTCCATTTTATTTAATGGAATGCTCTTCTGTTCCACCAGGTGCCCAGGAGTCTGTCACCCCAAAACCCAGAGGTCCCCAACTGGAGGGCCACAGTCCAGCGGGGTTTGTAAGTCTGTGTATTCATTACCTGGATTAGACATTAGAAAAGGATTAAATTGATCCACTCAGTTAAGGCTTTATTTCAACTAGTTATTTAAAACCCCACCACAGGACTCCCTGTAGTTCTTTCACTTTTGCCTCTCAACTGTGGTGACAGATTGTTGTTTCATGATAAATTTGTGACTTCCGTTGACAGTGGTGCACTATTGTCATCACTTTCGGTAATTGCTGTTTTACTGTAATTAACTCAAATTACTCACCGTAGTGTTTTGGCAACAGTGTTTCATATCAACAGTTTATATAAGATTTTTTTACATACCTAGACATAGATAAAATGCAAAAGCTAGCCAAACACCTGGCAGGTGATGTTTAGTGCAAACGAGAGCAGAGTGTTACACGCTGATAGTAAAAATAAACTACGAATGAAAAATGGGAAAAACTGAGATAGAAGTGGGGACTTATGAAAAAGACTTACTGTAGGTTTTTACCTTGATACGTTATTTACATCCTCTAGGCAATGTGAAGAGGCAATTAAAAGATATCTGACAAATGTTCTGTGTTTCTGCAGTCCATGTCACAGTCGTCCTTTGCTGGTGATTTGTGGCATCAGTGTGACGTGCAACACGGGCACTGTGCACTCTTGCCTCACTGAACGCCAACTTCAGCACCAGATTCAGCTGAGCCTCTTTCGCAACCATAGTCGCTAACCACTTTTAATTAAGGGTTGTTTTCATCTTCACATAATTGCATGACAAATCGGCATAGGTCAAAATTCCTCACTTGCTCTTGTTACCTCTGAATGTGGTATCCTTGCCCAAGAGCTCGACCTTTGCACTTCCAGTTACAAGAGCTTGTGGGAGTCAAACCATGCCTTGTGGTAAATGAGGTCAGAACAGTACCAAGCTGTCACGTTACCACGTTACTGTGTGGTAAATCTGATTTGACTGTGACCACCCGTTTAGGTCTGTGGTTAATAATACAAACAGATAAGAGATTTATACATTCCCTCTGTACTGCACATGTGTTATCACAGTGTATCTCCCAGTATTTTGAAATTAAAATGCTTTTGCTCGCAAGTCATCTACTTTGCTGCTTAAGAAAAAATGGACTGTGTGCTCAGATGATTGTCTCACTGTGCCGGTGGCCCACTTGCAGCCAGCTGGTGGTGATCCTGGTATTTTATTAATTACTGCGACACAAGCTGAGGTTAATCAACACAAGGCTCTTTAAGAATCCAAATGCAGGACAGAAGGTGTGGTAAAAGGCTGAATAGTTATATATACTGAGAGGCATTAAAGATGCAACAAATTTCTACCGGCTTCAATGGCTCTCAGTATAGCAGGGAAGCTGGGCTAAGAGACCGGGAGCACAAAAAGCCTGCAGTTGCCCTGTTTCGCTTGCCTCGTGTCCTCATGTCCGTTTCTCACCAGTAGTATACATAATATGATCTCAAGTCATTCCTCAAAAACTGCTTGTTAGTGAAAACACAGAAAACAGAAATTATGATCGAAGTGATTAGTTCTAGAACTCAGAAATGTTCCCTCAGACACCCTGACTCCACCTTAATACTGCACAGAATAGTACCAAAGTATGGAAACAATAACATTCCTGGTTAATGATTCCAGTTATGTGCTTGAAGTCATTAGCCAATGCATAAACAATAGATAGGAAAACAATCACACTCCAGCTCATTTACAGTACGGTACAGCATTTATATCGGTAGCAAACACTTTAACAGTAGTACTATTCTGTACACTTTGCACTTAGCAGAAACGCCTTTACAGTAAAAAAAAGTTAAAATGTTAGAAGAAATAAAATGTAAATCACTCATATGAGAAGGTGCAAGAAAAGAAGAATCTCAGCAATGCTTTATGAGATCCCAGCTCATAAGAGTGAAATTAAATTAAAATACATTTAGAAATTACTGCAACTCGTATAAACAAAAACTCATGTAGTGGTTGCTCTTATACAGTAGCAAGGGATTACTGTATATAGATGACTTTAGACATATACTGTATACTGTTTTAGCTATGACACCATGATCCAGAGAAATGCAGACAATGCCCACAGAAATGCCAGACTAATCTATATTCATTGGCATTGAGCATCAATCTCTGCTCTCTAGACTCTAAACACTGTCGGTCTATCCCCAGAACTCTAAATAGGTGGCATGCCCTGGAGAATTATTTGTTTCTCCTACAGATTCCTGCCGAGAACTGTCAACTGATGAAAGAACGCTACTTGGGAAATTCTTCTGCCTTATCTTGTTTGCTGCACTCGGGCTGCAGTATTTGTGCCAGATTCTCACATGTCTGAAACCTCCACTTTCGGGATGGACTGAAATACATAATCTGCAGTCTTTGTTCTCTATCTTTATCAGAAATGGGGCCTAAACAGTACATCCTGGACAAGTGACAGACACACTCATGCAGGAGGTGGTTCAGCGTGTTCTTTTGTATCCATTCTGTTGTTTTTTTCTTTCCTATGATTAATAAAAATAACACAGTGATGTTCATTTGTGGGGTCTGAAGTGTATTGTACATGATAGGAACATGAAACTACTGTAATCTGAACGGCTTCAAAGCAGAGACCAACTTAACAAAGTACAGTACTTTAATTGTAATGCAAGATCTGCTGCTTTTTTGAGTGATTGTTTCCAAGTATACTAATAATGTTAAGATTGTTAATGTTAAAATAGTGGTTAAGATAATTTCTTTAAGGATGTGAGGAATGATACAAACCAGTGGAGGCCATTCAGCCTGTCTAGCTCATTTGATCATAGATTATTGATCCAAGGATTGCATCCATTTTTTCTGAAGTTCTTTTGAATTTCCTTTGCACATTATTCAATCCTTCTAATCTTCCTAATTTGTTATCATCTGCAAACATAAATCATTTCATAATTGCACTTCACGGTACAAGAGCTGAAATACCATTTCAGATAGAATAATGTTTACATAGTGTGATTGCCGGAGGGAGCTGCATGTGATGATCACATTGGATTCCTAGAAAAAGCAATCTCTATGTGGTTCCCAAATGTGTCACAGCAAGACAGAAGAATTGTGAAAAGAGCATGCAGTGTCTTTGGGAACCACTCTTCTGGTGGCCACCACAAGCCTTGGGTGTTTATTTTCAAGCTTCTCCAATGGATTGGCAGCCAGCTCCTGTCAGAAATAAAGCAGGCGGTCTGTCCCAGGTCACTCTGCTGAGGGGTTAGGGCTACTCGTCTAGTTGGATTCCAGTCCAGCAACAGCCCAGCAGAGTCACTCCTCTGTAGAAGTGAGGAGGTCAAGGATGTGAACCTGGCTTTGTTTAATAAATGGCTGGATGAGATCCTTAGATAAATTAGCATCTATTGACCAACCAGGCTAAAGTGTTTGCCATTCTTATGTTCCAAATGGGTCAATTCCCACTCCTGTTAAAGATCATGCAATGGACCAAAGAGAGACTTTTAATGCAAAGTGGGTAAGTCCATATTGGCCACCTGTTTCAGAGGTCTTACACAAGGGCCTGTGGCAATCTGATCCACGCAGCTGTACTGCAGAAGATGTCGGAGGGGGGGGGGGGTCTCCAGGCCACAGGGAGCTCTACAGGTAGTCATGCTTTCACATCATTAAAGCAGCTTATCAGTTAGTTATTCCTTTATGTTCAAGGACAGTTTGATAGACAAAGTGAGCAATATAGTAACAAGTAAAATATTATAAAGTCCCTTATGTAACAAGCAAATCTAAGTTTGAAAATGATCCTTTCTTTTCCAGTTGCTTATTCCAATAGGAACTGGAGTGAAAATCGTTCACTAAGCTAAATTATCAAATAAAAAATGAAATACGCTCATAAGCATGTTTGCATTAAAAATTAAATCAACATAGAAAATATAACGACAAGGAATGTGAAGATGCCTTGTTAAAAGTCAGGTGTAACTCCAGTGCAGAGTCAGAGTAATGGAATGCAGGTTGGGAACAAGGGCCTCAGAAATACTGTTGATTTCCAGCAGGTGTATTTCATGCGGAGATTGAGCAATAGTAAATGATGTCTTGCGCTTGTCTGAACACGACCTGTGGTGGGGGTTAGAGAGGATAATGGCTACCCTCCAACTTCCTACACTGTGGTACCGAAACTCTGCTGTCACTCACATAACTGTGTCCACAGATCTACCACTAGAAATCTTAGAGGACACATGCCTTTAGGGAGTGAGGTTTTTGGTTTAAACTTCCTCAACGCAAGACAAGTACAATAGCGGTCGCTTCGTAGTGCCTTGTGAGCCAACATGCACAGTGCACTTCGGAGAAAGGCTCTGCCAAGAACCTTTCAGTTCAGGACTCAAAGCTGTGATTTCTGATGAGACAGGGAAAGTAAACACAAGCCCTTATGCTTCAGAGAACAAATTCCTTCCCAATTTCTTACAGTTGTATAGCAAATTTAAAGAAACTAAGACTTTGAACTTTAATTTCAGCTTTGGTTCATGGCAGCTAAGGGGTGAAACTTATTAACGTTTTATGTGGCATAACTGGGGGTACGGCAGCCTGCCCTAGAGGACAAGGTTGACAGGACCCCCCTCTCGTCACCAGGAATGAGCCAGGGAGCTGCTGCATGGGTGAAGATGGGGTGGAGGAAGGTGTGCGAGGAGGTAGAATAAAGTGGGTGCTCAGCAGGAGAGAGATCAAGGTGGAAGAGAGCGGAAGTGGGCCAAGAAATTTTGATTGAACTTCTGTTTAGAGACGCCATGAAGGAAAAGGTCGAACCCAACACTATTATCAAGTATAGATCATCCAGAAGAACGCAAGCTGTAATCCTTATAGTATTAATTACTATATAGTTGATAACTATATTAATACTAAAGGCTCAGACAGTCTTCAGCTGAACATTGTCAAATGTATTGAAATGCATTGCTGGTTGCTATACTCAAAAGCATGGAAATGAAAATGCTTTGTGGCATAGGCCCCAGGATCATGACGAAATCACATGCATCACATGGAGAAGGGTGAAGAATAACCCAGCGTTAATATAACTGACATCAAGGATTTTACTCTTCAGGGATTTTACCAGATGTCATTTGATGCAACAACACCTGGTGGGTACATACATATCCCTGGGCATGAAAAGAAAAGAGTATAATAATCTAAATACACAAAAAAATCCATTCAAATTTTCTTTTTGTATCTGTAAGTGAGGAACAGGATTTTTTTTTTCCAGAAGTTGTTGATTAATGATCTGGTTGATTAACTGTTACAATAAAAGGAGAAAAGACTCTCTGTGCAAACAAGACACCCATCCCACATTCCTGGGAAGCAATGGGAGCCGAGTAGCAGGACTGTGTCGTCACACAGCCTCCTCTTCCTCACTGCCCGGCGGAGAGCCGCACCCCAAATCCCAAGTGGAGCCCCGCCTGGCGCCTCTCACAGACGCACCCCAGAATCTCACAGCCACAGGCTGTCCATTCTCCCCAGCCCCGCCATGCCCTGCCTGCACAGGCCTGGTGTTTTTCAGCGGCAATCGAATACAGAAAGGAAAACATGCAGGGATCATAACTCAGCTACACGTGAGACAGGGTGTATCTGCCCAGCTCGCACACCTCATCATTAGCAGATCATTGGTCTTCACGTCTCGTCAAGCACATTTGAAAACATTCCCAGTACATCACCACCCTACAGTTGCCTTGGTAATATTTTTCCAAATACACAACACCCTTCCATACTTTGTTTTCCAAACTTTTCTTCCTTTTGTTTCCATAAAAGTAATTAAGTGCTACACCCTTATTCAATACGTCATTGTGAAACCTTCCAGTGGCTCAATGTTTCTTCAGTAACACCGAGAAACTGAATGCAGCAGGATTCAAAGAAAGAAATAAAACTAGTTGAGATTTTTAAGAGAGATCAATTTGAATTTAAAATGGTTTCATTCGAGCAAAAGAAAAGGGACATGGCAAACTAGAAGAGCACGTTAACAATTCTTGAGCCCTGGGTTTGATTCCAGACTGGGACAAGTTCTCTGTATGGAGCTCACACGGTCTCCCCTGTGAGGGTGAGCTTCTTGTGTGTACACTGGTTTCCTCTCACCTCCCAAAGACATCATGACTGGTTGATTCGCTACAGTATGTTATATCGCCCATTTCATTACAAGCAGAACGGAGACGTATCCATAAACACAGAATGGTTTGGAAGTATGATTCATAAGATTCGTTTTAAAATGATGTCATGTATGACTGTCTTGAAGCAGCAAATGGTCCAGAAAGATCATTTTCCCTGAACGCACGAATACCTCTGCACTGGCTGCCCTCTTCTTAGGGGAGTGCCACACCTGTGGGGTTCAGTTCCAACTGCCTCTGTCCTGTGGGAAGGAGCATCAGGTTTATTAACCAGCCGGAGGGGCTGAGGGGAGTGAGTACTGTTGTAACTATGGCTGCCAGGAATGAAGGAAAACTAGATCAAGATTAAAAATCAGAGGATGGGAATTCATCTTTAGCTTTATTACCTTACCTGCCGTTGAACACAGGCATATATGCAGAGAGCAAAGCCAAATGAAAGGGAGTTTCCCTGACATGGAGACAACAGGATGTGTCCAACGTGATGCTAGGGCCAGAACAAAGGCCCGTCCCTGGATCCTGGAATTCTGAGACCCTGACAGTGATCAGTTAAGGATTAGGGAGGAAACCAGGAAGCCTCACCTCACTGGCAGACTGCTTGCACAGCAGGGCTCTGTACATAGGGTATTGCCCAAGCACATACAGAGGTCTTAAGGAATGTTAGTTAAATATAAGTAACTTTTGTTTTTCGTTCTGAATGTTACAATCAATCTTGCCGAGTTCTTAAGTGCCCTCTGTGCTGGGGATAAACTATGCACAATAATTGGCATCGAAGGTGCCCCACCCTACACCATGGGTACAATGTGATTTTGTATTAGTGCTTGTCAACCCATTTCATTTAGCATTCCTACAATGCTCCCCTTGTGTCAGTAATTACAAGGTTACAAGGTTAACTTACACTGACTTGTCTTTTTAAGACTTATAACTTGCAGGTCGATTGCAAACATTGGTTCTTGACAAGATGAAGCCAGTGGACGGCACAAAACGTTCCAGGTCTCTAAGACCCACTGACCTGATTGTTATGTTGGGCACTAAGGTACCATACAGTACATATGAACTGTATAGGCAGCAGAACAATTATAAATGGTGTTGTAGGCTGCACCCTTCAGATCTGCCCTTCAATGTTTGTACTTCAGTACTATTACAATTGTGTGCCCTAAATTAAGCTTTGTCTTTATGCAGTTAGCATAACCACATTCTGGCTCCTTCAGAATATCCAGAAGGCACTTATTATTAAGTTAGTGGCTGCATGTTACCCCTCTCCTTGTCCTTGGCAACCTCTTAGACCCAGATGTTTGTAGGGGGAGAAATATCTCCTCTGCCAGGCCGTGTGTTTGCCATGTGTTTCTGTTCTATACAATCATATACTGTATGTAAGTGGAAACACAATCCTGAATCTGTGGGAGCTACAACAAAGGGAGAGATAAGCAGGATTCATGACTGACACCTGGAGGCACACAGGTAGTGCCAGGATGCTAAATATCACGTTGATACAAGAGCATCAAAGCCGAGAAGAACAATTACCGGTCTCTGTATTTTTGTATGTATAAGTTAAGGCATGAAAGTATAGCTGCCAGCAAGACACGTGGACGAATGAGCAACGACGAACGTGTTTATTTCTGTTCTGTTGACACTACTGTGAAGACGCAGTTATCCTTGCTACAGTACAACGGCTTTTTCAATCAAATGGGTGAAAAATACTTCTCAGGCCGTAAATGTGCCAATAGAGCCACTCGCTTCACTGGATATGTAAAGATGACGCAGTGACTTCATGCCACCTCTGTCCAGCCAGCCATGGGTACAGGGCACAGGGTACAGGAAGACCAGCCCATTGCAGGACATGAAAACGTACAGGACTTTAGAAACAAAACCCTTTGCTGTTCAAGCAAATGCCTCTTCCACTGCAGAACCACAATACCTCGCAGGGCTGCATGCACCCTTTCCCTTTTTTTCCCTAAACCTCCCCTGAGATGCAAGCCTGCAATTCTTTCATCCTTGAGCTCACTGTACTGTCACACGGCAGAGGCTGAGTGCCACATTGGAGCCTCTTCTCCCTGTTTTGTAACTTGTAACTGTCCCCAGACCCATTGTCTTCCATCAGCTGGTGACAGAGGACGGCAGGTCATTCCTCAATGCCTTTTGGGGAATGTAACTCAGGCAGGAATCAAACCTACAGCCTTCTAATAATATATTTTTTAGTATAAATGTATGTGTTATAGGGTTTTACATAGGTATTTTCCATTTTCCAAGGAAATTGGTATAGACTGATTTTACCCACCACGTAACAATTTTTTGGTCACCTTAGTCCTGTGCTGGATTTGGAACTGTGTTTACCAAGAGACATGAAGAAGCTATACACAGTGTGGCCGTCACTAGGTGCAAATTACAGCCAAGGGACCTGCTTCTCGGTGGTCAGGAGAGAGAGTTGACCATCTGATAGGCATTAGAGATCCTACAGTACAGCCTACCAGGAAGAGCTTGTGTCAAGTCAGACCATCATACTCTGAAAAGGCTGAATCAGATAAGAAACTCAGACCACCAGATTCTGGGCTGTTTTCTCTCTCTGTCTGCAGCTTTTTGCGTTTCAGGCTTGCTACTGGCCTGGTGCCCAGAAACAGGCTTTGCACGGGTTCATACCCCAGTTTCCTCCTACCTCTCAGTTACATGCTGACTTGTTGATTGGCAGTGCTAAATTGCCCATTCCTCACAGAACAGGAGTGGGGCTACTTCCTCATTAACCTTTCCTGGCTAGATAGCTCAGTTAACAATGTCTGCTGGGACAAGGCTCCAATGAAGAGGAAATGTTAAATGTATTAAGTGTTTGGAAAAGTATCCTGGTTTCTGCAGGATACCAACTGGAGAAGCCTTGTTTCCCCTGACAGCAGAATATTGTAGCATAAGATTTCTTGTGCATAATGGGCAGAGGTTTTGTGTTTTTATCTCACAGATAAGACAAGCTCATGAATTATAGAGCACTACTAACACATATCTTTGTCTATTTGTCTGTCCTGGAATGGTGCCTCTATTTGGAAAGATATCTGCAGAGCAGCTGCAGAGTATCTAATCTTTGATCGCATGTCCAGTTCTTCCAGTTCTTTGTAATCAGTCCAGGAAAGAGCAATCAGATACATTGTGGGGCTTCATGGAATGTCCCACACTGACAGGAGGAAGAAACTGAACTTTTTTAGTCTTGAACAGAGAAGACTACAAGAGGACCTGATACAAATTTTCAAAATCCTCAAAGGCATATTGAGGATTGTCAGGTCAGTGGAATTCAGAACGAACAGTGAAACACAAACCAGATGCCAGAAACAATGTGGAAGTGCACTCAAAACTGAGAGCAGGAGGCACCTCTTTATACAAAGGGTTGTGAGAGTGTGGCAGGAGCTACTAGGGTAGTTGTAGAAGTGGACACCCTGGCTTCCTTCAAGAAATGGCTGGAATTGATGGGATCCTTGGATCAAATAGCTACTAGTTATCAAGCAGACTAGATGGGCCAAATAGCCTGTTCTTGTTTATGACCTGTCTTATGATGATATGAGTCAGCTTTTCTGCAAAATATGAATAGAAACAGAAAGCAGGAGAGGTGGGGCTTTGAGGAGAGGGAGACTGAGTCACCTACTTTACACTACACTGACTACCCTAAACTGACAGCCTTAAATCAGTCAGTGTAGGATATTCCTTTAAATCCTGGAATATATGTGGTTGCTCTTATCAATATCTTAGCAATATCTTTTCTATAACATGAAAGCTAAAATTGGACGCAATGTTCTGAGGCCTTACTAGTGCATTATGCAATTTTAACATATCTTCACTTGATTTAAATTTCAATCTCTCTCATTGCCTCTCTAATTTCCAATTTGATTATGCTTGCAATTAGTTATATTCCTTTTCTTTAACTTGATCAAGGTATATTTTAATCATTTTATGAAGTCCTTTCTTTCTCCTTATTCTTAATGGATTTATTAATCCATTTGGTTCATTTGCTTCTTAGCCTTTGATTTACTCATGCGTGGAATAAATCTGTTCTGTGCTTCAAGGAGATTCTCTTAGAATTGTAGTCACATTTAAAACGGCACACAAACATTTGCTTTATTCTAATAAATATTTACAGAACAAAACTGCAAAAACAATCATGAATCATCCTTAGTGGTGTCTAACAGAGGTTAGGGAAGAGACCCAATTTCATTTCTAATCTTGACCACCCCCACTGTCCTACACATAAATACGTCTCCTGCTGAACCCCGCTTTGCTCCTTCTCCTCACAAACCTTCCTCCACCCTATCTTCATCCTTGCGGCAGCTCCCTGGCTCATTCCTATTGACGAGACTGGGGGTCCAGTCAGCCTCATCCTCATGGGCTGGAGTGTTATGCCACATAATCTTTTACTATGTTTCATCTCTATATAGCAATGATCAGGAAGTGGCCACAATATTGTCATGATAACTTTCCTACTTTTCCCGCTTCAGGAAAATTCTGAGCTCAAGGGCATTTATTTACACCCAGGACTCATATATTGGGAGGATATTGTCCAACCCCTCGTGAGCTAATGGACCTCTCTGCTGGTTCCATGGGGCTAATGTGTTCCTAGAAGGAGATCAGAGGCCCATTACTAATGCATAGCAAAAGGCCGGAAACCCAGAGAGATTCAAAGGTGGAAATCCTGTCAAAGGGCCATTTCCTCCAAGGTAGGACTTCCCTTTTTAAAAAGAAGGCAGCCAAGATCCAGGCTTAGAACTCAAAGAAAGCTCTGTGTTGATATTTGCACGCGATGTTCACAGATGCATCTTTAATGTTAGCACTCTCTCTCAACAGTTGCTGTCATGCTCTGGTGATCTGGAATGAGTCGCATGGGATGCTCTGCCAGGCTCGCCCACTGAGCACAGCAGGCAAGTGAGACTGGAGCTCTCAGTTGTGAAAATAAAACAACTGATAACTTTGTGGCCACACTCCAGGAACAGTCTAATCCATTGCCAAACTATATGAAAAGTGACACCAAGAGTCTATCTTCACCAACGCAAAACCACTTAATGGGCCTCATTAAGATAGACATTCTGTGTCATGGCCCTTCGATAATCTCTGCTGTGCAGGCGTTTTACACTCAGGTGGATGCCAGATATTACACCACAGGGCCAGGGCAATGTGTCAGCAAAATAGTGCACGACTTCTTTCCAGTTAAACACACGTTTCATGCTTGCCATGAAAAGATAATTTATAGCACTGAATGGTTAAAGTTTATGTTGGCGAGAAGGAGTGACTGTATGAGTGTAAGTGGAGGAGGGGCCCTGATCGTGTTCCTCTGGTCCCCGGGTACCTGCTGGAAGTCAGCTTGAAACTGTCTGAGTGAAAGAGGCTGGTATGTATCTGCCATTATCTGCAGCATGTGAGATTCTGTCTTGAGGCGGTGGGTGTAGGAGGGTGGCATGCCTAGACAAGTGCCTGTTTGTCTGTCGAGCCGACACACAATCCTGCTTTCAGCCCCGTGGCGGAGGGAGCAGCCCTGTAACGACTTTCCTCATGAACCTCGGGAGAGGACCCAGCACAAATACATCCCGCACCAGGGATGTCAGTCTGCAAACAACACCACCCCACAAGGACCCCCAGGCCATCTGGGTCTCGGTCCAGCACAAACCCTCACTTAACTATTTCAGGGACAGGATTTCCTTAAGCATAATGGGCTCTAGTTGAGCTCCATTTAGTAAACCATTAGGCAATAACACAATAACAATAACACAAACAGAAAGCATGGCATTACACAAGGGGGTGGCCTCTCCAGTGCTGGAGTACCACAGCTATTTCTGGTTTTCTTTCCATCTCAGATCTTACCGGCATATTTGAATTTATTAATCTAACAAAGAATAAAATGCAGAGCTTGCAGTTTGGCCTATATTTTAACACTCAGTTCAAACACTGCGTCTCCTCAGAAGACCTGAGCCCCTGTCTCATGGCCTTATCATATGTGTGCATGTACACAGGAAATCCTGAATTGCTGAACCCTGGGATTATTATCATATTCTTAAACTACACCCTCCCTCTTAATTAAGGATATCCCCCATGTGAATTCCAGCTATTCTCTTAAGCATGCCTTTACTGTTCACTTAGATACCTGAAATTTAAATGCACATATACATTGACAGTTTAAAAGTAAAATCAAAGAAGAAGTGGATTCAAAGCCGAGTGTACCCTGTTGTGTTAACTCTTGGCAATCTCTGGTTAATCCCAGGATCCCCCTTGCTCTGCCCAAGATTGTTCTTCTCTCTGCACTCATAAATAAATAATTTCAAGACAAAGCACTTCATACTCCGTATCACTAAAGGGAATAAATTAGCAAAAGAAAATCATGCTTCCTGACATGTGCAGAACATTTTTCACACCTCCTTAGAACTTCCACCTGTATTCCACAATACAATTCAATCTTTCAAATGGCTCACACAGTACAGAGCTCTTCATTAACATGTACTTCAATATACCTCTCTGATACTGAGCAACTCATTCACATACTGTATACTTCAATATACAGCCCCAGTGTATCTCTGTTACTGTTCTCTTCATTCCCATATGATTCAATACACAGCCCCACAGTGTATCTCTGCTACTGAGGTCTTCATTCACATACTGTATACTTCAATATACAGCTCCACGGTGTATCTCTGCTACTGAGCTCTTCATTCACATACTGTATACTTCAATGCACAGCTCCACAGTGTACCTCTGCTACTGAGGTCTTCATTCACATACTGTATACTTCAATGCACAGCTCCACAGTGTATCTCTGCTACTGAGCCCTTCATTCACATACTGTATACTTCAATGCACAGCTCCACAGTGTATCTCTGCTACTGAGCTCTTCATTCACATACTGTATACTTCAATGCACAGCTCCACGGTGTATCTCTGCTACTGAACTCTTCACTCACATATATTTCTATTTACAGCCCCACAGCTGCAGAGCTGCAGGTACTGTATAGCATATTCCATTTAATCTGTGCAACAATAAGATAGGCTGCAGAACTCTGCATTCACTTAGACTTCAGCATACAGCTTCACAGTGCGTCTCTGCTGCAGAGCTTATTGTTGCACAGATGCAATAGAACGTGCTATACCTGTCAAATTCCAGCTCTACAAAGATTTCCATACCAGCAATGACTTCGTTTCTATCTGCAGGTTTTCCGGAAGACTTGCTATGAAGTCATCTTCTATCAATGTATTTGTGAAAAGTCAGACGTGCAAAATGTTGCATATTACACAACAATTACACCCTAGGATTTCAGCTGACTATGGTGTCCTCTCACTGCACTGGGGCTGCAGTGCTACGCCCCATCATTATCTGATCACTCAGGGAATATGTGCAAGCATGCAAACTGTAAATTAGCAGAGACATAAAAATCTGAGCACCTTTGGCCTTCATACTGATCTGATGGAAATGACGACTTAGGAGTTTGTGTAATTGTCAAAGCCTTATGTACTGCTCGGGCTCAGGCGTGGGATTGTTCGGCTGAATGCCGTTGGCCGTCAACAGATGGCAAGAGCTAATGAGAGGCTAAGGGGTATCAGAAATGTGGAGGCCTGGTTAAATTTCAGAAATATAGTCACTAATATACATCAGTGTATGACAGCTGGCAATCCCTGTTTGTGAGTTAATGTTCAAGTATTCAGAATCCTCAGGGGCATTGTGAAAGTCAACCCAGCAGATCACTTCAGAAGGAACAGTGAGACACGAAACATTGAGCACACAGGAACCTACACAGGAACTATATGACGGTGCATTTAGAACTGAGAATAGGAAGCACAGTCCTTACACAAATCCACTCACCCAGTACATATATTCTATTATATTTTCTATTTTCTATATGAAAATAGTGTGTACTGCTCATGCATGACATCCGAGAACAGGAGGCACTTCTTTACCCAAAGGGTTGTGGGAGTGTGGAACGAGCTACCCAGCCATGTCAGTGAGGCTGATAGAATACCTTGGTTTATTTCAACTTCTTACTAACAGATGGGCTCGACAGGCCCAAAAAGTCTTCTCTCTTTTGTGGCCTTTCTTATATTCTTCCATTCTTACGCATATCAGCCGGTGTCCCTGCCTCATACTGGCTATTGCACAACGATGAAACAAGTGGAACCTGTTGGCTCCAGTCTGATGTGATCACTTTATTGGCCACATACAATTTCTCGCATTAGGAATTTGCCTTTTCGCATGCCCCAACTTGCTCTCCATGAGACACACAGAGGGGGAGAGAGAAGCTGGGGGTCAGAGCACAGGGTCAGCCATTTATACGGCACCCCTGGAGCAGCTGGGGTTTAGGGCCTTGCTCAGGGGCCCAACGGAGTAGGATTCCTCTGCCGGCCGCGGGATACAAACAGGCAACCTTCCAGCCACAGGCGCAGATCCTGAGCCACAGAGCCACCACACCTTTCTCAGAGGAGGGTTAATGTGTGTTTCTGTCTGTCAAGTGCAGCCGAAGCTTCCCGTTTCTCCCCGGGGCGAACACAAGTTGGCCATACTGTATGTGTGAGCCATGCAGTTCTGGGAATGCTTATGTTATCTGACAGAGCTGCGAGGTCTTTTCACTGAATTTCTTTTGTGTCGTTCGACTGCAATATTGCCTCTGTTGCGGCAGAAGATCGCCAAAGCTTTTCACTTCTGAAGGCTGCTGCAGGAACATGGCCAGAGAGCAGCAGGCTTCAGGAGAGGCGTAGCTGAGCCAGAGAAAAGCGCAGAAGTGAAGAACAGAGCTGTGAATCAATATACAGAAGGAAATGGACTGGTTACTGTTAATTACTGAGGTTTCGTGACACGGTGCTCAGTCGTGATGTTTACAGTGCGGTGAAAAAAATAGGTACACCCCTTTAAGATGTTATGATTTAACATACTTAGACACATATTTGACCCATTAAATAAATAACAGAAACAGGATTTGTGTGTATTTGAAAAAATGAGGTTAGTTTTATCTACTGTTAAGACTAGGTGAGGACTAGATGAAGATCAAATATATCTTAACATACTAAACCATAAAATCTTAAGAGCCCATACTTTTTCATCACACTGTTTGTGTTGACTTTATGAAAACGTGGGCATTTAAAATATTGTCATTAACTTGCTGCCTTACTGAAAGGTTTGGCACTTAAAATTCCATAGCATTCCTGGAAGTAATTGCTTTTGCATGTTCACTCTTGCCTTCCTGCATTTCAAAACAACCCTCTTATCTATTTGAGAAGACAGATGAATGCACTTCAGCTGAAGTTGCCTTTAACCCTTCAGCTGAGCAGTTAAGGTGAACATCAGGGACTCCACAGTGCCCACTGTATTGTCCCACCCCCATGCAGACTTCACACTGAGACTTTGCCTGGTCTAATAACTCACCCTTCGTTCTGTACTTTGAAATGTTTCATCTGTGTAGTTTTAAGGAGACTGAGAAAAGAATACAGCTGGTAAATTGGATCTTACCCCAGTAAAACAGCCTTCTTGCTGTCTGAGTTAGGCCCAAAAGTGCTTGTGCCTTTAAGTGTTGACTTCTGTCCTGTAAAATAAGACAGATGAACCCTGACTGTATGGTCTATATGGTCTACATACTGACTGCATTGCAGGGAACACTCAGAAATAATAAGATGGGATGAATGTTATCTCTGTTCTTACCGGGTGCTGTGCTAAGTGCTCCCTGATAAATTGTTTTGATAGCTAATTGATTGTAATTTTTATACAAATTGTTATTCTTCAGTTATACATTTACTGTGCTCTGTTTGAGATACTGTGACAAGATGTCTCCCAGTAAAATAAAAACAGGCTATTTTAATGATATAGGTGCTCTATGTGTAGGATGTACAGTAATGAGTCCTTTAAGATAAGGGCCCCCCCACTCCGAGGGAGAGACAGCATGAATTTAACATCTGAGAAAAGAATTCGGTGCTCATCTGGAGTAAAGTAAAAATTCGATTAACTTTCCAAGAATCTAAACCACTAATGAGAAGACACTAATGAGAGGGTGGAGATGGAGGAATTCACTCTTATCAGATGATATTTCACCCCGGGACTCCTCATCTTCTTCAGATAAACACAGCATCCTCAGCAAACTTCACAGTCTGGGGGCTGAGTTCCTTCTGATGCCAGTGGCCACAGAGATGTTTGGCAAGGCAGTACCAGGCTATCTCAGGCTGAGACTCAACTGGACAAAACCTGGACCTGGACCTGGACCCCTCCCACATGAGCACACAGCCCTCTCCTCACCACAGAGACGGTACAGCTTTCTACAGCCAGAGAGTTTAGTCTTCAGTAGCTGCTGAAGCAACTGAATGACATGAGCTGGAATAGGTTTCTTTCTCAGTGATCAGAGAAAGAAAAAACAAATCCATTAAGTTGCATTTCTTCATTTTTATGTTTGCTCTAAGTTATACAGTGAAGTAGCAGAAGTAAGCAGTGGAAATTACATTGTCTAATGTGCGTGGCTTGCAATCAGAGATCAGGTGTAAACTGACCATTAGATGCTGCAGTCTGTATCATAATCTTTAGGGTATAATTTGCCACCGGCTGCTTATGTGAACTACAAATATAGAAGAAATGTTTCCTTCAACTGCCTGTGCTTTCTGAATTAACACTACAGTATTCCTTGACAAGCTTTTCCTGTCTTCAGACAGATTGGAGTAATTCAACAGGAAAAGAGTGACTGGTCTGTGATAGTCTTTCCTTCCTCTCTGGTAACAAAGTCCTTTAGGTTCAATGACAATCATTCTGCATGGATCATACACAGAACATGAAACACAGCTTCCCTACCACATTTTAATAGTACTACCATACCCCTCCCACATCTTCCACAGTCCTGACCACACCCATTGTAATACCCCTCCTACATCTTCCACAGTCCTGACCACGCCCATTGTAATACCCCTCCTACATCTTCCACAGTCCTGACCACGCCCATTGTAATACCCCTCCCACATCTTCCACAGTCCTGACCACGCCCATTGTAATACCCCTCCCACATCTTCATCACCGCACATCTTCCACAGTCCTGACCACACCCATTGTAATACCCTTCCCACATCTTCCACAGTCCTGACCACGCCCATTGTAATACCCCTCCCACATCTTCCACAGTCCTGACCACGCCCATTGTAATACCCCTCCCACATCTTCATCACCCCACATCTTCCACAGTCCTGACCACACCCATTGTAATACCCCTTCCACATCTTCCACAGTCCTGACCACGCCCATTGTAATACCCCTCCCACATCTTCCACAGTCCTGACCACGCCCATTGTAATATCCCTCCCACATCTTCCACAGTCCTGACCACACCCATTGTAATACCCCTCCCACATCTTCATCACCGCACATCTTCCACAGTCCTGACCACACCCATTGTTATACCCTTCCCACATCTTCATCACCCCACATCTTCCACAGTCCTGACCACACCCATTGTAATACCCCCCAAGTCTCTCTTCCAGGATGTAGTCCTGCACTCCAGCTAATGGCTCTAGGCATTGCTCTAGGTTGCTATGACACTTACCTAGAATAAATGGAAGTTATTAACTGAAGCTCTGGAGGGATAACAATGAGAAGTCAATATCTCACACCACTGCACCTAATCACCATTACCACCAAACTAGCTACATAAACTCAACTCAAATGCCTCCCTTCACATTCGTCTCCAGGATTCCTCCTCCTCCACCATCTCCACCTTGCAGCTACCCCACGGTTCACTCGGTCAGAATGGTATTTGTGCCTCTTTGTCCTGTGGCCAGGAGGCTACCTATTAACCAAGCAGGTTAAGCCATACTTCTCTCACCAAGTATTCCAAGCATTCCCAATCATTCAATCCCTGGATGTCATTGTCCCTAGTGAAGTAGCTTTTTGATTGTTGTTGGATGGATACTGTTCCAGAATTGACTCAAAGTTTATATAACATCAGAAGATGGAACTTGGCTAACAGATTTTCATAGAATGAGGACTGGATAACCTGATTAATCAGTGCTTTTCAGCCAGAGGCAATAAATAAAAACATTCCAGGTGATGGCTGGCAGGCAGTCAGATGGGCTGGCAGGGATGCTGACTGAGTGTTGAGTGGAAGATACCGAGTCTACAGGTCAAGCTGCTGACAGCCAAGATTGCTGTGAATTGTTAAAAATTTGGGTTGAAACTATCAGGTTCAAGTTAAGTACATGCGAGATATCAGCTCCTTACACCTGAATGTATTTCCATCTGCTCACACTGAGATAACACTTGTGCGGCTATGCTTCTGGGTGTGTTCATTTGCTTTTCATGCTGTGTGCTGTGTTTTATGCTGGTGTGTACTCGTGGCTGTTTAACGGCAGGGGACCTTCATTTCTGAACCCCAGCAGGTCTCCCCAGTTCACGTGCGAGGTCCCTGAACAGGAAGCTGAGCTCACAAAGCAGAAACTAATCAGAGTGGTGAAGCTCAGACTGCAGTTACTCCACACACGTAAAGCAGGCCGTCAGCTCCAGAGCTCACTCTGACAGATGACTGCTGTGAGGCGACCTGGGAAAAGCACAATGTGCCACAGTAAAGCACAGAAACATCCTTGTGTTTGTGTGGGAGGGGGTTTCGCATCAGAAAGAATCCTGCTGTAAATCTTGCAGGTTGTGTCTGGCCAGTGATATATTACTGAACTCCTCTCGTGCCAATTGGACATAAATTAAAAGAGAAAAGGGGCACAGAGAAAGTTATAATTCATGGGAAACCATGGCAATTCACTGCAAACAGAGTGTACACATGGGGACAAAATGTAACTTTTGCAGTTAATATTTTCCAAGATAGATTTTAGAACACAGACCAGGGAAGCCCTGAAAAGGCTGACAGGATCTTGCCCCGGCTGCTGCGCTCACACTCCTCACCGGCGCTGTGGTGCTGTGCCACCTGTCTCGGGAGTGCCGTTTCTCAGGCCTGTCTGTTTGCGCGCTAAGGGCTTGGCTGCGGAGGTCTGTTTGGGCAGGCCAGCGGACTCAGAGAAGAGACCTCCCCGCCCCTGACCGGAGCGCCGCTCGTATTCGATGCGCAGAAAACAAATACAGAGTCCTGCAGATTGTTTTTTTTGGCCAAGATTATATTTTGGTCTGAAACGTGTATTGCCATGATGATTCACAGATACCATCCCTGTTAACATTTGCCAAATGGCTTGATATCAACTTAATTTACTTTCAATGCTTTTTTTAAATTTCACTTATGACTGAAGGCCGCACAAAGCATGTAAAACTGCCATCAGTTTAAAAACACAATTTTACGGACTCCATCCAGCATGCAGCCCATCCCAGCAAGCAATGGGCACAAGGCAGGATACACCCTGGATGGGATGCCAGACACCAAGGCCAAATTTCCCAGAAGCCAGTTCACCCACCAGTATGTCTTTGGACTGTGGGAAATATCCAGAGTGCCTGGGGGAAATCCACACAGAGAGCACCCCAGGAACTGACCTCAGATCTCTAGGACTGCAAGGCTGTGGTAATTAACGTGTTCTGGAGATTTAGGACAGGTGGAAAGAGATACTTCTTAAAAGACAAAATCATGAACGTGTGAATCAGCATACAAAGTAGTAGCAGTTTAAATACTGGATTTTTAATTTAACCTTGACAAGCCTGAGTGCCCATTCTATGTTTGTACAGTATT
This sequence comes from Atractosteus spatula, assembly GCF_055471065.1. Lineage (NCBI taxonomy): Eukaryota > Metazoa > Chordata > Actinopteri > Semionotiformes > Lepisosteidae > Atractosteus > Atractosteus spatula. The sequence goes on along the minus strand of NC_142708.1, from coordinate 6,760,901 downwards.
ATTGTATATTGAACACAGACTGCTAGAACTATAGATAAGATATTTTCCTCATTGTCACTAGAACCAGGCCACTTTGGGAGACATTTCTAAATAAAGGAATCCAATAGCATCTCTGAGTCTGTACTAGGAAATACAATTATATTATTCTCCACTACAGTATATATATATATTATACTATGCTGAAGTGGTAGGAGTTTCTTCTTCCAGATTTAAGAATGCTAATGTAAAGAAACTAGAACTAGAGACAGCTTCTATATGTTATTATATACACAGAGAAAATAACACAAGCACAATAACAATATGTGCATACACACCTCCAGCAACGGTGCTGTCGGTTTGTGGTTTAGTTTAGTGCAGCAGGTGACTCTGACACCTGCTGGCCAGTTGGCCAAGTGTGTCTCACAGGGAGCGTGCCGCCCCGAGCTAGAAAGAAATGGCTTTTCTATCCTCCTGTTTTAATAATAATAATAATAATTTAATAATTGCTTACACTTATATAGCACTTTTTTGGGCACTCCACTCAAAGTGCTTTACACCACCACCAATGTGCAGCCCCACCTGGGTGATGCGACGGCAGCCATAATGCGCCAGAACGCTCACCACACATCAGCTATCAGTGGGGAGGAAAGCAGAGTAATGAAGCCAATTCAGAGATGGGGATTATTAGGAGATCATGACTGGTAAGGGCCAATGGGAAAGTTGGCCAGGACTCCAGGGTTACACCCCTACTCTTTTCGAGAAATGCCCTGGGATTTTTAATGACCACAGAGAGTCAGGACCTCGGTTTTATGTCTTATCCGAAGAACGGCGCCTGTTTACAGTATAGTGTCCCTGTCACTATACTGGGGCATTAGGACCCACGTGGACTGCAGGGTGAGCGCCCCCTGCTGGCCCCACTAACACCTCTTCCAGCAGCAACCTTAGTTTTTCCCAGGGGTCTCCCATCCAGGTACTGACCAGGCTCACACCTGCTTACCTTCAGTGGGCTGCCAGCTTCTGGAGCCAGGTAAAGGGGAAACACTCCGGGTCACTGGTCCACCTCCTACAGTGGGACTGTCTCGCTGTCTTTTGCCTGCTCTGATGTGAAGTGCTGGGGTTAAAGATAGAGCCAAGGAAGGGAGCTGGAGTGGGCACAGACCTCACCCTTCCTGAGCACAGCGAAGCGGTCTTCTATAGGAATTGTTCTAAACAGGAATTGTTAATTAGAACGGAAGCCCCTTGTCTCTTCAGAGCCTCAGTATTAATCAATGTTAATTAATGACTGCTTGTGCTTTCCTGTATTTAGGCTGGACTTCTTGTGGCCTTGGATCTTTTAACTTTACATCGTACACAAGTCAGGAAAGGAGAGAAGCGAATGCAGGAAGCTATCAGCAGGACTGCGTTCTAGAATTGAGAGCACTTCCGGTCTGTGGAACTACTGAAGACATCCTCAGTTCCCAGGCAGAAGGCTTAATCTAGACTCAGACTAAGACGGGGATGTTCTTTAAGTCTGTCTGTATCAGGTCAGCTCAAATGGCTCTGAATGTCGCTTACCAGGAGTCTGGTCCAGTCGCACTGTACCCTCTGGAATTGGAGCTCCCTAACCATGAGCCAACTGGAGCTTCAGCACCAGCGCCAACAAGACGCTCCCTGACTGAGGCTACGGCCGAAATAAGAGACTGATTCTCCAGTTAAACACTCTACAGCTTTGGCACCTAGAAAGGGGCTCAGAAGAGAGGATTAGCCTAACTGACAGGCTGCAGGTTCAAGCCATTGCTCCAGTCATTGTTGCACGTTCGAGGAGGTACTGAACCACCCAAGAGCATTTCATGCAATGTACCTATTACCCCATGGCAGACAAGTGTGGACGTGCAAGGGGGCTTCACTGAAGAATAGGTTGGCCACAGACACAAACTTCAATTTGGTGGGTAACTCACAAAGACACTTTAGGTATTTTCTTAACCTTACATAATAACGATGACACCAGAGAACCCCAAACAGCTTGAGGATTTTCAGGGACGACCCAAACCCACTTGCTTTTAGCCGTGAGTGAACCTAATCTAAGGGCATCTGAAATGTATTGCCCAGAGTCTAACACTTTCTGTAGGAGAGCAGCTGGAAGTAGGTCACCCGTCAAGCAGGTGACGCCTGTTATGGGCATAAAAAGAGAGCTACAAGTCTGTACCAGGTTTTAGTATGATGTAACATGCCACTGTCAAGTCAGTTAGTGCAGTGCTTTCTAAGGCTGCGGCAGTTTGGATCTGGGAATGAAATGGCAGACAGCCATTGTGGTTTAAGCTAAACCCTATTTCAACAACTGCCAATTGTATTAACAGTAAATTGATATCAAAGGAGGAATTAAGTGTCCAAACAGCTTGTACCCAATAAGTCTTTGCTGTGTGGGATGTTTATTGAGAAGATGTTGTTTTGCAATATCATACTACATTAGCATCAACACTGGCATGCTACCTTCCAAGTTTGAAGCTACTGTAATTGGACAGTTTTAGAACATTTGCAAATTTGGTGGTTTCACCACACAGGTGATGCACAGTGTGGGTGTTTAATGAAATCTGCACGCTCGTTAAAAATGTTAACTATAAGGTTTGGTGTCAATAGGCCAAATGTTTGTTAAACGGGAGTTATTTGCGTGAGAAGCCACATTTCTCCAAGCAATTATGAAATGCTGTGGGCGGAAAAAAATAATTGCAGCAGGTTGAAATTTGCAGATTGGAAATTTACTGTAGTTTCAGTTCAGCTGGTGAAGCAAGACAAAGGCAGTTTGACCTGTCAGAAATAATGTTAGCTTTTAGTGTTACGGTGTTATCAATAATGACTAAAAAGAAATAGCAGATAGCCAACTTGTTTACTCAGAAACTGCACTAACCTCATGTTTGAGTCTGTTAGTACTAAAATTACTTATAAAAATTGGATTTAAACGGACAAAAGCTTTTTGGGAAAAAGGAGTTGGTTCAATGAACCACGTATTTCAGAGTAGTCCATGACATGTTTCAAAGGCTGTCATTTTATTTTTCATGTGCAAACCTGAAAAAGCTTTTTGTAAAACATAAAATCCACCAAGCAGGTTCATTCAGCGCAGCCGTTCTGAAGAAGAATGTTGTGAAATTTACAGGTCTGGTCACCACGGCGATAGACAGAGGCCCCACTTTTTTAATGATTTATCTGGGTAATTGTGGCACAGTGGTTAGCATTGTTCCCAAGTAGCGCTGAGGGCCTGGGTTCAATTCCTTGGGTGCTGTCTGTGTGGAGTTGGTATGTTGTCCCATGTTTGAGTGGGTTTCCCTCGTGTGCTGTAGTTTCCTCCCACAGTCCATAGACATGCTGTTACTGTGGGTTAATTGGGTTCTTGGCAAATAGGCCCTGGTGTGGGTATGTCCAAGTTCGTGCCAGGCAATTGACTGGCATCCTGTCCTGTGGGTAACCAACCTTGTGCCCACTGCTTGCCAGGATAGGCTCCAGCTCCCCCATGACCCTGTACTGGATAAAGCAGTTAGGAAATGGATGGATTGATCTCAGTATTCCTGCTTCGTATGCGTTTGCTACTGTATGTTTTCCACTCTCCGAACACAAGCTAAGTTTCAAAAGCGGGAACAGAAAAAAACTCTTAAAGTCACTAGAGGCTTGTAGTACTTGAAAGCCTAATGAGAACATATGAAAGGTTTTAAATTAGAGGGAGGTATTTGGCCCACATTGCTCAATTCCACCCTTTACAAGTGATCTCATCTGTTTGGCTTTTTCGTGTACAAGGTGTTTGGCCTTTCAAGATAAAAATCTTTCTTTTCAAGAGCTTAGAAAAAAACATCTAGGCTCATTTGGAAGAAGACAAAATCTCGTGCCCACGACTGAGACAATACCTTTACCCAAACCACATTCCCCAGAATGCTGTGGGGCGTGGGCTGCTGCCCTCGGTCACCTGACCAGTTGGGAGACAACAAGTGATGATTTAAAACTCAGGAAACAGGGGGCTCCAAGGCTGATCTGCCATGTGGGAACAGAGGACAGATCTCCTGCAGGTGAGCTCACCAGAAGGACCGACTGCGACTGGAATGTAAACGGTTCAAGCAGGGAGCTGCGTCAGCATGCGCAGGCTGCATAGGACCAAGCAAAGATTTATTCCCTGCTGAAGAACACACCTGAAAAAGGTTCCACAGCAGAAACATTGTATTTCTTTTCGTCTCCTTTTTGAGCATGGGATAAACCTTTATTTGTTCCTTATGGAATGTAAGCATTGGGTTTTAGAGACAATTTGTGCGAGTAACAGAGAGCAACTCAGTTTTGAGAAGAGAATCAGAACAGGGACCTTAATGAGAAAGCTGGCCCTAGCTGCCCAGTGTGTGTATTGAAGAAGCTGAGGCTGGCATAGTACACACTGCTGTACCCATTCATGCGGTTCCTTCAAGAAATGGCTAGCTGAAATCGATTAACTACTAACGTCCATGTTCTGAATGGCTTCACCTTTGTTACCTTTCTTCTGTTCCTTGATCTTATTTTCTGAGCTAGCTCCTCAAAGAGGAGCTCAGGCTTTTGTTTTGTGTGTGCTGCTTTGTCTTCATTTCCCCTCATCATGAACAAGAGGAACGCTGTTTTCCTACCGTTCGGCTGTGATTGTGTTTATTTTCCTGACCCCATCTATTTTAAAGATCCCGTTACAGCGCCCCAGCCCCTGGGTGTGTCGCCGCACGGTATTGTTTTATTGTGTATTCCTGTGTGCACTGCCCTGTTTCTTACATACAACCACCGCCACTGAAACACCTTGCATTTCATTCCACAGGGCCTGACAAGGAATGTTGCCAAATTAACACACTGTAAAAAAATTAATAGCAGCAAGTTTAAAAGCTCTATTCTATTCTCTATTCTGCAGAACAAGCCACAAATTTCAAAGTAATTTTCACAACAAGATCATTCTAGTATGAATTTAATGAGGAAAACATAATTAGGTTTATAAGTAGTTTCCTACTTGAAGTGTTTTCAGAGGGTTAGTATGCAGGAATATGTTCATTGTTCAACATTATGCAGATGCAGATCAAATAGATGCTCAATGATGAAACCGGAGCTTTAAAAATTGTTTTGCAAAAGTTATTGTTGCTTTTCATAGTTTCCTGAAATTAAGTAGATTAATTCAATAATATCTCTTATTCAGTATAGCTCATATACAGGTAGGTGCTGTGTTTCCTTGGGAATAAATACAAATCTTGTTTGGAAATCCACAACTGGTCATTGTGCCCACAGGTGGAGCTGGTTCTGTCTATTGCATAAGACAACAATGACAACACCCCTCCACTCCACTCCACTCCCTCTCAAAGCACCAGCATGATGGCTGCCAGCTCTACTGCCGCTACAGAGATGGCACAGAGCCAGCAGCCTCTCACTGTGAGGTCACAAACAAGGGGTGAAACAAACAGAATGTACCACAATGCTAAATAATGAAAGCAGCAAAAAATGCAACAAAAAACAGGAAAGTAATACAATCACATCGGTCCCAATCCCAGCAGCCCATCCACTCTGGAGCTAGAGATAGTCTCTTCCTGTCCTACTGTTCCGGCATAACAATACGAATCGCAGAGGCCTTTGGGTGCAACATTGCCCTCACCTGTGACTGAGCATCTCTGTAGGCTTCAGGCCATCCCCCCAGGCAACTAAGACATCTGTATACTAAATAAGTTCTCCATATAACCAGGTGCTGTCTGTTGGAGCTCTCTGCTACCCCTCTGGGTTCCCAGCTCCACTGGGAGACCATCAGTCTCTTAATTATTGTTCATGGTTGGAGACTCCAGAAGAAAAAAAAATCACTTCCCCTTGCTCTTCTGGGATCCTACAGTTCTCTGCAGGGACAGGAGTTTCTCTGCCCTCCTGGTTCTGTAGGGAGTCAACTCGTCATGACGAAGCACCACCGCTGACCCATAGTGCTCGGCAGTCCCTGGAAAATCCTTGTCTGATTGCTGGCAGTGGCTCTCCCAGGTTGGGACGTGGGAACCGCCTTGTACTGTTGGAGCTGTAGACCCGAACAAGTTTCCCAGTGGTCTTTTATTGGACTAATAACACTCGACCAATAGAAAGGCAGCTTTTGAAAGACCCTTTGGGGCCATATCTAGCTGCCATTGCCCACTAAATCAGTGGGAATCAGAGATGTTCTCCACAGCCTCATCAATACACAGTAAAGGATACAAGGTTTTTTTTTTTGCCTAAGTGGCAACTAAGACATCTGTATACTTAGTTGCCATTGTTCTGGGTCAGCCCCTCTTTGCAGTGGCTTGACCACTGTACCAGTCTTGGTGGCGATCTCGAAGCAATGCCACCCTCTGATTGTTTTTCACCCACAGTCAGCACCTTTTTCAAGGGGTGAGTGCCTTCCCTCCCACAACTGCTCCATCACAGTCCTAAATGTGATGCTCCAACCTGTACAAAGACAACATCAGGACCAGAGACTGGTTCCTTCTCCTGGCTGGAAGTCAGCTGCAGGGATTTCTCCCCGGCAAAACTAGCTGGTCTATAGGAAAAGCTTTCATTTTTGGTGGTTGGACTGGGATAGTGTCTCAACATTGTTAAAGTGTTTGTGCAGGAGGTAGCTGCCCAGCAAGAGACAAGTCACTACCAAGATGCTAGTAAGGTACAGTAGGAAGATACTGACACCAGATAGCCATCGTCCAGGAACAACTCGCTGCGTAAAAAGAGTTCAGCAGTGTTCAAACAGAATGAGCGCAAGACCAGCTGATAAATCAAAAAGGAATGACGGTGAACAGGGCAAAATGTGGACGTAGACGTGGATGAATACCTGGCTTCCTGGGAGAATGGCAGGAAGGTTAAGTAAGCCTGAGGATCTGGACCTGTGGGCTGTGAAAGTAGCACCAATTTACATGAGCAAAGCCCATGTCAAGCCACAGATTTCTAAAGGTTGATGTCAATCACACAAACATAAAATTGTACAACTATAAGCCCGAGGTAACAGCACGGTCCCAGATTCTGATGTAAAACATGTTGTTTGAAAATGGCTACAGCCTGAGTAAACCCCACCCACTAAGACAGTAAATTGTTATTTCCAGATGTTTATCTAAGGAGCCTTTCCACTGACCTTTGTAATTACACTGGGAGAGGTGATCCTAGGAACATGACCAAGTTCATGGCCCTGGTAAAACGGAACCTATCATCTAAGGAAGTGACATACTCTATTACCCTCAGCTCTCCCTGGACAGATCCTGGGAAACTGACAGTAGCCAGGGCCTGGGGAGGGATGACAGAGTTTCTCCAACAATGCCTGAAAGATACACAAGAGATTACTAGAGGACCCAGACTCCCCGTGCACAGTGCATAATGACAGGGATCTGACAGGCAATAAGAAGTATTGATTTATGCTCCGTCTTAGGTGAGACCGCCTGTACCATGGGAAGAATAACCCAGTAGCTGAAAAGCATTTATGGCCAGCCAAAAGAGCTGTCAAAGCTTCTCTATCTTACCTACTGGCTTGGTTTGCTCCAGTCGCAGACCATGCTGGACTCTCCAGGATGCAGGACGACTGGGGGAAGAATGCACGGGGCCAAGCACTGGTCTCGGACTCTGCAAGCTGGCTTGTTTAAGCCTGTGGTGTACAGGCAGGAGCACAGCATGCGACTGCTGATGCCAAACGTTCCAAGAGCACGTGTGGGGATTGTAATGCGGTACATCAGTGGGAGGAGAAGGGCTTCCCTTTATAAGAAGCCATTCTGCCACAATCTGGTAGACCTTTATATTTCAGCAGTGGTGGCAGCTGTTGTGTTTGTACATCTTTTGCAGCTGTCGTTTTCTGTAAGAGATGTACAACACTTTCGAAGGGAGAGGACAGCAAACCCTAAATCTGGATAAGGTGTCCCAGGCTTTTATAGATCTGATAAAACCTCTGATGCCCAGCTCTTTTGCAAGCTGAGAATGCAACTAAATTCAAACCAATCACCACTTCTCCTCTGTGCAGAGTGGGTATTCAAACGAAAGACCAGCCCCCTCTCCCAGCCGAAAGTGAGCTGCAGGTACTTCCTCTTGGAAGAGACCCATTAGGCAGCTGAGTTGTGTTTAGGCCTTTAATTAAATTGTGCTCTTGTGTTTTTGTTTATTTACACAGACCTCACTCGGGAAACTGGAGTATTATCTCACATCCTTTCTAAGGATGGCTTCTTCTAGTTTGTTTATTGAATGTAATTGTCTGCAGCACTCGATGACAGATGAGCTGACATGAGTGCATGGTAAAACCTTCCCTATTGTTAACGTTTTTCATTAGACAGCTGACATTGTAACAGTGCTTTTTGTCTTGCATAGCTGTGCTGCCGAGACTGAACACACAGTAGGTGTGTGCGTTTGGAACAGGATCAGAAGAGGACAGATAATTTGCCACAGGGCACATCCAGAGTGACACAGAGTGACAGTGAACGATAATGCTCCATAGGTTTGTATGTAAATGTATTATGGCTTGTCTTTGTTGTAAATGTCTGTAGGTTTTATTTTATTGTTTTGTTTCATGTTAATTTTTTTTAAAATTTGCTTTGGCAACACTGATCGTACTCATCGGTCATGCCAATAAAGCATCTTGAATTGAATTGAATTGAAATTGACACTGGCCCAGAGGGTAATTCCAGGGATGCCTTATCTGGCCGTATCTGAGCCAAACACCCTGAGACTAGATGTGTCTGAGTGTATGTTAACTGCAGTCATTTGATGGCCTAAATTCACTTAAACAATTAGAAATTGTATTAGTACAATAGAAGTAAATACAGAGTGAGTTATACAGCTACTAGTAATCCATCCATCAGAGCCATCAGCAATTTACAGACAGAGATTCAATGAATACAAGGTAACAGCATTATTAGCACACTAATAAAATGTGGTAATTAAGCCACTACAACAGTTGGTGTAGAAGAGAGAAACAGACAATCAGTATTGCCCCCATTGACAGCGGCCTGGTCTGGGTGCCGGAATTCCAGGGCATCCTGGTTATCTCAGGAACAGTTCTATGGACCTTGACCACTTCCTGGATTTAGTTTTAAGGCATGATAAAGATGAATATCCTCATCTTTGTGAACGATCAAACTTTTGCTCTCTGGTGTAAAAGAAGATCTGCATTGTACCGTGTGAAGTCATAGCATACAATGTACTCTAACTAAATGTTGTTATCCCTTTTACATATCTTTTATTTCAATATTGACAGTTATTATCAATTTTTAGTTTTTGATATAAAGCAAAGAAGTCTGGATTTGTTGCATTGTGGCGTAGTGGAAACGCTTTCCAAAATGCTTTTAGAAAATCTTTTTATCTGCTTTCATTGCACACATTGCTAAGCCCTTGAGCTCTTTCTCTGCCACAGGTCAAAGCTATTCTGACTTCAGCCGATGTGACTGCAGGTCAGGGTTTGTCGCGTGTTTATAAGGACATGTTCTCTTCAGGAAAGCCTGTAAACGTGCTGTATCTTATTATTATACATGTTAATGGGCAGACCTGGGGAACACATTTTGGTTTCGTGGGACTACTCTATTACTCTACTGTATGTAGATTTGTCCCCACATTGTCGATTATTCAAATCAAATCGACCATATTGATAACAATTCCTATAAGGAGACAGGTTTCAGAAATAATGTGTAATTAAGAGAAATCCGAGAAACACAGCCTGGGATATTCCCCGACATGCTGGGGATTAAAGTGCATGCAGATGACTTGACCTTAATCAGTAAATTATTTTCTTCTTTTTTTTCCCCAAAATGTTATTGAACAACAAATTACAGAACCAAAGGAGAAAAGGTATCCAAAAAGTTAAGTGAACCTCAAAAAAATCACGTAACACCACACTGCCAGAGGGAATTACAAATCGGAACATCAAAAACTGAGATTCGTCTCTTTTTTCCATTTGTGAATATGATATCTACCCGTTAATCAGCGCGTTTTGGAGGAAGGCCTGCTGAACTCTGTATCAATGCTCAGTGCTAACGTGTGATGTGTTGCCATCTAGTGGAAGAATGTGAAAATGAATATATTCGGCGAAGGGAAAATATTCCACTTCCCGGCCCACTAACTTCAAAACGACGCTAAAGATATATTTCAAAAGGAAGACTACAAACCATCGAGAAATAGCTTTCTCTAATTAAGAAAATCTAGATTTGAAAAACTTTATATATATAAAAATCTACCTTAGTGGCATTGTCCTTGCTTCCAGGTTGGCCAATTCTGCACATACACAATCGGCAATAATTATATATTGTAGCACTCCGGGGTTCACGTGGGTACGCGCCCTCGCCTCTGCCGCCCCAAGTCGGCCCCCTACCGTCGGGGACTCGAACCCGGGTCTCCGGCGTCGCTCAACAGGGACCCACCCTCTTAAGCCAAAAGGAAACCTCCCATCAGCCCGACAGCTGCGGTCCCTGCTATTCACAGGGAAGGGTGGTGACGTCACCGCGCTGGTAAGCCGGCTCGAACAACCTGCAATGGATTTTGACATTTTATTGTACTGTTTAGTAGAAAATTTGGAAAAAGAGCATTTATTTATAGTCAATTTATTAATCATTCTTGGTAAATTTCACATCCATAAATCCAAATGGTCTAATAATACTCCCCTTTTTAGTGCTTTTGAGGTGGAGCTGAAACACTATTTAAATTCTATTAAAAATGTGAGAAATAATAAAGCACGGAAAACATATGATATATGTAAAAAATACAATTTAATCATATAACTTACTTATTACCTCTGGCGGTTAACTGTTTATTTTTCTGTTTGTGTTTGTTCTCTTGTACCTAATTTGATCCTCTGATTGTATTTGTATTTGTAAATTCTTTACACATTTAATAAAAATTCTTTAAAAAAAAACAACCTGCAACGGTGGCCGTATGCGTTACAACATTACTACCTGATGTGAAATAGCTAGCTGTATAGTTTTCACATTTTGGCTCACAGCTACCAGCCGCGCAACCTCGCGCAGGAGAAAGTTCCCCATCCGCTCACATTTCAGCCACTCGCTTTCCAACACGTCACACGCAGGCCCGCCCCCCGCCAGAGGTCTCGGTGCCAGTTGCAGGGGAGGCGTGTCCGTCACAGACGGTACTGCGGGAGTCGCTGTGTCGCGAGATCCTGCCCTGCAGTGGGCGTCGCCCAGCGATCCCGGTCACGGTCGGCTAGTGACGCGACCCAGGCTCGAGCCCCCGCAATCGCTACATTACCTTTGCCTACTGCCCTGTCTTTCTCACACCTGAAGAAGGCTCCACGGCCGAAACGTGGTGTTCTCTTTCTTCTCTTTTCAGCAGGGAATAAACCTCTTACTTGGATCTTTAAGAGTTGTATTTTCTAAATGAAATGAAATCCCAAACCCGTGACTACAAACAAAATGCATATATTCTAATACTATGAAAATCGAATAAAGCAGAGGTGTCCAAACTACGGCCCACGGGCCAATTGCTGCCCGCCACTGTTACTGAAACAGCCCGCGAGTTAATTTAGAACTACAATTAGGTTTGGCCCGATATTAAGTTAAAAATGCAGTTCCTATTTTGAACACTCGGTGCCGCCATCACATCTAAAATCACATCTCAAAACTGATTAGCTACCCCCTTCCCTCCTCTTTACCCTCTTCAAAACTTTAATTCTGCAATTTAACGTTAGCAAGCTTTTCAAAATGGCGGAACCAAAGAAATGAAAAATTGACAGCGAATGCAGGAGATTCCAGCCATGCTGGCAAAATGAATACTTTTTCACCGAGTTCAGAGGCAAGTGTGTGTAATTTGCCAAGAATCAGTTGCTGTGATGAAGGAATTTAATGTAAAGAGACATTATGAAACGAAACACCTATTAGGGTAGTCCCCTAAATTAAAAGGCAATTTGGTTATTGGAATGCACTCATATCTGGTATTTTTTGTTTATTTTATTATTAGAGGTACAGCAGTCTGTGGCCTGCTGCTCCATATTTTGTTTCTCCATCTGGCCCCCAATAAAAAAAGGTTTGGACACCCTTGGAACAATGCGACTTCTTAGATTAAGTAAGGCTTAATTATCTAACTGGGGTGGGATGGAATGAACACCAGCAAATGTGTGGATCACCAGGACCAGCAGTGGGAACCGATGATTTAAAGTTCGCTTGTTCTGTAGGGTCAACAGGTCATTGGATGGTGCCGTTCACTGCATTTTGCAACATCTACAGTCTTCAGGCACTATGTAAAAATGATTTCAGTGCAATCCTGTGTTTAATAGTGTCATTCAAGAACTCCTTTACAATAAATTGTTACTGTTGAATTTCCATCTGCCAGTGGATTTACTGTGGCCCTTATCTGTCAGACTGGTAGGATGTGTGCTTTGCCCATTACCCTATTCCTTGTACACCAATGACTGCACCTCCAGCGACTCCACCATCAGACGAATTACATTTGCAGATGACATCACATATGTAGGTCACTAATGATGATGAGACCCTGTACAGGAGGGAGGGAGGTTGGTTGGCATCATGGTGTGTTAAGAACCACCTGGAGCTTAACAGCCTTAAAACAGTAAAATCTTTCCAGCAACATTCTCCAGAACCTCTCTCCCTGGCAATCAATGCTGTGGCTGTGAGTAATATAGGAGTCCTTTAGGTTTTTGGGAATGATGATCTCTGATACAATTAAATTGGACATGAATTTCACCAGTGTCATGATGAAAGCAGAGCAGAGAATGTACTTTCTGTGACAACTCAACCAATTCTGTTACAGCTCTGTGGACCCATTATTGAGAGCATTCTGACCTGGTTTTGCAATGCGTCTTCCCACTTCAAAGGCAAACTGCAGTGTGTTACTCGCTCTGTGATCACTGGCTGTCATCTGCCCTCCATTGGCCATTTGTTCAATTCCTGAGCAAAAAAGCAGGCATGAAAGATTGAAGCCTCCTCCCACCCACATTACCATGTCTTTCATAAATGTCCCTCAGGAAGACAGTAACGGACCATTAAAACCAGAACTACAGTACTTGACCGGTTTCTATCCTAGGGCTGTTTTTTTTTGTTTAACCAGAATTCCTAGTTATATATGCTCTGACTTAATGAAGTCTATTGTCTTGTTTGTGTGGTATACTGTATGTAGAATGTTTTTGCAACACCAAGTACACCTGAGTAAATTCCTTGTACATGAAATGTACTTGGCAAATGAGGGTGATCCTGATTCTGGGTCTGATTCTGAAATATCATTGGATCATCTCGTCAACATAGAGCTGAGTACACAGAAAAGGGATGAAGGAATAAGAAAATAGAAAGGTATTGGATTTCCAATACCGATTTTACAAAAAAGTAATAGAAATTTGTACGTCAGTTGCGAGAAGCAATATCCTTTATCTCAAACTTCAGAAGAATATTGAGAAGTAGGAAACAACAGAACACGAGGTCAAACCACTCCCTGTGTGTTTTCTTTCACAGAGAAAGCACCTCGTTTAATTACCTCAGTGTAATTATTAACATTTGGCTGACGCTTTTATTCAAAGCAACTCACATCCAGTGTGTACCCATCTGCACAGCCAAGCATTTGTACAGTCTGAGTGCAGTACCTCGCTCAGGGGCACAACGGTGGCGCCCCACCCAGGATTTCAGCCTCCATTCTTCTAGTTACAGGTCCCAACATCCAGCCACTACCGCCTCGCAGCCTGAAGAACAGCCGTCAGGAGCACGTCAGGACAAGACCCGCACTTCCACCGCCATCCGCCGCCTGAACCTCCAAGGCAACAGAAGGGTGAGAAAGCGCCAGAAATGAGAGTTACCGACCGGCATCTGAGCTGATCATTAGAAATTCTCGGAAAGCCTCTGCGCTGCCAGCACTCTGACGCCTGAGCTGACCCCACCTTTTCCAGAAAATTAAACAGAATAATGGATATTGAATAAAAACAAGCTACATTACCTCATGAAACCACGGCTTTCTCCAACAATGGAGACATTGACAGCAGATGCTGTTGTTATACTAAGGATTTGGCCCAATATTGGCAGAGGTTTAACAAAGAGAACGTCAACAGGGCTTGTACAAGAGTATTTTTAGACTGGTCTGTTTAATCTCTTCTGCATGCCCCCATACCTCTGTCCTAGCAGCAAAACCCCCTACATTCACCCCCTACTCAGAAGCTCGACAATTCCACGCCAGAGACAGAAAGGCTTGTATGAAAAACAGGTCTGATTTACTGTATGCTGCTTTCTGATCTTGCCGGAAGAAAAGAGTTGAACCAGTAATTGTACACGAGCACAGGAACAGAGAGGTCGTTCTGCATCGGTACATAAAGCCAGTTGTCACACTGTCAAATGCCAAGGTATCGCCGATGCAACAGGCACCGGGCATCAGAGAGCAACACTGGGTTCGCCAGCGGGCGGGGAAGGGTGGCAAAGGGTCAGCAAGAAGAAAGTACATTTAATTATTGTAGAAGCAGTGGGAAAAAGTGCTAAATTATTGTGCAACATCAGTGTGGCAAACATTCTTAGAAGAAGGGAACATCCCAGAGCTGTGCCTTGAGAGCAGTTTGAGAGGGAATGGGTGGGGAACCATTCCTGTGAAAAGGTAGGGGAGGAACTCATGCAGGAGAGATTTTGTGAGCTCTCAGTGGGATTTGGCAATCACCCTGGGGTTCCACCCCTGCCCTTAAAACTAGTGCCTGGAGATCTCAGGGCCTGAGTCCCACCTCTGTGTCCTGGGAAAACTGTCAATCCCTAGACAGATACTCTCAACAGGCATGCCCTGAGACACCTCCAGTGCACTGGGGTACCCCACACTGTGAGCCAGCCTCAAGACAGATTCGAAGATTGCAGCACAATTGGTCTTTTTTAAAACTGAATCATCATAATTGTAAGCAAACAGTAGTAAGTGTGAAAGATTAGTCCTAGTAACGTTAACTGTATTAGCTGTGGCGTTATTATAGCGTGAGTAGTTGTATATAAAAACAAACAGGAAACCTGTCTCTCCAACTCCTGCACTATCCAAAATTCACCCTACTGAACCTGCAGGCTTTGATTCTCAGCAGCCCTCTCTTCCTTACCGTCGCATAAATCACTGACACAGAGCAGTCCAGATTCAAGCCCGTCCTTTATTGAAACATTAGGTCACAGTTTTCAAGTGTACAGATCCTTGTGTTAATTGTTGGCTATGTCATTTAAAAATCTGATACACCCTCAAAGCCTTTACAACAGAAACTGAGAATCACCAGTTAGACAAATACAGCAAATAGTGAACCCTCATAAACAATAAGGGCTTTCTTGCAGCTACTGTACATAGAATAGCACAATCGGCCCAGAAGAATTACAACGCCTTACAAAACATCTGTGAAGGCAAGGGTTCTATGAATCAACCCTCTAAATACACTATGATGTTATACTGGAATGTATAAGAATGCCAGTAAGGGCACCAGCTATGGTCATTTTAAGCAGATGTTTAGTATTTTCTAGAATTAAAATAGTAGTGTTCAAATCATTTTAAAACTGAAAAAAACATTACATTTTGAACCACTTTCAAGTTCATAAGGTCAGACATTCGGTGGCATTCCGTTTAATACACAAAAGAAGGATGTAAGAATGTAATTAATATTTTTCAAATTATTAAACATTTTCTGGAAAATAACAAACTGGTATTACAAAGTGCTGTAAATGTCCCCCTAATTTAAAATGAAGAAATAAAAAATAACTGATCAAAAATGATGTGCGATCCTGACAACAATTTCTGAAAGGGGATGTTTTATTAATAAAGAGTTTCCTTCTGTACTGGGTAAAACCTGTACACCTCGCAGCTCTGTTAAAAGGTACTGCTGTCTAGCTCTCTTTTCCCCATTTACCCTCAGCAACAGACCAAGAACATGCTGGATCTACAACACACAAACGCAATGTGACACAGCTTTCTCGCACCCACGCACACTGGGGTACACGACCGACTGATTTAAATCTGAGCGACTGAGCGCCCATCGCTCTGCCCTGACTGAGCCCACTGCTGGCCCACAACCCCCTCCTTGGCCTGAGATGGGTTCCCGAAGTCACTGTCAGAGTTCAAGGGAAGGAAATATTGTCCCCTTGGTTCGAATAAGCTAATGGTTGGCTAGTAAGAGTCTGAACAAAATATTGGAGACGCTCCTCAAACGGTATTTCCCCATAGCGGAAATACAAACACTAAGATTCTGAATTTTGAAATATGGGAGGAAAAAAAAGGGGGAGAGGTTATCCTGGAACACACTAAATTATAAAAGATTGATTTCTATATAATGAACCGTTGATGAATAATTCAGAATCCTCGTTCCCCTCCAGGCACAATCCATACATACAGATCCGGCAATGTTCACGTGAACACACACACGCGTGTGCATGCACACACGGGCGCACACCGCCCTGACACGGGCACTCCCGCGCAGACACGTCCCATCAGTCTATCATGTAGCTGCCATTGTCGAAGAGAGGGGTGACCGTGCCGTCCTTCCACTCGATGAGGATCTCCCCGCGCTGCAGGGAGGGGGAGCGGGAGGGCTGGGGGGGGCGCTGGGTGAGGGGCGCCCTCTCGTCTGGCACCCCACAGACCGCCTGGCCGCTCGTGTCCCCCTGGCTGTAGGACTTCAACACACACACTATCTTCTTCTTCCTGAGGGGCACACAGCGGCAAGAAAAACACACTCAAGACCACGGCCGCTGTCTGTGACACTCTGTTAGCCAAAACATGTGCAGCACGTCAGGGTGCAATGAGCTTTCTGGCTGTGGCTTTGTTATAAAGCATTTTAAATTGCCCGTATTAGTCCCCTTATTCATGTATATTACAGGAAACAGAGCTTCCAGTCAAACTGACAACATCTCTTACCTGTAATAGAAGATAAAAAACAGGTCGTGCACGAGGCACTAAAGACTGATACCCAGACTGGAACCTCACCTGTTGTAGTGGACATTGAGGATGAGGATGGTCAAGCCCAGAAGCAGAGCCAGGGAGCACAGAACCAGCATGGCGATCTTCCAGCTCACCCCTGAAAACAGCACACAGGGTCGGTGGAAGAGGACAGCAGCCCCAGGTCAGCTCTCAGCACCAGAACACACTGCACACCCCGTGCACACACGTCCTGAAGACTCTAGGGGTGGGAGCTGACACAGGGGATAACATCCTGGTGGTGATGGCGAGGGCTCCATCAGCCTCTTGTTCTTTATCATTGGAGCTGCCCCTCTTTGCCATTTTCATGTTACTGTCATAAACAGAGCCTATCCTAGCAAGCAGAGGACGGAAGGCAGGACACACGCTGGTTTGGTTGCCAGTCCATTACAGGGCTATACACAATCACAGACATGCCCACACTCACACCAGGGCCAACTTTACAGATGCTGATAAATCTACCAGTACAGTAAACAGTAAACATGGGGAGGACATACAGTAAAACCTCCATGAAAATAGCACCCCAACTCCAGAACTGGACCCAGGGCCAGTTGTGTGCGACAGCAACGCTAACCACACCACCACAGGACACTGTGCCACTAAACAGTATTGTACTCAGAAAGTGCTAGTTTTCAGGTTCAATGATGATATGTTTAGTATTAATTCTACAGAATACATCAGAAAGGACAAAGGTAGGCGTTTCTCCCACTTAACTAAATAAAGTAATGCAATGATTTAACAAGAATTAGGATTGACAACATGCTCATCCAGAATGCTGTTAAAACTTGTCAGCGCTTTGTCAGTTTGAGTACAAAAGCAAACTTTAAAAGGAGCTTCAGGTTGCAGTAATTTCTGCTTCTTTTTGACAGCAATCCAAGTCTTTTCTTTTAAAGGCCCTCATGCTGACAAGCTTTTAAAAAATATAATTAAAAAATGTATATACAGAACATCTGTCCATTTCCACATCTGCAGGATCTATTCTTCCGTTTAGATTTGCTGATGCATTTTATGGACAATGGCATTACAATCCTCCTGGGTTTCAGCTCAGCCTCCCCCATCCTTGTCCTAGACTGCCATCACATGGACAGGCCTGGAAAGGACAGACTCCGGAAAGAGCATTCAAGAACAATTAAGATCAGCTCCAGACCAGTGGTGAGGGAGCCCAGTTGAAACTATTGCATCCATCAATTTCATTAAAAAATAAAGACTAATCCAGCTCCATAGGCACAAGGAGTACAAGTCTAGAGTATCAGCAAGTGCATGATGCGATGAAGATCTCCTAATGCTGGGCCAGAGCGTCGCTGTCCAGTACTCACCGTAGTCCGCACTAATGAAGGCTACAGAGGGCTCCGCTGGGGGAACGCTGGTGTCAGGGAGAGGTGTGAGCTCATTCTTCCAGGCTGCACCAGTAGGGGCTGACAGCGCAAAGTCATCTCCCACTGGGGCGCCCATGCCAACCTCTGGAAACACAAGAATTTCCATTCAATATGAGACAGTCCTGTCACACACTCTTGTAAAAGAGAAACTGAATAAGTGCAAACATGGTCTAGTTTAGAGTTCCATCCTTCATGTTACACTTTGTTCACTGTGTGTGCAGTTGTAGTCTGCATGTGTAGCTCTGCCACTTTGTCCCCAGCTATGACATTAATTGATTACTGAACTTCATCTGCACCAGTGAGGTCATTCAAGACCTGTCTCCAGTTCTCCTTGGTAACGTAATTAAACCGAGGTATGACAGTTTTCCTATGGAGTTCACGATTTAAAGATGCTTTCAAATCAAGAGAGCGTCACAGTGAACAAGAACTCATCTCGGACTTTAAAAAGAAGAAACGGGATTCTGAGGTTCTTTACTTCAGACCTGAAAACAACAGTTATGGCGTCTAAGAGACAAACAGCGATATTAATAAGGTCCTGATATGCTATGCCCATCAGGACTCTGCAGAGTCAGATGATGTGATGCGCTCTAAAAAGCAGATGAGACACTAGAAGCACACAGGTGTGGTGTCACTACAGAAACAGGCGTGCGTTCTACAGGAGCTTCTACGACTGGCATGGCTTTGCTGCTATGATGCGTCTCCAGCTGCAGCGGGGTGACGGCTCTTACTCTCTGAGGAGACTGTGCTGCCAGACAGGGGCGTGCTGTAGGCGGGTGGTGTTTCCAGGCGCTGAGCGGTGGTTGTCATGGCTGCCGTGCTGTCATGGCGATGCTGGGAGGGTGCCTGGGTAGCCCCAGCACAGATGCTCTGGTTGCCCAGAGTCCTCCACTTGCTGTTGCGGCCGCGGTCTCTGGAGAGGAACACCTTGGCAGAGCCCAGCCGAGCGCTGAGGTGCAGCGCCTTGCCATGCAGAGTCAGGTGGCCCTTCCTGGAGCAGCCCCAGGCCTGTCCTTCCCCGTCTGCCGGCCGGCAGGGCTGCAGGCGCACTGGCTCGTGCTCCTGGAGCCGTGGGGCGCTCAGGCACTCCCCAGTCCGTAGGCTGGTCAGCATCTGGGTGTCCGGGTGCCAGCGCCACAGCTGGAGCTCTGACCCGGGCACGCAGTCCTCCAGAGACACCCTGCCCCTGCCCTTGGCCGCCCACATCTGCACACACCTCCCCAGCTGCGCATTCCTGATGCTAAACCCCACAGCCTCTGCCAGCAAGAGTGAACATGAGGAAGGGTTACCCTCTGGCAGGAGCCTCTCTGCCGATTGCTCCCAGTGCTACTGGGTGGCTATGGAAGGCTGTAGCTGAGAATGAAGTGCCGGATCTGTCAAGATCGTCATCCCTCCTCTAGAGGGCGCTCCTACCCTTTCGTATTTAAGTTTCGATATTGCGTGCGCCTGCCCCCTGTTTGCTGGTTATTATTTAAGTGTAGCGTTTCCATAGCTCTCGACTCTGCATTTGGAAGATGGACGCTACAAGGCTTGCCTGTTCCCCGGGCTCGTGCGTAGCCCAAAGGTGGGTCTTATTCCCCGGCATCCTGACCGTCTGGGTCCGGGGCTCGGAGCACCCGGCTCCATTGTGATTTTACTTTGTTGTTCATGATTCCTCGTCCTCGTCCCCGTTCCTGCGTCTGTTTGGATGGATCACCCGGCAGTAGACTTCTGGACTGCTACCTGGTTTCCCCTTCCGGATTGTTTTGAACTTGTTTGCCTGCGCCACGCCTCCCCGAGCACCAGAATACTGCCATCACGCCCCCCTGTCAGTCATCCCGTCCTGATCCTGTTGTGTTTCCCTGTTGCCCTTCTCCGGTCTCTTCCGGATTTTACCGTCTGCATAGGGTCCTAAAGATGCACTACACTACACGGGAGTCAGGACCGGCTCCCGTTACAGCATCGTCTATTTCAAAGACCACGCCATCCCCTTAAGGAAGAGCTACACAACCGTGAGCTACACCGAGAGTTCTGTCAAGTCCGGGTAGGGGCCTGCCTCAGCATGCACAGGCTGCAGTGGAACAGGTAAAGGTTTAGTCCGTGCTGAAAGGAAAAGAAACACCCCCTTTCAGCTGTGGAGCCTTCTGCAGGTGTGTGTTGACGCCTGAAGAAGGCTCCGCCAGCAGAACGCCTTTCTTTTCCTTTCGGTATGGACTAAACCTTTACCTGTTCTGTAACGGGGCCTCATTGGAACTGAGTATTATGCGACGTGAGTTCTCTCCATCATCCGATAGCGGCCTGCTCCTGGTTAAGGATTGATGCAGCCTGGAGCACAGAATACAGGGCAGGACTGTATGCAAGTCAGAACGGCAGCCCATCACCAGGCACACTCATAAACACCAATTAACATGGCCAGGGGAGCGCTTGCGAATAGCCCACGACCGCAGGAGAGCACGACAGCTTCACGCAGTCTGCAGTCCAGCGCCAGCGCCAACCAACACCAGACTGCCCTGCCCTGAATCCGGCTCCCCAAGGCGCTTGGAAGTGCGGCAAGTTTTGTAGTTTACCGAATCCTGATTTGATTGATCAAAACTAATTAAAATAACGACAGGGAGGGGAATGCTCAGCCTTATGTCTGCTGCTCACGTTCTCCTCCATCTTCTTTTTGCTGACTTTTACAAAGTACGACCCTGCCATGTCGATGTACTGTACGTGTAGCATTGTACTTGTCCGCAAACTCGAATAACCTCAAGCGTTGCTTTCTTCGGCACAAACAGTATACATATACCAAAATATCAGCGGATTAATTAAGAAGCCTAAATACAAAGGCTTTAAAATAAACCCCTCAAAAATGATTTAGACTCCTTAAAATCCAACAGTATCCTCTGTACGGGAGTTTTTAAAAACGCTTGTAACGCTCTCGCGGAAAACACGCCGTTTCTTTACGCGGAAACATGTATGGTTTGGTTAAAAAAAAAAACAACAGTAAAAAAAATCTCACCTGCAACAGCGAGAATGTGCAGCAGGAAAGCGGCGACCAGCAGCGCTTGCTTCTCCATGACTCCAGAACCCGTCTCCCTTAACAACGGGGAAGGAATTTGAAGTGCGCTGGCCCGGGAGAAATCCAGTCACAGCCCTACTTACCACCCCGGGCTCGGCCCGACAGGAACTCGAGCAACAGTGCAAGTGCCCCTTTTTTTACTTTAAAATCTACGCAAAAGGTGCTTCATGTAATTCCAGTACGAGTTCCCCCCCCCCCCTTTTTAAAACAAACAAAGTCTTAACTAATTACACTCCTGCGTGTGAGTTGAAACTTAACATTTGTTTCCCTTTTTTCCTCTCCGTCCCAGATATTTACAGTATAAATCGTTTGTCTCTCATCAGGCCCAAGACACATTTCAAAGGCGTCTGGGGACAAACGGGTGGCGCCTTGAGAGATCAGCGGTGTCTCTGCGCGCAGAGGAGTGGGACCGGGGTTAGATGACTGTGCGGAGGACAGAGTCGTTGTGGGGAGAATACTAATGACGAACAGAGATGGCAATTTTCCTGAAGGGATGAGAGCAGCGACTAACCCTGTGACTGACTTCTCGGTGCAGTATTTAGCATTGAAGCCGTACCAGTTCCACAATGCTGAATTTGACGCTTAACTAACATCGAATAAACGAGACTAATAAATCCACTGACAAATATGTGCTGCCTATGCAAATCCTTTATTGCCAAGGGGGGAAAAAGACCAAATAATGGAAAAGTCCAAGTCAGCAAAATTTCTAGAGTATTACACTGCGAAGAGCCCAAATAAACGAGTATCCCTCAGACGCCAAGAAACTACGGAAGCCAGTTTCCGCCAGGGAGTGAAAAAAAAACGCGCTATCGTATCTCAGAATTCCGACTTTATATCTCGCAATTGCGACTTTTTGTCTCACATTTGCGACTTCGAAATAGCCCACATTTCATTGTCTGTCCTTTCGTTATTGTAACGGATTCGGGTGCTAGGGCTTGTGCGCTCGCCGCTCCCACCCTACTTCGTGATGCTACTCTTCAGTGCCTTCGCCTCGTTTCCTCCGGTGTTTTTACTTCAAAAGTGATGTGTTTTTTTGTTCCTCGACAAAGGGAAGGGAGGTTCTCAAAGCCCCCCCACCAGTTCGGGCAGTTCTTCACAAGAGAAACGCAACCACACAATCGCAGGAAGAGAAACGCGAATGAAGCCCGTTGCACAATGGGATGCAATGATACACAAGTTCTTGGCCGGTTCTCATGCCTTCTGGGGTGCCATTACACTCCACAAACTGTGCAAAGCCTCACCCCCTTCCCGATCGCACTACACACACACACACAACACAGGAGCAGCGAATGTGATCTTCTGCCCTGTCCAAAACCAGTATTACTCTGCTTTGGCTTTAGAATTCCAGCACACTCTTGCTGTATTGTGTACAGCAAAGTGAGCTGTGTGTGGGTGGAGGGAGCAGTTTTCTGAGAGTGATATCACCCAGCAAAACCGCAGATCCTGCCTTGAGCGAGCTGAACATGCTTCACTCCAGGTGCGGGTCTGGTGTCTTACTCGTCTAGAAGTGCGCTCCACAAACTGCACTACAGGGCACACAAACTGCACTCCATCTCGTCCACGAAAAGTACCTGGAGCGGCTTTTGTTAACACTTAATGTTTCAGGGTGTCATGCAGTTTGACGTCAATCAGTTTTGACGTCAGGAGTAACGTTTATCCCCTCGTGATCAAGTTTTATTATGCTCCGCGGAAAATGAAAAAAAAAACCTCCAGCTTTTGGTATTTGTTCCCGGACACAGGCTTCCATGTACGCACTTATAACTAAGACAGCATCCGAGGGTGGGCACAGCAGGCTTGTTGGTGCAATTGTGTGTATTTGTATACAGAGTCGTAAAATGGTCTGAAATGCACCGGTACATCATGAAAGCATTCATTAAAACATGCAGCTAGCAAAAACTCGATGGCTCAAAGTGCAACGCACCGAGGCATTTTAGTTTGTATTACGTCAGCAGAAGTAGAACCAGGACTGATGAAATATTCCCCATATTGTCTGACGTCTCAGCGGCGACTGTGCTCTGTTTGAAGAGCCCACAGAGAGACTAGCTTAGCCTCTCGCAGGGCTACTCGAACTCAGGAGCACCTCAAGTTAAAATAAACGAGCAAGTCTTCCGGAGCGAGTGGGAAACATTTACAGCGAACTCGACAAAACCGGGGCACTTCAATT